>NC_138894.1:60475373-61165373 GCF_965194825.1 Balaenoptera physalus | reverse complement strand
CTCTTCTAGCAAGGAAGCCTCTGCTTTGGCCTCCAGAGGTCAGCATAGAATCCAAGGTAAAAGTGATTTCTAACCCATATTTACCGAAGAATTATTTATCCCACATATTACCTCAGGGACTTTATAAAGAGCTCATTTGAGTCTTTCTATATGAGTGCATTGTGAGTGAGTAGGTCAGCTGACTCACACTGAGTAATCAACTTTCCCTTATCCCCAATCCCAGAGGAAGAATTTAGCTAGCTTGGCCCCCTCTTCCCTCTGTAAAATATTTCAGTGAGCTCCTTCTATCACTAGGGCAACTGGCAACAAAGGTATTTACAGTCGGTAGTCCCGGTTATAGTGGGTTTGGTTTGGGAAGTTTAGGAAGCCACTTTTGGGGCATTTTTAAAAATTAGATTAAATCGAGAGATGTTGACAGATGTGTGTTTAGGAGTAACACTGTCGTTACTTTGGTGGCAACAAAAATTCATGAGGATCTTTCTAAATAGACAACTAACCATCTGTAAAAAGGGCAAACGCCATCAAAGAAAACAGAATGAGTGACTTCAGCGATTGTACCACCATCAGTTCTTAGGAAGATGGATTAGAAAGTAGAGACTGTGTTGGCTTTATGTTCCCCAGCAGAAAAGGAAAAGTAGGATCACTGCTGCTGTCCTTAATAGTGAGGGCATGTCACAGTTTGGGAATATGATTTAGAAGAAACATGCACTTTAGAAAGATTCAAGTTAACGTGCCCCAGACCTACGAATGCAGGAAAGTGTCATGCTGGAGCCATTTATTTAGATTCAGGGGAGGGCGGGGTGGGATGTTTGTCTGATCTGAAACAATAAAGGAATGGGTTCCATGTATAATTAAAAGAAATATTTATTTCTGATCCTTATAAATCCAAAAATAAATTCACAATTGGCTCCAAAACACCAGCTTCCAAAATAGCAATTTTGTCTTTATAAATAGCAATGTATTATTTGCTAGAATAAATAGAAATAGGATGCTCAAAATTATTCTAGCTGAATGAGGAAAAGTGTACTTTAGATTTGAGAACTCTGACTGCACTTTGAAGTCTATCATGGGAAGGCCCTCAGAACTCCACCTGAATGGTATCGAAGCTTGCCGCTCCAATCGTTGGAATCTGTTTTCCTCCTCGGAGAAGACAATTCCTGAATTACTTATCATTAATACTGAAACCCCTAGGAAGCAGCTGGAGAGCCTTTGAAATGTCTTAGGCCCCACCAGTCTGTCCCTTGTGCCCAGGTCTCCAAATGATCTGAAACGCCTGCTGGCCTGATTCCTGGGGCACTGGCAGGGGGCAGAGAGGACCAGGAGCAGAAACTTCTAGGCCAAACGGTTGGTCTGGTGAAGATGAGCAAGCCCGCAGCTCTCCCTGTGCTGAAGTACCTCGGAGTCCACAGAGGTCATAAAAGCAGCCTGGCTATTTGTGAAAAAACACCCTACCCGCTCACCAAAAAAAAAAAAAAAAATCCCAACTCGGTACATAGTATTGTCTTGTCACTGCCACTGAGGACCACTTTGAGTTGCTTTTTTGTGCTTTATTTTTCCAGAACAATATATTTAGGTAAGAAGTCTTCCTTCTACTCAACTTTAAAGTTGATTGGTGAAAATTCCTAATTGGAGTGTCCTTACCCTTTTTTCCTCTATTATTGTTTTTCAGTTGAAAAAGGAAAACCAGGATATATATGAAGAAAACCTTCATTACCCACTTCTGCTTATTTTAACCAAAGATGAATAGAAGATTAAGCTGCTCGAAAGACAAAGAAAACATCCAGTGTACAGGCAATATTTTCACAAAAACAGAAATCTGTAACGGGTATAATATGCAGTAAGCTGTTGGCTCCCTGAGATTTTCAAGCCCTCAGGACATGGGCCCCAACTGCCTTTGCAACATTCCATGTGTGGGTTCCGGGGTCCACCTGTCCTCACCCACGTGACTCCCCAGCCGTCCTGGACTCCTCTTTTTTCCATCTGCTTGTTGCTCTTCCCGCACCAAACTTTTGTCTGTAAATATGTATAAGCGGCCTATGTGAGATTTGAATTGGACTTGAGAGCCACCCAAATATTTTTCCCTCTCATTGAGACAGAATTTCTTTTGGTGATTCCCACCCCACCCCCCCCTTTAGAAAATATCTTGGTCTTTGTTCTATTTTAGTGGTGGTCATTCTTCATCTGCCAACCCAGCAAACATGATGATTCTTTCCTGGTTAAAAAAAGCAAGCAAGCAAGCAAATCTTTCAGATCACCCTCACATTAATTGTATTAAATCTGCCATCTCTGTTTTGCTGTCTCTCTCTCTCACCCATTCTCTTTTTTTCTTTTAAACAGGATGTTTTTTTTCCCTATAGATGTATAAGCAATGACTACATCAGCCCAAAGCCTCATAAACTGACCGTTTGTCCTCTGGACACAATAGCATGGCCGGCCCTCTGCTCCTCCTCTCCAATTATGTGTGATTAGTCTCAATGCGTTGTGTCAAGGAGGCGGAGTGTGCTGAGTGCTTATTATCTGTTTAGGTACAAGAAGAGCACATTTAGGCTCTGACTATGGATGAAAAGTGAGCCTTTATCAGGGCTCAAATCTACTGCTGTTCTCCAGGCCTCTTTCAAAAGAGGTCCTTTCCAGGGAAATTTTGAATAAATGGTTGATAAAACGAGATGGCAACCAGGGCAAGTTTTTAAAAACTCAATCACACAATTATCTGATTGAAAGTAAGTATATATAGTCCTACGCAGCAATGCAAGTGTATGGTAAACATTTAATATGTGCTACCTAGGATTAAGAGAGAATGACTTTTCTGCAGGGAACCCAAGCCTCTCCTTGCCTGGTTCATCCCCGAGATGCTCTAATGCCTTTTGTGGAAATTCAGATGTTTATCTGTAAGGAATCATCTGTGTCCACTTTCACAGTAATGTCATTAGTAGGTTAGCTATATATCCTCCTATCTTTAGTAGAGGCAAAGCGTGTATTTAGCGTGATACAATTAAAGTGATAGGTGGGAGACTGGGGGCGAATCCTTTCGCATGTTAAGCAAACTTAGCTGTCATAAAAACAGCGACTCTCAGATGTCTTCTCTGCTCACTTCTATCATCAAACAAATTTTTCACCATCAGTTTGCATGTTCTTATATTCACCACTTTTTCTGCTCCATTAGAGCACCTAGATGGATCTCTGAAGGCATAGGTCAAGCCGCAGTTAGATCATACATTTCTTTCTCACAAAAACTTGAATTGCAATGCCAAGTGATGGGCTAACATCACAATAACAGCAATTTATTCCTCTTTGGATAAAACAGCAGTCTATTCTCAGTGCTAGATAAAGACCAGGGCAATGCAAACCAGCCATTTAGCTGAGTAGTTCAGCTAGTGGCAGCTCTCCTTTGGCGACTGTATAGGTTGCACACTGGCTTCATATTTTCTTGTTTAAAAAATCAGAATTCGGAACGTTTTAAAAGGCAACACAGGTAGTTCCATTTATACTGGTGAAAATACAGAGAAATGATTTCTTCCTGCAACTAAATCTGCCAGACAAAGAAAACCCATCCCTGCAGTAGCATCTAAGATCGCCTGTTCTTATTTTTTCTTGTAAAATATAGAACATCAGAACCATGAGAATAGTTCCATTTTTTTCTCATGAAAATACATGAATTGGCAAGAATTCAATTTACATTTGTGTGTTGTGGGTGTAGAAATCCAGTGTTTATTTTGCTGGAAGAAATTGTATTTTTAAAAGTAAATTAGTAGTGTGTTTTTTCTTAATATCTGAGAATAGTGTGTACAGTTACCTAAGCTGGAGACAGGGTATAAGAATTGAGCTGTGCTACCAAAAGACATTGAGTAAAGAAATATGTTCGTTGTGACTAAAACCTAGAGAATCTTTTGTAAAATGTTAAGGGTTTCATAGATTCGCTCTTTATGGGACCCTTACCTGGAGATGTCACTAGTCTGGGCTCTTTGGAAGTTTGTAAGAAACTAATGTTGTATATTATTGAATAGTTTAAGTTAAAAGTGTTTTTATTTTCTCAAATTTTGGCGAAGTGCCGATATTGAGAGGGGAAAAAATTATAGCTGCTTTAGAAAGTTTATCCACTTACATTTCTTTTGAACTTGATGGTTAAGAATTATTTCTCTGCATCGGTATTGGGTTGCATAATTGCAGTTGAAATGCCCCACTTCATAATTGTCTTGTGTAATTGTGCCTGTGTTTGTTTCAAAACAAAGCCTGTCTGAAATCATAAGAATTATTACTATATTCCTGTTTCCTGTGTACCTGTATCTTCTGAGAAAACTCACAAATCTCTTTTATCATACTAAATAGATTTGGTTGGATGTGAGAATGTTTCTAATATCGCCCGTGGTCAGTTCTAATGCGGTGGTATGAACAGCCACATACAAGTTGGTTATAAGAAATAGATTTTATTTTATAGCAAGACATATGCTGTGAATTGGGATAAAAGTGCTAGAAAAGACTACCTAAGAGGTTGATGCTATTTTGTATAAATTGTGTATTTTGTTGGCTTTTTGACTGAGCATGAAAATGTAACTTCCATTAGGGTAGGGTAATTTAGGTGCTCTGTATTCAGCAGAAAACTTGTCGGGCCATAAAAGCTTTTCTGGCTGGCTCCTCCGGTGTTTTCAGAGAAGAGCTGCCCGCCCCTTGCTGATTTTCCCTTTGGCTTCAGTATGGGCTGAATTTACCACTGCATACCTGTTGAATCAATTTGGGGGATCTAGCAGTTAACTGAGTGAATGGAAGGATTAGTGGCCTTCTGGAGCCCTATTTCAACAGCCAGGTGTCTTTCCTAAACTAGTTAACTGCTTTTGACAGTTGAAGAACCTGGTTTTAATACCATAGGCAGGAGATTGTTGACGTCGTGGGTTTTTTGTTTTCTTTTTCTCTCCACTATCAACGTGGGGCATAACCTTCTTCTCCTAAGGGTTAGGCTGCTTCTTCTTTTTTAATAGGAATGGACTGTCCCCTTCCTTCAGCACAGCTTCCGTGGGGCTTTTGTGCTTAGTCAGCATTTGACTTGTTCCCAATCTGTGCCAAGCAACTGGGTGGCATTGTCCAGCAGTGGACTCGGGGGAGGGGGCAGAATGCTCACGCAGGGGCGGGAGTCGTGTGTACGCAGACACACACACATAGACACACTCACAGGGAAGATAAGGCTGTTTAGACCCTCAATCTGCTTCCAGATTCCAGGTACACTCCCCACCTCAGATCAAAGTCTCCTGAGTTCAGACTGTATGAAATGTCAAAATTAGGCTGAGTGTATCCCAGAGAGGAAAGATTGATTTGAAAGTTAGACTGGGTCTCCTTAGAAACTGAATTTAGACAGTGGGCAAATATGTTTTCCCGAGTGGACTATTTCCAAATTAGGAAGCAGCCCGTTGGTGTTTAACAAACCATTAAGCCTGAAATGCCACGTTTAATTCTCAGATTTCATTTTACCCAGAAACCTTACTGCCCAGGCTGTGACTAAATGCTCACTCTGTTCTCTGCCCTGGATGTCTGTTCATTTGGAGTCTATCTTTTGCCTTTTTTGTCCCCCTGACTTTTCAATTAATACATTTTTTTAATAGATAAAACAGATCACACTGTGACTTTTAAAATGTCAACAAGCTTGTAAACAGAAATGTAATAAAATGGCTAATAGGAGATTCAATAGTTAATAGAGGGCCTGAAGTGTGAGCAAATACAGTAGCTGTATATTGGAAACTGTGCAAGTGAAGATGGCTTTAGTATTGCAAACTGAGGAAGAAAATTGTTTTTAATTAGCACCTTCATAAGAACTGCTGATTAATACTGTTTTGTTTGGTGAAAAGCTTTCAGCTGAGTAATTTGTACAGCCATTACAACAGTTTTGTTAGAGCGGGACTCCTGTTGTTAAACACAAACAGCAGATGATAATGGTGGAAGATGAGTTTGTCATGTAACAATTTACCTTATTGAAAAAAGCTTTATATTAAACCCAATACAGTAGGTACCAGCAGAAATCACATATTTTACATCCTTCCAAAATTGCAGTGTGCCATGCTTATATTTTTTTTTCAGGGACTAGAAGCAGATTTTATATCATTTATAAAATTATATACACAATTTAAAGGTGGTGTAGCATGGACAGACCACTTTCTCAGCAGTGGTTTACATCGGAGCGGTAAAGTGCCTGTGTATTCAAACACTTTCTAACTATACAAAGCAGGTTGGAAAATGGAATCCTAATTAACGTTAGATGTAAATTTGCATTGGGACTGGATGTAGGGAAATAAGAATTAGTGTTTCTGCCTTAGGTGGGTTTATCACACATAGGATCTTTAAAAACAAAAACCTCTTTCGCAAGGAAAGTTTAATCTTTTCTTTTTTTTTTTTGGAGGTGTTTTTAACCGACCATGGAAAAGAGTACACATTCAATGAGACCTGACCAGGGAATAAGAGGCTGATTTCAGTGAACTCCCATCAAATGGATATTGCCCTAGCCAGAGGCATGGGAACTTTTTTTTTCTTTTTAAATAAAATGCAATGGTAAAGCATATTTGCATTAAAATATTATACTAACCAAGGCTGGTAAGAACTGTAAATTATTGGAGTGGCGTAATAGAGCATGAGATTTTTTTTTCTTTAGACAGGCCTTCGGGGTAATAACAAGGGTTGAGGCTCACGACAGTGCCAAATAAGCTTTAGACAGCATAATAGTCTGCAAAGAAAGCCACAGAGCACTAATGTGAAGGAAGAGCTGTCCACCACATGCAGCAAAAATCACCAAAGGTCATTTTATGGTAGCAATTGTGACATAAAATTGGTGGTCATGCTACATGCCTAATACTCAGCACAGCTTTATAAATGATGGGCCCCTAGCGATGGCTGTCATTAAGTGCTTTCATCATAATAAACTTTAAACTGTTGGCTTTATGAATCGCCAGCTAGCTTCAGCTGTTCGTTGGATGGAGCTTGCAGTGCCTTAAGTGTGACAAGACCTATTAGGAATTGCAACCATGTTTCAAGCGTACTTGGCTTCCCCGCTCCTGGGGTGATTGCTGCCTATTAAACGGCGTCTGGGAAGATTTTCCTCCAGCAATCTCTGATCAAGAGCTTTTTTGGGCTTTGACCTGCATTTCCTTCAAGACTTTCTCTGAGGAGTTTTATAAGAGCAAAACTCCAGAGGATTTATAGCCACTTCTGATTAATACCTTTCCAGTTTTTCTAGCAACTCTCCCACTGCTGCATAGAGAAAAGCTTTCATTGTTCCTGAGGTGCTTATTTGTGACCTTTTCTCTGCTTCCTGATTCCCTCTAACGTGTTCTCTCAGTGAAATCCTCGGGGTGGAACCAAGACAGTTGGTGAAGTCGTTACAGCTGGAGAGACAGAGGAGGAAAGAGGGAGGCTTTTATATTTTTAAAGAATTACATGCAGGGCAGTCTGGCCCCGCCCATTTAAAATACCCGCTGTGACGTCACGGGCCGCTGCCGTACCAAACGCATCCTTAATGAGCCCTCGGTGTAAACCGAGCCGACACGTAAAGATTTCATGATTCGAATTACACTTTCATTAACCTTTAGCATAGGAAGTCTTTTAGTTTCCATAAATCTTACAGTGGCTTACCGTCTGTCCTACTGATGTGAATAATAGATGTTTGGGGAAATCGCTCTTTAAAAACCCAGGGTATTTAATTTACAAGGGCTAAATACGTATTTCAGACTCACTCAGCAAGAACTTTAAATACTTCTTGTTGCTTTTTCTAACTTGGAGGTCGCCCCGCCCCCCGCCACTTCAGTTTTCTTCTGCTTGACTCAGAGGTTTTAGAGATGGTAAACGCTTTCAATGTCTAAGTCCCTGCCTTAATACTCTTATTAGTCTTTTAAGCTAAGTAATGTCCTCAAGATAGTTACGGGAATGTCTCAGGTGTGGACCATTACACAATTAAATTAGCAAACCTCAGAGGGATTGGATTAGGACTCAGCAGGGAACACCTGGGGATGCTAGGGCCGAGCCGGGTTTCTGAAGCAGCAGGGCTCTGGCCATGAATAAATAGTGAGGGTCGGCCCGCTAGGTAGCCTCAGTGACAAACTTGTCTTACCAGATAAAGTATTGCAGGCTAAACTATTTTTTCCTGGGAGTAGGTTTCTGTGGCCGTCGGAGTGAACAGGAAAACCATCAGCCAATGTGTCAAGCTGAAGGGAAAACAAGAGTTGGAGGACTCGTGGTTTTTCACATACAAAGGCACCCGCCCATCCCTCCCCGCGAGCTAGCCAGGGATGGACAAGTGCATTTGGAGGTTGCTGCCCAGGTGCAAGGGGTGGGGGCAGGGCGGGCTGCAGAATGCCCCAGAACAAAGGCGCCTCCAGGGGCCCGTGCGGAGGTCACCTGCTGCCTCCAGGGCAGATTAAGGAGGACTGGAGAGGGCATTCGGAGGAAATGGTGCTGTTCTTCTTTGGGAAATCAATTCGTCCCACCCTTAATAGGGCATTTTGCCCTCCCTCCTTGGGAGTCCCGGGCAATGTGCTTCCAGGTCTCTCCAAATCAAGTTCGGAACGAGGTGGCCCCTTTGCCTGCCCGTGCTCCTTCAAACAGCTTGTGCCCACCCCACCCCCAAGAATCTCTCCTTCCCTCGGCCAGGTCTCACTTCCCTTTTCTCCCTCCCTGGGGCTCTCCCGCCCCTCTCTACCCAGGCTCCTTTCATAAGGAGGCTGAAAGTGGAACTTTCCCTCACTCCCTTACTTTGAGATTTCTTTTTTCCCAGTGACCTGGGCTGCACTTTGCCCCCACTCCCTGGCTGCCAATCTCCTCAGGGTTAGGGCCTCTCTCTTTCCATTCTTGCGGGCTCCCCCTCCTTGAGAGCTCCGGGAGGCCCAGCCTTCCAGAATCCGATCTCCTTCCAACACTGCAGACCCCCTGCGGAGGAAGGAAGAGGCTTCCTCCGAATGAATGGCCGGTAAGGAGGTTTTTAATTTGTCTGGAGCTACAAGAAAAAGGCCTCCGAGCCGAGGCCCTCCCTCACCTCATTTGGAAGCCCCCCCTGCCTTCCCGGTGGGCACTGTCACCGCTCCATCCCAGGCAGGTCCACTGGCAGAATGGGGTGGAGGGGTCTGAAAATACTGGTTTGTTGGGTGAGAATCGCCTCCACGATTTAGAAGAAGGGCTTTGTCAGTTAGATTCCTTTTTTTTTTTTTTATTGTTTGCTGGCTACCGATGTGAGAAATTTGGAACTTGAGCAGTTTCTGTCACACAGGGTCAGAAAATGAGCTCAGCCCATCCCGATCTTGATTTGCAATCGGCCTTCTGATGGCCGAGCTCTCCTTGAGCTTGGGGGAAATGTCACCATGCTGTCCCCAACATGGAAGACGGTACATTTAAAAGCTTTGCCCACCTGACCTGTGGTTTCACCTCCAGGTGCATTAGCCTTCATTTCCTTCACGGGCTTTAGTTTTAGGAGCAGAGGCCACAGCCCTGACTGGCCTATGTTTTGAGTGGAAGGCACAGGCTCTGTGTCTTTTTTCTTGGCCAAACCACTTACGTGAGCAGCATCTCAGGATGCCAGGAGAGAGCAGAATGAAGCAGCTCACAGCTCCCAAGTGGCCCCATGTCTTTCCTCTCTGCCCAGCTACTCCTGCTCAGCCCACTTCAGGCCCTGGGAGACCACCTTCAGGCTGGGTGACAGAGGTCTAAGGGGTTCCAGCCTGCCTTCCCCTGGCTGTCAGAGTTTTGGCCTCACCTCACAGCCAGGCTACTTCTAGCCCCTACTTTTGTTACCTAACACAGGTTCATGTACTCCACGCAGTGAGGCCGAACGATACCGAAACATCAGAGTTTGGAGCAAAGAAAGGTTTATTGTGGGGACATGCAAGGAGAACATGCCCCCAAAAAACCTGAAGTCCCCCAAGGGTTTCAGCAAAGCATTTTTAAAGGCAAGGTGAGGGAGAGGCGTGGTTGGTTGTTGCACACTTCTTGCTGCCATAATCTTGGTGTAGGAATGCTGTGTAGGTCAGGTCATGATGTTCCGGTAAACCTCCAACAAGACAAATGTTATTCTCTGTTCTGCAACTTTTTAATCTCTGTGTGAATGGAAAAGTGTTATACCCTTAAAGGTATACCTTGAGAATGGGCTAGCCGGTATATTTCAGGCTATAGGCAACATTCTTAACTGGAAGCAAAAGCAATAGAATACAAAGGTTAAAGTAAAAGAAACAGATCTGATATGGAGTCAGGCTTGTTCTTCCCTATACACTTACAGCCTCCCTCCCCCACCCCCAGCAGACTAGATAAACCATAGGGTGGTTTCAATAATCTCAATATGAATATGATACTGAAGAAGTTTATCTGACTCTTCCCTTATGATTGAAAAAAAAAAAAAATGGCAGCAATATTTTGCAGCTGTTCCCATCAAGAAATGGAGTCTATTTCTCCATCCCTTGGTTCAGAACTTGACTTGGCTTACTTTGGCCAATGAGATGTCAGTAAACATGAGTACAAACAGAGGTTTGAAAATCACTTGCACATTGGGGTTTGCTCTCTCTTGATGCCTTTGGAACCAGCTACCATGTGAAAAAGCCCAGGCTATCCTGCTAGACACTGGAGACGTGTGGCCCACTCATCCCCTTCATTCCAGCCATGTGAGCGAAGGCATCCAGGACCAAACAGTCTGTGGCAGACCCAGCTGCTGACTATAGCATGTGAGCGAGCCAGGTGAGTTGGCATAAAAACTGCCCAGTTGAGTCCAGCCCAAATGGCCTACTCACAGAATCATGAGCTAATAAATGGTGGTTTCAAGCAACTAAGTTTTGGAGCAGTTTGTTACGCAGCAATAGATAACTGATACAGTTTTGATGTTTTCTCTTTGAGGTACTTTTCTGCATCCTTAAGTGTACCTTGAAGTACCAAAACTTTTGAGATAATGCTTTGCCTAAAACGTATTGAGTTACATAGTGACTAATACTGTAAAAAAACAAAAATAGGATTCGGGTCCCACAGGCCTCACTCACCCTTCAGAAAACCAGCCTATTGCAAAGGCAGATCACTTGCAGGCTCCTAGGAGAAGACACAAGAGAAAATGGGCTGCGGGAGGAAGTACAATGGACTCAGAATAACTAGGTTCTAGCCTGGGCTCCCCCCAGTAACAAACTGGTCATTTTAGGCAAACTACTTAATCTATCTGGACATGTGTTTCCTCCTCTTTGAACTAGATAATTTAATTTCCCATTTCATGCTAAATTCTGAAGCAATCAAGATAAAAACATTCCATTATCAATCAGGGCCAGAGATTTTGATCACCTCAGGGAACAGGAATTCTCTGATACTACCAAGAGAGTTGTCCCACATTAGCGTGGCCCTAGAAACTACTTAGTACTTCTCAGGAGACTTTCTCCTCTTTGGTTCTAGAATGACCTTGATGTTTCACCTTGCTCTGCCCCAGGCTGAATGCTAGGGAGCTGCCTCAGGTACCCCTGTGGGGGAAGAGGAACAGTGGGGGACCGAGCACTTCCATGTTTATTCACTAATAAATGTTTTTGTGTGTGCTGTCACCCTGTTAGCTGCTGGGGATCTAATAGTGAATAAGAAAGACCCTGTGACACGCTGGGGCCTAGTGAGAAAGACAAAATTGCTCTCCACACAAGGAGCTTGCATTGTTAACAATAAACAAATGTGCCAGTGCATTTATAAAATAATTATAAATTGTAGTAAATTCAATGAAAAAAAGGTAGGGTCCTACTGGTAGAGAGTAATAGAGGGGCCTACCTCAGACAAGACGGTGGAAGAAACCCTCTCTGAGGGGGTCTCAGTTGTGAGAAGGAGCCGTCATGCAAAGAGACGACAGTGGGGAGAGGGGCTCAGGCAGAGGGAATGTGGACGGCACGCCCTGAGGTGGCCCAGAGCCTGCGGACTTCGAGGACGAGAGCAAGGCCAGTGTTTCTGGGGCCTTGTGAGGAGGGACGTGAGATGGTCAAGGGCCAGCCTGTGCAGGATTTAGTGAGTTTGGATTTCACTTGGAGTGTGGTGAGCAGCCATTGAAGGGTTTGGAGTCATGAGAACGACACAGTCAGAGGGACATTTTTTAAAGATCACTCTGAATGCTGGATGGGGAGTAGTTTAGAGGAAGTGAGTGGAGATTCCAGTGAGGGGGCTCCTGTAATGTGGTGGTCCTGGTGAAAGACAGCGGCCATGTGGACTGGGGACATGAGTGATAACGGGGGAAAGAGGAGCAAACTGATTCAAAGTGTGTGTGTGTGTGTGTGTGTGTGTGTGTGTGTGTATGTTGTGTGCGCGTGTGAGCCATAGAATTAACAGGATTTGCTGGTGGCTTCCTCATAAAGTTGCAGGTGAAGATGTCAACCTAAAAGTCTGAACCTTCTGCCCTAAAAATGTAAGCCCTCTTCCCTTAATAATCTACCTCACCGCCCCCCCAGCCCCCGGAATGGGATGTGTGGAGGTATGAGGGGGACAAACCACGGAGAGGATGGCACCTCCACATGCTCTACTTTCAGCTGCATGCTCTGCACATTTATGGGCACCTGGGAATGGGGGGTCTTCATATCCTGATGCCTTCTTGGCCCTCCAGATTGGCCCTGCCTGACATCCTCTTATTCTCTCAGAGCGAGAGGTGACAGTAGGTAGATAGGACAGGGCTGTAGGATAAGAAATCTATTTCTATTTGTGGCTATAACACCCAGCCTTTCGTTCATACTGTTTTCCTGGGCCTCCGGCACGCTTGGGGATATTCAGGGAAAGACCCAAGGAGGTCAGAGACTGGCCTCTGTCCTGGTCCTGAGGCCCCACTGAGCTCCACAGATGCAGAGCAAGTAATCGCCTATGAGGCAAGATTTAAGGAGCACAGGAAAGCCTTTGGGTGGTAAAGAAATGTGTCACTGATACTGAAATTCCACCAACAGACCACCTTCCCCTCAGCTCAAGGCAGGGGTTACTGTCAAAATGAGGCTCCTCTGGGAGAGGTGATGCTCTCATGGTCCTTGGCGTGAAAGATCTGAGGCTAGGCCTGAGTGAGGGTGGGGATGTAAAGCAGGCAGTGTGGAGAGGACACAGGGAACCTAGAGGAGGTAAAGGGGCCCAAGACCTGGGGAAAAGAGCAGAAATGGGGGAATCCAAGTGTTGGAAACCACTCGTCAGCCTCACAAGGTTACCTGGGCCAGGAGGGCCATCCTGATTCAACAGTGCATACACCTGACGGCGCGTCCTCCCCATGCATGGGAATATGAGCACAAGGCAGGTGAGGTCCCTGCCCACACGGTGCTTATAAACTCAGAGGGGAGACACAGCGTGTCCTCATATGAGACAGATCCATGGAAAAGGACTGGCCAAGGGTTGTTAGAGATCAACAGGAAAAGCAAGTACCTTCTGAAAGAGGAGGCAGGGTTTGTATTAGGCCATGACTGTTCTGGCAGGAGGAGGAAAGGCCCTACCAGGGGAATGAAGCTCATGAAGATTTCAGGAAATGTGGACTTGGCAGGAGTGCGGGGTTAAATGAGGTAAAGAGTCATTCATTCACTCATCCCACAGACTTTTATCGAAGCCTGACAGGTGCCAGGCGCTCAGGGGAGAGCCGTGAACTAGAGCAACAAGTTCTGTGATCTCACCAAGTGGCATTCGATGGAGGGAGAGAGGCAAGCTACAAGTGCACAGATCAGACTGGTTCAAATCAGGAGAGATGTGGTGAAGGCAATAAAATGAGTCGATATTTTAGGAAGTGACTAGGCCTCCTTTAGATACAAGGTCAAGGAAGCTCTCTTGAAGGAGGCAGCACTTTAGTTGAAACCTAAATGAAAAAGCCAACCTTTGGAGACTGAAAGGAAGAGCATTCCAAGCAGAGGTGACAGCAAGTGCAAAGGCCCTGAGGCAGGAGTAAATCTGCAGAACCCAGGTGCGTGGAGCGTGGTGGGTGAGCAGAGTATGAGGCGGGGAGTGTGCAGGACCTTGTAGGCCGTGGAGAGGAAGCCGGATTTTATTTCAGTGGAAAGCCACCAGAGGAGTGACATGGCCTTGGCTTCTCTGTTTAGAAGCTCACTCTGGCTGCTAAGAGGAGAATCGGTACGGGGGGTGGGGTGGGGGTATTCAGGAGAGAAAGTCGGAGGCCCATGAGAAGCTGTAATAGACAGGTAGGAGGTGACAAGTGAGGGGAGAACACAGGGAGCCACCTGAGGCTGGATAGTGAGGAAGGAGCGCCTATCCAGCCCAGAGGGCCAGACTTCATCCAGGAGCAGTGGGGGCCATCAGGACTGCTGACCTGATGTGACATTTCCAAGGAGCTGGTGTGAAAACATTCCTACTGGTGGGCACGCATATGGAAGCAGAGTCCTAGGTCTGTCCGGGTGTGTGTGCCGGGTGCAGGACCTCGCCTAGGGCTCTGAGACATGAGCCTGGCCCTTCTGATGGGCCCTGAGAGCTTGAGGACCAGGGCGCTGACCCACGAGAGCAGGGGCTGTGCCTCATTCATGAGGCATCCTAGCACCTGGCACGCAGTAGGTGATGGACGGGAAGGCGGGAGAAAGGAGGCTGGGCGAGAGCCAGCCCAGGACATCTCTCTGGCCCCATCTCGACCCTCTTTTGTAGGCTGCATTCAGGGGCTGGCAGAATAGTCACAAACCTCCCAACAAACACCTCTGAAAGATGTCCGTGGAGATCACATTTCCTACAATTGTGGGACTAAAGGACAGAGCCCCAAATGAGGACTGGAAGGGCCCAAAGGGAAATAGCAGCAGCAGCTCACATTCACTGAGCGCTTCCTGTGTGCCAGGCCTTTTGTTAAGGGCTTTACATGTATTATCTCATTTTAGCTTCACAACGGTCCTCTGACATTGTCGCTGTTATCATCCCCCTTGTTACACACGAGGAGAGTGAGGCTCAGAGAGATGAAATCAAGGAGAGGGCAGCCGGCTGCCTGCCCTCGTACCATTTCCTCTGAGGAAATGATGTGCCCAGGGGACCCCCGGCCACTCTGCCTGGGATCCCCTTGCCCAGAGGAAACGCCCACTTAGAAGGAAGGCTCACAGGTTAATTTGCACGCAGAGGAAAAGAAGGGTGGCATTGCCAGTGCCTGCTTGTTAGACTGTAGACTTGTCGAAGCAAATCAACAGTTGAAAGCCGGGTCTGAGCAAGGGGCCCGGAGCTCCGCGGCTGTGATGCCCGTGATTTGGCCGGGTGCCAGACCGTCCGCTCCACCAGATGCGGACACCTCTGGGCCCCCACTACAGAGAGATTGGGGGTCCACCGCCCACCGAAAGTCGCGTGCCAGACCTTTATGCCCTGCGTCCCACACGCATGCGTGTGTGTGCGTGTGCACGTGCATGCACCCACCCATACACACAGGGCCTGCCTGAGAAGGAGCTATTCTTGGATTTTAGGCTCTGGCTCCCAGGACCCCAAGTGGTCGCCGATGGTTGTGTGGTCCTGGTGGCCAGTCTCTAAAATCACTTAAAATGCTTCCTTTGCTTTGGGACTTGATCGCTCACCCCTGGGATGCACGTTGGGAACTTGGGTAGATGGTGTCGAGCACTGCGGCCCCGGCAGCTGCTTCCGCTCAACTGGGCTGAGGTTAAGCTCAAGGGCCACCAGGTCAGCAAAGGCCAGAAACATCCTGCTCTGGGTTCCCTTCCCTTCCCCACTGGCAAGGCAGAAACCGAACCCTTGACAGAGAGATCAAGTACGCCAGTGTGAGGATTCACCCCCTCCCGGTGGGATGAAGCTGCTTCCGATCATCCCCACTATAGGCCAAGATGATGAAAATGAAGGAAAACTGGAGCGAGGAGGAAAGAGCCAGCGCGTAACCTTGCTAACATTGATGAGCCTCTCTGGGAGGACAGAACAAAGGATGGGTCGTCCTGCCCAGGAAGCAAGAAGTGAAAAGGAGACCAAGAGTTAGCGGACGTGCTGTGAGTACGGATAAGAAAATTGCACAGATGATCCACAGAGAAATTATTCTAGGGTAATTCTGACCCTCAGCACAAAGGAGCCCACACACAACTCCGTCTCTCGGGTGCCTGTTGCCTCGCTGCCTCGTTGCCAAGTAGAGCAGGAGGGTAGAGAAACTTCCATTCCCTTACAGTGCTTTTGACATCACTGCAGCCATTAAAAAAATGGAGCCTAGTTAGACATTTCTCTCTCTTAGAGATTCTCTGTGAAGAAGCAAAGAAGGAGGAACCTGGGTGGGGTTTGAGGTAGCACGCTATCCTCCGAGGACCTCTGGTCTCAGTCGTGGGTCCTGCGCACTTGGGGTGGGCAGGGCACCCATCCCAGAGGTCTCTGTTGCTTGCGAGGCTCAGGACGGACAGGTTTTAGTTGGTCATTCATCTGACCAGTGTTCACTTCCTGGAATTTTTGTTTGTATGTTTTTAAGTTCGGAGTAAACAACATTCTTTGATGTCAGTTGAGTGTTAGATTTAGGTTTTTCCACCTTTGTTGGTGGCAGCAGCACCGTGACATCAACAACTCAAGTTTCTAACTCAGGTTTTGCTGCAAGGGGGTCTCCAGAAAGGGGCCGAGGGGAGAGAGGGGTTTACTCAGCTCCTTCCATCCCAAATTAAATATTCAAATGGGGTTTGTTCGAAGGCATTGTTGAGGCTTGAACTTCAATTGAATGGCAAGGCATTGTCCCCCGAATAAAGGTTTCATTAGGCCAGCCCGCAAACCTTTCCCCTCATCCTCTGGAGGAAACAATCTGGGTGACAGCCTACCCATCATAATCCCCTGCTTCAGCTTTATGGTGACAAAAGACTCTTAATACAGAAAATGGTCAGGGGGAGGAGAAACACTTCCCAAACAAGGGGTCTCTCCCTTCCAGGCCAGGTAACAAAGGGTCCGGAGGAATTTGGTGGGGCCTCCTGGCCACCTGCCGGTTAAGCCCACGGTCAGTGGATTAACTGCAGCTCTGACTGAGTGTTTGGAAAGGCAAGTTACATGACAGAGCAAACAAAATTCAGACTGAGCTTTACACATGGTAATCCCAAATTTAATAAGAGCCTCACCGCTGGGAAGCCAGAGGCGAAAAGGTAGCTGAGGTGTGGGGTTCTCTTGTTCCCAACCAGGGGTGTCGCCATTGGTTCTGGGCAGCCTCTGGCCCACCCCCCTGGGGGCTGTGGCTTCAATTAAGAAAGTTCCTCCTGGGCCTTTGGGTGAGGTGGCTGTCTGCCCTCCTTCCAGGCTTCAGGGACCTTGTCTGGAGATGAGTCACGACGTTGTCTGGTCAAGGCTGGGGTGGTCAGAAGGCCATGTGAGCCTCAAGCCCTAAGGGCTGCATCGGAATCCACCTCCCTGACCTCTCTCCACGGGCAGAGCTGAGGCTTCAGACGAGAGCCCATGGAAGCCTGTGATTCAGGCCTGGGGCAATGCTGATGAGGGCCTAGTCAGTTATCAGACCTTTAAGGTGGAGCACATGTGGTGTTGCACTCTGGTCACCCTGCGGGTTGTTTTTCAGTTAGCTGAAGGAACGTTTCTTCTGGGGCTAGCTTCATGATCATCCATTTGCTCAAGAGAGATTTCTTGAGCACCTGCTATATGCCAGTTCTGTGCTTAAGTGCTTAGGGCATCAAAGTGAACAGAAAACAGACGTGGTCGTGCTCCACAAATACTACAAACCGAGATAAGTGCTGTAAAGGGGAGAGAAATTGTTCCATGAGCCCACATGATGGAGGAATTCGACAAGTCAAGGGGAACTGGGAAGGCTTTCTGAGGAAATGGTGCTGGAGCTGAGATCTGAAGGTTACCTAAGGGCGAAGGCAGGCTGGGGGTGGGAGCAGGTGGAAGGAAGGATGAAAGGGAGCCTGTGGTGTTGTAGAGCTTGTAGAGCCTCTCAGGCCCTGTGGTGAGGGGAGAGGATGGTGTGCCCAAGGAGGGGCTGTCCTCATTCTATCTCCTGGGCACCTCAAACCTGTACAGGAAGAAATTTGGGGAAACCAGGCTCTGGTTTATGTGGACCATGGTAAGAGTGAGGGCCATGAGATGCTGAATATCTGGGAGCAGCACTTTCCTGGGGAGACCCTAAACCTCAGGTGGGCCTCCTGGCTTAGGGGCACCAAGCTGCCAAAAGATGGAGCAATTAAAATGATAATCAAGTAAAATTAAAAGAATAAAAATTTCTTAATTTCCTTATAGTTCAAGATGGTGAACCCAGGACACACATTTGCCTCCTATCTTTCCAAAATTTTGTTGAGATAGAGTTTTAGAATTCCAAAAATATGTAAATTTATTATATTAAAGAGGGGAGGAAGAGGCCACCAACATATAAGAGATGTAAGCAAATTTCTGGAATATGTCAGGAGTATGGGAACAGTTATCAGAGGAACCAGCTGAAGGAAGCCACACACGGAATAAGGGGCAACAGAGGAGATGGGAGCCAGGTCACCGACAAAATCTTAGAAAGTTTCAGGGAAGCCCATTCAGGCAAGGTGGGTGCACAACTGCACGGTAATTCCATCTGTGCATCTGTAGTTCTTTTGTATTTGACATCAAAAGATACCCAAGGATGGGACCTCCCTGGTGGTCCAGTGGGTAAGACTGCGCTCCCAATGAGGAGGCCCGGGTTTGATCCCTGGTTGGGGAACTAGATCCTGCATGCATGCCACAACTAAGACCCGGCGCAGCCAAGATAGGTAGATAGATAAATAGATAGATAGATAGACAGACAGACAGACAGGAAGAAAGAAAACCAAGGAGGTATATGTGCGGCATGAGGAGACACACCAGCATTAAGGAAATATATGAAAATAAGCAGAAAAATCTCATTCATTCCTGGGGAAACAGGATTCAGGAAACCAAAGATGACTTTTAAACTTTTTTAGAATTCTCAGGGTTGGAAATATAATACATTCTAAAACTAGTATTTTGAGAATAGGAATGAGCTCTTGGAAATTAAAAATGCAATTGGTGAAATAAAATATTCAGTGGAAGGACAAAAAAAATGGATGAAATCTCACAAAGCATTGAGCAGAAAGACAGAAAAAGAAAATATGAGAGAAATGTAAAAGACATAGGAGAATAATCCAATATCTAACTAATAGGAATCCTAGAAAGAAAAAAGCAGAAATTAAAGAGGAGAGAATTAGCAAAGAAAGTACAGAAGAAAATTTCTCTGGGCTGAAGAAAGACTAGCCCTGACATCAGAATGGCCGTCAGTCATTGTGTCCAGCACAATGACTGCACAAGACGGACAACTAGATGCATCCTGGCCAAATTTCAAACTCTGAGTATAAAGAGTAGGTTGTAAAAGGCTCAGAGAGAAAGATTGGGTCACCTACAAATGAAGAGCAGTAAGAATAGCATCAGACTTCTCCTCAGCAACACTAGATGCCAGAAGATAATGGAGTCATGTCTTTAAATTTCTGAGGGAAAATTGTTTTCAGTTTAGGATCCTATATGCAAACTCTCAGTCAAGTGGAGGATGACATAGGGTTTTCAGAAAAATAAGAATACATAAAGTTTGTCCCCAACATGCCCCTTCTTAGGAAGTTACTTGAGGCTAGACTTCAGTAACACTAGGACCTAAGATAGAAGAAAGAAGAAAAGCTGGGATGTAACCTACAAGACCAGTAGAGAGAAATTTCCAGATGTCAGGTGCACAGCAGGCTGTACAGCAACAGCTCACATTGGAGCAGGATCCTAGAGGACTCCGAGGAAGAGGGCAAAGGCAGTTCTCAATAGATTAGAGATGAGGTATCACCTCACACTGGTCAGAATGGCCATCGTCAAAAAATCTACAAACAATAAATACTGGAGAGGGTGTGGAGAAAAGGGAACCCTCCAGCACTGTTGGTGGGAATGTAAATTGATAAGCCACTATGGAGAACAGTATGGAGGTTCCTTACAAAACTAAAAATAGAACTACCATATGACTCAGCAATCCCACTACTGGGCATATACCCTGAGAACACCATAATTCAAAAAGATGCATGTACTGCAATGTTCATTGCAGCACTATTTACAATAGCCAGGACATGGAAGCAACCTAAATGTCCATCTACAGATGAGTGGATAAAGAAGATGTGGCAATATATACAAATGGAATATTACTCAGCTATAAAAAGGAACAAAATTGAGTTATTTGTAATGAGGTCGATGGACCTAGAGTCTGTCATACAGAGTGAAGTAAATCAGAAAGAGAAAAACAAATACTGTATGCTAACGCACATATGTGGAATCTAAAAAAACAGTACTAATGAACCTAGTGGCAGGACAGGAATAAAGATGCAGATGTAGAGAACGGACTTGAGGACACGGGTGATGGCGGGGAGAGAAGCTGGGACAAAGTGAGAGAGTAGCATTGACATATACACACTACCGAATGTAAAAGAGATGGCTAGTGGGAAGCAGCTGCATAGCATAGGGAGATCAGCTCTGTGCTTTGTGACGACCTAGAGGGGTGGGATAGGGAGGGTGGGAGGGAAGCTTGAGAGGGAGGGGATATGGGAAAATATGTATACATATAGCTGATTCACTTTGTTGTACAGCAGAAACTAACACAACATTGTAAAGCAATTATACTCCAATAGAGATATAAAAAAATAGATTAGAGAATATAACTGATAGATTTAAAATGAGAATGTGGTAATAGCAAATAATGCAAGAAGAAAGAAAGGCAACTGGAAACTCCAGGGGAAAATTGGTTAAGAAAAAGTCAAGATCCGAATATGAAGCAAACTAAAAGTGACATGATATGAAGAAAATGACGAAGTGTAAGGAATGAGACTCCATTTGATTTGGTGCTGGGCACATTCTCCTTGGAGAGGCTCAGGGGTCACGACAGTGAGTTGAAGAGCAGTAAGTGTAATCCTAGTGTTATTACTATATTTATATAAAGCTACATAATAATAACAATAGAGTAAATATGATCCATTTCCCATTTTAAGAGTCAACCTTTAGACAAAGCTTAGAAGACTAGGTTGTGTAGTAGGACAGAATATAAATTTCAACAACCTTATTAATGTGAAAGTACGAGTATCTTGGCAGAAGATGGGACTTGGAAAAAGAAAGAAGAAATAGAGGAAAGGACAGGAAATCAGTAACAATATCTTAATTTAAAAGTAGACAGTCAAGAGGTGCTGTTGAAAGATGATGGCTCAGTAAATACAGGCTTAAGCATTTTGCTGAAGTTACAAAGGCAAACAGTAGAAAAATGGAATAGAATATAAATATTGAACATTGAAATTCTTTCACACTCGGAATTCCACCGACACCATCCAACAAGTTGGTAAAGGAAGAAATAGAGGTATAAACACATTAGAGCTATGTTGTATATAACTCTACACATTATATGGGGGAAGCCACCTAAGGTCAGAAAAAATACAATATTATGAAATGTTTGGAGCTATTAATTCATTTTTTATCTGAAATACAAATTTGAGGCGGCATCCTATACTTTTTTCCCTCTCAATCTGGCAATCCTAGATCCATTGGGAGAACTAAAAACCAGACGGCTCAAAGAGGTGTTGCCTCTGAGCGGTGGACTGACAGTGGGAGAAGCTGGAGCATTTCTAACATGAGCACATGTGTAACATTTGATTTGTAACCATATGCGTGCATTATTTTGATAAGAATAAAAAAAATTTCAAGTGTGTTCAGTGCATGCAGTAAATCAATTCCTTATTTTGAATATATAGGAAGAGGCATGTAATTTTCTTAATAGCAAACCAGTGCTGTTCTATCCCACTGAATAAATTTTAATCAAGTATTTAAAGAATATTGGTTTGAGATATTCATATTGTAAATATTGTAGATATTGGTGTTTTAAACGTGTCAGACACCTACAGGTCTTGGGTACTTGGGCCAAGTACGGCCAGATGCTATGGGTCCCTGAGCTTTAGGAACTTGGAATTTAGTTGAAGAGGCAAGATATATATTGTGTGCAAAACAGCTAACCCTCCAAGGGAGGTTGGCTTCCATCACTAGAAGCCAAATGATGATAAAACGTGGTAGGTCCTAAATGTTACAGGAGCTCAGCTGAGGGAAAAGACTAAGGCCTGGCAGGACCATGATGAAGGTGGGCCTTAGGGAGGAGGAGTGGGATTTGGAAAAGGAAGAAACAGGAATTCCAGGGCTTGCTTTTAAAGTCTCTGTTTTGAACTGTACCTTAGCACAGGAGCAGACGTCTGTCCCCCCAGCACCTCCAAATATACCCCAAGAAGCATTCCCTTTTTTTGGGTCCCCAAACCTTAGATGGGCTACTTGGTCCATTGTTAAATGCCCAAGAACCCTTTCAAAGAGATGAATCAATGGTCAAAAGACAGTTGGGACTCTAATAAAGATGTTAAACATTTTTTTGAATTAAAAAAAAAAAAAAAGACAGTTGGAAACCACTGCTCTGGTTGTCTAGGCAAACCTTGGCCAGAAGTCTCCAGGCCTTGGCAGACTGAGAGGACAAGGTTAAACCCTCAGGAGAGGTTCCTCCCCTGTTAACTAAATGCAAGGTGTTGACCTTGTTTGGGTCCTGATTTGTGAAACCATCTGTAAAATCCACTTACAAGACAAATGAGGAAATTAAACTTTGGCTCAGTATTTGATGATATTAAGAAACTACTATCAAAAAAAAAAAAAAGAAACTACTATCAATTTTTTCATGTGATAATGGAATATGGTTATGTTTTTTAAAGAGGCTTTATCTTTTAGAAATATATTCTGAAATATTTAGAGCTGAAATGATATGATACGTGGGATTTGCCTCAGTATAATCCAGTGTGGGGTTGGGGGGAGGGGAGTGAGGAAGGGTGAAACAATACTGGCTACAAATTGATAATGGTTGAACCTGGATGATAGGCCCTTGAGAGTTCATCACACTTTAGCGTATGCTTGAAATTTTCAATAATGAAATTCCTCACTTAACATTCCTTGCTCTCTCAATAGACAAGGTAATACTACCTTAGACTTATTTAACACGTCTGGTATACATTTACATCACATAACTCTTTTGATCCCTACATTATCCCAGTCGGGCAGTTGGGAAATTTTGCTGATGAGGAAATAGAAAAGGACAAAGGTCCGTAGAGGCCTTTGACTTGGAGAGAGGATCTTTCCCCTCTCCTGAGTTTAGGTGGCACAGGTAAAGCCGCCTTCCTCGTGGCTTGCAAAACATGGTACCTTTCGGAGTGCTCAATAAAAGTATCCCCTTGGCTCATTTTTTCAATGTATAGCTGTTGAGCATCTGCCATTTGTCACACCTTCATGGGGCGGCAGGAATAAGAAAACAGACACTTTCCCTACTTCAAGTTCCTCACATATTTTTCCAAAATCAGATGTAATATTTCTCCCTAAATTTCAAGACCCTTTAGCTGGAAACTCCCTAAACTAAGGAGGTAGAAACCACAGGTGGGGAATATACCACTGCTTCAACAGTACCCGAGAGCTTTCTGGCCAATCTGTGAAGACTGAATCACAGGACAGGGCCCCCGGTGGATCAGATCACTGCAGCTCCTGCCCTTCCGTCTGCGGAAAGAGCCAGCACAGCAGGGGACTCATGCCTGGGGCCAGAGCATCTTCCCCATAACCTGTGCCGCAGGACCCCAAACCAGAGGCCTGAACACCCCCTAAGCCTGCCACCGTCTGCAGGCGAAGAGCCAGGACCTGGGGCCAGGCAACCTGACAGGCAGCTGCCTCCCACTGTAACGGTCCCAGCTCCCCCGTCAGCCACTCTCCCTTCCCGCGGATGCTGGACTCTCCCCTTCCTGAGCTAGGTTTTCTCCCCCGACCCCACAAGCACATGCCTCTCCCGGTGTCTCTCTTCTTCCGACAGCTTCCTGTCAGCCAGGCGTTTTGTGGTCCCTCCTCAGCATTCCATCTCATGCCACCCCCGTCCTTTATTCTCCCCATGGGGCTGAAACAACCATTGCTGAGGTCTCTAGGGACGACACTGTGAAGAGGACTCATCCACGATGGGCTGAAAGCTGAGGCAGCCGCTTTTCTCATTCTGGCCCTCCCAGCCTGCTTCCCCCCAGCCCTCCTAGTTGTGCCCTTTCCTCTTCCTCTGCCTTCTCAGTCAATACCTCCCCTCTGTCCCTCAGGCTGCCCAATGATTTCAATGGCCCGGCTCCTCGGGACCCACTGCAGAAGGTCCTCCCCAGCTGGAGGGTTCTGCCCCTCTTCCCAGCCATGCTTGTCTCTTCCTTCGACTTAGCCTGGGCCAACTCACTGCATAGGGACAGCCGCACCCAAGTCGGCCCTGCCCCACTGTTGTTGCTTCTCTTCCTGCATTTTAAATTTGAGGAGGGTTTATCGAGCATTTATTATATGCTAGGAACTGTACTAAATACTTTCGTGCCTTATTTCATTTAATCTGCCAAACAATCAGGTGAGCACTATTATCTTAGAGAGGTTACCGAGCCTTGCCTGGGGGGTTGGCACAGTCAATATTTAAACCAGGCAGTCTGTCTCTCCAGAGAGAGCTGAAGCCAGGGTGAAGTGAGTAGCAATTATGTCATAAATAGAACCACCACTTGACTTAAAGAGATCTGAGCTCCACTTCTAGCTCTGCCTTGAAACAAATGTGTGATGATGGGCAAATCATTTAACCTCTCTGAGCTTCACTTTCCTCATCTTAAAAATGTGGGTCGGAGAGGTAGGAATAATACAGACACTCTTTCATGAAAAATATATATGTTTGTAAACAGATAACAGTGATTAAGTGTGCAAACTCCCGTGCCAGTTTGTCTGGGTTCAAATGATAGTTCTCTGCAGTTTGGGAATTATGTGACCAAACTGCCTTGTATCTCAGTTTTCTCATCTGTAAAATGGGTATGGTAATAATAGTACCTATCTCACAGAGTTATAGTGAGGACCAACTGGTACATGTCAAATGCTTAGAACCCTGTCTGGCGTATAGTAAATGACATCAGCCATCATTAATAAATTTTATTATTATAACAAATGGTCTTTTCCATCAAGAGTCTATGATTTAGAATTTAGGATGCATTAGAACTTTTAGCACCATTGTTAATATAGCCAGAATTTTCATGTTTAGAATTTAGGACGTAAGGGCTTTTTAATAAGATGAAAAGTTCCCCCACTTGTATAGTAATTCACTCCTTTCAAAACACATGGACATGTAGACTTAATAGGACCTCATAACTCTGGGAAGTCAGTCATAAAACTGCATTGGAACAGCTCTTCACAGTGATCAATGCGTTTGAATTCATATCAGCTCATTTTGTCCCCACCCCACACTGTGAGGCAAGCAGGATAGGTAGGTAATGTGCCCAATCAGAGATGAGGAACTTTTACTCAGTCTTAAGTAGGTGACTTGCTCAAGGTCATACGTTAATGGGTAGTGGAACCAGCAATGAAACAGGAAGATCCTAATTCCCTGTCTAGAAATCTTTCCGGAAAGAAATCTCTCTGTATTCTGCAAAGTACTTTGTGCTTATACATGTGTTGGGTCCCACACAGACCCGAACCTGGAATTTTCCAGATGGCAGAAACATCTCCTCTCCTGTAAGCTAGGACATAACCTGCCTTTACGGAGACTGGAACCCCTGTCTCCACGTGACTGTGGGTGTTTAGGGTCATTGCTACCTCACAGAGGGTGAAAAAGGAGAGGGCTCTGGAATGAGACCCTGGTTGTCATCCCCATTCTGCCACTTGACTAGCTCTGTGATCTTGGGAAAAATCACTTAAAATTATTTAAACCCCTCTTAAAAATGGGGATAAGGATTACCACCTCATAGGGAAGCAGTCAGAATTGCCAGTAACACGTGGAGGTATCAGGAGGCACTCGATAAATGTAGTAGCGTAAAAAAAAAAAAAAAGAAAAAGCTTTTTTCTCCAAAAGGCCAGCATGGCTGACAGACCCAGCTTCTGGTTTCACTTGTTTCTCCAGGATGCTGGCTCGGAGAAAGGTAGCAGGCAAAGCAGACAGGTGACTTTAAGTCATGAAACATATATTCTCACCTTGGGCACCGGCTGTTTTTAATGACTAAATTTTTCCCCCCTGATACAGCCATCATTTAGCAAATACCAGGGCTAGTTATTAATTTAAAAACATGTTCAGCCTGTGCTTACAGAAACTGCCATTTCCCCCCCTTGGGAATGAGTTTTTAGTTATGTTTTTAAAATTAGCTGGCGCTTGAATTTCATTTTCCATCCAAGCTTCCCTGTTATCTGTAAGGTCACAGAAACACGTAGGCGGTGGACAGTCCAATCCTAGATATTAGGCTCTTGGAATTAAAAGCCGAAATAAGTAAATAGAGAATGCCCAAGGATTTTTTTTTCAGAGCAGAAAGCCGGTCCCCAGCGAGCTGCAGGAGCCAGGTTTCCTCCTTAAGTGGCTCTTTCCTTACATTTGGAGGTGAAGCCTGAGGAAGAGGAGTAAAAAGACCTGTGACCTATATCGTCAAGGTCTGTTTCTCCTCCGCTCAGCAACAGGAAAGAATCAGAATGCATTCTGGAGGAAGAAGAAAAACCCAAGTGCTGATTGTCCCTTTAAGCCATTCCAATCACAGGCTCGCAGTTAAAATAATGCTCACCTACTGCGCTTCCAACTGGGCCATCTACCTTTTTCGCTGGCGGGGTCATGCCCAGTCAAGCCTGACGAGGCTGCCACCGGCCCCGTGAGCTCGCTGCAGGCCGGCTACACCTGTTTATCACCAAGTCACTTCATTTCCCTTCCCCTCCTCCCTACTTGAAAAGGAGCATTAATTAAACCGGTAAACAAGCCGGCTCCCATTCTAAATCAGGGCTGCAGGCAACGGAGAGATAACTTGGGCTCCGGAGAAGAGGGATTTTCTGTTAATTTATGGAATCCACCGTCACTCTCTCTCCGAACAGCCTGCTCCCGGCTTAACGGGGAAATTGAAGCAGACAGCCTTTGTCTAAACACTTCTTTTGCCCAGAATATCTTAATTTTTCTATTTGAATGTTTAATAAGGTTTGGGGGTACTGCTGCTGCTTTTTTAATTTTAATGGTGCAGACGTTTGGGTGTTATCATTTGGCTGGTGGCTGCAGGGCGCCGTCCTCCTGGGGCGTGGAGGGAAGGACCAGTTTTTTCAAGCTGGGCTCCGACAGCCGGCGAAAGAAGGAGGCTGGGGTTTGGGGGGAAGTTTGGGGGGGGTCCTGAAGTCAGGGCAGCCCAGCAACACTATGCCCACAGGTACCACCCTTTCCTCTTGTTTGTTCCCCAGCGCTGTCGGTGCCTGCAGACGCCCCGGGAACGCGCCCCGGGCCCCGGCGCCCGCTTTCTTTCTCTCCCACCCCTTGGAGCAAACCACCCAGGGCAGGGCGTCCGGCCGCGCCCCGGCCGGGCCTGGGGGGAACCTTCTCCGCCAAAGGGCTGGACCACTGCTCAGAACCCCGCGCTGCCTAAATTAATTATTTCTCCTAGAAGGAGGCCGTGTGTGTGTGTGTGTGTGTGTCTTATTCCCCACTGATATCTGGAATTCCTCAGTTTAAGTGGGAATCACAGTGAAGTTGTAGTTTTCATTAGATTACAGACAGTCCAAGAAAAAAACCCTCCGTAAATCTTTGTCATTTCCGATGTAAACCTTCGTGAAAAAACACAGGAATGTCTTATCCATATTTCAAATCATCCTGCTTCTCCGGGTGGCATATCCAGTAATCATGTTGACAAATTAATGGTAGAGAATTAGTTGTACATTAAAGATTTAAATTATATTATGCAGCACATTGTCATAAAATGATATAAAACAATAGGAAAATAAATGTAAATGAATTCAAGTTACTGACATGTAAAACACCAGACTGACATCTGTACACTTAGCGACGCGCTCAGCCGCGGGGTGCAGCGCCGAGCTCCGACGTGGCGGCCCCAGCGCGGGGCTGCAGGCGGCGTGTCCTGCGCGCGGGTCGGCGAGCCAGGGGTTAAGTGGCGCCGATCGCGGCCCTCCCTCGGCTCCCCTCCTCTGCGTGCAGATTTTCAGGCCCACCGAGCCGCCCGAGAAAGTTTTCAATTCGACGAGGCCGGAGCATTTCAGGGGCTGAGCTCCTTAGAAAGCTGCAGGGCCCCCGAGGGCCGACTGGCAGGGAGGGGGCGGGATGCCCCGTTCTGGGCACGCTAATTACGAGGATTCGGTTTCCCGGGTCTGAAGGAATGCATTACCTGCAGCAAAGGAGGCACGGCCTCTCAGGAAGGCCCCGAGAGGAAGCTGAATGCCCCAGTGAATTCCAGCCCCATCCCTAGGTTTATACCGAGAAGCCCAGCCCATGCTGAGAGACTAATCGCTTGGCCCTTGTCAGGGCTGTTGTCCAATCAGCCCCTGAATAGCAAAACTTCACAATGCCGAGTATGAATTAGAGGGGAACAAATGTGGATGCAGACTTTTTTTGCAACAATACCTAACTGAGCCTTTCAGACAGGACAACGGATGCACAAAAGCTCGACGGAAATTGGAGTAACTTTTGGAGGCCCTTGTAGCTCCCGTCAATAAGCGTTAGCTCCATAATGGCTGCATGGGCCTCCTCCATTAACACCCACCCCCCCCCTTTTCTGCGAGATGGATCAATTGTTCGTGGGGTTGGGGGGGGGGAATTGTCATAAAAATTGGGCATTTTTGTTGTCCTTGTCTTGGAAACGGTGGCTCTCTGTTGAACACGGCCCAATGGATTTGTCTCCTTTTTATGTGAATGGTGGATTTGGTCATTACCTGGCCCACCGTCAAGTACTGACGACGCCCCCTCCCTGCTCTGCCTACCCCCAAAAGAACAGAATAGCTTCTTGAGCTATACAAATGTCAGGTCTCTGTTTTAAAATTTAGCTTTGTTTACCCAACAGAATGGAATTCATTACTGTGTAAAAGTGGTTCCATTTTCTGATCTTTTTATTCAAAATGTTGAGAGTATCAAAAAGCTCATTTGAAGGTCACAGGTTTATGTATCTATTCTCTTAAGTGTTTTAGAAATTCATATGGAGGACACAAAAGGTGGAAAATGTGAAAACATACTGTTCATTGTTTATCCTAACCTTGCCATGGTTATTAGATAAATGAGTGTAGGGGGGAAAAAATGGCATTAAAAGCCATTGTGAACCGGGAAATTTTTTTTCCCCTTAAGACTGTTAATTTTAGCCCTTGATCTGTAAAGGTCAATTTCTAATTCTTTTTACTGTGCAGTTTATATAACTTCTGCATTTCAAGTCTATAAAAAGCTTTTGCAGACTTTTCATAATGTAAGTAGCAATTTATTTCATTACAGTTTGAATTTTTTATGTAGTTCCTATGGACGTTTTGATGAAATTGTCAGGCTTAAAAGCTGGAGTGCTTTTCATTTGGGGGTGTGTGGACTTTTTTTTTTTTTTTTTGCTCCGGTCTATTCTTGCTGGATAATTTAAAATTAGTGAGATTAATCAGTTCAGTGATGTAAAAAGACCACGTTTTGGTTGGAACAAGGTCTGAGACAAAATCATTTTATTTTTTTTTATTAGTAAATGATTTAAAAGGTCTTTTCAACTAGTTATCCGAAGCCGATATTTAACTGTTACTTATTCCACTAATTTCTATCTTTTGTGAAAAGAACCTTCCAGCCTAAATCTCCTCGCTCTGTCCCAAGCTAATTGCAGCTTACATTATATAAATGGCTTTGTAAAGAAAACTATAACTCGGAGCCTTGAAAGTTGCGTGTTTCTATTTGCTCAAACTTGATGCACTTGTTTGGAGAGGGTCATTGCAGGGAAAGCTGTGTAGCCTGTAAGAATGTCCTGGATAACAAGCTTAAACAGAACCTTTTGTTGTGCTTAGTATTCTCAGGACTCCAAAATGAGGCCTCCTTTTTCTAACTGCGGGCTGAAGTGGTTCATTACTGCTGTTTCCTCCGCCAGGCCAGGGCTCAGCCATTCCCACTACTGAAGGTCTGTAACTTCCTTAAAAAGAGAGAAGGAAAACATGGCCCAGAAAGGTCTTGTTAGCACTTCCTATGTGAAATTAGCAGCTTTCTAAAAGGTACAACTCCAATTACCTCACATTGTGGAGGCGAGCACAAACTCAACAATAAGCACAGCCCAGCAAGTGACATTCTGTCTTTCTAGAGTTACTTCCCTAATTAGGAATGAAGAAGCTCTATTCTGCTGAGTGCATCTATTTACAGTGGCCACAATGCTTTAACTTGAGCATCCTTCTCAAAGACCAGTGTTAAAAAACACAAGTGCTCTTTTCGCAGAGCCGGCTATGGTGAGGCGACACATTCCTAACGGTTACGCCCTCGGAAGAAAAAAAAAAAAAAAAAAAAGTGTAGCCGCTTTGGCCGGATTGTTAACACTTCAGGATTCATTTTCCACAATAACGCCCCTGCCCAGAGAGCTCTGGGAATTACAGTGGACAATGGGGAGGCATTCTTAGGAGGGTCTAATGATGGAATAAAAAGAAAAATATTTATTGCTTTTGACAGTTCCACAAGGGGCAAAAAATCCTTGTCGTGGCTAAAGTTTCCCTAGCTGTTGGAGGAAGGTGGCTCACGGGGACTCAAACAGTCCCCCTTCCTTTGTTAGGAGGCTGAGGACCAGGGCCACGCTGGGAAATTAAAGATTAGGTTCATTAAGGTAAGATAATTGTGCAGAGGCATTGTTGTTGATACAGGTGGAGAGATGGGGGCTGGGATAGGAAGCCCACTTACATGTAGGGACGAACGATTAAACAGGCTTAACAGACGTGCCACGCAGCTATGTTTATTATTTGCCTGGTGGCCGACCTGTGCTTTCACTGTTTCGTTAGTCAACAGCCTCCGCAAAGGAGGGCCAGGACTCCCTGCCGGGAACCAGGTGGAAGAGAAGGCAAAGCAGTTTCTGGAAAGGAAATCCAGTCCTGTGGGCCCTCCTCTCCCTCCGATGGCTGTCCCCACTTCTAAGTTCCCCTTTGTCCCCATCCCGGCCAGACAGGACCAGCCTTCCCTGAATAGGTAGAGGGGACAGTGCCCTCCCACCTGAGATGTGCCTTTGGGTCTTTCTGGACGCTGACAGGAGGTGTTTGTGCAGAAGAGCACATTGGATGCCCCTTTGAAAGCAGGCATTGCATGCACCCTTTCCTCTCAGTAGAATCTGGTAGTTGAGTTTTCAATCTGGGAGTTTTTACCAAATGCTTTCCTTCCCCAGAGTTAATGTTATCTCCTCAGAAACTGGCTGTTTTGGAAATCTGGGCTACCTATCTTTCAATTCATCCTTCTGAGAAAACAAAAAAAAAACAAAAAAAAAACCCCAAACATGCCCCCCATCACACTCACACACACACGCACACACACACACACACCCTCTCTGCATTGTTATTGCAAACTGTGTTTGTCTTTGTTAAAAAGAGCCCCTCCCTGCCCCCTCCCTAACTTGGAGACCCATAAACACTGAGAACTTTAAAAAGAAAAAAATGTGAGTCAGTCTGGCGGAATTCTTGTGAGCTTGGGGTCCACCCCTGCGATTTGTTTGAAGGGAGAAGGTGCAAAGGGAGGCGCCCAGGTTGTGGTCAGATGGCTGAGCGTGTGTCTGGCGCAGCGTTCAAGGAAATCATTCCCACACAAGCCTCCCCTTTCCCCCCAGTGTCTTGGGCAGAAGGAAAAAGGTCTTCTTTACTTTTGGTGGGGTCAATAGTTCTATTTCTGGTGAGCAGCTGAGATTGGAGATGTCTTTGATAACACATATCCTGAAAGAGAAGCACTTGTTTATTTGCATGATGGGGTCACTTATTACACAAAAACTCACCAGCTTTCTTTTCTTTCCCCTCCTGCCCTCCCTCCAGCCCCCCTCTGAGGAAAATAAACAGTGTCATAATGATTTTGGTAAATAGAATGCTTTGTAAAGCCACCTGATCATGGGGCATTCTGAGAAGGCATTCTGAGAAGACCCTAGGATTTAGTTAGTGTTAGTGTGTAAAAAAGACAATTTTAGAGAGGTTTACATATAGATATAGATATAGATATAGATATAGAGAGAGAATATCACACGGAGAGATTTTTCAGGAGTTAAGAACAAACATGTTTTGATTCCTTCAGATTCTATCATGTTGCGTACTTCTTGTTGTTATTTTCTGTTAAAGGAAAGGTGACATTAGATTGTTAATTTCCTTGAGCCTGCCAGGCGTCCATAGCATAGAGTGAAACAGAGAGTCTTTACTTACTTTCATAGATTATATCAGAGAAGTTTGTGAATAAAACATTTTCAGTGTAATGTGCTTATCAGTTAGGGCAGAACTAGAAATAATTCTGAATCAAGCAGGCAACATTTACCAAACTTCTTGGTGTTTTTCTCCTCTTGCACTTGTGTCAGGATTTCTTTTTATTTATTTCTATAAAGTGTCTTTTGTCCTTGAGAATGTTGAATAGACTTCTTTCAAAAGTTATCAGAGACCGGTCTGATAAATCAGAGGAGAAATTAGGAACATCTGAGTTATTTTCTACGATGGATTAATGAAGAGATGATGATTTGCATTTTCTTTTAAAGACCTAATGAGCAAGCAAAACAGCCGAGGGAGGAAGGCTCTGAGGCTGTCACATTGTGATTTATCAGAAAGCAGAAAGGAAAATTTGATACAGAAAAGATTCCAAGCGGCAGCTTACTAGAAGTGGGGTTAACTTTTTTGAGAACAAGTGGCTAATCATTGGCCTTTTACAAATAAAAATATAGCCTGAAAACCTCGTGACAATGTCCTCAGCACTTAAACATTTATCTCCACAAACGGCCCTTTAACAGAAAAGAAAAACTGTGTTGTCAATAATCAGAAAAGAAAATATTGCTTCCTGAACTAGTGGAAACTGCATTATATTTTCAACCCTGCTGACTTGAGATTGTTAAAACCTTTTCAGTAAGAGGCTTTTTCTTTACTGCCTGAAAAAAGAAAAAAAGCCTGTCATCCCATTGTCATATAAGGAAGGAAGCCTGATTTTGGAAATTATTTATAAGTTTGAGGTTCTTAGAACAATCGCCTTGAATTCGGAACTGTGATTCAAGTTGCTAAAGGGATGGGAGTGTAGGCATGCCGCTACATTTCTCGGGTGTACTTGGAAGATTTCTCAGATGGGAAAGAAACCCAGAGCTTCTTCACTTCGGCGAACTGGCGCTCCATCCTTCCCCTTCCAACGTGCTGGGGGCCAAGGAGGCAGCAAACCAGGCAGCCAGGGGGCATTCTGAAAACCCTGTAAATTCTGCTCACCAAGCCAAGAGGGCTTTAAATATCTCAGGCTATTTGCATCACAATTTCTGGAAATTATGTTGGAACTTTAACATTTTATCTATTTCATAATGATTTTTTAAGAAATTTCCTACTCATAAAACTGTTTATGGGCTCTTTTGTACTTTATATTTCATATGAAAATATGAGAATATACCATGTTGAATTTTAATGAAAGCTATTAGGTTGCTATTCCCTGGTCTCTGCAGTTTTTTTTTAATTAAGGGGAATTTACACAATATAAAACGAACCACTCTAAAGCATACAATTCAGTGGCATTTAGTATGTTTGCAATGTTGTGTCCGTAGTTTCATTTTTAGTCATAATTTCTCCCAGTTGCACAATCCCCAACAAGTCTTTGTAGAATAGTTATTATATACTGATACTCATTCCACAAACAAAATAGTCACTGAGAAAATTGTTACGCGAGTGGTACCAGGCTAAGCTCTGCTGTGGGTTATAAAGATGAAAAGGGACCTTCATGTCCTCAAGAATTTTTTTTTTTTTTTTTTTTTTGTCCAAGAGAGGTAAAACCTGTGCTACAGGCATCAACAACTTTAGTCAGGGAATACTTATTGATTTTATTAATAAACTTTATTCAGCCCCACAGAGTTTTATCATCCTAAAGCATCACGGTGTTGCTGAGTATTTCTCAGCAACATTAGCCAGGATAATTAGACTACAAAGCGTTGAGAATATTTACTGTACTATTTTTCTCAGAGTGATTTCATTTTCTCTGACATATTTCAAAGTTTCCAAAACTTGTAATACTTTGTTCAGCATGTTCCCTTTGATGGGTGTTTACATTGAGTGGGTCTTTTATTTCAGTGTGAAATTCTCTCTGTAGCCTTTCAGCAAATTTGAGCTTGTGTGGTGGTAAAAAGTGGGAGGAGGCTCCAGGGGGATAGAAGTTGCCTAACTTTGCCAGAAAACTATGCATTTTTTTCAGGAAACTTGAAGGCAAATGCTGACTGTGAGGCCAATGGTCCAGCACACTTGAAGGGTAGTGATAAAAGTGATGAAACCAAGAATGCATGTACCCTAAACTAGATTTTAAAGATGAAAACTGTTTGATGTAAGAAAAAAAAAAAAAAAAGCATGATCCATCTGTTAAAATATTTATCTTTTTCTGGAAAAATATATCTTTTTCAAATAAGATCTGTATTTTATACTGAAGATGGTGTTGATGATGATAGTGGTGGTTTGGAGGTGAGAGAGTTGGTGCACAGGAAATGTGACAAAGGACTTGCCTCAGTAAGGTTCGGTTACACAGCTTTGTGTAATTGGTGAGTGGAGGGTCTTCTTTGACCTAAAATATGGAAAGATAGGACTTCCCTGGTGGTCCAGTAGTTAAGACTCCCCACTTCCATTGCAGGGGGCATGGGTTCGATCCCTGGTCAGGAAACTAAGATCCTGCATGCCCTGCGGCACAGCCAAAAAAAAAAGAATGGGGAGGCTTAAGGAGCGGTATTAAAATTTTTTTTAAAAAAAGGAAAGATAGAACAAATGGACAAATATTTGTTGGGTCCACTTTCAGCAAAGGCTGTGCATAGTGTCATTTGGGGGAAGAAAGACAGTCATCAAAAGAGCACAGTTTCTGGTTCTTGATTGTTGTGGGTTCCAGTCCTATTTCTGGCACTTTCTAGCTGTGTGCCTTTGGGCAAGTTACTTATCTGCTCTGAGCCTGGATTCCCTCCTCTGTAGGGACAATAATAGCTGCCTTGCAGGGTCCCCTGTGAGGGTCAGCAGTAGCATGGTGCTAAATCATATCCTCTGTGCTCAATAAACCGGTAATTGCTAAGACAAATACACATGTCAGTGCTGTTTGCCGTGCCTTTCAACCAGAGAACACAGTCTGACATTCTACCAGGGAAAACAAAGTACCATTTGGTGTGAGTTTTGCAAATCATAAAGCACCAAATTAATTTGTCATAGTGTGTGTGTGACGTCAGGGGAGATCGTTTCTAAAGCCATCTAAAGAACGGAGGGAGGCTTCAGGATTAGTCATTTTGAATGGGAATGTCTGGAACCTGTAGCTTTGACTGTTGAATACCACCATCTCTTGCTGCCACTGAAAGCTTACAAACATCGCCTGAAAAATTATTTCAATTTGCCATCTTACTGGAACCATCAATTTATACCTGAAATGTGTCAAAATGTTGGGTATTTCTATAATGATAAAAATGATTGGAATTGCCATGTTTAATTAAAATGTTAATCCACTGTCATCTTACATGAGCTCTATTTATAGAAAATTTTCTATTTGCTGTTAAGATGTTTTATTATGAAATGAAAATCCTGCTGTTTAGCCAATGACTGATGCTAACTTAAGCAAGAGGTGACAGTCTGCTAAGGGCGAGGAGAGGTGACTCTATCAGAAGACTGTCTCTTAGTGAAGAAGGAGTGACGCAGGGGAGCCAGAAGGACCACCCTGTCTCAAAAATCCTCCCCAGCCTTCTCCCCGGTGTCCAAAATCTTTTAACAATAGACCTGGCTGAAATGCAAATGCTTTGGGTAAAAGGAACACAAAAGTTTGAGTTAACAAAAAGGTATACAATGCCTGACACCCAGTCCTTTTTTGAGAATGAGGGTGGGAGGCTTGAGGGGTGCAACCTGGGAAGAAGGAAAGGTACCCTGACTGAATTTATAATTTTGCTGAAATTGACCCTGAATCAGAGGAAAACCAGATTTCCTGGGGGTGGAGGGAAGGGGGAAGGGGGAGGGGGATTGAGCCTGAAACCTTGACCTTAGGAACTGATATTACCTCTACTCTCTTGTCTAGAGGATGATTGGATACGAAGGCAGTCTCTGTTGAGGTACAAGAGCAGATCCCGGGGTCTGCATTCTGCGTCCTTGGGAAGGACCTGGAATATTCCAACTACAAGGGTCCCTTCTTAGATTGGATTCAGCTCATCCTACCTGGGTTACTTGCCCAACCAACCTTCCCATCTGACTCGTTCAGGGCTTGAGGGATGTCACCTTCATACCATCCATCCCCTTCCTTCTATCTCCAGTCACCTTGGCCCTAACCACCCCCTTACTACCTGTGTTGATGTAGCTTCTGGCTCCTCTTCCCCAGTCCTTGGTCTGCTATTGTTTCCTCTTTCGCATTCATCAGTCCGCTTCTAGCTCCTCCTCCCAGCCACTGGACTCCTTGGACTCCTTCAGCTCCTGACCCTCTGGATGCGCTTTCCCAAGTGGCTTTTGTTCTCCCTCCCAGCCCAGTCCTTCCTGGGGTGGCGTCTCCAGGATCGACCCGTTCCACTCACTTCCCACCCAAGCCTTTGCCCCAGCACCACTCTGTGAAACGTCAGTGCTTTCTTCCCTCGCCTGCAGGACAGCTTCATAGGAGGTGGTGTTGAAACATCTCAGCCTCATGCCTGCACTTCCCTACAAAAGCTGCTGGCCCTGGGAGGCTCACAGAGCCCTCCTTTCCTGCAGTTACCGTTTCCTCCTGCTTAACGGTTCTTCCCCCCATCTCCCCAAGCCAAACCGTACTCAAGGAATACCTCCTCTGTGATGCCTTCCTTGATTTTTATATTTTATAGCCTTCTCTGGATAAAACTCATTTAAAAATTTGTAGTAAAAATACATAAAATAAAGTTCACCATTTTAGCCATTTTTTAAGTGTAAGTTCAGTGGCATTAAGTACATTCAAAATGTTATGCAACCATTAGCACTATCCATCTCCAGAATTTTTTCGTCATCCAAACAGAAACCCCATACCCAGTAAACACTAACTCCTCATTCTCCTAGTGGCTTGGAACTTCTATTTCACTTTCTGTCTCCATGAATTTAAATGCTCTAGGTACCTTCTATAAGTGGGATCATACAATATTTGTCCTTTTCTGTCTGTCTTATTTCACTTAGCATAATGTTTTCAAGGTTCATCCATGTTGTGATATGTCTTGGAGTTTCATTCCTTTTTAAGGCTTAATATTTCATTGTATGCAGACCACATTTTGTTTATTCATTTGTCTGTGGTGGACATTTGGGTTGTTTCTACCTTTTGGCTATTGTGAATAATGCTGCTGTGAGCACTGGTGTACAAGGGTCTGTTTGGGTCCCGGCTTTCAGTTCCTTTGGGTATATACCTAGGAGTGGAATTGCTGGATCATGTGGTACTTCTATGTTTAACTTTTTGAGGACCTGCCAAACAATGATCATTTCTGTGACCCATTTATGAGACACTTTCTGGTTTACCAGATGCTGGCTGTTCCATTAGCTTCTCAGAGCAAACCTATGACGCAAACACTGTTATTAACATCACCTTTATTCAGGTGAAGAAAACGAAGCTCAGAGAGGTTCAGTGACTTGATCAGGGACCATGTTGCCAGGGACTTTGGCCTTAAAACAAGATTATGTGACTATGGTGTCCATAGGCTTTCTGGTGCCATGTGTCACCCTTTCAGTATCCCCTCATTGCTTTATCCCTACTGCTGGAATGACCTCTAGGTCACCACGATTATAAACATGTCTGAGCCCCTTTCCAGACTGTCAACCTCAAGGACAGGGGCTGTGTCATGATTATCTTTGTCTCTCCCATGCTGCACAGCGTCTGGTACATGATAAACCCTCAATAAATGCCAATTGAATGGATAAATGAAAGAATGGGGTCTTGAGGGAGAGGAAGGTGAAAGGAGGGAGGTGCCACAACAGAGAAATGGCCCAGAGGGCCTCGTGTTACCTTCCTGTTCTGCCCCAGACATGCCGATGGAACTGGTGTCTCCGCATTGATGGTGACCTCCACCCCCTCGTTCCTCAGAAGTGTCGTTGCTCAGTCTGATTTCCCTGGCTCTGGACATTCCTGGTTGTGATGTGTTCCATACACTGTTTTGATGCTCACTGCTCCTCTGCCTCCTCGGCTGCCACTGACGTCAGGCATTAGGTCTGTTACCCCAGCACCAAACATAGTGCCAGGCACGGAGGAGGTGCTCGGTACATGGCTATTGGCTGAATGAATTTTGCAATGACTGGGCCTCAGGGGGTCACTCCTCCTCACTTGTCCACGCACTGGCGGGAGAGGTGTCAGACGGAATGCAGGACTCCCAGTTAAATGTGAATTTCAGATAAACAACGAATACTTTTCTTTAGTATTTAGTACATGCTTATGCTAAAAAATATTATGCATTGTCTATCTGAAATTCACATTTAACTGGGTATCCTGTACTTTTATTTGCTCCATTGGCAACCCTAGTCACTAGGTACTTCTTAATGTCACATCACCAAAATTCTCAGAAATGCCAAGGAGAAGAGTAGGAAACTGGTTTTCCAGAGCTAAATTGCTAACTATTTTCTAATCTTAAAAATGCAAACATGGGACACTTCTTTTCCTAAATGAAAAATAATCCTACACATGCAGCAATTTAATTCCCATTTGAAATTGCAGTTTCTGGCTCCTCTGCTCTGGTGTCAGAATATCTCAAGCGTCCATACACTCTGGCTTTGGCTAATCTTGGCACCCAAACCATTCACTCTGGGGGTGTACGTGCCTGTGACCCTTTGGGACGTTCCCGGAAGGCTGACACGTGTGAGTCTTGCTCACAGCAGGCCAGCCGTCCTGATGTGTGGCATTTATGACACTCATCTTTCTGCACGTTCTACTGAGCTTGACCGTTCTATAATCCAGAACTTCCTGCTCAAGACTTTAGTAGGAACCTGACTCGGTTTCCCCAGAAGCTTCTTTTTCATTGTGACACTGGCAGGAGATTCTCTCTAATCTCCCCGAGGGTCCTTTTGAGTTCACCTGAGTGAGAGGCCCGGGATCAGCTCTCTTCACCGGATGTACCTCAGACTTCCTGGAATGAAGGAGGGGCAGGGGGCCCGGGTGAGGAGCAGAGTCACTGCCTGTTTGACAGGGGTAGAGTCTGCTGGGGCCTGGGGAACTGGGGGCGCTGGGCGCCGAGGCCAAACTGGGGTGGAGGTGGGGGCCGCCGGAAAGGGCCCAGAGAAGAAAGGAAACTCTTTCGTGGGTGTTTACTCCTGTGGTTACCCTCCTAAACACTGAATTTTAAACCCCCTTCCCCCGGCTGCTTGTCTAACTCACCTAATTTAATCTTGCCGGGATGCAATTACTTACGCGTCTGCTGATTTGGGGATTTCTAAAAAAACATTAGCTTTTCAGCCTTAGGAGCAGCTGGGCTGATGAAAAGCAGTGGACAGGAGGTGGTGGCGCCATGTGAGCAGCAGTCATGACGAACGGAGGGACCGAGAGCAGAGACACGCGGGGGGTCATCGGGCTGCCCAGCCGCTCAAAGGCACTTTCAAAAGTTTGGGGTCTCTCCCAGGCGATGACAGGCTGGGAGGAGGGCAGAGAGGTCACACAACCCAGGGATGTCCGAGTTACCGAACGTCTGAACTTGGCTTCTTGAATTTAGGAAGTTCTTGGGCTGAGGGACTGAAAAGCCTGTGTCCTTCCAGGGCCTCAGTTTCCCTCAAGCTCAAAGTGTGGAGGGCAGTCTTGGTTACCAGCTGTCCAGGACAAGGGGACGCTGCAGGGACTTGGCCTACTTAGGAAGACAGATAGCATCCAAAGTCAAGTTAGAATAGGTCCAAAGTGAACAGAGCCGAGGATGCCTTTCCAGAAACATCTGCGGGGTGGGGAGGCTGGAAGGTACAGTGGTGCCATGCGGGGTGAGTTATCCTTTGAAAGCTCTGCTCCCCTCTGGACTAGGAAATGGAATTTGCCTCATAACCTAAAATCCCAGCTTTGCTTTAGCTGTTACTCACTTGAGGGGCCTGGTGGGAACTGGCTGACGTGGGGCCAGGCAGTCCAGGGAAATCAGCCTGCCCTTTGGGACTGTCCCAAAGTCCCCAAATTTCCCAAACGCCGGGGCTCAGGCTGGAACAGAACACCCCACAGGGATCTCATCAGCCAATGCCCCATTCCATTCTGTTTTCAAAGGGAGGAGTTATATGGGGTAAAGTAGCCCTAGGTTGTATTTTAGAATCTATAATTGACAAAAAAATGTTTTTGTTTCTATCAGGAGATACCTGAGAGGGGGGTCCATGGAGATGTCATCATCTGATTACAGCCACTGAAGGGATTATATAGAAGACTTGACCTGTGAGTTGCCCTCTGGCCACCCAGTCAATAAGGAAGGGGCTGAGGGGGGAGGTGAGAAGGGGGTGTAGAGGGGAGATGGCAGGTCAGGGTTGGTGGGTACCATTAAGTCCCACAACCCTTGCTCCATCAGGAAGGGCCTCCTGGTGGGCACAGAGAAACCATCTAGAGACTTCTGAACCCTCAGGAAGGCCCAAAGAATGAACCAGATCCCAACCATCCAGAAGCCTGAATCCAAAACACATCAACTGTTTCCTTCCTGGATCTGGGGGTTCCCTCCCAGGCAGGACCCTCTCTGACATGACCAACAGAGTAGGATTATTTTGTGAAGTTCTAAGAGATCAGATGATGGGGTTTTATTGTCTCCACTTCTCCATTCTCTTCCCTTTGTGGAAAGTTATGTTCATTCTATGTTTGTGTGATGCGTAGGTTCACTGGGAACGGGGTTTTGCGGGTGACATATGGGACGGGAAGAGCTGGACTGGCATGGGGTGGGGGGCTATGGACAAGCCAAGTCTGTGGTTGGGGAGCCACCTGGATGAGGTGGGGAGTGGACCCTCCGAACGCGCCTGAGAGTAGAATCAGAGATGGGGCAAGGAGGCTGAGTGGGGGCAGTGGGCGGGCCTTCCTCTCTGGGCCTCTCTCCTGGCTCCCCCTCTTCCTTCCCATTTGCGCGTTGATGACGTGGCGGTGGCCAGAGGGGAGCCGGCGAGCTGGCCTCTTGTATAATCCGATAATTGGCTGTAATCCGTGTATGACATATTTGGAGATCTGCCTCCCCATTAACTCCTACTTGAAGAATAATCACATCTCCATATACGAGCCTTTGGGCCAAGTTCTCCCCTCACATTTCGGAAGCTCCTATCATGGACTCCACTCTACCAAAGACAGTTGTAATTGCCCACACGCTGTTTGTTACATTTTTAACTTACCATAAAATTTTTTAAAAATCTATATTCAAAGGGAGGGCCCTCCATTGACATCTTTGAATAAAGGTGGGAGAAAAATTCTTAGAAGCTGGCAGGGTGGGGGTCTGTTAGGCAGAGTATGCATGTACTCGATGCGACAGAGAGGGTCTTGACGAGAATGCTGGGCATAGGGGTGCAATGTTGAGGGGCGGGGATTCATGTTATAGGTGTGAAACTACAGCAGTGCCTCTGGTTGCCATGGAAACAGCGCTCGGAGGTTGTAGACGTGGGAGGGCCCGGGTGGGAGGCCTGATACTCTTTCTAGGAGGGGGCAGCAACGAGCCAAGGTCAGGTAACTGTGCGAAGAGTCTGGTTTGGAGCTTCTGGGAGTTCAGCCCTTTCTCTGTGCGCTGGCCTCTGAGCACTGCTCAACACTGCCTGCTCTCTGGGTGGGAAACCGTTCGAGGAGAGGACAGAGACTCAGAGGGACTAGAGGGTAGGTGGGCAGTGCCTGCATTGCCCGCACAAAGAAAGCCTTTCAGCCCCTGAAGTGTTGCTCCCCGGGGCAGGAGGAAGCGGGCTAATGCAGGACAAGCGTCCAGATTCAGGCTGGAAGTTTGTGTTGAATGTGGTACCACGTGCTGGTGATGAGTTACCCATTCATTCAGGCAGGCCTGCGGACTGGGTGGTGACATAGATGATAAACTGCGGGGAGGACCAAAGGGCCCCTCTGTTCCCAAATATCCCTCCAGAACTTGGCACAAGGCCTGACATCCCACCATTTGTGTTCCGTGCCTTTGTCCTAAGCATCTTCTCCTCAGGCTTTTCCTTCCCACTGCAAGTTCTCCTAAGGAGGGGGTCCCACATTGAGTCCTTGTGTCCTGGGCGTGGACTAGTTTATAAAATGCTTTGGCAAGATCAGCGCAGCACAGAGCCTCAGGGAACCTGGACCAGAGGAGGGATGCTGGGAGAAGGGAGAACGATGGAGAAATGAGGGGTAGGAGGTTCCAAAGGCAAACGCTCTGACCTTTTCAGTTTGTCCGCGTACCTGTCCAGGCTTGATGGGCAGCTTGGATGGTGCGTTGAAGGCATTTCCCACGATTCCTACCACTCTCCATGCCGCCGTGCTTGAAGGCCTGATAGTTCAGAAGGTTGAGAGGCGGGTGCTCTGAAAGGCGGCAGTTGCTACTTGGGACACGTTTGTTTTAAGATCCCAAGCATCAGGAGGTGGAGAAAAATGCTTTCCCAGATGCTCCTGTTTGTCTCTCCTTGTGCTGCACCCAGGATGCCCAGCAAGTAGGGTACCAGATTAAACATGGGACACCAGGTCAAATTGTGCTTTCAGATGAACAGCGAGTGGTTTTTGTTTTGTTTTGTTGTTTTTTTTGTTTGTTTTTGTTTTTAACATCTTTATTGGAGTATAATTGCTTTACAATGGTGTGTTACTTTCTGCTGTATAGCAAAGTGAATCAGCTATACATATACATATATCCCCACACCATCTCCCTCTTGCATCTCCCTCCCACCCTCCCTATCCCACCACTCTAGCTGGACACAAAGCACCGAGCTGATCTTCCTGTGCTATGCTGCTTCTTCACACTAGCTATCTATTTTACGTTTGGTAGTGTATATATGTCCATGACACTCTCTCACTTTGTGCCAGCTTACCCTTCCCCCTCCTTGCGTCCTCATGTCCATTCTCTACGTCTGCGTCTTTATTCCTGTCCTGCCCTTAGGTTCTTCAGAACCTTTTCTTTTTTTTTAGATTCCATATATATGTGTTAGCATACGGTATTTGTTTTTCTCCTTCTGACATAATTCACTCTGTATGACAATCTCTAGGTCCAACCACCTCACTACAAATAACTCAATTTCGTTTCTTTTTATGGCTGAGTAATATTCATTCATTGTATATACATGCCACATATTCTTTATCCATTAATCTGTCAATGGACACCTAGGTTGCTTCCGTGTCCTGGCTATTGTAAACAGAGCTGCAATGAACATTGTGGTACATGACTCTTTTTGAATTATGGTTTTCTCTGGGTATATGCCCAGCAGTGGGATTGCTGGGTCATATGGTAGTTCTAGTTTTGGTTTTTTAAGGAACCTCCATACTGTTCTCCACAGTGGCTGTACCAATTTACATTCCCACCAACCGTGCAAGAGGGTTCCCTTTTCTCCACACTCTCTCCAGCATTTATTGTTTGTAGATTTTTTGATGATGGCCATTCTGACTGGTGTGAGGTGATACCTCATTGTAGTTTTGATTTGCATTTCTCTAATGATTAGTGATGTTGAGCATCCTTTCATGTGTTTGTTGGCAATCTGTATATCTTCTTTGGAGAAATGTCTATTTAGGTGTTCTGCCCATTTTTGGATTGGGTTTTTTGTTTTTTTGATATTGAGTTGCATGAGCTGACTTGTATATTTTGGAGATTAATCCTTTGTCAGTTGCTTCATTTGCAAATATTTTCTCCCATTCTGAGGGCTGTCTTTTCGTCTTGTTTATGGTTTCCTTTGCTGTGCAAAAGCTTTTAAGTTTCATTAGGTCCCATTTGTTTATTTTTGTTTTTATTTCCATTTCTCTAGGAGGTGGGTCAAAAAGGATCTTGCTGTGATTTATGTCATAGAGTGTTCTGCCTATGTTTCCCTCTAAGAGTTTTATAGTGTTTGGCATTACATTTAGATCTTTAATCCATGTTGAGTTTATTTTTGTGTATGGTGTTAGGGAGTGTTCTAATTTCATTCTTCTACATGTAGCTGTCTAGTTTTCCGAGCACCACTTATTGAAGAAGCTGCCTTTTCTCCGTTGTATATTCTTGCCTCCTTTATCAAAGATAAGGTGACCATATGTGCATGGCTTTATCTCTGGGCTTTCTATCCTGTTCCATTGATCTATATTTCTGTTTTTGTGCCAGTACCATACTGTCTTGATTACTGTAGCTTTGTAGTATTGTCTGAGGTCAGGGAACCTGATTCCTCCAGCTCCGTTTTTCTTTCTCAAGATTGCTTTGGGTATTCGGGGTCTTTTGTGTTTCCATACAAATTGTGAAATTTTTTGTTCTAGTTCTGTGAAAAATGCCATTACAAGTGGTTTTTTAGTCTAAGTATGTCCCATATATTGCATGGGGCATAATTATGATTATTCATTGTTTATCTGAAATTCAAATTTAACTGGGCATCCTATATTGTTATTTGCTGAATCTGGCAACTCTACCTGTTAGTGGCTGGGATTCCAGAGCCCTTCTTTCAACATGGGGCTTCTGAAAGGATTGGCAGTGGTTTCTATCCCTCTCCCTCTCCCCCCTCTCTCCCTCTCTCCCCCTCTCTGCACCTCCCTCCTCCCTCTACCCTCCCTTCTCTACCTCTCTCTTTCTCTCTATCTCTCTCTCTCTTCAAAACCAGAAGTTTTAGAGTCAGACACATCTGGAAGCAATCCTGTTCTAAAATTTATGGACTGCATGATCCTGGTCAAGTGACTTTACCTCTGAGTTTCAAGTCCCTCAAGTAAGACGGGGATGATAGTAGGGCCTCATGAAGCCAAGATTAAATGAACTAATATATGGAAAGGAACAAGTACAGCATCTAACATCATAAAACTGGCAAACAGCTTTTGAGCTGTCAGTGCTCCTTTCAAGCTCAGGTATTGATGTGGACAGGTGCTGTCTATTTCCATCCCCACTCTGACCCAAGGGCACACCCTGGCACCTCTTCCAGTGAAGAAGAGTCCTCTCACACAGCAACATTTGTGAGCAAAGGAGACTTTCCTTAGGAGAACCAGAGGTGGGAAATTAAACTAGGCAAAATCTGGCCCAACACCTGCTTTTGCACAGTGGTTGAGCTAAGGATGGTTGAAAAAAATCAAAAGAATAATATTTTGTGACACATGAAAATTGCATGAGTGAAAACTTATGTCCACACAAACACCTACACACGGATACTTATAGCAGCTTTATTCATAATTGCCAAAACTTGGAAGTAACCAAGATGTTCTTTAGTAGGTGAATGGAGAAATAAACTGTGGTACATCCAGACAATGGAATATTATTCAGCACTAAAAAGAAATGAGCTTTCAAGCCATGGAAAGAAATGGGGGAAACTTAAATGCATGTTACCAAGTGAAAGAAGCCCATCTGAAAAGGCTACATACTGTATGATTCCAACTATATGACATTCTGGAAAAGATAAACCTATGGAAACAATACAGAGATTAGGGATGGCCAGGGGTGGGGGCAGGGTGTAGGATGAGCACAGAGGCAGAGCTCAGAGGACATTTAGGGCAGTGAAATTATTGTGTATAATACTATAATGGTGAATGCATGTCATTATACATTTGTCCAAACCCATAGAATGTCCAGCACCAATAGTGAACCCTAATGTAAACTATGGACTTTGGGTGATTATGATGTGTCAATGTAGGTTCATCAATTGTAACAAGGGTACCACTCTGGTGGGGAATGTTGGTGGTTGGGGAGGTTTGGTGTATGTGCAGGGGATAACTCTCTGTACCTTCCCTGCAATTTTGCCATGAACGTTAAACTGCTCTAAGAAAATAACATCTTAATTTTAAAAAATTATATGAATGAACAAATTTTAAATTGGTGCACAGCCACACTCACACTGTCTACGGCTGCTTTCCCTCTGCAACGGTAGAGTTAAATTGTTGCAGGAGACTGTATGACCTAAAATACTCTGTAGTCCTTATAGAAAAAGATTGCTGACCCCTGCTCAAGGAGCTCGAGAAATGAACAATGGCTCACCCTCAGAGCAGGGTACCATACAGCGGTCACACGGGCACCCACAAGGGTAAATCTCAGAATATAATGTTGAGTGGGGAAAAAGGAATTTTCAAAAGGATCCATAAAATATGGTGTCCATCATGTAAAATTTTAAGCAGCATGTAGTACTATAGCATATATATATATATTTTTTAAATTTTATTTATTTTTGGCTGTGTTGGGTCTTCGTTTCTATGCGAGGGTTTCCTCTAGTTGCGGCGAGCGGGGGCCACTCGTCATCACGGTGCGCGGGCCTCTCACTATCGCGGCCTCTCTTGTTGCAGAGCACAGGCTCCAGACGCGCAGGCTCAGTCGTTGTGGCTCACGGGCCCAGCCGCTCCGCGGCATGTGGGATCCTTCCAGACCAGGGCTTGAACCCGTGTCCCCTGCATTGGCAGGCAGACTCCCAACCACTGTGCCACCAGGGAAGCCCAGCATATATTTTTTATAGGTACGTACATAAGTAGTAAAAGTTTAAAAAATGAACTGGAATAATAAATACCAACTTCAAGACACTGGTTACCTTTGGAGAGAGAAGAAGAGGAAGTAATGAGAGAAGAGTTTTAACTAATTGTTAACGTTTCAGTTCTTTTTAAAAAGGATGATATGAAGTAAATATGATACAATATTTGCATCTTTAATGTTAGTGATGAATACTTGGGTAACTGTTATATATATATATATGTGAAGATGATATGTAAGTGCCTTTATGTATTTCTCTGAAATATTTCCTAAGTAAACCAAGCCATTTTGGGAAAAGAAAAGAGAGATTAAATAACTCACTCAAGGTCACCCCGCTGGGAAGAGGCAGATTTGAAGAACCTGGATTTATTGTTTTAAATTTTAGTATTTTAATGACCTCATTTCCACTTCCATCATGGTTGGGAACATTATGCCAAAGTTCATTCTCTCTCTCTCTTAATTGAAATATAATTCTCAAACCATAAAAGTCACTCTTTAGAGCATAAAATTCAATGGTTTTTAGTATATTTACAAAATTATGCAACCCTCACCACTGTTTAATTCCATAACATTCCATCACCTCAAAAGGAAACCCCGGGGCTTCCCTGGTGGCGCAGTGGTTGAGAGTCTGCCTGCCGATGCAGGGGACACGGGTTCGAGCCCTGGTCTGGGAAGATCCCACATGCCGCGGAGCAACTGGGCCTGTGAGCCACAACTACTGAGCCTGCGCTCCTGGAGCTGTGCTCCACAGCGAGAGGCCGCAACAGTGAGAGGCCCACGCACCGCGATGAAGAATGGCCCCCGCTCGCCGCAGCTGGAGAAAGCCCTCGCACAGAAACAAAGACCCAACACAGCCAAAAATAAATAAATTAATTAATTAATTAAAAAAAAAAAAAGGAAACCTCATACTCAGCAGTCACTTCCATTCCACCCTACCCCCAGCCCTTGAAAACTAATAGTTTACTTCTTTTCCTATAGATTTGACTAACCTGGAAATTTCATTTAAATGCAATACTGTTTATGGCCTTTTAAAAGAATGCTTTCTTTCATTTAGCTCAATTCTTCATCTATGTTATAGCATGTATAAACACTTCATTACTTTTTAATGGATGAATACTATTCCATTGTATGGATATACCATACCATAATCAGCTATCTGTCAGTTGATGGACTTTTGGGTTGTTTTCACCTTTTGGCTACTATAAATAATGCTGCTATGAACATTTGTGTGAAATGTTTGTGTGAACATATTTTCAATTATCTTGGGTATATACCTAGGAATGGAATTGCTGGGTTTGACTTTTTGAGGAATTGCCAAACTATTTTCTAAAGAGTCTGTACCATTTTACATTCCCATCAGCAGTATGAGGGTTCTGATTCTCCACATCTTTGTCAACACTTGCTATTGTTTTTTTAGTTGGTGTTAAGTAGTATCTCATTGTGGTTTTGTTTTTAATTTCCCTCATGGCAAGTAATGATGTTATGTATCTTTTCATGTGCTTATTGGTCATTTGTATATCTTTGGAGGAATCTTTGTTCAAAACCTTTGCCCATTTTAAAATTGAATTGTTTGTCTTTTAATTGTTGAGTTCTAGGAGCATTTTATATATTCTGGACTCTAGATCCTTATCAGATATATGATGTGTGATTATTTTCTCCCATTCTCTGGGTTGTCTTCTCACTTTCTTGACAGTGCCCTTTCAATGCACAAATCTTTTAATTTTGATGAAGTCAATTTATGTATTTTTTTCTTTGTGTCTTGTACTTTGATGTCATATCTTAGAAACCATTGCCTAGTTCAAGGTCACAAAGATCAACACCTATGTTTTCTTCTAAGAATTTTATAGTTCTAGCTCTTACATTTAGGTCTTACATTACGAGCCATTTTAAGTTAATTTTTGTATATGTTGTGAAATAGGGGTCCAAATTCATTCTTTTGTATGTGGATAACAGTTGTCCCAGCACCATTTGTTGAAAACATTTGTCTTCCCTCATTGAATTGTCTTGGCACCCTGGTCAAAATCAATTGATCATAAATGTATGAGTTTATTTGTGGATTCTCTATTCCATCAATCTGTGTTTATCCTTATGTCAATAACACACAGTCTTGATTACTATAGTTTTGTAGTAAGTTTTAAAATCAAGAAGTGAGACCTTCAACTTTTGAAGAACATGGATTTAACTCAGTCTGTCTGACCCCAGAGATAAACTCTTAACCACATGCTCTACATCTCCCCTAACTTACTGATGTAAATGTTTAGTGAAAGGTCTTTCTCGTTCTGCCTCCCCTAAGAGTTTATAAATAAGAGTAGAGGTAAGCCCCTTGGCACCACCAGTGGCATCAAACCGTCTGGCTCAGTCACTCTGGTGGGCTCCCGGGTCCTGTCCATTCCTGTACAGGAGAGGACCCCAGCCTGCCCCTGAGAATTTGCTGACACCCATGGGGTCCATCAGGAAGCAGTTCAGGATGCCTGGCAAAAGGAATATGATGAGATGCCTTGATATAGGCTTGGTATCCTAACAGGCCTGCTACAGAGACAGTGGCCTAGGGTCATGTGGAAGGCATGGGCTCCATGTGAATCCTTTCAGACTTTGTGGGGCCAACAAAGAAGGTTCCAGAAATTTTGTCCTCTGAGCCCTTGTTGAAAAAGAATATTCTCCCCCTCCTTCTCCCCCCCTTAGAATGGCACCTACTAAGCATCCCTAGCGTCCTTTCCATCTCAGAATGGGGAAGTGGGGAACCAGATGGAAAGGGTCTTATGCAGGTGCAAGTGGACCTTGAGTGTGATGTATACTTCCCATCACACCCAGCTGTCCAGGCCATGGCAGCGAGGCCCAGGGGCACAAGGGAGTCAGGGTTCCTGCTCCTGTGCCCTCACTCTCCCCAAATCCTATGTTCCTCTCACCTCCAGAAATGCCTTGTCTTTTGTCTGTTTTGTCTGGCCTATCCATCGATAAGGCTCATTTTAAATCCCACCTCTTCCAGGAAGTCTGCCCAAATCCCCAGCCCACTGAGGCCTCACCTCAGAACTGCTCCAGTATTTGTTATCCAGAGCTCTCACGGGTTCCTGAGATGTTGCTTTGTTTGTTACTCTTTCACATCTGCTGGTTTGATTTGTGAGTGATTTGAGCTCAGGGTCTGTGCCTCTTTTGTACTCTCCCATGATCCCTAGCACAATGGCAGGCACACAGGAAGCATCTACCGTGTTGGTGAATAAATCAGTGAATGAATAAACAAACGAAGCATATTTGAAGAAGCTCCTGGAATTCTGTTCTTAAGGAAGGAGAGAGCCCCAAACTAGGTCAGGGGAAAGCCAGCCCTGTCTCTCCACCCTAGTCTGGCTTTGGGGAGACCTCAGACACCCTCAGCATGGCCGGGGAGCGGTGTGCCTGCTCCCCAGCCTTGGAGAGCAGGGAAGACAGAGGGAGACGCAGGGCCCAGACCAGATGCCGATGGGGTGGATGCTGGGGTCCCTGAGGGGGGACCTTGGCATTGGCCTCCCTCATTATATTTTTGTTTATTTTTCTGTTTGTGCCCAATTACCTCAGACAGTGCCCCACGCTGGCTAAGAAACGTGAAAACAGCTAAAGACGAAATAAAGCAAAAGCGAAAAACAAGGAAAAGAGGGTAAACAAAGAGAGAATTCACCTTTCATTCGCCTGCAAAGTCCTCGGTTGGGGAATGAAGTTAAGACACAAAAGCTTTGCAACAACAACATTGTGGGGGAAGGCACAAGAGGGAAGCCGAACAGCCATTAAAGCAATTAAGAAAAGATTAAGGTCGCTTGTGGTGGAGAGAGAGAGAGAGACCCATTAATCAATAGGCCAGAAATCACAGCAGGCTACAAAATTATAAGACCAGGCAAACTGGAGAACACACAGGCTTTCCTCAACCAAGATGCCTGAGTAACTCAAAAGCAGAAACATTATATTCATTTCTCAGGCTTGGGGGAAAAAATGCTTCTTAGGGGAACCCTTTCCTTTTAATCAGCTATTGGGGCATCCTGAGGTGGGGGTGAGATCCACATTGATTTCAAGGCAAATTCTAAAGCATCATGGTCTAAAGAAGAGTTCGTAATAATGCATGATACCAATGTGACTGGGTTGGAGGGAACATCATAGCAGAAACCTATGTGATAATATTAGAAAGGATCTTAAAACTCCCTGGGGGAGGTTATTATTGTTCTCAAATATGTGCTGCCCCTTCCTAGGAGGACCTACATCCCTGACCCATTGGCAGTGGGCTTAGCTGTGTGACTGGCTTTGGCCAATGATATATATGTCACTTCCCCACAGAAGTTTTAACAGCCAGCACACTGTTTGCCCTGGGCTTTTTCCCCTTTGCAACAACAAACCCAAAATGTTCTGGACGGAATCTGTTTCCTCATTTCTGCATCCCAAAGTGAAGCCAGGGTGGGGCAAAGACTCAGTGGACTGGCAGACGACATATATTGTGAGCAAGAAATAAACTTTATCATTTGACACTACTGAGAAATGGGGGGGGGGGTGTTTGTTACAAAGCCTCTCCTGACTGATACATTTCCTTGCAACATGTCACTGATGCATGGAACCTTCAGTGGCTCCCTATTTCTTACACGATAAATCTCAAACTTTTGGTCCTGACATCGAGACTTTCCCTTGCCCCCACTCATCAGAGTGTTCACCATTCCCTTCATGTACCCCACAGTCTTGCCTGACTTCTTTTCTCACTCTGCCCCAAATACCTTCTTGGGCAAGTTTTGGTGAAGAAGGTCTCCTGGGTTAAGGGATCTGAGTTACTCAGGCCTTTGATCCTGCCCTCTCTGCTATGTCCTCTGTAAAACCATTTCTAATCACCCCAGCTCAAAAGCCATCTCTGGACTGACCACTCTAGTTCATGATCGTATCATTCAAACAACATTTATTTTGATTTAACAAATATTGAAACATATGTAGTGCTTGCTGAGTGACAGGTACTATATTTGTAGCTTTGTGTAAATTAGCACATTGAATTCTCACATGACCCTATTATTCCCATTTTACAGATGAGGAAATCGGGGCAAAAAGAAGTTAAATAAATTCATAGAGCCAGCAAGTGCCAGGTGAGGATTTAAACCCAGGGCACTTGGGCTCCCTGCTCTTAAGCTCTGCAGCGCACTGCCCCGTATGCTCCTGCACTATCTTGCATGTGGCCTGGGTTACTTCCCCAACAAGATGGTAGGGCTCTGGAAGGCAGGGCACCTTTCTAGATTGCTTATCTTCCCTGGCATTGAGTCCCAGAGCTGGCCTGCTAGCTCCCTGCCAGGATCTGTTAGTTGATTAAAAGTTTAATGGGTCACTTCATTTCATCCATTTCTTTGCCTCCATATAGAATAGACGTGAAGCCATCTCAGAGAATGTATCTTCTCTAGAAGGGCCGTTACACTGTAGGGGAGGTGTCCTGATGTCTGGCTCAAGTCTCTCCTGCTGCAACATTATCTTGTTTTCCTTTGTTTCAAGCTTTATAGCAGGATGAGCAGCTCTTAGAGTAATAACTATTATTTTATTAATCATTATTTTATTAATTCCTTCCTTATTTGAACTCCGCCTTGTTCCCCCCAAAATATATGGTGGCTAATAAGGAACCATAAAATACAACAGAATACACATAAAGAGCGAGAAAGGATGACCAAAATACACCGTTAAATAAAGAAAAAGCACATTTCAGGACAGTGCGTACTTTGTGAACCATTTATAGAATTCATACAAAAAATTAATCTACTCACATATTTCTATAATTTCTTTAATTTATTAAGATTAAAAAAGAAAGGTCTGAACTAAAGATAGTGGACACTGCTAGGGTTGGGGGGTAGGAAATAGTCCTAGAGAAGGATGGTGGGCATTTCCACTTCCTGTGTAATGTTTTATTGACGTGAAGCAAATATAACAGAATATTAACAGTTGTTAGTTTTTTATGGCAGGTACCATATATAGTATTATTTTATGTGCTTTAATTTTGGAAGAATATCTCAAAGTTGTATTCACTTGCTCTATGAGCCACTAATTGATCTCTAAGCTCTCTAAAGGGCAATATAAAGAAAGGAGCCAGGTCACTTCTATCATTCATGAGTGTCCCCAAGTGAAAACATATCCAGGCTTTGGAGGAGTCCAGAACCTGGTACTGAGAACCCCAGAAGCTATGCTGGTTCCAGAGTGTCTGGGGGAGGGTGGTCACAGCAGGGGGTTGGGAGTCTGAGAGCGTGTGTGTGTCTGTGTGTGTGTGTGTGTGTGAGAGAGAGAGAGAGAGAGACAGAGAGAGAGAAATTGGAGGAGGGAGCTATTTGTTACAGATCTGCATAGGTGTAGCTCTTCGCCTAAGTTGTCTGTTCGAATGACTCCGGTGGGGACCACCCTCGGCCCTGCTGCTGGGGGAGGTCAGGGACAGCCTCCTCGTGATGGCCCTGCCACCGGCCAATGACTCAGTTTTTTAAATGGCATCACAGCAAGGCCCAGTTCATAAAGCAATTCTTCAAGGAGCCCCACTTCTGTCGGGCAGGCCCCAGCTCTCTGCTCACCTGGTCTGGGGTTTTCAAGCCCCTGGAAGAGTAAAGGAGCCGTATGTCCTTAAAGCAAAGAAATGCAAACTACTCCTGCCCTTGGCCAAGCCTGCAACCATCACAGGGAGGAGGTGAGGTGGGGATGGTGCTGCCTGCAGGTACCTGGGAGGGTCACCAACGTCTTCCTGCCCTTGTGAGGGAACAGCAGCCAGCTGAGAGCAGAGGAGACTGGGGACCCACCTCTCTAGACGGCCGGCCCTCCTCCTCTGGAGGTGGGCCCGTGGAGACTCACTTTCCTGCCAGGTTTTTCCTCAGAAAACATTTGAAATTGGCTCCAGCACCCAAACGCACTGTGATGCAGGCACCCAGGATCAGCTCCAGGTGAGGCCCAGTAGTCTAGCCTGAAAAACATGGAAGGCAGGTGTAACCAAATATCCAGCTCCCACCCCCCCGTCAAAAAAGAATTCAAGAATGTTTGCCCAGACGGGCCACACTTCCTGGTGCGTCCCCTAGATGCCCTGCTTGGGAAACGAACCCCCTGTAATCTCATGAAGTGTGAAGCTGACATTTTCCAATCAGTTAATGTGGCTTTCAGAAGAGTCGCTCTCTCCCTTCCTTAGGGCAGTAATTAGCAAAGAGAACCAATTGCCTGTTCAGAACCCTTAGTCCCTAAACAGCCGTACTTCAGAGCCAAGGTTTTGGAGCCAGAATCCAGTCCCGCTACTTGGTAGGAGGCACATTCCTTCAGCTTGCTAAGCTTCAGCTTCCTCATCTGTAAAGTGGAAATAATCTTAATAATGTACTTGCCTGGGTTGCTGTGGGGGAAACGCCCATTTGCTAATCATAAACGTTAGTATTATTATTACTTATGTGGGTGATGGTAGCATTTCTACCCATAAGTTCTTCCCCCTGCCTTCTATCCTCCAGACAGATCTTAATTCCTTTGTCACTTGACCCTCCAGTGCTCCAACTGCTTTAATTGATTTGATACCGAGCAGAGAGCTGTCTCACCTCTTTGGAGCGATGCGAGCTTCAATCTGGTCCTTGAGACAGTTTCCTGGGTCAGTCGGTTTGGGGGGTTCTGAGGTGTGTATCACTGAGAGACAGGACCCTCGATTCTGTAGCTGCCTTCTGGAAAGGGCGTCCCCTTCTCCCTCTCCCTCCCCACTCCCCCTGCCATCTCCAGGGGAGAGTGAAAATTGGGAGTCAGCTCATGCTGAAGGATGGGCCTTGAGAAACGTTCTCTTAGCTCTTGCTTTGGGACAAGGGTCTGTGAGCCGAGAAGGGCTGGTGGTTGGATTGGTCAAGTTCTGTGGAACAAGACAAGTCATTTCTGAGGTGATAAGAGAGACTCATGGGCCTTTACAAAGAGGGAAAAGAAAAGGCCTACTTGGCCATTGCGGGGGAGGATGCCCAGGGACCCTCACTAAGCCCCTGACTCACGGCAGGGCCGTCCTCATTAGCATGCCGGCACTCAGGGCCCCTGGGAGCCACACTTGATGGATTATCCGGAGCTAAGAGTAATCCCAAAATCCACGGTCACAGGCTCCAGGAATAAAAGAGAGCTGGGAATTGGGTGGGTAGGGGGAAGGGGCGCTGAGTACCAGACAAGCAAATAATATTCCTATTCTAGTGCAAAGATTCTCAAACTGTTTTTGTTTAAGGACCCCTTTTCACTCTTAAAAATTATTGAGGACCCCAAAGAACTTTTTATTTATGTGGGTTATAGCTGATACTTTGATTATATTGATATTTACTGTATTAGAAACTAAAACTGAGAAATGTTTAAAATGTTTATTCATGTATTTTTAAAATCACCGTACTAAGCCCATTACATGTTAGCATACATAGCATGTTTTTATGAGAAATAGCTATATTTTCCAAAGCCAAAAAAATCAATGAGAAGAGTGGCATTGTTTTGCATTTTTGCAAATCCCTTTAGTGTCTGGCTTAATAGAAGACAGCTGGATTCTTGTCTCTGCTTCTGTATTCAGTCTTTTGTGATATAAGACATTATGGAGCTTCTGGAAAACACCAATGTGCACTCCTGAGAGAATGAGAGTGAAAAAGGCAAATCATATCTTAGTATTATTTTGAAAATCATTTTGACCCAGGGGTCTCCAAACCATACTTTGAGAACTGTTGTTCTCGTGAACAATGGAAATAACCCTTCTAAGGTTCCAGAAGCGTCTTTTAATTTTGTAGCTTCTCCTCTCTTTACTCTCTACCTAACCCTGGTCTGTATCTTAGCCTTTTCACAGAATAAAAACCCTACCAATGTGCCAGGCACTGTGCTAAATGTTATAGAGACACAAAGAAGAAAGAGCCAAAAGCTGGGGCTGGAGTTCAGCTCTGTGTCGCCCTAGGCTCAGAGGATGCGGTGCTCAGCCTACAAGTGAAGGAGAAACCTTGGCTCCTTCCGGGGTGGACCGGAGGGAGACACACACAACACGGTTAAAGAGCCCATCAGTGCGGCCGGTGATGTGCTGTGTGGGCTGAAGCAATCAGAGAAGTCTTCATGGAGGAGGCGGGATTAAGAGTCTAATATGAGGGACTTCCCTGATGGCACAGTGGTTAAGAATCCGCCTGCCAATGCAGGGGACACGGGTTCGATCCCTGGTCCAGGAAGATCACACACGCTGCGGAGCAACTAAGCCCGTGGGCCACAACTACTGAGCCTGAGCTCTAGAGCCCGCGAGCCACAACTACTGAGCCCACGTGCCCCAACTACTGAAGCTTGCAGGCCTAGAGCCCGTGCTCTGCAACAAGAGAGGCCACTGCAATGAGAAGCCCGCGCACCACAACCAAGAGTAGTCCCTGCTTGCCGCAACTAGAGAAAGCTGCCCGTGTGCAACAACGAAGACCCAATGCAGCCAAAAAAAAAAAAAAGTCTAATACGATCTTCCTGGCACCTTAGAGCCTGAGAGAAGGGCAGGGCTGAGTGGTAGTGAACTTGAGAGAGATAAAGGAGACTAGCCTGATGGATAAGGGTGCTAGGAGAGAAAGCATAGCTGATGGCAAAGGGAACAAGAAGCTGCAGGTCAAAAGCGGGGCTCCTGCATGCGGGACCCTGCATGGGCCTGGCCACTTTCTCCAGGCTGCAGACTGTGAGCTATTGTGGATCGGCGGAGCCTCACTGGCACCTCCTGTAGCAGCTCCCCAAATGCTGCCCTGCCATTAGAATCTGGGCTGTGAGGACGCTCAGGACCCCACCATGAGGTTGGGTCCCTCAGCCCTGCGTTCTGGAGGCCACACGCCCTCAGGGGCCCACTCACCTTCCTCTCTGACCCAGTTAGCTAAGTCCCTGGCTAGTACGAGGCTCCTCGTTTCTGCATTTAAGGCCCGCATTCTTTCCATTGCACTGCTCACTTCCCTGGATAGCTATGGAAATAGAGAGAAAAGAAAGATAGAAAGAAAGAAAGAGAGAGGGAGAGAGAGGGAGGGAGGGAGGGAGGGAGGAAGGAAGAAAGGGGGGAAGGAGGGAAGAGGAGGGAGGGAGGAAGGAAGAAAGAAAGGGGAGAGAAAGAGAGAGAGAGGGAAGGAGGAAGGAAGGAAGGACGGAAGGCGAGGAAAAGAAATGATGCAGTTAGACAAGAATAATCTTTAAGTCCTTTCTGGCTCCGGAGTTTGGCAAATCTTGTTTAAAATGTGCTAAATGCCTGCCCAGTACTCTGGCAAAACTCTTGTTCATCACGTCCTAGTGAAGTGTGTGTAGACAAGGCAGCTCCCTCGGTGGACCTTCCCCTGCATCATCCTCCGGGAGAGCGAGACCCCAGAGATGCAGCTAACGCTATAGCATTTTTTGAAGATGCAGCTGGGAAAAGCTTGAACACTTCTCTATAATGACACGAGAACCAGAAAACGAGAAGCTTCCTTACCCTGGTGAGACTGTAAACCTCTCCCTCATTGTCCTTTCTCTTTCTGCTGCTTCATCCTCACGTCCCCAAGAGTCAGGCACGACTTCCGGCTGGAGAGAAGGACCCATATCGCCCTCTTCATATCTCCTGGTACAAGGCCCAGGGCCACCTATTATCAAATGAGTAGTCAGTGGTACATAAAGGAGTACAGTAATGTAGTATAGGTAAGAGTGATGGGATCAGGCAAGTGCGGGGATGTGGAGGATTAATGAATTAGGGACCAAACTGGAGTGGATGGAGAGCCTCAAGAAGGCCGGAATGAAGCTAATTGAAGATCTGCTTCCCATAAATCAACTGCCTGCCCCTGGAGACTCAAGGCTGTGTGGGCCATAATATGCAGATTGGTGGGAGAGCCATCCTCCTCGCAGGCTGGAGAGAGCCACTGTTTCGTGGAGCAAGGTAAGACAGAGCAGCTTGAAGGAGAAATAGATCAACGGAACAGTGGGGGCCATTTGCTTTCTACCTTGTTCCTTTCTCCGGGTTCTGTGGTCTCTGATTAGCTCTGTGACTTGCTGGGTGATTTAACAGATTTCCTTTTTTAAGCTTACTGACAAGGAAGCTCCAAACTTCCAATAAACCAGCTGTAGAAAGCCAGCCAGGACCAAAGGAGGGAGCCACAAGGGGGTTTGTGAAAGTGCAGCTCTCTGGGGAAGCTGCAAAGATTTGTGCGTTAGTAATTCTCTTTCCAAATGCTTCCTGCTGCCCTCTGGCCAGCCCTGACTTACCCCAGAGGGCAATGGGACTTTGGCCAGAGGAGGGAGCTGGGGTACAACCTGGGTGGGAGGCAGGAACAATGGCCTGAGCCTTGGTCATTGTTAGGAGCCCAAACCCTGGGAGAGGGGCCAGGCCATGTCGGGGAGAGGCCCACAGTCCCAAGCCCAAGTTGCTGGAGGACTCGCTTGTTCTTATGCCCATCAGATGCTTTTACAAAGGAGACTTGGGTCCAGGGTAGAGTCTTGACTTGCTGGGGTGGAGCCGATTCTCCTGTCCACACCCACCTCCTTCTGTACACACCTGATCCTTCAACTGCTGTTCTGCGGGAGAGATGATGCCAAATGTTGCTCTTGGTGTGGGGAAACAAGCCTCCTCATACACTGCTGTAGCAGTGGAGATGGGTGACCTTTGGGGGTATATATGATAAAGCCTTCAACAAGTATATGCTTTATCTGGGCAGCTGCATTTCTTGGAATGTATTGACAGGAAATAACCAAATCGTGTCCAAAGGTGAGAGTATGACGATCTGCTTATTGCACTGTTGTTTATAACAGCACCAGAACCCTAGAGAAGCCCTAATCACCCACTGATGGGGTAGGTTAATAAATGAGGGTACAGTCATGCCTTGGAGTAGTATGCAACCATTCCAGATCATGCTGTGGGCACATATATATCACCAGGGACATATATTCACAATATATTTTTAGATGTTAAGTGGCAGGTTACAAAAGAGCATTGCATACTATGATTCCATTTTTTTTTTTTTTTTGGTAAATAAATATCACATATATGAATGACAAAGGTCTAAAAGGCTATATATCAAAATGTTGACAGTGGTCATCCAGCAAGAGGGGTCTCAGGTGGTTCTTTTCTTTTTCCTTAATTGAACTTTCTAAATTTTGTATAATGAGTATATACTTGAGCAATTTTTTTTTTTAAATGAACAAAGAGAAACTTTCTTCCAAATTCTTTAAACTTTGGGTTTATTTATTTATTTATTAATTTATTTATTTATTTATGGCTGTGTCGGGTCTTCGTTTCTGTGCGAGGGCTTTCTCTAGTTGCGGCAAGTGGGGGCCACTCTTCATCGCGGTGCGCGGGCCTCTCACTATCGCGGCCTCTCTTCTTGCGGAGCACAAGCTCCAGACGCGCAGGCTCAGTAGTTGTGGCTCACGGGCCCAGTTGCTCCGCGGCATGTGGGATCCTCCCAGACCAGGGCTTGAACCCGTGTCCCCTGCATTGGCGGGCAGATTCTCAACCACTGCGCCACCAGGGAAGCCCTGAGCAAATATTTTAAAGGCCAAGGTGGAGGAAACGGGTTTGTGGCTGCGAGTGAGCCAGGTATGGTTCTGTCACCAGTCAGGTTCTAACTTGCCTGTTTCTGATTGTCAAATGCAGCAAACCAGGACAGACTTCACTTTCCAGAAAGATCTTCAGGAGACAAAATCTCCTAACACAGCACAAGCAGCTCCGGGAGAGGGTCAAGCCCAACTCGAGAAAGCCTTCAGGGTATGTTCAGGGTCTCAGAGCACCTCTACTCTTCCTCCTAGAAAGAGGAAAAAGCCCACCAGGGCAGGGGTCCTGAAATCACTTGCCCCACTGCCTTCAGGGGAAGCCCTCCCAGCTTCTCATCATGCTACCCAGGTAATGGGCAGGGGGCATGTGAGAACAGCAGGTGGTGAAAGAGAATAAATTGCATAACCTGAATTTGTCTGATGTTCCAGTAGAGAAAATCTTCTGATGAAGATTTTCATCAGAAGCATTGAAAAAAAGTTTCTGAATACAAAAAAAAAAACCACCAACAACAAACCCACATTTTTTCCCCCCCGTGTCTGCCTCTTAACTTTTTCATTCCTCCATCAAGGAGTAAGGAAGACAGACATCTCTAAGGCATCCCACCTTTTTACTTGTGTTAATTTAGGTAACATGTGGGATAAAATCATTGGTGAAACAAATTAGTAGTTACCTTCCACATACATTGCACATTCAGGTCTGTGTCTCCTAAGCATATTGCAGTAGATACCTCCTCCCTCTCTGAGATTCTCCCCCCCCCCAATTTTATTGAGATATAACCCTGTATTAGTTTTAGGTGTATGACATAATGATTTTATATATATATATATAGTGAAATGATCACCACAATAATTTAGTTAACATCCATCACCTCACACAGTTACACATTTTGTGTGTGTGTGATGAGACCTTCTAAGATCTACTCTCCACAAATAAGTGAGGTCATACGGTATTTGTCTTTTTCTGTCTGACCCTCTCTGAGATTCTGATGGATTAAGTAGCAGCTCAAGAATCAGCAGCCAAGTGTGAAACAAAATACAGCTTTAAGAGTGTCTGAGGCAATACTCGATACCCACCCCCCAGCAGGGCTCTGATAACAGCAGGGCTGGAGAACTGGTTTAGGCTTCAGATCAAAGTGGCAACTGCTCCTCCTTTTCCCCCAGAACCTAAGAGTGCAGTGCTAGGAAAGGTCAACTTGAAGCACATTTGTAGAGAAAAAAGAGCAAGACAAAATAGTTAATGTGCCAGGGCTGCTAAGGCCCAAGTGATAAGCTGACTGGGTATCCCAGACCCCACGGCCACGCTGATGTGACGCAGGAAGTAAAAGAGGAAGTGGGCAGGTGTCCATGAGCTCTTCATGTACGGTGACCGCCAGGCTCTAAGAGCTTCCCCTCCTCCTGTGGGGAGAGAGCCTGTACCGTGAGCACGAAGTTCCCCCCACACCCTCTGGGTGGGAAGAGAGCTCAGAGATGTTCTGTCCTCGCTGCAGACAGAGGCAGAGGCGGGCAGGGCAGAGGGGAGAAGTTTCCTCTCTTGCCAGCAGGGCCACACCTGAAAGGACTGAAGGTTGCCCTTGAGACGTGACCTCATTCAGCCCCCCTTGGGTCCAGACCGTCCCTAATCTCTGCTGTTCTGAGGTTTATCTGCCTGGCCTCGGAGAGACCTTGCAGAGGTCACCTTCCTGCCTGGAGGTGGCTCAGCCTTGTTCTTCCATCTCCCTAGATTGACCTGTCTGTGCCACAGGAATGCTGAAATCGCTCCCTGGAACACCCTCAAGCCACTCGAGACCTCCCTGAAGGAGACAGTAGTCCTTGGTTGCCAACTCTGTTCCTCCTCCTGAAGGGCTAATGAAAGACAGTAGGGATTTCAGACAGGAGAGGACAGCTTGGGCCAGAGGTTGGGCTGAACTTTTCTTCCCAGAAGACAGACCTAAACCTCAAAATTAAGTTTCATAAATGACTTGTCCACTCTCTCCTTTACACAATGAGGCAACATGGAAGATTAAATAAGGATCGCTAATACCATCCAGTTTCCTCATATTTCAGAATATGGCCTGAGGTATGAAATGACTAAAGATAACCGTTCCCTTTTCTGGGCACTGAGTTCTGCCCACAGGTCCTCGGAAGGAACAGGTTTAGATGGCCGTGACTTGCCTTATCTTACCCTTCCCTCCCTCCAGCTGCAGCTGATTGGACCAGGGACGGCACTTGACTTAAGAGAAGCTCATTCAAGCTGGTGAGCTCAGCCTATCAGGGGCCCTCTTGCATATGCAAACTAGGGTATTTGGGAGTGGGCATTTGAGATAAAGCCCATGTAGAATGGGAGTTGGAATTAATGCCAGGGCAGATTCAAGCCACATGCAAGCCAGAAATAGAGGGGAGTTAGAAGGGCAGGGGAGGCAGAGCAAGATGGTCTGCAAAGAGAATAAAGCAGACTGGGAGAGAGAAACTAAGGATAAGAAAAAATGGGAAGGGAGGGAAGGAGGATGGAAAGAGGGAAAGACAGGTGCAGAGATGGAGAAACACAGAGGGCTGGGGAGGGGAGGGGAGGGAAACTTTTTGGCACCCCATGGCTTCCTCATCACCAGCTTCAGTTTCCAAGAGGCCTGAATTTCCTCTATTTCTATAAGATGCTTCCATATCCTTTTAGTGCTCGGCCCTCTCTTTAAGTTTCTCTTTCTCGCAGCCACTGAGCACTGATCCCAACCCTGACCTCACCACTGTAGCAGGAGGGGGCTCTTGGAGAGGGCTGGAACCTGCCGCTGGACGTGTCTCGTGAGTGGAACAGGCACTTGAGGACAGAGCCAGTTGCAGGGACTAAATGAAATCATGGGCAGGTTACACATGGAAGTCTCGGCAGATGAGCAATTGGCATCTGAAAAGAGAATTGGCAGAGAACTGGGTGTTTGGGCTGAGAGACAAGAAACGGCAGGAAGGGAGAAGGGAACTGGCCAAGTCAAAGCAGGCTTCTAGTTCTGAAACACTGGAAGGAGACTCACCGGAGTGGATCCCATAACCTGAACTGGGAGCCAAGATGGGCTAAGATCTTGGGCCTTATCCTCTAAAGACAGGAAAAGAAGATCTCTCAAAAAATGATAAAGAACATCTTTGTGTTTCCAAAAGCCCCACACAGTTTGTCTTTATGTAAAGGAGTTGCTATCACCAAACCACTTCCTGCAAGCTTTGGAAAACTCCAACTCCAAAGTGCCTGGGGCCTCTGTCTCCCTCCATGAATCCCTTATCCTATTCATGGTCAATTCTCATTATTCATAGGTGTTATGTTCTATAAAGTCACCGTAAGCACTGAATTCACAAATACTGAGCCATTGCTGCTAGGGGATATGAGGGGTTAGGCTCCTGCGAGCCTCTGCTCACATTTTCATCTGTTGGTGAGTACCATGTAACCTTGGTTTATGTGGTTCTATTCAAAGATACCCTATTTATTTATTTATTTGTTACTGAAGTATAGTTATACTTGATTTACAATGTTATGTTATGGTGATTCATTAACATTGCACTCATGGCCAATAGCACCATAACTCACGCCCGAACAAAGCTTAACTAACACATATATTCTCTCCATAAGGCTCATCACGGCCTTCTTGCCCTTAGGAACGCTAGAGAGCCCAACTCAACATCCATGACACCTGCGAACTTTCCATTCTTCTGAGCCTTGCTACGCACTATATCTGCTCCTCTGAGTATCATTTCCAACCCTCCCTTCCCAACACCCTTTCTACAATTTGTGGAACCCCCAAATTCCCTGACACCAGGTGAACATATCCATTTTTCAAGCTCAGCTCCAGCACCACCTACTTGGGGAAGCTTTTGCTGAAAACCCAGATAGACTTAGGGTCTCCCTCACAAGTCCTTGCTGTATTATCACTGAACCCTTATCACACTGGTGGTGTCATTGTTTATGGGTACCCCTCCTCAAAATGACAAGAGCTCTTTGGGGGAAGAGAGTATTATTCCTTATTAATTTTTATAGCCATAGAGCCTAGCACAGTACCTGGTTCCTAATAGTTACTCGGTAAATATCTAATGAAAGAATCAGAGAATCAGACAGGAAGCCCAGTTACAAGTCTACCCTGGGCTAGTAGCAACTGGAGACTTTCTCTGACTCTCTGCAACTTTACCTACTAATGATCAGACTTGGTCCTATCTGAGGCTGAGCTTACAGGAAGGGATCTAGCCCAGAAGAGACAAGTGAAGCCCGGGCAGGACCTGGAAGTGTTCATCATTGTAGACAGGTGAGCACAGGTAACCACTAACTTTCAGTGGAGGAGCATCTATGGCCACTCACAGCGTGGACAGCCAAGTTCCAGGCCTCAGATGGTCAGCTGAGCTGGTGAGGTGTCAGGGAGGTGTTCCAGCTGGAAACAGAAGGAGATGCATGTGTACAACTGCACTTACTTACATAAAAGTGCTGAGGAATAATTTGCTTCATTAACGTGACACCAAAACTTCTAATTGTAACACTGGGTCAATTAAATAGCTTAGACAACAAGCCATGCATAAAGATCATTGCTTTCCTAACTTTCTGTCTCCATCTTTTTATTAGTTTACCCCCGGCCACTATATTTTAAAAGATACAGTCCATCAAACAAATGGCATTTTATGTATTTATTTATTTATTTTAAAAATTTCATTGGAGTATAGTTGACTTACAATGTTGTGTTAATTTCTGCTGTATAGCAAAGTGATTCAGTTATACACATCTATTCTTTTTCATATTCTTTTCCATTGTGGTTTATCACAGGATGTTGAATATGGTTCCCTGTGCTATACATTGTTGTTTATCGATTCTATATATAATAGTTTGCATCTGCTAATCCCAAGCTCCCAATCCTTCCCTCCCCCACCCCTCCTCCTTGGCAACCACAAGTCTGTTCTCTCTGTCTGTGAGTCTATTTCTCTTTCATAGATATGTTCATCTGTGTCATATTTTAGATTCCAAGTATAAGTTATATCATGTGGTATATGTCTTTCTCTTTCTAACTTACTTTGCTTAGTATGATAACCTCTAGACCCATCCATGTTGCTGCAAATGGCATTATTCATTCTTTTTTATGGCTGACTAATATTCCATTGTGTGTGTGTGTGTGTGTGTGTGTGTGTGTGTATACACACACACACACACACATATATATATATATCTCATATCTTCTTTATCCATTCATCTGTTCATGGACATTTAGGTTGTTTCCATGTCTTGGCTATTGTAAATAGTGCTGCTATGAATATTGGGGTGCATGTATCTTTTCGAATTATAGTTTTGTCTGGGTATATGCCCAGGAGTGGGATTGCAGGATCATATTGCAACTCTATTTTTAGTTTCTTGAGGAACCTCCATACTGTTTTCCATAGTGGCTGCACCAATTTACATTCCCACCAACAGTGTAGGAGGGTTCCTTTTTCTCCATACCCCCTCCAACGTTTGTTAACAAATGGCATTTTAAATAACTCCTTTCCCATTGTTATTAAACAGTTAGAACTGCCAGTCAAGCTCTGACCACTGAGAAATGCCATGTGGACTTACTCTATTCCAGCCAAAAGTAGACGCTTGATATTTACTCTGCTTATGATAGTTAAATATATGACTTCTACATGGATTTTACAATATTGAGATAACTTCAGCATACCCTTTATTAAGAGTTTCATTAGCCTCTCTTTGGAAACCTCAGATTGAGAGTAGCTGACATCAACGTCTGAATTCACCAGTGGCTTAACGCTGATTCCTAACATGAGCCAAAGTGTCAGCAGTTAAATCCAGGAGTGCCAAAGCCCCTATGTATTGGGATCATTGGCTTATGTGTCAGCCTCTCCTACTCTTCTTGCACGGTGAGCATGTTGATGACAAGGGCCTTACTCTGCTCATCTTGGCATGCCTGGTGTCTAGAACATTGCTGGGGACACAGTAGGAGCAGAACAAGTGTTTGTTGAGTGAAAAAATGACTAAGCAAATGAATGACTTATGGGCCCCATTCAAGGCCCTTGATCACTTAGACCACATAGGCCTCACCCTCCTCAACTCCCAGAACACTTCTTACCTTGGCTGGGTAGTTGACACTTAGCCACACTTTCACATCACATTTTCCCTTTTATCCTGTGGCCATTTGTCTCCTGGAGTGTACTAACTCTGAGGGGCTAGTCTTGGCCTTCCCCTGTAGGCTCACTAGTTCCTTGTAGGCAGCCTGTACCCTCTACAGCATTCAGTAAATATATATTGAGCTCATTAGTCAGTTGGTGTAAATTATGAGGTACCTAATGGGAACACTCTTCCAGGTGCTATGGGCCATTCAGGCAGAAGCCATGGCTCCTTCTTATAGGAGCTTGCACAATAAAAAGAGTGAGAAATTGACTAAGAGAATGACGGAAGCCTATTGCAGACAGGAACCCACTTTTTTTTTTTTTTTAAATGGCTGTGTTGGGTCTTTGTTGCTGCACGCGGGCTTTCTCTAGTTGCGGCGAGTCGGGGCTACTCTTCGTTGAGGTGCAAGGGCTTCTCATTGCGGTGGCTTCTCTTGTTTCGGAGCACAAGCTCTAGGCGCTCAGGCTTCAGTAGTTGTGGCACGTGGGCTCAGTAGTTGTGGCGCACGGGCTTAGTTGCTCTGCGGCATGTGGGATCCCTCCGGACCAGGCTCGAACCCGTGTCCCCTGCGTTGGCAGGCGGATTCTTAACCACGGCGCCACCAGGGAAGTCCCAGGAACCCACCTTTTTAGCTACCCCAAGGCTCAGGAAAGATAGGTGTGTTGGGGTCCAGGGAAAAGCCAGCAGCCAGAGGTGAAAAATCACTGAACAATGCCTGGGAGATGGGTTCATCCAGGCTGCTTGGTATACCTGGGAAAAAGGAAACCTTACTCCAGAATGCATCGCCTGGATGGATCTGCTTTTAGTGCATGCCCCCCAGAGAGTCTTTTCCTCACATGCCTGGAATGTTTGGCCTTGTTATAATAAGCGATTTCCCATCAAGGAAACATTTCAGTCCCTGCTTGATGAGGTTGGTGGTCTCTAATTTTGCTCTCTTAAAACACCACCCTCTCACACCTGCATCTACCCCTCCTCCCCCCAGTCACCAAAGGAAAACCCACCAAGTCACTTGGGTACCAGCTTGTGGCAGCCTTTTAACCCTCCCCTTCCACGTCCTTGCCTTCCTCCTGCCCTGGAAGGGCAGGTGCCGCCCTAGTAGAAATACGGAAGTCAATTTGTGCAGCGGGTACAGCGTTTTAGCATACTGAGTGGTCCAAATATTTAAATATCTATGATATAGGAAGCGTGGAGAACATTAAAAACCACTTTCTCCCTGCTGATTGCAAGAGAGGAAATACACACAGCGCCTGTTCTCCTGCACGGTTGCAAAACTGCTGGCCTAATCATATTGCCTATGTAAAGCACCTCTCCCGCCCCCTCTAGTCCGGTTTTAGGTTGCATTTACTGTAAACAAAGATGTATTTTGGGGGGGCGGTTGGATTGAGTTTATTGTTTATGTAAATCTCTTAGAATGTGACATAGCAAGATAGCTTCCTATGTTGCGTTGATCCACATTTTAGGCCAACAGCCAAAGTATTTTATCTTTTCCTTCATTATAGTGATCTTCCAATTAGCCGTGGTCTGTAATACCCTGATTTTGGTGGCAGTGGTTTGGACAGGATTGTTTGATAGTTCTGCTCGAGAGGCAAAATAAGGGGCCTTATTATAGAAGTGCAGAGGTTGTGTGGGAGCTGAGTTCTGTTGCAAAGTTTGCCGATAAGGGGAAAACCGGCCCTTAAGCGTCCATTCTGTTCTGTATATTAACACTTCTAATCTGCACTGCTGATAAAACTGCAAGCCATTTGCCTTTGGAGGAATTAGTTCTGCCTCACTTGTGTAACCAGGCGATGGTGATTAACCTTTAAACTGTCCAATATTCCCAGCAGCCTCCTGCTCCAGATTAGAAACTATTTAGTTATGACCAAGTAAATTAACAACACTCCCTCCTCTGAAGAATGAGATTTGGAAGGTGGGTGCATTTTAAGGTGGAATTGTGTTTTGAATTGGTGAGCCATCCTTCTAAGGTGCTTATTTCCTCCTTGTTGAAATCGAGGCTGCCACACTGGGGGCAAAGGCTCAGCTGGGGGGTGGGGAGACGGGAGAAAGGGGAGGGGGACCAGTTGTCCCGGTTGGGTTTGCAGATCTGAGATTTCATGGGCACAAAGGAAACCTGTCTGAGGTTTAGATTTCCTTCCCTGTTATCATCCAGGTTAAGAAAAGGACTTTAGCTCTCCTGCTAGACCCATGCCATGCTCGTGGTGGGATCGAGGGGTTGTTCCTAATGGAAAGATTAAGGAATAAAGAAAGTAGCTCCCTTACCACCCTACTCCCAATTTCTGCCGGGAGTTGGATGTCAGAAGAAGATGGCAACTAACTTTCATGTTCCAGACCCGGGGATCTGCCCACCGCGATTGCGTCTGCCCAGCTGAACTGCAGTCATTCTAACAATCCCGCTTCAGCTCTCTCTTGTCTGCCCATTTCAAACGTGTCATTTATCACTGGAAACATACCCTCAGTGGTGAGGGCCAGGCAATCATGTAATCGTGTCATGCCTTAAATCCCCAAATTGTTGGTCCTCCCTGGATAACAAATAAAATGGAACAACAACCCTCACTACCACCACCCTGCCAGCACCCAATCCTGGTAGCAACCTTTTCTGTTTTACTAGTTTCATATTAGCTGCCTCCTTAAAAACTGCTAATCTAGATACTGCATTAGCAGGTTGTCAGTCAAGCTGCCATCCACGGTGAAGCCTTCTTCATATACCAATTTAAATCATTCATGGTCTTTTCTTTGGCATTATTCAAAAGATCATAATAATTTTCTTGTGCCCACAGCACAAAAAAATCAATTATTTCCCCACAAAGACTTGAAAGTACTTAGCGAGTGCGGCAAGAAAAGCTGAGGGTGATATCAAATTGAAATTGCACTCATTACATACAACACAATTAGTTGCCACTAGCCTGGCCGGGCTTTAATTCTGAATGGCATATCTTTATTATTACAGAAACAAGCATGCAAATGGCATTGTTCAGGATTTGCCGAAATCAATAGGATATAGTGCTGTGTGTTTGGTGGCCACTGTCACTCACGCTGCTGTGGATGTGAGATAATGTGTGTGTTTGAATTAATGAAGGGAGCAGGCAACATCATAAGTGACACCCAAATAAAAGAAATGGGTACATGATATTTGTAATTATTCTACTTGTGTTTTTGTTGTAAATACTTGTGCTTTTTGTTTTTTAATCAAAGGATTAATTGCATTTTAATAAGGCATTATGATTTGCAGAGCTTTAGTTAATTAAAACTTGTAGTATATAATTATGAAGTGATGCTGAGATTTTCTAAAGATCACCCATATGTTGAGAATATGTATAATTTTTCTGTTAAGCAGTTACAATCTCTCCCCCCGCCTTTCTCCTTGGTCCCTCCCCTGCCGCCAGAAGACATGGATGACTTACATGAAACGTTGGTGAATCGACAATTCCAGGTGGATTTCTCTAAGTGGCAACTAGAGCCCAGTTTAGGTTATTGCACAAATTAAAATGACTGTGAAGCAACACTCATGTGATAAACTGTGGCAGAAAACTTTCTTGTTGACACTTGCTTTCCAGTTAATCTTCCCAAGGTGCAACACTGTAGAGGTCTGGAGAGTTGATGTGAGCTTTAAGCGCAAACATTGTGATTTTAGATCTGGGTGAGGTGGTGCCACTGAGAGTTAGACCCTGGTTGGTTCCCCAGGGGCCAGGACCCAATCCCAGGGGAGCCACTGAGCCCCGCCCTTGTCTTCCGAGACACACAAGAAAGAACTTACTGGGGAGGGGTGGGGTGGGCAGAGCGGATGCTGAATGACACAGGAGCTTGGAATTCCCGAGTGTTATCATATTAGTAATTCACAGTGGAATCCAGCCCAGAGACTTGTAATCGCGTTTCCTGTAGGTGTGTATTATGTGAAGGCTGATGGATTAATTGCTAGATAGATGGAATAGAGCTAAGGTAAAACATTATTAAAAAGTTTTAAAATCTTAATGTAACATTTTGAAGTTTGCTTTGGGGAATTTTTTCATTTCAGTCTCCTAGTTTTCCATTCTCTCTTGGATCAGGAGTCTTCGTTGTCTTCACAGAAGGAGGGATCTATTTGCTGAGAGCTTAGGATGTGCTTTGTTGAGGCCATGTGGACCTGTGATGGTGGACAGATGCAGGAGCTGGTGGCTGGGGCCCGTGTGGCCAGTGGTACGATGGATTGAGCTGACTTCAGAAGGCTGGACTCCATTTACCCTTTGGGACCAGTGTTGGCTGGGCACCCAAGGGCTAATTTTTCTCTCCCTCTAAAGCCCCAGAGGCTGCAACAAGGAGTATCAAGATTCCCCAGTCCCCCCAAAGTAACGTGAAGAAGGATGATGTTGGAGGCAAGAGGATTCTACAGCGTTCGTGCTCCAAACCTGGTTTTCCAGGAGACCCTCAATAGTGCTCTGAGTATGGTGGCCCAAAGCTGATTTAAAATCTAATATTATTGGGTTGGTCATGGCTTCCTATTTTAACTCTGAAAACCTAGAGCTTGAAAAGGTGGCTCATTCAAAGCTTGCTAACATATTTGCTCAGCAGCACAATGATGTGTGATGGAAAATAAACTCTTGTGGCTTGTTCATCCTATCAGCTGCGGCCTGCAGCAGGGAAAGAATGAGGGAAGGTCAGTCAATTATGTGTGGTAATCACCGTAAGCATATTATCTGAGACACAGATGTCTTCTATGACCCCACACGACATGGCTATTAACCTCGGAGCAATATAAAAATGTAGTGGGCTTGGGGGGAGGAGTGGAGGTAAGCCAGACTTTCTGTCTAGCCTTGTCCACAGGCTCAGGAGAAAAAAAAGAAAGTTGTGGACATGAAGACTGTTTGCAGGAACCCAGCCAACAATCTGACCCCTGCTTACCGGGGCCAGATCCTCATGCCGCTCCTTCCCGAGACCTTGCTGGAGGCCTAGTCAGGTGCGGAAGGACTTGCCTCATCTGAAAACAAGGCCAACAAATTGACTTGGGAGATACCGAGGACACACAATGGCCCTGGGATGCTACTTTCTGTTCACCAGAGGAAAGGAGAGAGGGAAAAGCAATTTGGGTGTTGAAATAAGTTGACCTCCAGTCTTGGATGGTAGTGGGCAGGGAAGACAATGGGGTCACCCAGGCATGTTGGGGGACCCAGCTGGGTTACCCAGGGGACCCGGACTGATGGAAGTCAAGGTTGTTATACCTACCAGGCTTTTACCCCCAAGTACAGACGGGATTCTGGTATCTCCCTGGAGAAGTTCGGCCAGAGCCTCCTTGCACGGGGCTGGGCACAAGGGTGATGTTCCAAGAAAGCAGTCGATGGGTTGTTAACTGGTCAAGGGGTGGACACACACACTTAGGGAAGCGCCTGCCCTGTGAAACACCCTGGACTGGACCTTGAGGATTCAAAGTTAAATAAGCTAGTTCCTGCCCTCCAGGAGCTTATGGTCCAGGGTGGGGGGTGAGGATGGGGGGAACCTTGAACTGGAATAAGTGCTGCCCTCATTTCCAAACATGTTAGGGCTGCTGGAGTAGGTCTACAGAAAGGGTTCCATGTGGAAGTGAAGAAGGAACTGTTCTAGGGGCTTGGAAATTTTTCCCAGAGGAAGTGCCAATAATAACAACTGTCTTTGGAGGAACTTACCAGGAGCCGGGAGCTGTCCTGGGCACTGTCCCTGCCTGTGGTCTAATTCTCACAACCCTGTAAGCAGCACCAGACCTATCGTGAACTTGAGAATCAGAAGGGTAAGGCTACTATTTCCCAAGGTCTCACAGCTGGTTAGAGCTGAGACGGAATTCAGACCCAGCTGACTCCAAACTCCACTAAAAAAGAGGATGTATTTGCCTGGCAGGCGAGGGGGACAGCATTTCCGATTAACGGAGGAGTGTAAACAAGGGTGCGAGGTGCTTCCAGGCTGTGCAGGGACAGCGGGGCTGGGGGCAGGTGGAAGGTGCATGACCAGGGAGCCAGCCAGACCCCGTCCCAGGGCCTGGTGGCCCACGCCACAGGGTTTGGCTTCATCCCGTCAACAACAGAAGGACAGTATGATCAGATGTGTGTTTCTGAAAGGTTTCTCTTAGACTTGCAGGGCGAATGGATTGGAGAGGCTGAAGATTAGAGACCTGAAGCCAGTTAGGGAATTATTACAGCAAGTCCAGGTACAGGATGGTGACGCAAGATGATGATGGAGAGGAAGGGATGACTATCCCGGGTGTTAGAGGGGGACCAAGAGGACTTGGCAGCTGAAGGAAAGGTGGTGAAGGAAAGGCAAGAGCCCAGGATTACCTCAGTCCCTCACAACAACTTCTTACATGTCTACAGTCCGACACTGCTTTCACCTGCTTTTAGGATAAAGACATTAGGGTTTGAAAAGATTAAGTCACTTGCCCAAAGTCAACAGTCCCTATTTTATCCTAGCCACGTTTGGAACCCAGTTTTTGGCTCTGCAGCCAAGGCTCTCACTGTTGTCCCCTGCGTGTGTGTGCGCAGTGGTGGGTGGGGACTGGGTAGTGATTTGCTCCTTCAGGATGCTTCAATCCATGCTCACCTCTTCCATGTATCTCCTCCCTTCTTTCCTTGCCCTAAACTTTCTCCAGTGAAAAAGAAGTTTAGTGACTATTCTGAAAATTGCACTGGTAACCGCAGCAGCTTTTGTATTTTTAAGCCGTTATGAGAAGGTGATTGTACCAAATGAGCTACAGAAGAGATAGTGTTGCAAGGATTAGAAAAACAAAACACCAAAACCTTAGAACAGCTTAATCTAACAGGTACTCGTGCCGCATGTTTTAGTGGGTGCCACACAATTGTGGTGAACATGACTAACAAATGACCTTATTTTATTTATTTATTTATTTATTTATTTATTTATTTATTTATTTTTATGGCTGTGTTGGGTCTTCGTTTCTGTGCGAGGGCTTTCTCTAGTTGCAGCAAGCGGGGGCCACTCTTCATTGCAGTGCGCGGGCCTCTCACCGTCACGGCCTCTCTTGTTGCGGAGCACAGGCTCCAGACGCGCAGGCTCAGTAGTTGTGGCTCACGGGCCCAGTTGCTCCACGGCATGTGGGATCTTCCCAGACCAGGGCTCGAACCCGTGTCCCCTGCATTGGCAGGCAGATTCTCAACCACTGTGCCACCAGGGAAGCCCTAAATGACCTTATTAAGTATTATTTTACAAAGTCACAGCAGACACGGTTGGGTGTCTTTTCAGCATCCTCTCTGATCCCCACCTTCCTAACAGAGCCTATCTTGTTCTGGTTCGACCTACTTCATGTGGTCTTCAACTTCAGGGGGCGCTGGCTCTGGTCCCAGCTCCAAAGGGCAAGGCGTGATTGGTCCAAGATGGGCCTGATGGTCCCCCTAGACATGGGCGGGTGATGTAATTCTGGAGGGTGAAATGTGGATGGATGTGCTGAAAGTCTTCTGGGAAATGTTTCCTCTCTCCTAAGGAAACCCATTCCTCCCCAGGAAGAAATGGTCTCTCTTCCCTCTGTATTTTGTCATGTCTGGATGTGATGTGTCCAATTGCAGCACTCACCCAGAAATGGCCGGGGAGAAAGATGGAAATGGCTCTGGGTCCTCCATGATGTCACTGAGCCACTGATCACATGCTATGGAGTTGCCCTATCTCTGGCCTTTGTGTGCTGTGTGATCATTTTAAACTTCCTTATAGTAGAAGTCGATTTTTTCTTTTTAAAAAAATTTATGGTAAAGTATACGTAACGTGAAATTTACCATTTTAACCATTTCTAAGTGAACAGTTCAGCGGCATTAAGTACATTCACATTGTTGTACAGCCATTACCAGCAACATCTCCAGAACTTTCATCTTCCCAAATGGAAACTCTGGACCCATTAAACACGAACTCCCCATCCCCCCTCCCTCCAGCCCCAGGCGACCACCATGCTACTTTCCGTTTCAATGAATTTGACTACTCTAGGAACCTCAGGTAAGTGGAATCTACAGCACGTATCTGTCTTTTGTGACTGGCTTATTTCACTTAACATAATGTCCTCAAGGTTCATCCTTGGTGTATGTGTAAGTCATTTTGAAATAAAGTTTCTGATACTTGCAGCCGAAGGCATCTGAAGTTATAAACCTGTTAAAACAAGGTTCAAATTTTGTCTTGGCCTCAGCAATTCTCAAGTGTAATGGTTAGGAGTATGGACTCTAGAGGCCAAATCTCTGATTTTAAATACTCACTCTACCACTAATTGTGTGACCTTAGAAAACATGCTTACCTCCCTGTACTTCAATCCTCCCAGCTATAATATTGCCTCCTGCATAGGACTGCTGGAAGATTAAATGAGTTATTACATATAAAGCTCTTAAAAGGGTGTCTGGCACACATAATTCTTATGATCATTACTATCATTGCTATTATTAGCTATAAGCGGGCAGCAGTTTTGCCAGCTTTCCCTGAATGCCGTGCATGAGTTTATCCTGCTCTTAGCCAGCCATTAGTAGACAGATTATGGGGAATGTTTCTCCTCCTCTGCCTGGAATGAAGGGTCAGGGTCCTCTCCAGTCCTGCTCGGTCTTTCTCTTGCTTAGGTCTTCCTGCTCCCATCTGAGCAGCATGTCCCACTTCCTCCTGACCCAAGGTCAATTCTAGAAAGACCAACTCCAAGGTCCCAGAACCTAAAGGCCCAGAGGCAGCTGGTGCTATGGGCCAGGAGACCAAGGGTGGGCAGTCAGGCAGCCAGATCACTCCTCCAAGAGTCCTGGACTCAAGGAGGGAGGTACCTGAGGGATGGTGTATGACTCTGGGTAGCATGGATCAGAAAGGATAAAGTAAGCCTGGTCCCTTGATTCACTGTGCGGGAATCTGAGGAGGTGATGGGCAGCAAGGATCTGGTGGGCAAACTGAGGGAGGGACCAGCAGGCACAGAAAGCTCCAGAGACCAGGATGCTTTTCCCCCAGCAGTTCTGGGGAAGGAGTCTAGCAGCCCCTGCTCTAAACCCCAGTGTTGTCACTACAGAGGAGCTTTGGATGTGACTAAGGAAGGAACAGAGAGGAAGAAGATGGCTTGAAAGCATAGAGTGTGGGAGTCAAAGAATCAACTCTGGAGATAGGAGAGTGTGTGTGTGTGTGTGTGTGTGTGTGTGTGTGTAATGTGCCTTAATTTCCCCATCTGCATCAAGAGGAGGTAGGAAAATGCCTGTCTTTCTGACATTATGAAGATCTTGTCCAGAACAAATGAAATATATAGTTGATAACAACGGTATTATGTATCGACTACAGTTGATTACACTATTATATAATTAAAAATAAAAAGAACAAATGAAATAATGCCTATGCTTTGAAAAGAATAAAGCCTTCAGGGTAAATTGTTATTAGTGTGCCTTTTCAAGATGTCATTTGACCTGACCTCATGGTGACAGAAGGAAATTTGCACTCATGGCATGATGAGAACACAGCCTTGGCTGTGCCCCATTTTGCTGCCAATGAAAGGAGGCCAAAAAGACATTTGAGGAGACCCAAATGTCGGTTCCCACCTACCTCCTTTACAGAAAGGCTCATGTCTGCAGGGTAGGCCCTGGAGTGCTAGGTGGGACTGAAACTCTCAGGAAACCCTTCTGGACAGAAGGGAACAGACTCAGATTTTTATTAGCGGGAGGAGAGCTGAGGAGGACTGGCGCCCCTAGAAGCAAGGAGGCTGCCTGATAAACTGTATATTTGGCGGAGGGACAGGAGGGAGATAAAAGATTTTAAAAATGTAATAGAAGATTTGCTTACACTTCTTGGACTGGTAATTAAATTTATTTATAGTTATGGAAAATTTGGGGAAAGGAGGAAAAGCAATTTAAATGCAGAGTTTTCACAGGGCGGCTGCAAATGGCTTGCTTTAACACGCCTCTGAAGGTTAACAGAATGGCAGGGAGGTCAGACTGAAGTGCATATGATAAGTGACAAGTGTTAACATGGCAAATCATGTATTTAAAATTACTCTGAGCTTTATCAAATGTTTCCTCTCAAAAATAAACTATCCTGGAAGGAAAGGTTAACTGAGAAAAGAGTATTACTCTAATGTTTCCGTGCTGACCGGGGGGGAAGGGAAAAGGGTTCTGTAATGTAAGAGAAGCGGTGATAAATATAAGTAGGTTGTTATGGTATTAAGAGTAAAGAAACAAGAATGTTCCAAACTTACACTGCACTGGGAGAAAAGGCAAGAAACTGTTCCCTTTGCTCTCCGTCTTCCTTGTCTCCATGAGCCGAGCAGCTTCCCAGCCCAGTGGAAAGGAGACACCGACAGATGCGCTGTTGGTGACAGAGTAACAGCCAGTGCCGCCAGACCTGTAACTAGCCACGGTCAGCCTTGACCATTAAGAGGTATCCGTAGAATTCTCTGAAACCCTCCATCCACCACTCCCTCACCTGTTCTCCATTTCTCCCAAGTCTTCTCTCTGACCCTGCCTGGTTGAATAAATCATTGTTCTTACATGCAGCACTTTGGAACAATCTCCAAGGTGTATCTGCAAGTGGAAAAAGCGAAGTGCATTATATTCAACAACATGGAGAGGTCTTAAAAATGTAATATTGGGGAAAAAAAAGAGCAAGACACAAAAGAATGTATACAGTATGATTCCATCAACATAAAGTTTAAAAACAGGCAAAGCTGAACTTTACTGTTTAGAGATGCATTCAGAGGAGGCAAAACTATAGAGGAAAACAAGGAAATGAATACCACAAAGTCAAGATAATGTTTCCCTCTGCACGGAGGTGGGGAGTGGATGGGAAAGGAGAGGCAGACGCGAGGCTCTGGAGTGCTGGCAGCGTTCTGTTTCTTGATCTGAGCGGTGGCTACACAGGTGTACACTTTATAGTTATTAACTCTCTATTTTTGTTTTTTTTCATTTTCTATGTGCATATTATTTTCCCCCAACAATTTTTTTCCCACAAAATCTAGGTACAGAACTGTGTGTATAGTATACACACAGTATACACACAGTATCTTATTTTCAGAAATAAGATACATATATGTACAAGGCAAATACTAATCAAAATAACTATTCATATCAGACAAAATATAATTTAAGGCAAAAGGCAAAAATGCAGATAAAGTGAGACATTACATGATCAATAGAACAATTAACAAATAAGGCATGATTATCATGAAACTGTATGTGCCTAATAAGATAGTCTCAAAATATTTAAAGTAAAAACTAACATAATTATAAGGAAAAAAATTAAATAAAAAATTACAGTGGGAGATTTGAGTACACTTCAATCAGATTAATAGATTAAGCAGAAAATATATAAGTAATAATATCGGGTAGCAAAAAGGGGGCATAACTACAGAAGCAGTAGAAATTTTACAATCATAAAATAATCTATAGACAACTTTATGCCATTACATTTGGAAACTTAGATAAATGGAAAATTATCAAAATGAAAAGCAGAGGCATACATCATCAAAAAGTCTACAAATAATAAATGCTGGAGAGGGTGTGGAGAAAAAGGAACCCTCCTACACTGTTTCTGGGAATGTAAATTGATGCAGCCACTATGGAGAACAGTATGGAGGTTCCTTAAAAAATTAAAAATAGAGCTACCGTATGATCCTGTAATCCCATTCCTGGGCATATCTCCAGAGAAAAACATGGTCCAAAAGGATACATGCACCCCAATGTTCATTGCAGCACTATTTACAATAGCCAAGACATGGAAGCAACCTAAATGTCCATCGACAGAAGAATGGATAAAGAAGATGTGGTACATATATACAATGGAATATTACTCAGCCATTAAAAAGAATGAAATAGTGCCATTTGCAGCAACATGGATGGACCTAGAGATTGTCATACTGCGTGAAGTAAGTCAGACAAAGAGAAATATCATATGATATCCCTTATATGCAGAATCTAAAAAGAAACCATACAAATGAACTTATTTACAAAACAGAAACAGACTCACAGACTTAGAGAACGAACTTATGGTTACCAGAGGGGAAGGATCGGGGGAAGGTATAGCTAGGGAGTTTGGGATCGACATGTACACACTGCTATATTTAAAATAGATAACCAGCAAGGACCTACTGTATAGCAAAGGGAACTCTGCTCAATGTTTTGTGGCAGCCTGGAAGGGAGGGGAGTTTGGGGGAGAATGGTTACATGTATATGTATGGCTGAGTTGCTTTGCTGTGCACCTGAAAATATCATAACATTGTTAATCGGCTATACTCCAATATAAAATAAAAAGTTTAAAAAAAACTGACTCAGGGAAATTTGCTAACTTTAAGGACCTGTAATCATTATTAAATAAATTAAATCAGAACCTAAATCCATCATCAAAACAAAATGTTCCAGAGAATAGAAAGTAAGAAAAAACTAACTCGTTTTATACAGCTAGTTAACCTTGGTATTAAACCTGTACAAGGATAGTAGGATAATAGGAAATTGTAAGATGGATAGAAAGAAAGAAAGAAAGTCATATGGCAATGTTACTTATGAATGTAGATGTAAAATACTAAATCAAGTCAACTTCAGAAGTGTTTATAAGCATAATATGTCTTGACCAAGTAGGATTTATCCTAGGAATGTATCACTCAATAGCAGAGGGTATATCAACGTTAAGTAACCACTTATCAGATTAAAAGAGAAAAAACTTCTGATAATCTCAGCAGATGCAGAAGATATTCAATAAAATTTAATACTCTTTCATAACTAAAAAAAAAAAAGAAAAAGAAAAAAGAAAAGAAAATGTTATCTAACTAGAAATAGAAGGGACCTGTTTTAATCTGATAAAGAGTGTCAGCCAAAAATCTACAGTCTTACTTAAATTTTGAAGTTTAGCAGGATTTCCTTTGATGTCAAGAAAAAGACATGGATGTATTCTATTGCTCCTCTTAACAAGATTGCACTTGAGGTCCTAAAGATGTAATAACACAAGGAAAAAAATTAGTTATAAGGAAGGAAAGAGAAAAAAATTATTATTTACAGACATAATTATCTACATGGAAAACCCCAAACCCAAACTTTTAGACCTAAGAGTCTAAGTCTGGGAAAAGCACAAACATACAAAAGCACTGGAACTCCTAGACACCAATAATAACCTACTAGGCAAGACTTACTATTCAGTGTAATTCCAAACAAAGTTCCAATAGGATTTTTCACAGACCTTAGTCTGACTCTAAGATTTGTACATTAAAGTAGAAATGCATAATTAACCAACATAAATCTGAAAAAGAAGAAAGATAAAGGATTTGTTTCATAAGCTATCAAGACGTATTTTCAAGTTGGCCACTTCACCAAATGCCAATTTGTCAAATGGCCAATTCAATGAATGGCCAGTTTGCCAAAAGCCAATTTGCTGAAGAATTAATTACACAAATGACTGACTCACAGAATTTGCAAGATGTACTGAGTAGCCACAATGTGTTATAAGCAATTTTCTTGACTTTAGTTATAAGAATTCTAAGCAAGGATATATTCAACATAGTAAATATAGTCAAGGATATATTCAAGACTATATACCTCAAGTATAATCATCATATACTCATGATATAATTAATGACTTTACAATAACATAATCTTCATTAGTATATTCTTATAAGCAATATATATGAGAAAAGATAAAAATCTACACATGAGTATATTCAAGACTATATTAAAATATTCAGGAATACATTCTTCATAAACTAACTTCTCACAAACCAAATATTCCTTCAAATGCTGCTAACAAAAATGTAATTTAGAATATACGTATTCTATATAGAGAATATGAGACTATATGAGAAAATAGTCTCAAGAAGAATATTGTCATATTTTAATATATTTATTAATTTATTATTTAATATATTCAAGAAGGTTATTTCTTAAAATTTTTGGAAAATTAGTTAATATGATAAAGGTTAGCAAATTGGACATTAGATGGATTGCCTTAAAAATTGGCTTTCGCAGAGACTACATATTGTGTGATTCCATTTATATGACATGTCTGGAAAAGGCCAATTTGTAGAGACAAAGAACAGATCAGTTGTTGCCTAGAGCTGGAGGGGTGGTGGGTAGGTGTGGGGGTTAATTACAAAATGAAGGAACTTTATGGGACAGTGGAAATGTTCTTAACCTGAATTGTGATGATTGTACGACTCTACAAATTTACTAAAATCACTGAATTGTACATTTGCAGTGGGTGAATTTTAGAGTATGTAAATTATAACTCAATGAAACTGTTAAAAATGGGAAGAAATGGCTTTCAGTAAATTGATTGCCAGCATAATAATCTAGAACTATTATTATAAAAATATAGTAATTAAGACAGTATGGCATTGGTATAGGAGTAGATGGAAAGAACAATGGAGTAAAATAGAAAGCTCAGAAACAGATTCAAATATATGTAGGATCTTGATATACTGCAGAGGCAGTACTGAAAAATAAGTGAGGAAAGAATGGACTATTCAATAATTGGTGTTGTACCACTTGGCTAACCATATAAAAACAAAATAAAATTTGATATCCATATTACATCATGCACAAAATTTAACTCCAGATTTATTACAGAGCTAAATATAAAAAATAAAACTTTAGACTTCTGGTTTCTGGTCTGCCTTATAAGAAGCTTAGAAACCTTCACACCATCCTAACAATAAGTACAAAGCTGAACAAAGTGAAAAATCAACAAGTCTTCTTATATCTGTCAGAGAAGTGAAATAACTGGGCAAACAGCTGCCCACAAAGTTGGAGAGACAGACAGATGGATACAGAGAATTACAACATCCTGGAGCAGAAACCACCATGGGAACCAGTAACAGGGTAGGAAATCCTAAACTGTAATTGACAGATTGCTGGAGGCTCAGTGTAGACAAGCCCAAGAAATAGAAGCTCCAGGGAGACCCAGTCACAGAGGGGCCTTCACACTTTTGTGAGTTTTACAACCAAGAGCTCTATGAGGTTCTCATAGTGAATACTGGAGAAAAATCCCCTTGTGCTTCCTGCATAGGGAGGAGAAAAGGAAGCATTTTGAAATAAACCAGAGCATTCTCTTCTTTTTAACAAGGCCTGCTCTCAGGAGAACTCTTTTACCAAAGCCTAACCTACCTGGGGGAAGGGAAATACCCAACTCCACCCCACTCTAGACTTCCACTGGGGGAAGGCAAATACACAATCTAGTCCCTTCTGGTCATCCTTTCCCACTGAAGGGAGGAAAAATTCTGAGAAGCACTGGTGAAGTTCACAGTCCAGGGCCACAGGCTTACCAAAAGACTGAGACCTAATCATAGGACTACAGGATGCATCCCCTCCTCCCACATCTTACAACTACATTACTAAAGGCTCATTACCCCAGTTCCACTTACCCAGGGCATCATGTCCACCTTTCAACGAAAAATTACAAGGCATACTAAAAGTCAAAAAACAGAGTTTGAAGACACTGAACAAGCATCAGAACCAGAGTCAGATATGGCAGAAACGTTGGAATTATCAGGCCAAATTTTTTTAAAATTATGATTAATATGATAAAGATTATTTTTAAAAAAGTAGATAGCATGCAAGAACAGATGGATAATGTAAGCAAAGAGATGGAAATTCTAAGAAAGAATCAAGATAAAATGTTAGAGACCAAAAACACTAACAGAAATGAAGAATGCCTTTAATGGGCTCATTACTGGTCTGAGACATGGCTGAGGAAAGAGTCTCTGAGCTTGAATATATAACAATAGAAACTTCCAAAACTGAAAAAAAAAAAAAAGAAAGACTGGGTGGGGGGATGGTGTTGGGCAAAACCCCCAGAATATCTGAGAACTGTGGGACAACTACAAAATGTGTAACATGTGTAATGGGAACACTGGAAGGAGAAGAAAGAGAAAAAGGAACAGAAGCGGTAATTGAAGGAACAATGACTGAAAATTTCCCCAAATTAATGTCAGACACCAAACCACAGATTCAGGAAGCTCAGAGAACAACAAGCAGGATAAATGCAAAACAAACAAACAAAAAAACAAATAAACTACACCTTAGCATATCATATTCAAATTCAGAAAACCAAAGATAAAGAAAAAACCCTAAAAGAGGCCAGAGAGATAAAATACCTTACGTGTAGAGGAGCAAAGGTAAGAGTTATATCATACTTCTCAGAAATAATTTAAGCAAGATGAAAGTAAAGTGAAAATTTAAAGTGTGGAGAAAAAAATATTCACCAACCTGGAATTCTGTACCCTGCAAAATTATCCTTCAAAAGTGAAGGAGAAATAAGGACTTTCCCAGACAGACAAAAATTGAAGGAATTTGTTGCCAGGAGACCTGTCTTGAAAGAAATGTTAAAAGCTCTTCAGAGAGAAGGAAAAATGATATAGGTCAGAAACTCAGATCTACATTTAAAAAGATTATTGGAGAATGAATAAAGATAAAATAAAAACTTATTTTTCTTTTTTTAAAAATTATTTATTTATTTATTTTTGGCTGTGTTGGGTCTTCATTGCAGTGCACGGGCTTCTCATCGCGGTGGCTTCTCTTGTTGTGGAGCACTGGCTCTAGGCGCATGGGCTTCAGTAGTTGTGGCTCGAAGGCTGTAGAGCACAGGCTCAGCAGTTGTGGCACATGGGCTTAGTTGCTCCACAGCATGTGGGATCTTCCCAGACCAGGGCTCGAACCTGTGTCCTCTGCATTGGCAGGCAGATTCTTAACCACTGCGCCACCAGAGAAGTCCCCCAACTTATTTTTCTTAATTTATTTAACAGACAACAGTTTCTTCAAAATAATAGTAGCAACAATGCATTTGATTATATATTTATATATGGATTATGTGTATATATGTGCTTATGTATGCTTATATATGAGTGAAATCAATGACAACAATGATAATGATACAAGGGACAAGAGGGAGGATTTGGGAATATTTTGTTATTAGAAGATACTAGCACGATCCATGAAATGGAGTAGTATTGATTGAAAGCAGACTTGGATTAGTTGTAAATGTATATTGCAAACTCTAGGGCAACCACTAAAAAAAGTTTAAAAAGAAATACAATTGATATGCTAAGAAAGGAGAGAAAATGGAATCATAAAATGCTCAGTTAAAACCACAAAAGTGGTGTGATGAATTGGGAGATTGGGATTGACATATATACACTAATATGTATAAAATGGGTAACTAATAAGAACCTGCTGTATAAAAAAATAAATAAAATAAAATTCAAAAATTCACACACAAAAAAACCCACAAAAGGGACTTCCCTGGTGGTGCAGTGGTTAAGAATCCACCTGACAATGCAGGGGACACAGGTTCGATCCCTTGTTTGGGAAGATCCCACAGGCCGCAGAGCAACTAAGCCTATGTGCCACAACTACTGAGACTGAGCTTTAGAGCCCACAAGCCACAACTTCTGAGCCCACATGCCTCAACTACTGAAGCCCATGTGCCTAGAGCCCATGCTCCACAACAAGGGAAGCCACCTCATTGGGAAGCCCGCGCACTGCAACAAAGAGTAGCCCCTGCTCACTGCAACTAGAGAAAGCCCACGTGCAGCAATGAAGAACCAATGCAGCCAAAAAACCCAAAAACAAACCACAAAAAGCAGAAAACGTTTGAATTAAAAAAAAAAAAAAAGAAGCAAAGAACAGGGCAAAAAATAGAAAACAGTAACAAACATGGTAGATATTAATCAGCTATATCAATAATCACTTAAAATGTCAATGCTCTAAATACACCAATTAAAAGACAGAGGTTGTTGGAATAGATTAAAACACAAGACACAGTTATATGCTGTCTATAAGAAATCCATTAAAAAAAATTTTTTTTAATTAATTTATTAATTTGTTTATTTATGGCTGTGTTGGGTCTTCGTTTCTGTGCGAGAGCTTTCTCCAGCTGCGGCAAGCGGGGCCACTCTTCATTGCGGTGCGCGGGCCTCTCACTGTCGCCGCCTCTCTTGTGGCGGAGCACAGGCTCCAGACACGCAGGCTCAGTAGTTGTGGCTCACGGGCCCAGTTGCTCCGCGGCATGTGGGATCTTCCCAGACCAGGGCTCGAACCCGTGTCCCCTGAATTGGCAGGCAGATTCTCAACCACTGCGCCACCAGGGAAGCCCCAGAAATCCATTTTTTTTAAATTGAAGTATAGTTGGTTTACAATGGTGTGTTATTTCTGCTGTATAGCAAAGTGGCTAAGTTATACATATATATACATTCTATTAAAAAAAATTTTTTTTATTGGGGTATAGTTGCTTTACAATGTTGTTAGTTTCTGCTGTACAGTGAAGTAAATCAGCTATATGTATACATAAATCCCCTCTTTTTTGGATCTCCTTCCCATTAAGGTCACCACAGAGCATTGAGTAGAGTTCCCTGTGCTATACAGCAGGTTCTCATTAGTTATCTATTTTATTTTATTTTTAAAAATTAATTAATTCATTCATTTATTTAATTTTTGGCTGCATTGGGTCTTCGCTGCTGCACACGGGTTTTCTCTAGTTGCTGAGAGCGGGGGCTACTCTTTGTTGCAGTGCACGGGCTTCTCATTGTGGTGGCTTCTCTTGTTGCAGAGCACGGGCTCTAGGCACACGGGCTTCAGTAGTTGTGGCACATGGGCTTCAGTAGTTGTGGCTCACAGGCTCTAGAGCTCAGGCTCAGTAGTTGTGGTGCACGGGCTTAGTTGCTCTGCAGCATGTGGGATCTTCCCGGACCAGGGCTCGAACCCCTGTCCCCTGCATTGTCAGGTGGATTCTTAACCACTGCACCACCAGGGAAGCCCCAGTTATCTATTTTATACATAGTAGTGTATATATGTCAATCTCAATCTCCCAATTCATCCTACCCCGCCCTTTACCCCCTTGGTGTCCATACGTTTGTCCTCCACGTCTGTGTCTCTATTTCTGCTTTGCAAATAGGTTCATCTGGACCATTTTGCTAGATTCCACATATATGTGTTAATATATGATATTTGTCTTTCTCCTTCTGACTTACTTCACTCTGTATGACAGTCTCTAGGTCCATCCATGTCTCTAAAAATGACTCAATTCCATTCCTTTTTATGGCTGAGTAATATTGCGTTGTATATATGTACCACATCTTCTTTATCCATTCATCTGTTGATGGATATTTAGGTTGATTCCATGTCCTGGCTATTGTAAATAGTGCTGAAATGAACATTGGGGTGCATGTGTCTTTTTGAATTATGGTTTTCTTAGGGTATATGCCCAGCAGTGGGATTGCTGGATCATATAGTAATTCTATTTTTAGTTTTTTAAGGAACCTCCCTACTGTTCTCCATAGTGGCTGCATCCATTTACATTCCCACCAACAGTGCAAGAGGGTTCCCTTTTCTCCACACCCTCTCCAGCATTTATTGTTTGTAGATTTTTTGATGATGGCCATTCTGACGGTGTGAGGTGATACCTCATTTTGATTTGCATTTCTCTAATAATTAGTGATGTTGAGCATCTTTTCATGTGCCTCTTGGCCATCTGTATGTCTTCTTTGGAGAAATGTCTATTTAGGTCTTCCACCCATTTTTTGATTGGCTTGTTTGTTTTTTTGATATTGAGCTGCATGAGCTGTTTGTATATTTTAGAGATTAATCCCTTGTCAGTTGCTTCATTTGCAAATATTTTCTCCCATTCTGAGGGTTGTCTTTTCATCTTGTTTATGGTTTCCTTTGCTGTGCAAAAGCTTTTAAGTTTAATTAGGTGCCATTTGTTTATTTTTGTTTTTATTTTCATTACTCTAGGAGGTGGGACAAAAAAGATCTTGCTGTGATTTATGGCAAAGAGTGTTCTTCCTATGTTTTCCTCTAAGACTTTTATAGTGTCCAGTCTTACATTTAAGGCTTTAATCCATTTTGAGTTTATTTTTGTGTATGGTGTTAGGGAGTGTTCTAATTTCATTCTTTTACATGTAGCTATCCAGTTTTCCTAGCACCACTTATTGAAGGGACTGTCTTTTCTCCATTGTATATTCTTGCCTCCTTGTCATAGGTTAGGTGACCATAGGTGTGTGGGTTTATCTCTGGGCTTTCTATTTTGTTCCATTGATCTATATTTCTGTTTTTGTGCCAGTACCATACTGTCTCGATTACTACAGCTTTGTAGTATAGTCTGAAATCACAGAGCCTGATTCCTCCAGCTCTGTTTTTCTTTCTCAAGATTGCTTTGGCTGTTCGGGGTCTTTCGTGTTTCCATACAAACTGTAGAATTTTCTGTTCTAATCCTGTGAAAAATGCCATTGGTAATTTGATAGGGATTGCATTGAATCTGTAGATTGCTTTGGGTAGTATAGTCATTTTCACAATATTGATTCTTCCAATCCAAGAACTTGGTATATCTCTCCATCTGTTTGTGTCATCTTTGATTTCTTTCATCAGTATCTTATAGTTTTCTGAGTACAGGTCTTTTGCCTCCTTAGGTAGGTTTATTCCTAGGTATTTTATTCTTTTTGTTGCAATGGTGAATGGGATTGTTTCCTTAATTTCTCTTTCTCATATTTCATTGTTAGTGTATAGGAATACAAGTGATTTCTGTGCATTAATTTTGTATCCTGCAACTTTACTAAATTCACTGATTAGCTCTAGTAATTTTCTGGTGACATCTTTAGGATTTTCTATGTACAGTATCATGTCATCTGCAAACAGTGACAGTTTTACTTCTTCTTTTCGATTTGTATTCCTTTTATTTCTTTTTCTTCTCTGATTGCCGTGGCTAGGACTTCCAAAACTATGTTGAATAATAGTGGTGAGAGTGGATATCCTTGTCTTGTTCCTGATCTTAGAGGAAATGCTTTCAGCTTTTCACCATTGAGAATGATGTTTGCTGTGGGTTTGTTGTATATGGCCTTTATTATGTTGAGGTAGGTTCTCTCTATGCCTACTTTCTAGAGAGTTTTTTATCATAAGTGGGTGTTGAATTTTGTCAAAAGCTTTTTCTGCATCTATCGAGATGATCATATGGTTTTTATTCTTCAATGTGTTACTATGGTATATCACATTGATTGATTTGCTTATATTGAAGAATCCTTGCATCCCTGGGATGAATCCCACTTGATCGTGGTGTATGATCCATTTAATGTGTTGTTGGATTCTGTTTGATAGTATTTTGTTGAGGATTTTTGTGTCTATGTTCATCAGTGATTATACATTCTTTTTTTATATTCTTTTCCATTATGGTTTATCACAGACTATTGAATATGGTTCCCTGTGCTATAAGTAGAACCTTGTTGTTTATCCATTCTATATGTAATAGTTTGCCTCTGCTAACCCCAAACTCCCACTCCATTCCTCCCCCACATTTCCTTCCCCTTGACAACCACAATTCTGTTCTCTATGTCTGTGAGTATGTTTCTGTTTTGTAGATAAGTTCATTTGCATCATATTTTAGATTCCACATATAGGTGATATCATATGGTATTTGTCTTTCTCTTTCTGACTTACTTCACTTAGTATGATAATCTCTAGTTCCATCCATGTTGCTGCAAATAGCATTATTTCATTCTTTTTTATGGCTGAGTAGTATTCTATTGTATATATATACACCACATCTTTTTTTTTTTAACATCTTTATTGGAGTATAATTGCTTTACAATGGTGTGTTAGTTTCTGCTTTATAACAAAGTGAATCAGCTATACATATCTCCATATCTCTTCCCTCTTGCATCTCCCTCCCTCCCACCCTCCCTATCCCAACCCTCTAGTACTCCACATCGTCTTTATCCATTCATCTGTTCATGGACATTTAGGTTGTTTCCATGTCTTGGCTATTGTGAATAGTGCTGCTATGAACATAGGGGTGCATGTATCTTTGCAAATTATAGTTTTGTCCATATATAATGCCCAGGAGTGCGATTGCTGGATCATATTGCAACTCTATTTTAAGTTTTTTAAGGAACCTCCATACTGTTTTCCATAGTGGCTGCACCAACTTACATTTCCACCAATAGTATAGGAGAGTTCCCTTAAGAAATCCACTTCAAATATAAAGACACATATAGATTAAAAGTAAAAAGATGCAGAAAGATATCCCAAACTAAATCTAATCAAAAGAAAGTGGGAGTAGCTATATTAATATCAGACAGAGCTGACTTTAGAGCAAGGAAAATTATCAGGAATGAAGAAGGACATTACATAATGAAGAGTCAATACTCCAAGAAGAGATAATAATCCTTACTGTGTATGCACCTAACAACAGAGCATTAAAACACGTGAAGAAAAAACGGATGGAACTGCAAGGAGAAATAGATGAATCCACTGTTATAGCTGGAGACTTTAACACCCCAGTATCAGAAATGGATAGATCCAGGAGGCAGAAAATCAGTAGGGACATAATTGAACTCAACAGCACCATTAATCAATTGGATATAATTGAGATCTCTAGACTACTTCATCCACAAACAGCAGATACACATTTTTCTCAAGCTCACATGGAGCATTCACCGAGATAGACCACATTCTGTGTTATAAAACACATCTTTTTTTTAACTGAAATATAGTTGACATAAAATATTGTTAGTTTCAGGTGTACTACATAGAGATTTGGCATTTGTATACATTATGGAATGATCACCCTGGTGAGTCTAGTAACCATCTGTCCCTATACAGAGTTATTACAGTAGTATTTACCATATTCCCTATGCTGTGTATTACATCCCTGTGGCTTATATATTTGATAACTGGAGGTTTGTAGCTCTTCATCTCCTCCACCTATTTTGCACCCCCCCACCTTCTTCTTTGGCAACCACCAATTTGTCCTCTGTATCTATGAGTCTGTTTTCATTTTGTTGTGTTTGTTTTTAGGATTCCACATATAAGTGAGATAACATGGTATTTGTCTTTCTCTGTCTGACTTATTTCACGTAGCATGATACCCTTTAGAGCCATCCATGTTGTCACAAATAGCAAGAGTTCATTTTTCTTAAGGCTGAATAATAGTCCAATATGTGTGTGTGTGTATAATATATATATATATATAGTATATATATTATATATATATCACATCTTCTTTATCTTTTTATCTATTGATGGACACTTAGGTTGCTTCCATATCCTGGTGATTGTAATAATGCTGCAATGAACATAAGGGTGCATATATCTTTTTGGATTAGTGTTTTTGTTTTCTTTGGTTAAAAACCCAGACGTGAAATTGCTGGATCATATGGCAGTTTAATTTTTTGAGGAATCTCCATATTATTTTCCAAGCGGCTACACCAATTTACAATTCCACCGTGATTAAGGGTTCCCTTTTCATCACATTCTCTCCAGTGCTTATTATTTGCTGTCTTTTGTTAATAGCCATTCTGACAGGTATGAGGTGGTATCTCACTGTGGTTTAACTTGGATTTCCCTGGTGATTAATGATGTTGAGCATCCTTTCATGTGTCTGTTGGCCATCTGTATGACTTCTTTGGAAAAATGTCTGTTCAGGTCCTCTACCCATTTTAAAAATCAGGTTTTTTTTTGTTGACGCATATGAGTTCTTTGTGTATTTTGGATATTAACCCCTTATTAGATATATTGTTTGTAAATATCTTCTTCCATTCAGTAGGTTGTCTTTTCATTTTGTTGATAGTTTCCTTCACTGTGCAAAAGCTTTTTAGTTTGATGTAGTCCCATTTGTTTATTTTTGCTTTTGTTTCCCTTGCCTGAGGAGACAGATAAAGAAATATTGCTAAGACTGATGTCCAAGAGTGTAGTGCCTATGTTTTCTGCTAGGAGTTTTATAGTTTCAAGTCTTACATTTAAGTCTTTAATCCATTTTGAGTTTATTTTTGTATGTGGTGTGAGAAAGTAGCCCAGTTTTATTCTTTTGCATGTAGCTGTCCAGTTTTCTCAACTTCATTTATTGAAGAGGTTATCTTTTCCTCATTGTATATTCTTGTCTCCTTTGTTATAGATTAATTGACCATATAAGTGTGGGTTTATTTCTGGGCTCTCTATTCTGTTGCATTGATCTATTTGTCTGTTTCTGTGCAGTACCATATTGTTTTGATTACTGTAGCTTTGTAATATAGTTTGAAATCAGGGGGCGTGATGCCTCTAGCTTTGTTCTTCTTTCTTAAGATTGCTTTGATTATTCAGGGTCTTTTGTGTTTCCATACAATTTTAGAATTCTTTGTTTTAGTCCTATGAAAAATGCCTTTGGTATTTTGATAGGGATTGCATTGAACCTGTAGACTGCTTTGAGGAGTATGGTCATTTCAACAATATTAATTCTTCCAATCCATGAGCATAACAATCTTTCCATTTGTTGTGTCATCTTCAATTTCTTTTATCAATGTCTCATAGTTTTCAGAGTACATGTCTTTTACCTCTTTGGTTAGATTTATTTTGAGGTATTTTATTCTTTTTGATGCAATTATAAATGGGATTGTTTTCTTAATTTCTCTTTCTGATAGTTCATTATTAGCGTATAGAAATACAACAGATTTCTGTATATTAATTTCATATCCTGCAACTTTACTGAATTCATTTATTAGTTCTAATAGGGTTTTTTTGGTAACATCTTTAGGATTTTCTTATATAGTATCATTTAATCTGCAAACGGTGATAGCTTTGCTTCTTCCTTTCCAGTTTGGATTTCTTTTCTTTATTTTTTCTCATCTTATTGCTGTGGCTAGGACTTCCAATAGTATGTTAAACAAAAGTAGGGGGGGTGAGCATCCTTGTCTTGTTCCTGATTTTAGAGGAAGTGCTTTCAGCTTTTCACTGTTGAGGACAATACTGGCTGTGAGTTTGTAATATATGGCCTTTATTATGTTAAAGTATGTTCCCTCTATACCCATTGCATTGAGAGTTTTTATCATAAATGGTTGTTGAGTTCTGTCAAAAGGTTTTTCTGCATTTCTTGAGATGATCATATGGTTTATATTCTTCAATTTTTAAAATGTTGTACATCATGTTGTGGATATTGAATCATCCTGGCATCCCTGGGATAAATCCCACTTGATCATGGATAAATCCCACATGATCCTTTTAATGTATTGTTGAATTTGGTTTGCTATATTTTGTCAGAAGTTTTTGCATCTATGTTCATCATGGATATTGGCCTGTAATTTTCTTTTTTTATGATGTCTTTTGTTTTGGTATCAGAATGATGCTGGTCTCTTAGAATGAGTTTAGAAGTATTCCTTCCTCTTCAATATTTTAGAATAGTTTGAGAAGAATAGGTGTTAAGTCTTCTTTAAATGTTTGGTAGAATTCACCACTGTCTTCCAGATTACTAATCTGTTCCTCTGTATGATCTAATCTGTTGATTCCTTCTAGTGTATTCTTTATTTCAGGTATTGTATTCTCCAGCTGTTTGGTTCTTCTTTATATTTTCTAACTCTTGTTGAAATTCTCACTGTGTTCGTCTATTCTTCTCCCAAGTTCAGTGAGCATCTTTATGATCATCTTGAACTCTTTACTGGGTAGATTGCTTATCTCCACTTCATTTAGCTCTTTTTCTGAGGTTATGTCTTGTTCTTTTGCTTGGAACATATTCTTTTGTCTCCTTATTTTGCCCAATTCTCTGTGTTTATTTCTATGTGTTAGATAAGTCAGTTACATTTCCTGGTCTTGAAGGAGTGGCCTTATGTATGAGAAGTCCTATGGGTCCCTGTAACATGCTCCTCTCTGGTCACCAGAGCTATATACTCTAGAGGTGCCCCCTATGTGGGCTGTATACACCCTTCTGTTGTGGTGGGGCTCACTACTATGGGCAAGCTTGTAGGTGGGGCTGGCCCCCAGCCTGGTTGGCTGTGAGGCCATACCTTGTGCTGTGGCTGTGTGTATGCTAGAGAATGGGATAGGCTTCCCATACAGCTGTCCACACTGCTGGGAGGAGGGGGCACAGGGCTGGTGTTGGCCTGCTGGTGCATGGGGCTGCGTCCCTGGGGCTAATAGGCTAGAGGGAGGATTCCAAATGGTGCTTGACAGTGCTGGTGTTATTGTGGTAGAATGAGCTTCCCAGAATGGTTGCATCAGCATCTCCATCCCAAGGAGGAGTCCCAGCTGCCTCCTGCCTCCCAAGGAGGCTCTCCAAGATCAGCCAGAGGGTCTGACCCAGGCTCCTTTTAAACTACTGCCTCTGCACTGAGATTGGGAACATGTGGGATTTTGCACACACCCTTTAAGAGTGGAGTATCTGTTTCCTAAATGCCCCTGGCTCTCCTGAACATAAGCCCTCCTGGTTTTCAAAGCCAGACATTCTGGGGACTCGTCTTCTCAGTGCAGAAGCCCCAGGCTGGGAAGACTTATCTGGGGCTCAGACCCCTCACTCATTGGTGAGGACCTCTACAATTGTGGTATTCCTCCTTTTTGTGGGTCACCGACCTAGGGCTGTGGGTCCTGACTATACTGTCTTCACTCCTCTTATCTGTCTTGTTGTGGTTCCTTCTTTATGTCTTTAGTTGTGAAATTTTTTTTCTGCTCATCTTCAGGTAATTCTTATAGATAGTTGCTCTGTAGGTGGTTGTAATTTTGGTGTGTCCATGAAGAGGAGGTGAGTTCCGGGTCTTCCTACTCCATCATCTTGGCCACAGATCTCCTACAAAACACATCTTAACAAATTTAAAAGAATAAAAATCATAGAACATCTTCTCTCAGATCACATTTGAATTAATCTAAAAATCAATAACAGAAAGATAGCTGGAAAATCCCCCAAATACTTGGAGATTAAACAGAATGCTTCTAAATAACACATAGGTCAAGGAAGAAATCTCAACGGAAATTTAAAAATATTTTCACCTAATGAAAATGAAAATACAACTTATCCTAATTTGTGGGATGCAGTGATTGCATTTAAAGCTGTGCTTAGAGGGAAAGTTGTGGCGTTAAATGCATGTATTAGAAAAGCAGAAGGATCTAAAATCAATGATCTTAGCTTCCACCTTAAGAAGCTAGCTAAAGAAGAGCAAATTAAATCAAAAGTAAGAAGAAGAAAAATAAAATAAAAATCAGAGCCAAAATCAGTGAAATTGTATACAAGAAATCAAAAGAGAAAATCAACAAAACCTAAACCTGGTTCTTTGAAAAGATCAATAAAATGAACAGGCCTCTAGCCAGGTTAAATATGGAAATAAGAGAGAAGACACAAATTACTAATATCAGAAATAAAGGAGGGGACATCACTACAGATTCCATGGATGTTAAAAGGATAATAAAGGAATATTATAAACAATTTTATGCCCATAAAATTGATGACCTAGATGAAATGGACCAATTTATTGAAAGACACATGAGAAGATATATAATCTAAATAGGACTATCTCTATTAAAGAAATTGAATCAATAATTAATAACTTCCCAAGGCAAAAAGCACCAGGCCTGGAAAGGTTCACTGGTGAATTCTACCAAACATTTAATGAAGAAAGTATACCAATTCTCTACAGTCTCTTCAGAAGATAGAATCAGAGGGACTATTTCCTAACTCATTTTATGAGGCCCACATTACTCTAATAACAAAACCAGACAAATACCTCTCATAAGCATAAGAGATGATCATATCAGTAGATGCAGAAAAAGCACATGACAAAATCCAACACCCATTCATGATAAAAACTCTCAGCAAACTAGGAATAGAGGGGAACTGCCTCAACTTGATAAAGAACATCTACAAACAACCTACTTAGTGGTGGTAAACTTAAAGCTTTTCCAATAAGATCAGGAATAAATCAAGAATGTTCCCTTTCACCACTGCTTTTCAATATCATACTGGAAATCCCAGATAATGCAAGAAGACAAGAAAAGGAAATTAAAGGTATACAGATAGGGAAGAAGAAATAAAACTGTCTTTGCAGATGATATGATCATCTACGTAGAAAATCTGAAAGAACTGACAAAAAAAAAAATCTTCTGAAACTAATTAGCATTATAGCAAGGTTGCAAGATACAAGGTTAATATACAAAAATCAATCACTTTCCTATATAGGAAATAAAAATCCCAGCAAGTTATTTTGTGAATATTGACAAACTTACTCTAAAATTCATATGGAGAGGCAGAAGATCCAGAATAGCCAACATAATATTGAAGGAGAAGAATAAAGTTGCAGGACTGACAATACCCAACTTCAAGATTTACTATAAATCTACAGTCATCAAGACAGTGTGGTATTGGCACGAGAATAGATAAATAGATCAATGGAACAGAGAGCCCAGAAACAGACCCACCTAAATATAGTCAACAGATTTTTGACAAAGGAGCGAAGACAATACAATGGAGCAAAGATAGTCTTTTCAACAACTGGTACTGCAACAGCTGGGCATCCACATGAAAAAATGAATCTAGACACAGACCTTTCACAAGAATTAAATCAAAATGGATAATAGACCTAAATGTAAAATGCAAAACTATGTTATTACTCCTAGAAGATAACATAAGAGAAAACCTAGATGACCTTGGGTTGGCAATTCCTTTTCAGATACAACACCAAAGGCATGATCCATGAAAGAAATAATTGATAACCTGAACTTCATCAAAGTTAAAATTGTCTCTGTGAAAGACAATGTCAAGAGAATGAGAAGACAAGCCACAGACTGGGAGAAAATACTTGCAAAACATGTATCTGATAGAGGTCTGTTATCCAGAATGAAGAACCCTGAAAATTCAGCAATAAAAGAATGAACAATGCAATTTTAAAAATGGGCAAAAGACTTAAACACCTTACCAAAGAAGACATACAGATGGCAAGATAACATATGAAAAGGTATTCAACATCATATGTCATTAGGGATTGCAAATTAAAACAATGAGATACCACTACACACCTATTAGAATGGCCAAAATTCAAAACATTGACAAAAACAAATGCTGTCAAGAATATGGAGTATCAGGAATTCTCATTCATTGCTGGTGAGAATACAAAATGTACAGTCACTTTGGAAGACAGTTTGGCCGTTTCTTACAAAACTAACATAGTCTTACCATGTGATCCAGCAGTCACACTCCTTAAAATTTACCCAAAATGAACTAAAAATTTATGTCCATACACATTGATGCTTGTAGCAGATTTATTCATAATTGCTAAAACTTGGAATCAACCAAGATGTCCTTCAGTTCATGAGTGGATAAATAAATTGTGGTCCCTCCAGAAAGTGGAATACTATTCAGTGCTAAAAAGGAATGAGCTATCAAGCCATGAAAAGACATGGAGGAAACGTAAATGCATATTACTAAGTGACAGAAGCCAATCTGAAGAGGCTACATACTATATGACGTTCCGGAAAAGCAAAACTATGGAGATAATAAAAAGATTAGTGGTTGCCAGAGGTTACTGGGAAGAGAGTGATGAATAAGCAGTGCTCAGGGGGCAGTGAAACTATTCTGTATGATACTATAATAGTGGATGCATGTCATTATACATTTGTCAAAATCCGTAAAGTGGATGACACCGAGAGTGAAGCCGAAAGCAAACTATGTACTTCCCATGACAATGATGTATCAATGTAGGTTCATCAATTGTAACAAATGGTGCAATATGTTGATAGCAGGGGAGGTTGTGGATGTGTGGAGACAGGGGATACTTTCAACTCATTTTGCTGTGAACCTAAAACTGCTCTAAAAAAATAAAGTTTATTAATTAAAAAAAATAAAATTAAAACTATATGAAGAAAATATAGGAAAATACATTTATGACGACAAAGTAAGGAATGACTTTTTTAGAAGACACACACACACACACACACACACACACACACAGGGAAATCATAAAGGAAAAGGTTAAAAACTGTGACATCAAAATAGAAAACTTTGTGGAATAAAAGACACCATAAACAAAATTAATAGTCAAGCAGTAGACTGGGAGAACATATTTACATCATATATAAAAATCAAAAGAGCACTATTCAAGATAACTAATGAGAACCTATGGTATAACACAGGGAACTCTACTCAGTGCTCTGTGGTGACCTAAATGTGAAGGAAATCCAAAAAAGAGGGGATTTATGAATACGTATAGCTGATTCACTTGCTGTACAGCAGAAACTAACACGACGTTGTAAAACAACTATACTCCAATAAAAATTAATTTTTAAAAAAGAGCACTATTCAGAATAAAGAACTACAAACAACCAAGCAGAAAAATGCATGAATCATGTAAGAAAAAGCCTGAATAGCCTAAAAGCACATATTAAAATGTTCAGACTCAGAATAGTCAAGGAGCACTAATTAAAATCACAATGAGAGATCATTTCACACACGTAAGATTAGCAGAAAATAAATTCTGATTTTTGAAAAGGATATGGCAAATAGGAACTCTCACACAATGCTGTTGGGAATGCAAATTGGCATAAAAATTTTGAAGCTCAACTTGACAACATCTAGCAAAATGTGAAATGTGCATATCTTATGGCCCGGTAGATCCATCTTTAGTTAAATACCCTAGAAAAGCACTTGCATATGTGTTCAGGGAGATGTTACAGTAATGTTCATTCCAGCATTGTAATAACCAAAAATTGGAAACAATCCAAATGTCCATTAGTATAAAAAAAAGGAATAAATTGTGCTGTGTTTATTCAACAAACTACAATAAAGGGGTTAAAATGGACGGATTATATTTAAAGGTATCAACATGGATAGATAAGGAAAAAATGTAAGAGAGAAAAGAATTATGTAACATTACAAACCATATTACTTTATTTGTGAATAATATATGTAATAAAATATATAGTTATTTACGGATACCATGTCAGTTAGGACTTTTTTTTTTTTTAATTATTTATTTATTTATTTTTATTTTTGCCTGCGTTGGGTCTTCGTTGTTGCACGCGGGCTTTCTCTAGTTGCGGCGAGCGGGGGCTACTCTTCATTGCGGTGCGCGGGCTTCTCATTGCGGTGGCTTCTCTTGTTGTGGAGCATGGGCTCCCAGCGCACAGGCTTCAGTAGTTGCGGCATGCAGGCTCAGTAGTTGTGGCTTGCAGGCTTAGTTGCTCCGTGGCATGTGGGATCTTCCTGGACCAGGGCTTGAACCTGTGTCCCCTGCATTGGCAGGCAGATTCTTAACCACTGCATCACCAGGGAAGCCCAGGACTTTTTGAATGAAAGTAACAGGAACCCCAGTTCAAAATGGCTTCAATGATGAAGAGATCTATTATCTCAACAAAACAAGAAGTCTAGAAGTAGGGCATTTCCAAGCTATTTAATTCAGCAGTTTAATATGTCATTAAGGACTTGGGTTTATCTACCTTTTCATTCATCAATCTTAAACATGTTCTCCTCAGCCTAACTCCTCTCTGGAGCACCATATGGCTACCACAATCCGAGGGACCACATGTAGACACAACAATATGCAGTGAAAGAGAAGGACCACTTCTGTCTTATGCATCTCGATTATAAGGCAAAGATCCCTTAACCTGACCACTCAGTAGACTTCCCAACTGAACATCTCCCTTGTCCAGAATCGCATCAGTGTTCTTTCCCAAAGCAATTACAACAAGGAAAATGGGATTGCCAAGACTGGCTGAGATCATTAAGTAATGTTGGGGGGAAAGGTGAACACCAGGACAAAATTGGGGCTCTGGGTAGAAGAAGGGGGAAAGTTTAATGTTCAGGCAATTAAATCAGTCAGGATTTAGGAAATAAAATCCCTTCTAGATATTTTACACAGAGAATTAGATGTTTATGAAATCTCTAGAGGGTTGGACGAGCAAGGCATGGACTGAGCCTCTAAGAAGATTCCTAGAACATCGCAATCCAGTTGCTACTACCTCTAGCTCAAAAAGGAAAGCAGGACATAAGGAGGCCACCAGGGAAATATTGAGTTCAAGGGCGCATTGCCATAGCTATGATTCAGGAATCAGGAAGCTTATACTGGAAACCACTGCCATAGTCACGACTGCCTAGACATTAGACATAATTCAGCTGTCACCCGCTTTGCAAGTACCTTTCAATACTTCCCCCTGCTCTCCCTACCCACGCACGCACAATGGATACTGGACCATGGTATCTCCACAGCTTTGCTCACCAGCAGAAAAAAGCCCCAAACAACTGGAAGATGGGCTGTGCCACACTAGCTTCTAAATGTTGCATTAAGTGCATATAATTAGTAGAACCTAATATTCATCCAGAATCCTAACAGCAAGAGAGTTCTAGAAATTTAATTTTTAACTTTCCAGCCTCAGCAATACAAGTAGTTATTCTGGAAGAAGATGAGAATGAATGCTGTCTACCAATTGACTAGTCCTTCACAGCAAGAAACGGTATCTACTGCTGTCCATCCCTTTGCCTACCCACACATTCAGTATAAAAAAATGCTCCTACCCACAAAATGCATTCATCCCCCCAACACAGGAAAGAGACAACTCAAAATCTCATTCAGTTACAGCATCCAGACCCAGGTCCAGGATCTCTGAGTGATGTAAATTCTTGTCAATCAAGTCCTGATATGGTGGAACCAGGTGCCATCTCCCAGTATCCACTGGGGAAGGGAGGTGGTGGCATCTGAACTCCATCCCATGTCCAGGTAGTTGCGACTACAGTGCAGTGACAAAGGGCTAAAATATATCATCTATCTCCAAAACACCCATAATACAATGAAAAAAACCTCATTCAGGAAAGGGAAAACAGTTCCCACACATGCACACACACACAGTAATCACTGATCCACAGCCCACAGCACCTATCATAGTCTTCTGTATTCCATGTGCTGAAAATGTTGTGACATGCTCTGTCAGCTCATCTGGCAAATCTGCTCTCTTGGAGAATCTCCTTGTTCTTTGTCCTTATGGCCACGTCTGAGGTGGGCCTTAGGGGGAATAACTTTATCGTGGCTTTGCAGCTTTAAGAACACATACTTTGGGTGTCCAGTCAGGAGCTGGGGGATTACTGTGGAGGCGCAACAGTCAGTCCCAGGTTGTTGTCAGCGGTCTTGAGTGTCTTTGGCAAAGCAGTTCCCTTAGCAGTTTTCCTGTCTATTTGCTTCCAGTGAGTTCCATGGGCTAACAAAGCCAAAATCTTGTCTGAACACAATCTTTGAGTTTTTGCCTTCTAGCCATGTCCAGTCCCTGATATTCAATATATTGGCCTCTGTCTTAAGCAATTCTATCCGTCTTGAGTGCAAAAAGCCCAGTTTGTCAGGAGAAGACTTGGGAGAAGCAAGACACTTAGACATTCCTCTTGCTCCATCTCCATCTTTTCTCTGCTGTAGGACTGCCTTCAACCATCTAGTTCTGGTAGGACTTTACCAAAAGCAGTAAGAAGTAGCTAACTCACCAAGATTCTGAATTTCTTCCTAATACCACAGCCTCAGTAAGCATGTGGTCTATGTCCCAAGGAACAATGGGGGACTCTTGTTATGAATCAAGGGTCCCCAACTTGCCAGCCTCCTCTATCCTACCACCTCCACTCAGCCAATTTCCTGTTTAGAGTTTGATACTTGAGCACCCACTTCTTGATAAAAAATAAAGGGAGGACTTCCCTGGTGGCGCAGTGGTTAAGAATCCACCTGCCAATGCAGGGGACACAGGTTTGAGCCCTGGTCCGGGAAGATCCCACATGCCACAGAGCAACTAAGCCCATGCGCCACAACTACTGAGCCTGCGCTCTAGAGCCCGCGAGCCACAACTACTGAACCCACGAACACAACTGCTGAAGCCCACGTGCCTAGAGCCTGTGCTCCGCAACAAGAGAAGCCACCACAATGAGAAGCCCACACACCGCAATGAAGAGTAGCCCCCGCTCGCCACAACTAGAGAAAGCCCACGCGCAGCAACGAAGACCCAACACAGCCAAAATTAAATAAATAAAATAAATAAATAAAATAAATAAATTTTTTTAAAAAGGGAAATAATCTTTGAATAGGTCAACAAAAACACACACACTTAAAGAGTATAAAAATATTAACTGGATACATATCGAATTCATTACAGTGGTTGCCTATGGGGAGGATGAGACTGGGGAGGGACATAGGAGAATATATTATCATAAAAGTCATCTCATTATAAAAAGATCTGAATAGATACGATAGAGTATTTTCCTGTTTCAGATGACATGGGCATTCATTATATTATCCCCTATGCTTTTATGGGATTTTTTCTTTTAATTTAAGATTTCAAAAAGGGGGTGGGGTGTGGATGAACACTCAGCAAAGTGATCAGTGGAGCACAACAGACAAGGAACTGGCAGCTAAAAAGTTCCCAAGGGGATGGTCTCTCACGGCCAAGTGCAGGCCATGCTTGGGGTCAGAGCACATCCGGTGCATGGTCGAGTTCTGTCTCTATCCTCTGCTCTGCCCATCTACCTCCTGGTCACCTTTCCAGGCTCTACAGAAGTCCCACTCCTCCAGGAAGCCTTCCCTGACTATTCCGGCTCACATTCATCTCTCCCTCTACTTAACTATCAGAACACCTAAAGCCACTGCTCACTAGTATATCACTAGTTCTTTATTTCAGGAGTTTTAGATAATCCAAAACATTGAGGTCCAAAGCCCATGAGGGCTGCTGCAGAATTGACAGGGACTGCATGATAAATGTATAGTCTTGGTTAGCTGGGGAACACCGAGGAGGGTCACTGCTTCTGTGTGGGCCTGACATTTTACGTACCCCCGCCAGTCACTCCCCAAACCACAAGCTCATTAATGGAAGACGGCCTCGAATGTCACTGGCTGACAGTGTGCAGCTGGCAGGAACGGGCCCATTTGCCATAATTCAGCAGGTCCGGCTCTCAGCTCGGATGAGCCCCGATCCCCTCCAAACGCATTTTCCTTTTGTGTGATATATGTAAAACACTCCTAATGTGAGGATCCTCAGAGAGAGAGAGCTCACACTGCCTGTCTAAGTGTTTTTTAAAGAATTGAGCTCTTACCTTTTAAAATTACACCGGGGTGGTATTGTTCAAATATGTAAGACTGAGTACTCCAGAAAGCGGCAACAACAGGATACAATGCACTAATTTTACCCCACTTTGACTTAGAAAATATAATCGGTACTCACAAAAATTGTAAATACTAAAGACTCAAGGGAATAGGATTATTCTAAAATAAGGCACTAATACATCAAGCAAAATAGCTTTTGCTAGTCTTAACTGAGGGCCATTATCTATCAGAGAAGATATACCTCTAGCCTCGATAAAGTAAAGAAACACAAATGACTAAAGATGCTTGCCAGTATTTCTGGGAGGGGGGAGGGGAGAGAGGAAAGAGTCCACAACGAGATAGAAACTTGGAAAAGCTGAGTGATTCAACAGGGTAGATAATCAGCCTCAAGCGTGCCCACGAGGGGGCAAACCCTGCCTGGTTCAAGGACCATAATTTCCATGGGGGTTCTGTCCTTCTCCTTCCTCCCGGAATTGCTCTGGCTGTCACACAACCCAGGACTGCCTCATTTACCTCTTGGTGGTTGTGTGCAATCATTGCAGGTGTCTCCCCACCTAAATGCAGCCCCCTTGGGCTAGAACCATGCCCCATATTTCTCTTCTCTATCCGTTCACATCCTCCTACTTCCAGCCCGCAAACCCACATAGTAGCCTTGAGTTTCGAGGCCTCGCCCACCTTCTCCCTGTCTCCGTGTCCCTGCCTGTGGTAAATGGAAAGGATTGTAGATAATCTGCCATGCAGCTCTGGTGTCATCCTGAAGGTGTGCAGAGATTAGTAGGAGGCATTTGTTTTGGACGTAATTCCAAGATGGAAACGTGCTATTAAGGTACATCTAAAATTTAGAGTTTAGAAGATATCAGTTTGAATTACAGGGACCAACACTGGTGGGGAGTTGAGGGACAAGTGTGGGGAAAGGGGTCCCCAGTCACTTTGCCAGAAACTACAGGCTGTTTGTGATGACCAAGCCACGTGTATTATGTCCTTCCTCGCTGGTCCCCTCCCTTTTTATGGGTGCCCAGTCCTTACAGGCTCCCCTATGGCCTCTGAGCATCTCTGGACCTCAATAATTCCAAGAACATGAGAGGAAAGACCAATCTGAGAAGAAATCATACTTTCTGTGCTTTTTACATTTTGTGTGATTCTCAGCAGAGGGAAAAAAAATGAGTAGAGGAAGCTTTCATTTCATATTATATATATTATATTTATTAGAACATTTCTCTTATTTGTGTTCTCTATAAAAAAATCTAGATCATTTTTATTCATGGGCACTTGAACGCAGTCCTAGGGTCTACGTGTTTTCTTTTCAACGATCATATGTGAAATGTATTTATTGGCTCTTGATTCTAAAAGAAAACCTGAAAATCAAAGTCGATATCTGCTAGAGTAAATATCTTCAATATGTCATATTTTTGTCATCTGTCATTGTTAAATTTACTATTCATAAAAGTATCCTATTTGAAAATAATTTGAAAATATTTGAAAATAATTTGTAAATTAGATTTTGCCCCTTCCCCAAATTTCTGAGTAGGCATCATCTTGCCAGAAAACAATTGTCAATTATGACTTAAATGAGTCACTCTTAGCCAAATAATTTTAAAAGCAAAATTTTAAAAGTATAAAAAGCATTTTGCAAAAAACATTTCCTGTGAAAAAAACACACATGTGTATTTAGTATGGGTGTGAGCAAATTTTAATAAGTTAGATATGATATGGGGTGGGAGCTCCAGATTAAGACAGCCTTTGTCCATGATGGTTTTTGGATGAGCAATGACTCCAGTTTGGTCTCTACTAAGAATATCTGTCTTGGTTCCCATGGAAGACTTAAGTTTCCATTTGTTGTATATGTATGTGTGTGTTTATATATATATATATATATATATATATATATATATATATATATAAAACATAAAACTTGCCATTTTAACCATTCCATTTACTTTAAAAATATATACAACATCGGGACTTCCCTGGCAGTCCAGTGGTTAAGACTCCATGCTTCCACTTCAAGGGGCGTGGGTTTGATCCCTGGTCAGGGAACTAAAACCCCACATGCCACATGGTGTGGCCAAAAAAAGAAACACACACACAAAAAAACCCCACAAAAAAAACCCCATAAATAAATAAATACAATATAGTATTTATATAGCGCATATCATTATTTTGGGCACTTGATTATTCCTACTCTGGATTGTTCCTTAATTGACTTGTGTGTATCTAGTCTTTTCTCTAAGATGGTAAGCTTCTTGAGGTAGAGAGCAAGTAGCTTCTTTTATGAGGTGTGGGGCTAAGAACAGAGCTGAGTATTTAATTGGAACTCAGTAAATACTCACCAACTGAGTGAATGAATATGTGAGTACATGACAGAAATCTTAATGAGACACTTGATTCAAAGCTATGCAGTTCCATACTGGTTTTCGAACTATTCTGTACTATTTTGTATGGGGAAAACCAATGTACCTACTTCAATAGAGTGGAGGTGCTCAGGGTGAGCTGGGGTAAAGGAACTCATGCCCCTTTCTGCCTCCAAGTTTCTGGAAGCCTCCCCTAATCCTCACCAGACTGAAGAGAATCTCTTTCCAGGGTCAAAGAGCTCCTGAGGAATTCATATAACTTTCCCTGGAGCTTCTGTTTCTCTAAATTTCATCTGTGTCCCTGTAGGAAAGAGTTGACCACAAGTCATAAGACTCTCCCTTTCCCAGGATAAATAATTCTTATCCATTTACCTTTCCCCTCGGCACTCATCCTAAAACCATTAATGGACATTTTGCCTCTAACTCCTTCCCTGGTTTTCACCATTTGTTTGTATTCTGGGACCTGCACAAAAACCGAAATCGAGCCCATGACTTGGAATCAAGTGGCGTGGGTCCAAATCCTAGCTCAGGCACCAGCTGTGTGGCCTTAGGCAAGTTACTTAACTCCTTTGACTCTTAAGTTTCCTCCTTTGCAAAATGGGGTTGATAATATATAACTGACAAGGTACGAATTAAATGAGATAATGTACTTGAAAACAGTGCACAGTAGATGCTCAGTCATGTTTGTACATTTTAATATAACTTAGTTATCGCTTCTGGTTCTGGTTCTCCTGCTTTCCTCTGTCCCTTTGGATTCCCCGTGATTCTTTTTTTTTTTTTTTAATTAATGTATTATTTATTTATTTATTTTTAGCTGTGTTGGGTCTTCGTTGCTGTGCGCGGGCTTTCTCTAGCTGTGGCGAGCGGGGGTTACTCTTCGTTGCGTTGAGCGGGCTTCTCATTGTGGTGGCTTTTCTTGTTGTGGAGCACAGGCTCTAGGTGCACAGACTTCAGTAGTTGTGGTGCACGGGCTTAATTGCTCTGCAGCATGTGGGATCTTCCCGGACCAGGGCTCGAACCCGTGTCCCCTGCATTGGCAGGCAGATTCTTAACCACTGTGCCACCAGGGAAGTCCCTCCCTGTGATTCTTGATAAGCACACTGTTAGTCAGTGGTCATTTCATTAATGGATGCATGTAGTTTTGAAGCATTTATTTATATATATGATTGTATATTTGTTGCCTCCTTACAGATAGATGGTATTTAGATTTATGCCATTTTTCAGAGAACTCCTTGTGAATAGCTGTAAGATTGACTTGTCTGACTTGGGACCATCTTGTCCTTGCCTTGTCACTTGCTCTCAGCAGAGTTCTCCTTTTCTTCTCTGTGTCAGAAGTGACAGAATGGCAGATATGCATGAGTTCCCTGGAGAACAATGAGAGGCTTCACAAAACTCAATTTGGGAGACTACACATGTGGTGTAGTTACAGAGTGACATTCCCATGACACTTGCAAGTGGGAAGTGAACTGGACACCAGATGAAGTGAGGGAAGTTTGGGGGCAGAGAAACTTGCTTCCTTAAGTTACAAAACAGAAATGCCTCCAACCAGGCAGAACTGCCCAGGGGACTCTGTATATGGGGTGTGCAAGGTTAATTAACCATCCACCCCCTACGTCTGCCATCAACCGCTTGACCACCACTGTAGGTGATGACTCTGAACTCCGTAGGACAAGATCTGTTTACTGAAATACTCTCTTCCTTTCTTTTTCTTTTTATTTGGGGGTGGGGTTAATGAGTACCTCTGTCCTTGAAATCTCTAGCAGCTTTCTAGTGATTATTAATTCTTTCTTCATTCAGCAAATATGCATTCAATGACTAATGAACGAAGTAGGAAGATCCTCGTTCACCCAAATAGTCAGTCTGAGGGTGACACACTGATCCCTTGAGCATCAGCTTGGAGGGAAACTCTTTTCTTCTACTTTTGGCCTCATTCAACTTCTTCTTCTTCAGAGGCTATGGTGAATAATCTAATACCAAATACCAATTCAATTCGATCCAATTCCAAATCTTGTGTGAGTGTATCCAGTTAGACAGAACCTAATTCAAATCCAGAACCCTAGCTGCAAGAAAATTTCAGAAATGTAGCTTTCATCTTTCTAATCTGTCCCACTACAAAGAGAATGAATGGAGGGAAGGCTGAGTGAGCCAATCCAGGGTATATGGCACATCAGTGTAACTAGATCTCGTGGAGAAGATGGGCTTTGAAATAGGCCTTGAAAATGTGTAAGATTTGTGTTAAAAGGGAAACATTCATGGAAGAGAATTCCTGGGTGGTGAAGAGGAAAAGTGAACAGGGGATAATAAGAATAGCTTACCTGGACTGGGCCAGAGTAGGCAAGCTAGGAAGGCATGAGGTGGGTAGGAGTTTGGAAGGCGTTTAGAGAAGACTTAACTTGATCCAATAAACAGGGGAGTGGGAGAGACATTGAAGGTCAAGGAAGGGAGTTTGAAGAAGGTAAATTAATGCTACCACTCCTATTATCATAATCAATATACACCTGCTAAAAGGTGATTGCCTACCCTTCAACTCTTCTACAGTTCTTAAACTCTACGAGTAGGTTGCCACTATGATTAGAATATTATTTTGCTGGTTTAATGTTTTCAGAATCAGTATGCAATCCCAGGAAGTAGAGAAATGCTTACAAAAGCAGAAGGGGGGAGTTCCCTGGCGGTCCAGTGGTTAGGACTCGGTGCTTTCATTGCTCACATCCCAGGTTCAATCCCTGGTGGGGGAACAAAGATCCCACAAGCTGCATGGCATGGCCAAAAAAAATTTTTTTAATAAATAAATCAATTATTATTTTTTTAAAGTAGAAGGGAAAGTATTTCCATCCTAGAATTCTATACCCAGGCAAACTATCAATCAAGCATAAGTGCAGGGTAATGACATTTTCATTCATATGTGAGCTCAAAAAGTCACCTCCCCCTTGTCTTATATATCTTTTTATCATGAAGCATCTGAAGGAGTAAACCAAGAAAGAGGAAGACATTGGATGCCAGAAAGAGGGAGTCTAATACAAGAGCAAAGTTGAGGGAATCAATGAGATAATCATAAGAAAGATCCAAAGGCAATGACTGCACAATAGCCTAGGGAACACCCAGTCCGGATTGAAGCAGGAGGACAGAGAGCTATGGGATGGAAACCTCTAGGGAAAAAATAAAAATTGATAAAATTCCTAATACTTTAAACATATCAAGAGAACACTTACAACATTTAGGGAAGAATTAATGATAAGTATATAGTAAACTAAGGAAAAGAGAGAGAATTATTGACTCTACCAAAAACAAGGAAAGTACAAGAAAGGAAATATAACCTAGAATTCATATAGCTCCACAGTAAATAATTATTTTTATAATCATAGTAATGTAAACACTAAACACTGAACATTTCAAAAATTATGCTATAACGATGTTCTGAGCCTGGGGGCAGAGAAGGTGTTGGTGGAGAGGGTGTGAGTGTGAATGGGGTGGTGGGGGAGGTGTAAGAGAGGCCCAGACTCATCTTCCTTAGTAGGAAGTTAGTGGACAGGGTCTAATGGAACCCCTTTAGATAAATGGAACTAAATAATAGAAGAAGCTACTAAAAGATTTGAAATTGTGGCCTCTGGGGACTGTGAAAAGGGAGTTGGGAATGAGCCTTATAGAGTTACATTTTTTACTTTGAAACTATGTAACCAGACAACTTTGATAAAAATAACGTTCTACAAGGATTTACAGTAAATGCTCAAGCTTAGTTCTCTGATTACAGTTCCCCTGTCACCAAATCCCCTGTCTCAGACCCTTCTAGCTACTAGCTACGAGCTACTGGCTGGCAATTCACATCAGACCACAGACTGGCACTGGCAAATAGGTGTCTCAGACTTTGTTGAATTCTACGCTTGTTGCAAAATCAGTCTCTTAAAATCTTTGGGAATCTCTTAAAATATTAGTATTACCGATGGCCTCAGCTTGTTTGCAACCTAGGGAAGGCACAATGGCAGGGAGGAAGGCTCTGGAAGTAGCAGGCCTTTTAAAGAGCTGCTTTGGTCATGGTATGCTCTAGCCAGGGACAAAGCAATTTAAGAACTTTGTAAATGTGGGAGGAGCAAAGATACAACACAATCTAAAAATTAGTTTTTGTCTATGGCTTAAAATTATGTGTTCTATCCCTCCGGGGCAGGCTGGGAAAATAAAGGACAATTGCTCAAGGAAACCAATATATAGAGTTGCTTCTGGGTGAAACATGAGAAAAACACTGTAATATTTTCAGCCCTTCCCCTGGCTGTGTTCTCTCTCTCTGTACTTCCCTTGGGCTGCCTGGCTTTTGGAAGAGTGGGAGATAATCATTATTGTTCAGGAGGGAGGGAAGGCCAGTCGTTCAATATCAGAAATTTAGAGAGTGTTTCATTTTCTAAGCTCCCAGTTACTAATGTATTAAGTTCTCTGAAAAATTCTCTTCATCATTTTCTGTGATTATTTTTTTTTTCTTTCTAAGCATCATAAAGCTCCAATAGAAGGCAAAGACATCTCCTTGTCTGAATTGCTGCCACCGTGAAATAGATTGAAAAAAATATATCGTTTTATATCAACCAGTAGCATTCCAGTCCACGGAGGGGTGTCTCCTAAAGCTATCAAGATAGTATCAGAGTATTAATCATTTCTGGAACAGTGAGAGCCCCAACACAAGCCAGCACCCACAAAGGCTACAGCCCCAGGGCCAGCTGCCACCGCCCAGGACAGACACCCGCTCGGGATTCAATCTCTGAGCTCTGTGACCGAGAGCACGTGCCTCCTGGCTCCTGCTATTTGCCCAGGCACTGTGGCTGAGTGAGACCTGACCTCCCAGAGCTGGGAAATCACAAAGCCCTGGTCATTGCTGTCAAGAGGGCCGGGAACAGCATGGGATTGCTGCAAACACACCCACACACATACGAGTGTGCACTAAACACACGTAATCAAATACTCCTCGTGGTGGACATACACTTAAATAATGCAGGCAGGCCCCACGTGAAGCTGTGCAACACCATGGTTAAGAGCCCAGCTTTAGAAGGAGACTGGATTCAGCGTTCAGCTGTCAGTTACTTAATTTCTCTAAACCTCTGTTTTCTCATCAATTAAATGGGGATAATAATAGCACCCGCCTCAGGGGGGTTTCATAAGAATTAAATGAAGCCATATGTAAAGAGCTCTAGCCCAGCGCCTTGCATATGAAAAAGATTCCATTGGTGTTAGCCGTTATCAATAATAAAAATTGAAGTTTACAACTCAATTAGGTATATTTAGTCAGTACTGGATAAATGTTTGTATTGATGGTAGGAGCCATTGTGGATCAAAGAATTCCTCCCTTTTGTGGAATGTCTTCCCAAAACCTTCTGGGGGGAGGGGGCTCCTGGTGTATTTAAGTATCTATTTTCAGACCACTAAGTATCTGATGGAAAGGCTGGAGCTGTGAGGTACAGAGAGGTTCTGTAAGAAATTAAATAGATTAACTCTGAGAAGGTAAAGTGTAACTTAATGCAGAAGTAGGAGTTTTATAAAAATTCCTTTTATGTCCAGCTCTAGGAGCATGTTAGGGAGTTCAGAGAGAGAGACCATAGGACCATGGTACATCTGATTGTCTGTGCTTTCTACATGAAGGCAACTCTCTCCTGTGAATGACAGTTTGGCAGCAAAAAAGCATACTAGTGGGTCCTGTAGGTGGCTTTGATAAAGCCTCCCTTTGTTGTGAGGTTGGTGCCCTTCCTGGATGGAGGGGCCTGCCTCCATTGCCAGCCCTGAATGAGAAATGGTCCAAACAGCTGAGTACCCAACTGGGCTGTCTCTTTCCTCTGGAGAAAGGCCCTCTGCACCCCACTCTTCCTGCCTCACACCAGCCCCAGGGAAGATTCTGGGAGGACTCTCACAGTTCCTCCAGAGCTCACGCCATGGTTCTCTGGGGTTGGAACCCCCTTGCCTAACCACAGCACTGTGCAGGGCCAAGGCCCAATGGCCAGTGCTGGAGGGTGAGAGATTTTCTTTTTGTTTCGGTGCCAACCAACAAAATGACTTTTAAGAGTCTGGCAGCCCCTGGGAGAAGGAGGTAGTTAACTCACCAACATGCCACGTTTGTGTACTTCCTGACCAAGTCTTTCTCATCTCCTACAGTCATTGGATGGCGACACCCCACACTCTGTAGGGTGGGTGTTACTGGCCCCGTTTCACATGGGAGGAGATTAGGGTTATGTGACAGAAGGTGACGCAAACTAGTTGAGTTGTGCCGTCTCTTGGCCTCTTGCCCACAGGTTTTTCCACCTCATGGGACCCACAGATACAAAAGTAGCCCCTTTCTCATCAAAGGCACCTCTAGCAAGTCAGGGCTGGGATTGTAAAGGGAATTCACATATAGTTCCTGCATCAGGAAGTTTACAATCTACTGGGTGAAACAGAACACACATACACGAAAGGATAACTGACAATTATTACTCAGCAAATCACGTTGGATGTATGGTGTGTGTGTGACTGTCTGCCCTTGAGAGCTTACATCCTAAATGATGCAAAGAAGGCCAGGGCGGAAAGAGGGTCTGACCTGGGCATGACCAGAGTGCCGAGAGGGCTGCGTGGGGCTGGGAGGGGTCCAGCTTCAGGAAGCAAAGCAGTTCGAACTAGGCTTTGAATAACAGCCAAGTGGAAAGAAACTTCGAGGGGGTTCCAGGCGGGGAGAAGACGAGCTCGTGTGGCTTCTTTCAGCAGCCAGTGAACCTTCCAGAAGTGGAAGGTTCTTGTGTGGGCGAAGGGGATGGCAGTGAGGAAAGGTAATGGAGACCAGGCTGTAGAGGGCCCAGGGGGCTGCTGTGACGGTTGACTGTCATCCTGTGGGCAGTGAGGGTTCTTGAAGTTTCCCAGCAATGGTGTGGAGTAGGTGCAGCGCTCAGAAGGTGATGGGGGCAGGGAGTCCAGGTAACCGCCCACAGTCACAGGGGGGAGTTGGTGAGCTGAGGGAAAGGAGAGGAGAGATGGAGAAGTGAGTTTACCGCGAGATGAGGAGCGGGGCTCTGGGATCAGATGGACCTGGATGGCGACCCAGGGTGTGATCCTGGGCAGATTACTTTACCGCCCTGGACCTCAGAAACAGTACTCATAGATGTAAATAATAGCAGTACCTGCCTCCTGCTGGGAAGTTTATAAGGGATAAAAAGTGCTCAGGGGGACTTCGCTGGTGGCGCAGTGGTTAAGAATCCGCCTGCCAATGCAGGGGACACGGGTTCGAGCCCTGGGCCTGGAAGATCCCACATGCGGCAGAGCAACTAAGCCCGTGAGCCACAGTTACTGAGCCTGAAAGCCACAACTACTGAAGGTACGTGCCTAGAGCCCGTGCTCCGCAACAAGAGAAGCCACCACAATGAGAAGCCCGCGCACCCTAACGAAGAGTATCCCCCACTCGCCGCAACTAGAGAAAACCCGCGCGCAGCAATGAAGACCCAACGCAGCCAAAAATAAATTAATTAATTTTAAAAAATAAAAATAAAAAGCGCTCAGGGTAGTGCCTGGCATATAGGAGCTATTACATCAACAACAACTAGTACTGCTATTGCTATTATTACTTTTATTAGTGTAGGGCAAAGGGGAAGGAGGAGTTAATGGCAGGAGATTACGGTCTAAGAACCTGAAAGTAGGACGGCTGTGGACCAAGACGGAGGGCAGCCTCCACATGCCCTGTGTGGAGGCCGCTGGGGTCGGATGCTCCGCGGGCTGGAGCCCGGGGCGGGGGTGGCGCCTGCCGGCCGAGTAGAAGCCCCTCCCTGCTGCTTGAACTCTCCTTTCTTCTCTCCTGTGTCCCAGCTGCCTCCAGCTTCTAGAAATCAGACTTCATTCCCAGAAGGAAGGAGCATGAGACTTCTTGGAGGGGAGTGGGGGAAATCTAATTCTACTCGTAAAGACTTTCCCCTTTCTTACTCTGTCTCCCACACAGAAGGGCAGGGGGGCAGGCAGTGAGGGAGGGGGTCGATGGAACCCGGAAACTCAGAGCCAAGGCAGCCCCTCGCGTCGCAGCACAGCGTTCAGAGGCAGCTGGAGCGCCAGGCGAGGGCTTTCCCTGTGAGAATCGGTTTCAAATATGAGGTTGATTTTATTTCCCCCCGTTGCAATTAACGGAGAAAAATATTTCAAAGCTGTATAATTAAAGGCCGGCGTTTTATTAGGGTTTAAAATAGTCGCTATGAAATTTGCTCCTGCCACTGGTAATTACAACGTACATCTTAGTATCCCCCCTGCTTGCCAGCCCCGAGATAACAGCGCTGTGTGTGCTGCATTTGGCTCTGCAGAGAAGGTAGAATCCTTATCTTATCTCCATCTGCACACAACAACCAGCCTCTCTTCCAATTCAACCCTAATCTTCTTAGTAAATAATACTGATATTTTTCACCATAACAAAATGGAGCTGGTGCCAGATTCTCACTGATAACACCTCTCGTTTACACACCGTTCTCTGTCAAAATCGGCCCGATTTTTCTTAATCTCTTTAACTTATCAAAAAAATACTTTTTACATTGGGCCATAGTAAGTTCTTTTCTACCAAATAATAATATTATAAATAAATCCCTTTGCCTACAGCTGACTCATTGAAAAGATCCTCGGCCTCCTCATTTTCTTCATGAATGGGAAATTGTTCTGCTCTTCAGTTTTCCTCTAACTTTGGGGTCCACACCGAGCGAATTGTTCCCAGGCAGGCCCTGAGCCATCTTCGTATCTCACAGGGGGTCAGCTTGGTCCAGGATGTGCAAGCTCGTTCTTTATTTTCATTGTCCTGGGTGGTAGGCTCCCCCCCAACCCCCACCCCGCCGCCTCCAACTCGGTCTGTCCAGGGAAAATGCAGCGATTTCAGACAAATCCTGGCAGGCTCTTCCCCAGCCTGCAGAAACCCTACCACCACCACCACACACACACACACACACACACACACACACACACGCACACACACACACACACACACGCACACACACTGGGACAGGCCTTTGCGCAGAGCCCCATCTTGGCAGCAACTGGGACCCAACTACCTTCTCCTATCACCTTTCAACGTTGAGTCTCAGAATGTCATGCAACCAGGGAAGGCAAAACCGAGAAGTGTTCATCACACAGCAGGTATTTATTGAGCACTTACTGTTTGTGCATTCCAGGCTTAGGCTAGTAGGGATTCAGAGATAGGAAAGCAGTTTTGGCCTGCCAGGAACCCACCGCATATGCAGTAGGCTCTCTCTGGGCTTGAGGAAAACTTCCAGCTGGGAGGAGGATTAGGGTTGAAGAAATGTAAGATGTTATAGGAAAAATAGGATTGGGGGAAGGAGGTTGAGAATGAGCCCTTGGAAGCCTTGCCAATCTTTGTGTAATCACTAAGATAAAGCAGAAAGAAGAAGATAGTGACAAAGACACTATCAATAACATTTTACATAGTGCAAATTAGTAATAATTGGCACTGTACTGGGAGATCCCAATTTCCATTTCCAATTTCCTTGTTCACTAGAAACATTCTATGATTTCCCTCTCCTGCAGTTTCCATAATATGCTTGTAAATTTGCTTTGCTTTGTTGTAGATAATGCACACCTAAGAGGGGTTTTATTTTCTTTGTCTCTCCTCCTTCCAAATGCCCAATGCTTTCTCATTCTATAATGTCCCCATCATGGGCAGCTGCCTCCTATCTCTGGGGCCTTGATTCTCTGGGGTGGGGGTCTCCTCCCTCCCCCAAGACCCTGATGAATCCAGATGCTTAGACAGCAAAGACTGGGGATGCCCTGTGTTTAGGCATTTCTCAACCCCACATGGGTCTTAAATACCCAAGATTGTGGGATGTGGGCTCTGTCCATGGTACATGTCTTGACGAAGCATGTGACACCAGCCTCTTGCCTGCAAGCCGAGGGAGTACGGTTCTGATCTCTGTTTGCTCTCCTTATCTTCCTTTCTCTTTTCCTAGGCAGCATTGGAAAACCCTTCCGTTTTTTATTCTCATCATTCTGCCTCACATGCCCTTTTTATTCCTGATACCCAGTTGCCTCATCATCTGGGAGGCAGGAGGATATAGTTATTAAGAATCAGAATCAGACAGAACTGGGTTTCAGTCCTAGCTCTGCTACTTGCCTGCTGTGTGACTTTGGGCAAATTACTTAACCCTTCTGGGCCTCAGTTTCCTTATCTGTAAAATGGACTTAATAACAAACCTATCTCATAGGACCAATGTAAGGTGTTGAATGTTTTATAATCTGATTTTAAAATCTATATATGTACCTGGATCAATAAATGCTCAACAAAGACTCAAGAAATGATAGTTATGGTTAATAATAATATTAATTGGAACTCAAAGAAGAGAGGTATCAATGTTGGCTGGGTATCATTGGTATCATTGGCTGGGAATCTATCCAGAGTCATAGAAGTTCAGGAGAGCTGCTCACAGAAGGCCAGGCAAGTTCTTTAAAGAGACCTCTGAGCATTGTGGTTTGGAGACATCTTCAGAAACTCAGTGTTTGCTGGACCCACCGACCTCTTGGGAACAGCATGAAGGGCACAGACAGTACAATGAACAACTTTGTGCCCTGGTTAATAATAAATAATAAAGACTCAAAAAATGTGCAAAATTCATTTTTCAAAGTGAAATTCTTCCTGATCATTTTGAAGGCCAATTTAATCCAAACTATGTCTACAAAACTCTCCAAGATCTCAGGGTTGCTGTTTACACGGGCCTAGTGAGGAATTTTTATACGAAAACAACTAGAGGTGGATCTTGGTGCCAGACCTGCCCCCTTCTCTGTCTTTGTGGGGCAGTCATCCTTTAGTACAGCCACGCTGTTGCTTCCGCTTCTGTAGCCTCTCCAGCTGCTTCTCTGAGATTCCCTCCTCTTCCTAGGTACGCCCATGTAGTTGAAGCAGAAGATAATCCAGTGTGTCAGTCACTCCCTAGCAGTTGTGTTTGGACTTGTATTAAGTGTTTACTGTGCACCAGGCACTATGCACAGTATGGACTCTTTATGTATGAACTCATTTAATCTTCCAACAACGCTTTTAGGCAGGTACCCTCTGGGCCCCCTACCATCACCAAGCTTGTCCCCTCCAACTTGACTCAGCCCTCCACCGGTACCCTGGAGATTTCTCCATCTTAGAAGGCCCTGCCAGGTCCCAAGAACTGGAGAAAAGACTTTTAGACCTTTCCCTCACGGCCTCTCCCTCCTTCATCTCCAGTCACTGCAGCATTGTTATTTCATCGGAAGGTGTGTATTGTGCTTTTTTCTAGCAAGATTCTGCGGGCTTTTAGGGCATAGATCACACCACAGAATCATAAACATCTAGGGCTAGAAGTTGTGTTAGACGTCTTTTCATCCAACACCTCATTTTATAGATGAGGAAACAGAAGTCTGTAGAGACAAAATATGTTTCTTTTGTATTTCCCGTGACTTCCTGAAGTGGGTGGGTACATAGTAAATGCTCAATAAAAGCAAGGCCATCTGTTTGGATCCAGCATTGTGCCAACATTTACTATGAAATCTTCAGTACAAGCCTGTCTAACACTTGTTTTAATTGACTGTGTTCACAATATACACAACATACAGGTATCCCGCTTTAAGAAGATCTAATATACTAACTTTCCAAACCAGATAAACTAACATGAATTATTCATTCTAAAAGGCGGGGTTCCTTTAAATAGCTACTATATTTATGATCAGCTTGGATTTTAACACTGAATTTTTCAGCCACATGTCAACTGCAGAGACTAAGGCCCTCTTGTGCTTTGCTTGCTTTGCAAACGGAATGAATCTCTGAAGGAGCCATAGTCCAACAGATTATCCCCTGAGTCTGAACCTTGGTTAATGAGTCATCAGCAAACCCAGGCTGGCTGGATGAATGGGTAGATGTGGGTATGGAGATCAGGCAGCTCTCGGAAGCCAGATCTCCAGGTAAAAAGTGGGAGGTGGGAGATGGCCAGGTCAGCACCATGCCCCACTCAGCTGGGGTGCGGTCATGCTCCTCCATCACCGGCTTTCTCAGGAAGTGTACCACAGTCAAGGCCAAATGCTATCCACTGCCTTCCTTGCCTTGCCATTGGTCATCCCAGTCTCCTCTTCCCTACATAGTCCCTCTCTCTTTCTCTCCCCTCTCCCTCTCCCTGTCTGTGTGAATATGTATGGGAGAAGGGAAACAGCCAAGTAACAGTGTTAAAGATAGATTTTCTGTTATCTGGGTGGTTCTTTAATGTTCATATGAAAAGGACCCTGGCCCTTTAAGAAGTCAGGAAGTAAACACTGGAAGCTCTTGCAACAAGGATAGAGGAGTTTTGAGAAGATTAAATAGAAGTAAACTGCTGACACAGGGACATTAACTGCCTCCATGAAGTCCCTGCCCTTCTCAATTATCCACCCTGGAAGACAGCCTGTTCTATTGGGCCCAGGTTACCATAAATAGACCCCACTTTATTGCTGGAGCCCAGGAGGTAAGCATGAGGCCTGAGGAATAAATCTGCCTTCAGAGGCCTCCCTACCCTTGCCAGGGACTGCAAATGTCCCGGCGTCCTTTAGGATCTGAAATAGAGAAGTTCCTATGTGAAATCCCCCTTCATCGCTCACCCCCGCTTGCCCTCTGCTCACCTCCCAACTCTGTGAGCCTTTCAACACCTCCAATTTAGTCCGTACTTGAGTGTTTTGCACTCACTGCCATGTTGTTCCATGAACATTCCCTGCCGTTTCACTTGATTATATTTTCTTTACTCAATTATATCATAAGTCTAATAATAATAATAGCAAACATTTAGTTAAGTGTGACTCTTATGGGCCAGACACTGCGCTTAGCACTTGACATATATAATCTCATTTAATCCTCAAATGACCCCTGAAGGTAAGAATTTTATTCCCATTTTACAGATGCCAACACTGAGGCTCAGAGAAGGTAAATACTGTCTGAGCACTACACGTTCATCCCTCTACAGGACATGGTCTCTGCCGGTGCCAGGTGCAAGTTCTTCCCTTCCCTCCCTGTCAAGGCTCCACACGTCACACTTACTTGGCAAATGCCACCAACCAGCGTCTCCCCCGTCCAGGGGACTTGGAGCTCAGGTTCACGAATGTTGAGATGTGTCTTTTCATGGTCGTGTTGAGGAACGCAGAGTCCCTGCATTCCTCTGCCCTGCTCCTCCTCATGCGCTGTCTGGCTGTGCTTCCAGGATGGTGAGGATTATAGGGTGGTGAGACAGGGGCCCAGACATCTGGAAAGCAGGATCTGCTTACACCCAAGAAGCCCTTTCCAGAATGTGAGGCTGAAAAGTGGCTGGAGTTGTTGGTATTTGCTCTGCGGCAGCTGTGGCAGGCCCAGATAGGGAACGCTGGTTAGGGTGTAGGAGGCTTTCAAAGTCAAGGGCAGAACCTCCCTGCCAAGTAGGACCCGCCCTGCATGTGGCAGCCTTGATTGGACCCTCGTTTATTATTGTAATGAGGATCCCTTTTTTAATGTGCTTTTTCTAGCCCTCATGTGGCTGAACTGTTATTTTTCTCACTTGACTTTTTTTGCCTATGAAATGTTTTGGATAAATATGCAGCTGAGATGGCTTGCTACTGACTGTGTACATTTTTAGTTGAATGAAAAGTAAAAAAATACAGCATTTCGCATATAAAATATTCTGTTAATGTTATATAATTTGGCTGCGGAGTATCATTTTGCTTTTATGAAAGGGTTTCATAAAAAGGGTTTCATATACCCTCAGGAATAGCAGATGGCTAACACGCAGTAATTATCGGTTACTAAATATCACTTATATCATACTGATCTATTCATACAAGTATAACCATGTTAAATGTATAATTTTTTAAAAGACAAAAGGTAATGTGAGTGCTTGAAACTATGGTGGGACTTAAGTAAACTGGAGGAACTGTCTAAGGTGTAAGCAACTCTAGGAGCCCTGTTGGGCAGCCGAGCCCCACTCCCCATCGCTCTTTGCCCTCTGCTCTGGGTTTTCACAGGGAGCTGGGCTCTGCTGACACACACAGCTGGTCAGGGCGGGAATGTGAGGAGGGATGTCGTGTGGAGGTCAGCACTTGAGCAGATGTTCTGAATTCTCGGCTAGGAAGCTGATGTTTAGGACCAGCCATGACTGCCATTTTCAGCATAATTTCTATTTGGCTGTGAGTCAGTGAGGATTCAGAGACCCCAGGATGGAAGCTGAGTTGGTCCAACAATGAAGCTCTCTACAGGCTATGAATCCCACGCGAGGCCTCTGCTCGATGCAAAGGCCAAGGATGATTTCCATTCCCCAAACAACTCCCCTCGAAGCTCACAGACCTTCACGGTCCCCTGCCCTTCCCTGTCGCTCTGTTCCCAGAGAATGAAGACTCAATCCAGGTAGCTCAAGTAACTGCTGTATTGGGGAAGCCAAACTGCTGTATACAGCAAGTGCCTAATCAATGGTGGCTGTCTCACTGGCACAGAGAAGGCACTTCAAAGCTGAATCAATGTGGTTTTAGGTTGTCTGCTTGGTTAGGATTAGCAAAGCCTAGGGTGGCAAGTAGATTTCATCTCTTGGACCAATTCTGATCAATCAGTTGGGGCTTCTTGGAGCACCTTCCTGAAGAATCTGAAGAGTCCCCATTTGAGAAAAGGGGTGCTGTAATCACCTAGTGATGTCTGCCATGGACATGGGCATGAGGGAGGAGCAAGAGTTTGGTGCATATTTGATAATCTGGCTTGCTCTAGATTGAATGTTTCTCCCCAAACTTCATATGCTGAAACCTAATCCCCATTGTTATGGTATTTGGAGGTGGGGCCTTTGGGAGGTGATTAGGTCATGAGGGTGGAGCCCTCATGAATGGAATTAGTGCCCGTATAAAAGAGACCCCAGAATGATCTCTTGCCCCTTCAGCCATGTGAGGACACAGAGAAAAGACAGCCACCTATGAACCAGGAAGCCCTCAGAAGACATCTTCTGCTAGCACCTTGATCTTGGACTTTCTAGCCTCCAGAACTGTAAGGAATAAACTCCTATTGTTTAGAAGCCACCCAGTCTATGGTATTTTATTATATCAGCCCAAACACAGCTCTAGTTGTCCTTAGATCTCATCTCATTGTCACCTCCTCAAGAGGTGCCCTAACTTCTCAGCAACATAGCATAGGGCTTGAGAACACAGCCCCACCATCAGGATCTGAATTCTGACCCTGCTACTTACTAGCTTTGTGATCTTGAACAAATCTTTAAACTTCTTTATCCTGCCGTTTCCTCGTCTGTAAAATGAGACCAATATTAGCACCCACCTCAGAGGATGATTGTGAGTATTAAATAAGCTGAGACATTGATATCACCTACGACAGTGTCAGATCCAGAGTTAAGTCCTCCTGAAGACTTTGCTAGCCATTATTATTATTTCCAGGCTAGCTCCTGTGCCACTGCCTAATCGTCCTCATCCAGTTGTAGTTTACCTTTGCAGTGTGGTATTCGGTTAATGTCTGCTTCTCCCACTACTGTCTGTCCAAGAAATGGGAATGGATGATTTCCAGGACTGGGTGACTCATTCTGCATGGGAGAAAGAACTGACAGCTCTGGGGACACCTGAGCTCTCCTCCAGATGATTTTCTCCTGCAGCTTATGGTTGTGCCATATTGCTGCAGGAGAAAGAGAGAGATGGCGGGGGAAGGCATAGGAGAAGTCAAAAAGGAGGGGTGAGAGAAAAAACTAGGCACAAAGAGGAGGGAAAGTGGGAAATAGAGGGAGACCACCTTTTAAAAGGTGGGAAATAGGAAAAATGAGGAAGTTAAATAAGCAAGTGAGAAGAGGAGGGGGAAAGGAATGGAAAAAATGGCCAAACGCTGAAGGAGGTGAACATTTTGAGGGATGGGGGTGTCAGTCAGGGAACAAGGCCACTGGAAGCCTCAGGCTATCTGAGGATCCCCTGCACCCTGGAACAGGTTCTCTGTTGGGGGGCAGGGCTGGGGGAACTGCTCCAAGGCTAAGAGTGTGGTCTCTGGGCTCAGCTGCCTGAGTGTGAATCCTGGCCCTCCCCCCTTACACATACTGCCTGAATAACCTTAGGCAAGCCACTTATCTGAGCTCTGATTTCCTCATCTGTAAAACTGTGATAGAAGGTACCTGTTTCACAGCATCATTGTACAGTCTGCCCTCTGTATCCACGGGTCCAACCAACCACAGACCATGTACTATGGTTACAATCTGGGTTGCTTGAATCCGTGAATGTGGAACCCGGGTACGGAGGATCGGCTGACTATGGAACTTCAGCATCCGCAGATTTTGTATCCATGGCGGATCCTGGGACCAATTCCCTGTGGATACAGAGGGTACTACAGATTCCCTGTAGTACTAAAATAACTCATGTAAAATGTTTTAGGTTGTTGGCACACAGTAAGCTCTCAATGAATGCTAACAATAAGGATTGTTATTATTAGAAAATGCCCAGTGGACCTCAGGATCTCTAATGCATCCTCCCTGTGCTATGGTTTAATCGAGTGCTCAAAGCTCAGGAGTACTAAGCTTGCAGCACCAGAGGTTAACTTGCTTCAGCACCCTTTTTCTTAGGATTCCTCTGTTTCAAGCTCTGTGCTGGGCCCTGGGGATAGAGAAAAGGCCCCAGAAGTCACTTTGGGCTCTAGATAGGAACTGAAGCCCATTCTTAGGACAACCTCCTGATAACGTGGGGCTTTCTCGCTCCCAGCTCAAGTCTCCATCACCAGAGTGGTGGGAGATGCGGCCAGAAGCTGTGAACTGAGTCAGATAGAGGGAAGCCCAGGAGAGATGGAAATAAATGCACAATTCCAGTGCCCAGATTCCAGCTCCAGCTCTTCTGCAACCACTGTGGGACGTTGAGTCTGGTGACTTCTCTGAGACCCTGTTTTGCACATTTTTAAGTCGGGGAAAGAATGCCTGCTGTAACCTATTTGTAGGATTACAAGAAAGCGGGATCCACTCAGATGCCCAAAGTTTTTATTTTTTATTTTTTCAGCTTTATTGATGTATAATGGATGAATAAAATTGTAAGATATTTAAACTGTACAATGAAATGATTTGATATACATTTGGATTCCCCCCCCCCGAGTTAATTATCACATCCATCACCTCACATATTTACCTTTTTTTTTTTTAAGTTCTAAAGTTAAGTTCTACCCTCTTAGCAAATTTCAATTATACAATACAGTGTTAGAAACTGTAGTCACCAGGTTTTTATCGTGATTATTTGTGCACAAAAAGATGATAAACTTTCAGGCCAGGATAGAAAATCCTTCTGGAGGGCTTCTTCTTTATTTTTTTTTAAAGAAATAAAAAAATGCTCTGACTAGTATTAGAAAAACAATGAGAAGGGGGCTCAGGTCAGCGGAGGGAATAAACTCTCAGGGGAGACGTGCTCAGGGCAAAGGGGTGGCCGGATGGCCTGTAAATGGTGGGACTGAAGTGAACCCGTGCCCCTCTCTGAACTTCCTCCTTTAAGGACTGCACAGGAAGGCAAGGTCCTGAAATACCGTAAGAATGGTGTTTCTCATTCCTCTCCAGTCCAAACAAGGAAGCCGGGAAATCTTGCAAGGGCATGTTTCAGTTCAAAGGCCTCAAGTCCAAAGAGCAGAGTAAGTTCAGCCGGAGTCAAGAACCAAGGTCTCGAATGCTCACATGGTCTGGCCCTAGGTCCCCAAATCTCCCCAGGCATCTTAGCCTCTGAGAAGGCTTTGACTGGATCTCGCCTATTGAACCTGGACCACTGATATTTTGGTTGATGTGGGGTCAGTCAAATCAGAAAGTAGGGGTTGACTGGTAAATGACTTCTTTCCGCCTAGAGTTCTATGAATAACTGAAAAGAACTTCATTTGTTTGTTCATTCAACAACTATCTATTAATGAACGTCACACTATAGAATTCTAGAGGCTGAATGGAAATTAACATGACTGTTGGGGTCCTCTCAGAGTCTATGCTCACGTGGCCACAATGAAATCTTTTTTGAAAGGTGAAACCACAAATTTAAAGGGACTGTTGGGCTACCTTAAATGTATTCCATTTCCAAATTCCTTTTCAATAAGGCAATAATATCTATAATTCAGCACCACAAACAGTTTCCTCATGTACCCTCCCAGACAATACTATCCCTCCCACCACCAAAAGGTAACCTCTATTGCCCCAAATTCATTTTGCCTGTTCTTGACCTTTATGTAAATGGAGTCATACATATGGTGTGTACTCTTGTATATCTGGCTTCTTTCATTCAACAATATGTTGTTGGGTTTATCAGTAGTTTGTTCTTTTTCCTTGCTATGTAATATTCCATTGTGTGAATATACCACCCATTCTACTGTTGATGGACATCTGAGTTATTTCCAGTTTGGGACTATTACAAATATATTTGCTCTGAATAGTCTTTTACATGTGTTTTTGGTATCATAAGTACTCATTTCTGTCAGGTACATAACTCTCTTAATTTTAAGTTTACCAAGTTGAAATGGGTCTTTGTGGCCACTTGATTCAAGCAATGTCAATATTCCTAATTGGAAGAAAATGTCTTTGTATTCCACTAGTTTGCAGTAAGTCATGGAGCAGGCATTCCACTCAAAGACTTTCTATTCTATTCAGCATATGTGAAACCACAACAAACTCTCTTAAAGAGAATGGTGCCCAGCATACACTCAGAAAAAGAATTCATGATGTACAATACATCATGCAGTCATATGCAGAATTCTAAGTCTATGTGCTACAACAGACTCAGAGCAATTTAAAAATCAGAGTAAACTTTTTTTTTTTTTTTCATATCAAGTTTCAACTGGCCTGGAAAAACTAATTTTAGAGTGTGACCCCCAAAGTTCTAAGCAGATAAAAGGAGGTCAAATCTGAACAAACGCTTACTAAGTTGATGGGGATGGAGAGCCAGGGAGCAAAGGTAAAAGCTATGGAGACCTTCTATCCCCCAGAAGCAAGACTTTTACTTCCCCTTGCAATTCTGTGCTTATCTTTTATGTTTTATCATTATTAGTTGGACTCCTCATGGCCACTGTCCTGAACAGTTCCCCAAAGGCGGAGGGCTTACAGGTAGCTTAATGCACCTGTATTACCTAGTCTGTGGTACCCAGCACGAGTTGATGTGAAAAATATTTAATTATTAATTTTGGACATGTCATGCTCTTCTCCTCTACTAGTGATGTGAGGGAATTTGGACCATGGCTTAGGAGACAAGTAGTAATAGTGGTAGAAGCAGGTGTCATTTACTAAGTACTGGTCACTGTGCTAAGCCCCTCACATTGCTTATCTCCATTCTGTTAGCCCTATTTTACAACTGTGGAAACTAAGGTTTAGAAAGTGTAAGTAACTTGCCCAGGATTGCACTGTAAATCTGCAACATCAGCATTCAGAGCCAGGAGCGCCCGGCCACAAAACCCAAGCTCTCTCCTCTACCTCATGTTGCAAACTTGTGTTTACATGTCACTTTCCAATTTGCCAAGTGCCTCTTCGTACATTTATGTCACTTAATTTTCATGACAAGCAGAGCTGGGCATGCCATTTCCACTTGCCAGTGTCACACAGCTGGTAAGTGGCAGAACCGAGGTTTGAACCCAGGTTGTCTGACACCAAGCCCAGTTCCCATTCCACTGTACCACAGCTACCTTGTAATGGAAGCCTTCTCCCCAAGTCCCTAGAACAAGTCTTGTTTTCAACACCTTGCAGTTGATGGCAATTCAAGTTATCTAGAAAGTGAAGAGAGAAATTTCATGCTTTGAAAATAGAGTGCTTTTAGAAAATTCTAGGTTCTCAGCTGTGTTGAGGGGTTGGGCAGGCGGTGGTCCCCATTTGGGCCAAGTTGCACAGAGTCGTGGCATAACCGCAAGGCTCAGGCCTGGGAGTAAATGAGGTGATCAACAGAATAGATTTCCCTTCCTCAAGAGAAATGTGAGACCGGTAAGAAAAAAGCCCAGGGTATGCGTACTGTTACCTACCCTCCCTACCCCAATCAAAAAGAGTTCCTCTGCCATACTGTTCTGTTCTCATCCTTTAAAAGATATTATGTGTTGCTCATTGAAAGGTGTACGCTCCTTGAAAAGTACAATGTTCTGTATAAATGCAGGACGGTGGTGTCGTTATTGTTATCGTGATTATTTCTGCAGGGGAAGAAGAGGAGGGGCCACAGGGGGTGGAGGTTCCTTCCCCAGCCCCGTCCCTCCTGCAGCGTCTGCTAACTAATCGGCAGGATGCCTCTGCTAGCTAGCTAGATAGATAGAAGAGAGTCAGACCAAAAGTATTGTGTGAGGACATCACGAATAACGCAGGCAGAATGATTCAAAAAGAAATCAATGGTCCTAAAAATAGCAAAGAGACATTCCCAGAATAACGTCTTAATGGGAACAAAGGAGTTGAATGATGAGTTGTATTGTAAAAAGTCAAGTGTTTTTAAAATGTCTATGTAGAAAGATGAGTGATCAGTTTATAAAACTGATAAAAGTTTATAAAAGGGAGACGAAGGCCTGGTGACATTCAGGCTGAGAGGCCCCTGGACTCCAGCCCTGGGCAGGGCCCACTGGGAGAGGACCCACCTCCTCCTGTTAGCTGCTACTTCTTCCTAGTATCTTGGAAGAAAGAGCTTCTGATGAGACAATCTTCTGGTAATAAAAGTCACCCAGGAAATAAGGAGCATGCAGACATAACAAAGGATTCACACACATACATGCATGCATACAAATGTGTGCACACACACCTGCTCTAGTTTGGTTCTTGGGTTCATTGTTTTGTATCACATTGCGCTGTGTTGATTTGTGTGCGTTTGGTTGAATTTGAGTGAATTGTGCTGAATTCATAATTGTCCTCAGTGTGGGTGTAAAGCATGTAGATATTCCCAATTTCAACCAGAGGGGAGAAGTGAGTCTTCAGATAAGAATCCTGAAATTCAAAGAAGTACCACCTTACAAGGACTCTTCAGAACTCTCTCTGGCCTTGCTCTCTTGGATAAGGACTCAGAACCTCAGAGAAAATGCTGATGGTGCTCCCCAACAAGAGAGCTCCTGTGAGGCTCTTAGATTCTGCTGTGCCCCTGCCCCACCATCACCACCTCCACAGTGATCCATTGCAGGATCTGCGGCCAAGCTGATTAAGGAAGTTACATTTTTATTACTGATCGTGACCATAAAAGATAAAAGTTTATTTATTGGTCCAAGGGTTAGTTTAGCAATTCAGTACTATCGTCAGGGAACCAGGCTCTTTGCATTCTTTATTCCACTTGTCTTGCACTTCTTGGCTTGTGTCCTCAAGCTTATTGCCTCATGGTTACAATATGGCTGCCACTGCTCCTTAACACAAGAACATGTAAGGAAAGGTGGGAAAGGGGCAAAAGAGTTTTCTCCTTGTGCTGCTCTTTTGTCATGGAGGAAGAATTTCCCCGGAAACCACAGCAGATTTCCCACCGTATCTCATAGAGAAACTGGAGAGGATAGAAGGTCTTGGGCTCTGGGCTCACACACAGGCTCTTCCACTTACTACCTGTGTGAACCTGGGAAAGTTCTGTGTCTCTATTTCAATGGCCATAAAATCATCACAATAATAGTGCCTATCTCATAAGGTTGTTATGAGGATTAAAAGAGTCAATATATACAGAGGTCTTAGAACAGTGACTAGTACATAGCAAGTTTTCAATACATGTTAGCGATTATTTTTAGTAACCTTCTCATCATCCTCATCATCACTTCCTTGGCCAGATCTGGGTCATATGCACAAGAGTGTCTCTCCACTCAGAGGCTATGAAGTTAGAGTCATCAGCCAGGATTTGAGTCTTTAAAGCGTCTTATTAACAACCAAATATCACAGGTAAAGAAAACCTTAAGCCTTTGACTTCTAATACCTTAGTCCAGGAACTGGCTGCTAAATAATGTTCATACATAGTGGCTCACTGGGAACTAGGCTGGAAGGAAAGAGATGAGAGAGAGGCGTCGGGGAGGTGTAGGGACCTGAGGACAGGTGCGCTCAGAAGCCCTGTGTCACACCTGGCTAACTTTGCAGTTTTGTCCAGAGTGAAGGAAGCATTCAAAGCACACATCATCATCTGACTATGTGACTCTCCTTGGCAAAATTACAGGACAGTACAATTCTCACATTGACATTGATCCAGAAGATCATAGGAGGCCAGGGAGGCCCAAAGACAAGATTCCCTGGATCCACATTAGCACACATTTTATTGTGCCAATCAGCTTGAGTTTCTTAAAAGCAAAGACCATTGATTTCCCATTCTTCTGTCACCCCCACAGTACCTTAAATAGTACAGACACAATACGTTTTCAATATTGACCTGTTGGTCAATGTCCATATTCTCCCAAATAACAGCAGGTGTCCTGCATTTCTAAGGGAGATACCTGGTGCATTCAAGGCAGCCAGACAATGCTATCTCCCAGGTTGGTGCCCATCTTGATCCTTTGGGAATCAAGGAGGAAGAGATGGTTAAGAAACACTAATATGCCAGATACTATTCCATGCCATCCTTTGGCTGGCAAGCACAGTCATAGAACTATAAGGCTTTTCTGTAGCAGAGCCCCAGTGTCCAGCTGTGGAGCTGAGAGGCAGATGTATTAGAGTCTGCTCCCTGATTCCTGGCTCACCCATGGACGATGTATTGTTGGACTGATTCCAGAACTGGCCTCCTGATCTTCTGCATTCCTGATGGTGGCAGAAGCAGCAGCTCCCTGGAGGGTCAGCTCTGTGGTGTTATTCTGGGAGTCATTCCTGGAGCCAGGCTAGAACCAGTTCCTGCAGGCCTTCTGATGGTTTCATAAGGACCCTGTGTTAAATACCTTTCTGCTTAAAATCTAGAAAGGGGCTTTGTCTCCTGCAGCTTAACTCTGATAAAACTGAATGTATTATTCCCACTGAGGACAGAGCATGGAAGGGCAGAAGCTTTTCTTGGAAGTTACATGGAATTCAGTGGGACAGAATTGTGTTTTGAAGTCAGCTGGCAGATTCTCCTTCTGGGAATAAATCGTTGAAGGTCTGGACTTTATTCCCTAAGTGCAGCTACATCCTCCTACAGAAAATAATGGCATTATGTTATACATTTTACTGTTTGAGTGGCACCTCCTGCATGCCCACATTCAATCATCACATCCTAGAGCTCTGACAAGAGTAAGCAGTAAGCCTAATATTATAATCCCCACTTTCCAAATTAAGACACCATTTTTGAGAGAGTATGATCCAAGGGACCCTGACAAATATCTCACCAAGGGTTCCAAAATGTCAGATCTTTCAGTGCCTGCAATTCCACCATTAGAGACTCATTCCTCTTGGATTAAGCACTGATCTCTATGGGTTCTTCTTTTAAAATCAAATTGTCTAGGATCGAGGGCCATACACTGAGTTCCTGACGTGCCACTATAAATGAGTTCATGATCTTGTTTCTAATAAGAGGGATGCGGCATCATAGGAACACTCCATGCCTACAGGGTGGGGAGTGGGGGGTGCGTTTGAGAAGACACTTGCCAGGAGAAGAACCAACCTATGCCAATGTTATTTTTCTTGGACGTCATAACTTCTCTAACGGCCAACCCTGCCGTCGTCACACTTCTTTTCTCTTCAGAATGGGAGGAGGTCACAGATCTGCTGTTGGGATAGCCATTGCAGCCGTAAGGGTGAGGGGTGGATTTGAGAGTATGAAACTTGCAGAGGAGACGGACTCCTTTCCTTTGCCAGGAAGCTTGGCAGGATCGGACCCCTAGAAAACCCAGTGTGGTCCGGGCCTTGCCAGGGCCCAGGGAGCTAGAGTGGCAAAATTACCCAACTCGGTAAAGAGGCGACAGCTAGGGAGGATTTAGTTTGTCAGCAGTTTACTGGGTGATTTCCCCATGCTCAGACAAGGATCTCAACAGGAGCTGCCTTGCCTGTCTCCAGCAAGCCTCACCCTTCCTGCAAGCTGCAAACAGCCGGTGTTCACTGTCGGACCAACATCCTGCCCCCTACCAGGGTGGCTGACGAAGAAAACTCACCAGAGACAGCCTAGAGCCAACCAGGAGATGCTAACCCAGGAAGATGGAACCGCAGAAGGCATCACCAGGTTGAAGCCAGCCGAAATTTCATTTCCCCCCTTTATGAATGTTTTCCAAAGGAGGCGCCGGACTCGGGGGTGGCTCACAAAAGGATTCGATAGGAAGATGTGACACCTCATCTTAAATTCCTTCACCGTGTTTCTGAAGTTGACAGTAGTGTCGGGAAGCGAGGCTGATAAAGTCCACTGTCCCCTCCAAGCGGACTAATCAGACATGAAGTCTTGGCAAGAGATAACCAGGTTATAGGAGAGCCAAAATGACATCACATCAACTCCATTTCAGATCCTGTACACACCAGTGCCTATCAACACTCCAGGTGGCTGGCATCCTCCACGCACAAGAGGTATTTTCAGACCAGGACGTCTGTCCCCCCTTCCCCCTGTAGCTGTCACCGTGGGGTATGCCGGGAACCCGTTTGTCACTATGTGTAAAGCCTGACACGTTAAGGGCCGGCCACTCTGGAGGTAAAGCCGGCTTTGTCCTGCCCTCCTCTCCTGCCCCAGCATTTGTCACAGAAAGACCTTGCCCTTGCCCTGGGCATCCGAGCCAGAGGCCAAAGGGTGTGCCTTCCTGAACCCGCCCCTAGAGAATCGGAAGGAGTTTTCCATTGGAAGAGTTGTTCACATCAATAATCAATTCCAAATCATTTCTTCACTTCAGGAGTAAGTCTCTGGCATACAATCCTTACCACTGGTTTGCAGAGGTAATTGATTTCATGTAGTTTAAAGTAAAGATGGGGAAAAGAATCAACCCAGAGCGGGTTCAGAGGCAACTGTGAATGCGAATCGGTTTAATTATAGCTCCATCTTTAGCTGACATGGGTTCTTTCCTCTTCGAATTAAAATATCCAAGCAACTTGAAACGTAGCAGCGATAAATTTTTCCTGTTCTTCTCCCTTCCTTTCCTCCTGACTCAGGGCACTGTTACAAGCACACTCCGAGCTTTTTTCAATAGATAGTTAATGCGACATGCAAGAGTCGCCTGTGTGACACAGATAACTCAGGGGAACAGCGCAAAGTAAATGAGATGCATTAGTGTCTGGATGGGAACTGAAGATAGAAGTTCTCAGAACTTCTTGTTTAATTTATAGCAACGGATTTCCCTCCTGTGCTTAAGATTTCAAAATAGTAATCATATTCTGAAGAGGAGATGTTCCCTCTCCAGGTACGAATATCAATATGTAAAAGAAAATCATTAACTAGCTGTACCTCTCAGCAGCACCTATTATATGTCAACAAGCTAACTGAGGTGATAAAACAAACTGCTAGTGGAAATTTAATTACTAGCCATTGAGATTTGGGCAAAGGACTGGGGATTCTAGATTCATTTCTCTGGCACCAGAGGCTGCTGGAAGCAGCCATCCACCCGGAACAAACATTTTTAATAGGTGTTTTCCTTCCCTCTAAAAAATCAGAGCACCAAAAGCCAGTCGAAAACTTTCCAAATTTGGTTCTTCAGGGATGGCAAGGATGATGTGGATCAGAGGCCTGAAAAAAAACAACAAAAAAAAACAAGGAAAACGAAACGATCTGTTTCCATCCATTTGTCCGATCAACTTTGGGGATGATTGGGGCCTGTGAGGTCATTTTGCAAATGATTTCTGAACATTTAATTATGTCAGATTCCTGGCCAATGGCCGCTTGAAAAGCTGGCATCATTCGTCTTTTATAATATTATAGAACAGGGGCCTGCCCTCTGTGAAGCTAGCTAAGCTGGTTTCCCTTCTCCAGACACCCCATCTGTGCCAGTCTAGCTGCCCCCAGCCGCACCCCAAAGAACCCCTTAACAGCACCTTCTCTGCAGTAACTTCATGCTCTCTCTCTGCCCATACCCACCCCCTTCATTGACCCTGGGTGTGAGCCCAGCTATAGCGTCTGGGGAAAAAATGGTGTCCAATAAAAGGTTCAGTGTATGAGAGATGCCAGTGTGACTCAGATGTCACCTGGGAGCCACTTGCTCCAAGGTCTAGGTGAAAAGGGCATCAAACCACACCAGTCCCACCAAATGCCAAACCGTCTCATGAAATTTGTGCAAATTCCTGGGGGTCCTTATCACCTCAGGGCCACTTCAGCTTCCCACGATTTCAACCCTTGAAGGAAACTTGGCCACCTTTACAGTTTTACAAGGAAAAAAAGTTATCCATATCAAGTACTTTTGAACTGGTGGACCCTCATGATATTAGGGGGTCATTGTACAGCCCTCTGCCTACTTGCATCTTCATTCTCTTCTCCCAACTCTGCCTTAAATTCCCCTCCTTCCCTTAAATTCCCCTCTTTCCATTATGCAAAAGAACTGAGCCAAACTGGGTTAGGATGGGATGACTAACCTTCCCAGTTTGGCTGGGACTGAGGGGTTTCCTGGAGAGCAGGACTTTCAGTGCTAAACCTGGGACAACACCCTGGAAGGTTGGTCACCTTAGAGGAAATGACTGTCCCAGCACAGTCCCAGACGGTGCAAGCTATCGAGGAAATGACACTTTCTCCTCCTTGTTATATTAGTGTCTTTCTTCCTTGCTATTGGGGAACGAACGGCCCCTTACAGATCATTGTTCTCAACCTTAGCTGCACTGGACAATCATCTGCAGAGATCTGAAACATCTCAGTGTCCAGACCACAACCCAGAACAACTGAGCCAGGATCTCTAGAGGTAGGGCTTAGGCAGCAGGGCTTTTTAAAGTTCTCTAATGTGATGATGATTCCAATGTGCAACCAAGATTGAGAGCCAGTGCAGAGGAGAAGGGATTTCAAGAAGCTCTGAAGATCAAGCGCCCTTTGGCTGCGTCTATTCAGCAGCCTGAACACTCTTAGAAGCCTCGAAAGGAGTCTGTGTTTGGGTAAAATGAGTGATGTCCAAATGTGTTACGTTTCTATCTGAATCTACTGACTGCAATTTTTTAGCCTCATTAAAACAGCTAAACTGCTCTTCTCACTCCCTTTCTTCTTTCTCCTTAAATAAAGTCTTAGGCTTGCGACTTTCTTGGCAGGTGGATAGAACTGATTGACATCTCAGGCAATCCAAATGCAAATGACATGAAACCCCAAGCCCATGCCACAGGGGACCTTTGTAAAAGGAAGTGATAACTGCACTGAAAATAAGTGTTTGGCTACCTAGGTGACCTTGACAGGCTCACGTAACTCTCTGACCTGGTTATCCAGCTGCAAACCAAGCCTAAATAATCATATCAGTCTCTTCCTGTGCAGAACTTCGGAATCATCAGTCTGTAAGGTCTCTTTAGGTAATTCCACTTAGATCCAAAGATTTGAGATCCCTGACTCGGACTCTTTAAGCAGAGATAAATCTCTATTTTTGCGTCTGTCTAGCTCTGAAAACTTGATTGATGCTTCTGCTGCTGCTGTATATACAGGTACCAAGAAAATTTCCAATCAAGTCGGTGAGGTTGGGTGGAGATTGCTGGTTTCTCGAACTCTCTGCGCCTCAGTTTCCTCACCTGATACATTAGGATGCTAATAATGACCCTGCCCACATGGAGGTGGGGGGGGTGAGGAGACACATTGTGATGGGGATAAAGTTGTGTCTTTCATGTAGTAATTCCACAAACATCTATTGCACCTTTATAGTAAGTAAGTAAATGGTCCTTGCCTTCAAGGGGCTTACCATCTAGTAGTCGTCTAGTAAGAGCAGCCAAAGGCTCTGTACAGTGGAGTGTACTCTGTAAAGTTAAGAGATTGTGGTGTCATTGACAGGAAGCCTTTGGAAGCTGACATTGTCATGTTTGGGTAGACCAGGTGAATTTAGTCCAAGTGAGTAGAATAGAGAGGCTTACCTTTTAACTGTCTTGGTAACGTTATTTAAAACAGGAAATGTTTAATATTCACTAAGTGTCTAAAGAATTCACAGCCCCTTCCTGGTGTGGTTGTGTGTCTAACACTTCACAACTCTTCACTGTGGGGTCTGTAACAGTGACTGACACCACTGCGTCCATTTCACAGATGGGCAACCTGAGACCAGGAGTAAAGAAAAGTTGGTAGCTGAGAAACATGCTCCAGAGGGAAATTCAGACTTTCCAGGCCAGCGTCCCTGTGCTTCACAAGAGAACTTCCTCTTCCTCAGCCTCCTTTTTCAATCCTGAGAAACCGCAAGGTCCAAAACACTGTTAATTCGCTATTAATTTGCATTTGCTCTTCCTTCATTATTTGGCCTCTTCTTGACATTCACGCAACTTGTGTTTTTTTTTTTTTGGCTGCACCGCGTGGCATGTGGGATCTTAGTTTCTCCACTGGGATTGAACCCACGCCCCCTGCATTGGAAGTGCAGAGTCTTAACCACTGGATTGCCAGGGAACTCCCCTACATTCACACAACTTCTTGATATTCGGGTCTCAGCTCAGAGGTCACCGGCTCAGAGAGCTCTTTCCAGGCTCAATTAGCCTTGCTGGTTCATCTCTATCAAATCATTATATTTTATTGTCTCCATGGCACATACTACTGTCAGAAATCATCATGTTCATTTGTCTGGGTACTGTCTTCTCCTATTAAATTGGAACCACCATGAGAATAGGACTTTGTCTCTTTCACTGCTGTATCCATTATGCCTAGAACAGTGACTGGTGCATAGTAGGTGCTCAATAAAAATGTGTGGCATTAATGAATATGTTTGCATTCTCTCCAAAATACTGATGATGGGATGGCTCGCACAAAAAGAATGGAAATGCATGTCTCAGCTCTTACAGCAAGGCTGATCAGCTGCCGCGTCTGTGCCTCAGCTTTCTTGCCTGTAAAATTGGCAAGCTACACCCACCAGAGGATCTAAGGAGAGAGGTGCTGTGGACCGAATGAGGAAATGGTGGCGAAAGTGCTTTGACGAGTGAAAATGCGAGCTAAGTGGGAGATGTTATTATCTTCCACCATCTGCTTTACTTTAATCTTTTTTTCCCTCAGTAAGCGGACCTATTGATTGCAGCTTGCTGGAGGAAGCTCTCACTGTCTAATTACTGCCCCAGCTCAGCCTGTCACCGTGTCCTCCGCAGTCAGCACGTCCTGACACTGACCCTTGATACCGCAGCCCTTGGCAGATCAGCTGGTTCGGGCACTCTGCGCCCAGCCCAGAAGAGGCAGGTCCCCTCAGCCAGGCCTGGGAGGGCTGCCCCAGCGAGACAGGCAGCTGGGGAGAGGCAGGGACACAGGTGCTGCGCAGCCAAAGGCGGCAGGAATGTGATTCTTCCCTGGACCCAGGGGCCTGTGGCCAGGCAGGGATGTGTCCTGCCATGATACACAGTTGTGAGCACTCCCAGATTCTGGCTTCCACGACAATGTGCCCTACAATTTTTTTCTGGCCTGGGCTAATATTAGTGGAGGCAGGGGTGGGTGCGGGCGGTGGTATGAGAATAAATCATGTCTAATGTTGGGCAATAATAATTCCTTTCCCTTAAATTGTAGAAAGCTTCAAAACATCCAGCGTATTTTCATATGCATTACCTTCACTTGACCCTCACAATGTGACGAGTATTCCTTTTTTTATAAGGATGGGATGCATGGTCTTTAAAACTGAGGGCTGTGATCTTCCCAAGCTAAACAGACAAGTAAGGAAGAAGGGAATTGGAACCCAGGTTTTCTCCATCTAGACCAACGGCCTAGCCCCTCACAGAGCTGGCCCAGGCTGGAGACAAATAACTTGAGTTGAAAACAGTCCTTGAGAGAAATTCCCAGAAGGTATCAGGACTTTAAAAGTGCTCTTAAGGAAACAAATACTTTTTTGGCCTGCAGAGGAAATAAGGCTGTGCTAGAAAAGACATGTCAGTCTGTCATTTAGAAGAAAGAAAAGGGACATATAAGCAAACAGCAGAAGATATTTTTTAAATTTCTAAATAAACCACAATTTTGTCCTGGGCTCAACACCTCAGGAAATAATTGAATCAGGTAAACCCTAGGATAGAAAAGTGCCGTATAGAAGGTGCTTGGCAAATCCTTGTTGAATGACTAGGTGAATATTGACCTGGATTATAAATAGCCTGCGCTAGCTTTCTTCACTCATCTTCGTGAAAAAGAAATCATTTTTATCAGATACAGAGTCACAAAATGCTCTAATATTGCTATACTGCTTTACTTTTTAGTTTAAAAACTCTTTTTTTTGTGCAATACCTCAATTGATCCTCAAATAACTCTAGGAAAGAGATGATTTTATAGGTGAGGAGACTGAGGTTTGAAGAGATCAATTGTTTGCTCAGGATCAGAAAGACAGTAGGTAGCCATGCCCATTTCTTAGAAGACAGTGGACTAAACGCTGATCGATCTACCCAATGAAAGCAACTATAAACTCTGGATAAAATTAAAAGAACACTTTTCAATGTACTAATGAATTGGAAAGAAACGAAGGAATATTCCTAGATAAAAACTAGGTAAAAGTGAAATTGCAGAGAAATAAATGGACCACTGAAGTTGGCTTTGGCCTTGAGGGCATGTGACAAATCATGTAAACTGGTTTCGTTTTCACAGCTTTATAGGGCAAGAGGGAAAAGAAGAAAAAGCCTAGGACTTACCTAAGTTGGGGGAATATAGTAGAGATCCCCTATGCATAAAACTGAGACTCCAAATTACTGCCCCATCATTGTAAAGCTGACTGAGAAATAACCTAGACTCTACTCCTACCAAAAGGACTATAAGGAAAATTATATATATCCAGCTTTGACTCTAAACAGAGGGGGAGAATTTTTCTGAGAATTTATAACCATGTACCAGCTCTTCCATGAGCTTACATATCAAATGCATACTCCCCAGTGGTCCAAGAAGCCTACAGTTAAGAAGCTGAGGAAGTGAATCTAAATTAGTAGTGGTCCCAGAGACCTAGGGAATAAGATGTTACCTCTCTGAAGGAACTTTAATCCAAACCTCAAATAATTCCCATAGATAAAGTTTCAAAGATATAAACTCACAGTCAAAAATCACAAAACATTCAAGGAAACAAAATACCATGAGCAAGAGCCCGCAAATTGCAGAATTAAACCCACAAAGACCTCAGATATTGAAATGGTCAGACATACATATAAAGTACTTTGTTTAATACATTTTAAAAAGTAAAGGCAAGGATTAAAAGTATGACTAGCAGTATGAGGCTATTGAAATGCCTAAGCAGATTAGAAAAGAATTCAAATAGATCTTTAAGCAATAAAAAAATATTAAATTGTTGAAATTTAAAAAATAGATGGCTTCAACAGAAGATCAGACATTCTGAAAAGAGCATGAAAAAAATTATCCAGAATGTAGCTCAGAAAGACAAAGAGAAGGATAACATCAGAGAAATATTTAAGAGACATGCAAGATCTGGTGAACATGTTTTACTTACATCAAGAACATTATAGAGGAGAGGAAAGGAAGACTAGGGCAGAGGCAATATTTGAAAAGTTAGGAATTTTCCATGGATTCTGAGCAAAACAATAAGTCAAGAAATATAAATAAAAGATAAAATTACATGGCAGAGTAAGCCCTATAAGTCATACCTAGAACTTATACAGATATTTGGGTCCCTGACCTTTGTTCTAATCTCCTATTGCAGCTTTCCCAAGATCAAGCTGGGAGTGATTAATGGAGATTGTGTTCATGCACCAGCATACTGGATTATACTGTACTAAACTTTGTGGTCATACAACATCATATAAAACCAAAATTGTACATGAGCTTGAGCTTGGAAGAGGAAGATATTTTCCCAGAAGGTCTGATGTGATCCTCATTCACTTAGAAATTGCCATCTACAACAATGTATTCCTTTATGAAAGCTGGAGTCCAGAAGCTTATATCTCTATCTCTCTCTGCTGTGTATTCTCACGGTGTCGACTTTCATCCGAATTTTTTAGATAGTCAAACCTCATCTGAATTATCCAGGTCCACGTTTGAACTTTCTGTCAATCCGAACCTACAACTGATATTTATCAGTATAGTTCAATACACATAACCATGTATGTGGCAATGCACATACCCATGCACATCACACTGCAATCACGGAACGCAAAAGACAGAGAGGAAAAATCTTAAAAGCAGCCAGAGAGGAAAAACACTATTTTCAAAGGAATGATAAATGGAGTAGCAGCTGGCTTCCCAACAGCAACAATGGAAGCCAGAACATAGTGGAAAAAAATATCTTCAATGTGTTGAAAGAAAATACTTAGCAACCTAAAAGTCTATACATAGAAGAAATACATTTCGAAGCATTTTCAGACAAATTGATTTTTTCTACCAACAGACCCTCACGAAGGAAAATTAGAAAATACTGAAAGATAAAATAGCATTTCAATACAATACAACATTTTCCATAGCTGTGGGAAGCAGCTATGGCAGTTCTTAGAGGGAAACGCTTAACCTTAAATGAGATTAGAAATGAGGAAATAGAAGCTAAGTACTAATGAGCTAAATATCTGACTTAAGAAGGTAGGCAAAGCTGAAGGATCCAACCTCAGCCTGAAACCTTGCCACAATCTGAGATAATTATGTCAAAGCGTGAATTACCTCTCAGAGCACTTAGAAAAGTCCAAACATATGTAGTGATGAAATTATTGACAGCCACACATGTCAGAAATGACACTACATTTTCATGTCCCTGGGATTTTGGTTCTGGGAATTGGGGTGGCAAGGATGGACATAAGGGGAGCTTGGAGTTAGAGGATGGGGGCAGGAGCAGAACCAGCCCTCCTTGCCCTTCCCTCAGGGTGAGAAGCCGTTAGATTCTGCCTGTGTTCTGGTCTCTTTGGGTCCAGGCATCTGGCTCTGGAGTGAGCAGAGGCCCATGAAAACAGAGGCAGGAAAATTCAGAAGCGCACCCATTAAATGAAGGATACAAAAGTAATTGAGACAGTCCCTGAAGGGTTAGATTCTATTTTTGAGGTAAGCGTCGCACAGTTAGGAGACTAAACATCTCTCCACTCACTCAGGACAGCTTGAATCTCCAGTCCTCTCTATGTAAGTGTGTGACTTTGCGTCTGCCTTTTGGGTGGAATCCACACCCTGATGTGATTCACAAAGTCTGCTGTCCAGAATTGACAGGGATGCTCTATTTCTCTAACACCGATCCCCTGGGTATCCCAGTCTTGTGTCTGATTGGCTGTGTGATCTTGAAACAAATTGTAGCACTTCCCTGAGACTCCCAAGTCTCAAGCTGGCTGATGTTGTGAGTATAATTGAGTTGGAAATGCGCTCGGGCGAGAAGGTGTAATAAAATACAAGATGTTGATTGTCACCAAAGTCTAGCCTCCTTTAGGGGCCTGGTAAAGAGCCCCAGTACTCTTTGGTTATCCTGCACGCGTTCTTCCTATCAGAGCCAACAGTCTGATCCAACAATTTAGGAAAATTTAATTCTGCGTGACCTTAGATAACTCACATCTCTCTGAGTCTCTGACTTGTTGTCACTGTTTTGCTGATTTGTGTGTTTTTAAAATATTTGTGCATATCTGCTTGGTTTTTGTTTTTCCCCCACAAAATAAAGGGTCTGATTAGAGGAATGACCCTTAACCTTGACTTTATTTAGAATCACCTGGAGAGGCATCAAAACACACTGACACTTGGGCCCCTCCAAGGCTGCTTGAATCAGACTCTCTGGGAGTGGGGTCCTGGCTCCAGCCTTTTGAAGAGGCTCACTGAGGGACCATGAGGCACAGTGAGGGCTTGAACCCTCAGACTGGAAGGTGTCTGCAGTCCTTGCCAGCTCTCTGATTCTGTGACCCATGCCTCTATGGCTGCAGCTTGTAGCCCCTCGGGATATAGCACAGGTGAGCTGTCTGAAGCATACCACAATACTCAACAGTCCTTGACCTTGGCCAGTGCTCTGAAGGTCATTACCTCATACTCATCCAATCTCTACAAAACTGCCCACTGGTGCCCTAAATCGGAACCAGAATCCTGGCCTATAGGCCCTTCCGGTATGTGAAGGCACAGGAAACCCAGACCCACACTAATAACAGAGCAACTACAATGCACAAGACACGTGTATACCTAATTGCTAATCCTCTTAGCCACTTTTCAATACAGGCTGCATGCTTTCCATTTTAAAAAGGAAACATACAGAGTGAAGTAAGTCAGAAAAAGAAAAACAAATATCGTATATTAACGCGTATATGTGGAACCTAGAAAAGTGGTACAGATGAACCGGTTTGCAGGGCAGAAGTAGAGACACAGATGTAGAGAACAAATGTACGGACACCAAGGGGGGAAAGTGGTGGAGGGGTGGAGGTGGTGGTGGGATGAATTGGGAGATGGGGATTGACATGTATACACTAATATGTATAAAATAGATAACTAATAAGAACCTGCTGTATAAAAATAAAATAAAATAAAATTCAAAAATTGAAAAAAAAAAGGAAACTAAGCTCAGGGAAGTGACTTGATTAAAGCGATAGCTGGTGAGTTGGTGGGGCTGAGATTCAAGCCTGAGTTTATCTGGACCCAAACCCCACATTCCGACTATTGCACCTACTTGGCCAAGGATGAGGCCGTGCCCCAGGTCAGGAGAGGATAGCATTTCCTAAGGCAGAACCACTGGGATTCGTCTGGATCATTAGCTATCAGAGGTCCCGGAAGGAGACCCTCAATCAGCTGAAAGCCGAGTCCCATGTCTCCTTAGCTCCAGGCTCCCCTTGTGGGGAGACAGTGCTCTTGACTAACACACATCAGGCTGCCAGCCTCAGTTTGTATTTTTACAGTCCACTAATTAGGCCATTTTAACTAATTTGTTTGCATTTTGTATGAGCAAGTTGGGCTTTTGGATTGACTAATGTAATTGCAGCTGGTTTCTGCCAAATACAAATTACTCAGTCTAGTGTGGGCTAGAGAGAAAAGCAAATATTTAATAGACATCAATACCCTTGTAGCTTTTTAGTGGAGCCTTTTTTTCCCCAATGGAAAGTTGAAATAATTTCTCCAGCATCTGATTGAACTTTCATGTTAGGAGATTACTTTTTAATCATTTAAAAAAAATAATAATGAGGCAAATGCTTCAGTGGCTCTGTTGAGATTTATCTCTGATCCATTTACCCATAAGCTCAGGAAACTTATGGGACTTTTCAGTTTCCAGGCTGACTTTGCACAATCCCTTTCTGCTTAGGTCACTCCAGCGACCAGCAAATCACCCACATCACTGATTGTCACAGCGAGAAGGGGCCTGAGAGTTCACCTAGCCCAGTGGTTCTCAAAGTGTGGTCCCTGGACCAGCAGGATCAACATCACCTGGGCACTTGTTAGAAAGGTAATTCTCAGGCCTCCTGGATCAGGAATTCTGGGGGTAAGGCCAAGCAAGCTGGGTTTTAACAAGTCCTCCAGGTGATTTTGAATGCCTGCTAAACTTTGAGAACCGTTGATCTAGTCCAACCGTCTCATTTTACAGATGAGGAAACTGAGGCCCAGGAAGAGCCTGTGCTCCTGGTCAACAGCAGGGACTGGATCTGTTTCACACGTGGCACGTTCCCCACATTTATCCCAGTGCTCGTGGTAAGCATTCAGTGAATATCTGCTGAATGATGGAATGAAACAAAGTCTCTTCGTTCTATTTTACTCCGCCAGTGTTTTCTCTTGCTCTGAGAAAGGATGGAGAACTAGGGGTGGGACTAGTTCCTGGTTCTTGCTTTGTGAGGGGGCAACAGTGGGACTGGAAACATATCCTGTGGCCTGGCCCTTAGAGGGATGGCAGCCCTACTCCCACGGTCTTGGTCCCAAGCCGTGGGACGATGTGGCTCACCCAGCCCTAGCCCAGTGGACTGAGCAGGCCCCAACCGCACTAGGGGTTGTTTCTGTTGCTTTCATAGGCCCTCACATTGTGTGAGGCAGAACCAGGCCCCCTGTTTGGGTGTTGATTCCCTGACCAATAACCTCAGCTCAGCTTGTGAATGGGAACAACAAAGCTGAGATCTAAGTGGTGGAAAAGGGGGTTTCTAAGGAGGGGATGCTAGGAAGGTGGGTCCCTCAGATTAAATTACTGGGTCCTGTGAAGTCAGAAAAAAAGTCCTGGTCCTCAAAGCTTCTGATTGTAGATCTGTGGAACCCTGACACCTCGATCTGAATGAAGTACATTTCCTCTCCCTTGATCCCCCAGGCCTGGCCTGCTGACCTTCTAGGAAATGAGAAGGAAGGGAAGGCAAACAGTGCCCATAAGTTTTTCAAACAGACAGTCAAGGGAGTCTCCCAGGGGCGTGAGGAACAGGCTTCCAGAGAGCACACCTGGGTCCTCAATCCTGTTAAATTCTTCTATGAACTATCTAAGCAACTGAAAGTATCAAGCCATGTGGATGGAGCTTATGTGCTTCTAACCTCAAGTTCAAATGGCTCTCATGACATGCGGCTGCCCAAATCCCTTACCTCTGTTTGTCTGCAAGCCTCACAGGACCCTGGGAAGAATAGTACCATCTTTTCAACCCTCATGGCATCCTTCCTACCCTCCCTTGGGCACTCAATGCCTTCACAGTTATTTCCAAACTTCTCTGTGACCTTTCCTCAGGAAAGAATTTGATAAACTCATTCACTAACAGGTGGCAGCAACTAAAAAAAGATGCCACTTCCACCCCATAGAAAATGTAATCAAAGATTCCATACCCCAGTGCTAGCTATTAGTTCCTAATATGTTGTAGACTGTGTAACCCCCAACCTTCTGAGAACAGGTCTCCATCCATGTAAGGAATCAGTCCTCTGGGTCAACTTCTGACCCCTTAGGCCAAACTCTCCCTCCAGGCGTTTAGGAGTTGGCCAAGAGAGATGTGAGTACAGTCTGCTGGTCACCTGAAGTCCTAGAATTGAGGGGGCCTTGGTCCACCATGCAAACAAAGAAGCAGAGACATCAACCAGCAGAGAGGCGTGAACTAAGCAGAGGCAAGAGTGAGTGAGGGTGAGAATGGCCACCTCTCTCCTGGTGCCTCTTTCACTTCTGGTCCCAGACCTTTCTGAGGCAACTACTCCTGCAATTTGGCTCCCTGAGATACTTTTGTATCCTTAACAGAAAGTCCCTCCTTATTTTAATGATGCTAGTTTGACTGGGTTTCTCTTGCTTGTAACCAGGACATTCATTGAGTCCCTCACAGAGCTGGGTACCACAGAGGTGTCCAGCGATTCTTTGTGGAAACAAATGAGTGATGCACAGTTCACTGATTCCTGAATGCCAGTCCTCTCACCCAGACCTGCTGGCTGCAAATGAATTGCCTACAGTCCTAGTTCAGCATACGAAGCCCAGACCCATCCCTGGACATTTTGATTTAGTCTATGGTTGGGCCCTGTGGATTTGTATTTTTCTGATTCTCCCTAGGCCTTCCTGGCAGAGAGCTGAATGGGTACCTAGTTTTCTCTGTAGACAAATTCTTACCTCATGTGTTCTTGAGTTAAAGAGTTCTCTTGTAAAGGCAAATTTCATTAGCAAATAATTATTAGACATCTACAAGGAGCAAGTCAATGTTTTAGATGCTAAGGATATAGCAGTGAAGAAGACATGAGGTCCTGGCTTCCACGGGCTTACATTCTAGGTCAAGGAAATGGAAAATAAACAAATTAACAAATAAATGAAGAAGATCATTTCTGAGGGTGAGACGTGCTGTGAAGACAGTAAAACAGGGTGATGTGATAGAGTGACTTCAGGAGCCAAGTTAGAGGGTTCCTTGGGGAAAGCCACTCTCAGAGGGTGCATTTGAACTGATTTCAACAGGAAGAAGCCACCAACGGAAATGTGAGGGGAAAGCATTCAGGCAGAGAGAAGAGGATATGCAAAGGTACTAAGGTGGGAGGATGGGGGATGGGGCGTGGGGGACTTGGCACGTTCAGAAACAGACGGAAGGCCTGTGCGGCTGCCATGTGCACGTCCTTGAGCAGAGCAATCTTAGTGGCGGGGTCGGGGCAGGATGCAGACCACACAACGACATCCTCAGCTCTTTGGGGTTATTTTATGTTGAAGAGAAGCAGGTAAATGCGGCGGGAGCCGGAGGGGTCAGCAGATTCAGGGGAGGAATCTGATGGTGGTGACTTGGTTCATTTATTGTTACTGAAGTGTGTTGCACGTTGATGGGAACGATCAGCACAAGCTCCCGAGTGAGTGCCCTGCCTACCCACCCCCTGCCCTCTATGGAAGGGTCACGCGATCGTAGTGTTTACTGCTCTCATCGCTATGGCTCCCCCACCAGGCCCCCTCCCCCTCCACGTTGCCTAAGATGGCAGACTCTCGGGGAGACTCTGGCCACCCCCCAGACTGCACACCATCTTGAGCTGCAGTAGGTATTGGAATCATCTGGGGGCCCCGGCCTTCCACGGCGCCCTCCTCAGAGAGACTTTCACAGCTGAATCCTGTTATGTCTACACATCCTTGCCAACTGGGTCCTTCCCAGAAGTTCATGTCTCCCAGTTCACCTCCCAGGCCTTACCCAATGTGGCTCTGTCCACCCTGATCTGACTCAGGCTGCTACCCACCTCTCCCCACCCTCCCAAGCCCTTCCACTGAGGCGCATTGGAAATCAGCACAGCTCCTATCTCTTCAATATCTTTCCTGTTTTTCTCTTCTTACATTAACCGAAGCTCATTCTCCCTGAGGCCCCACTTGGCAGCCCTCTTAGGTGGAAGCTGTCTTATCTCCTACACTCCATAAACCACTGAGCTGGAGGTGAGATGGAGCCCGTCTTGTCCCCGTTGCTACTTGTAGACCACTCTCTGCTCTCCTTCAATAGCCCCTGCTGCTTTGACAGTCTGACCATTATGCTGTATCTCCTGTTTGTCCTCCCTTGTTGCCGTCCTCTTAGTCACCCTGCCAACCCCACTGAAGATTCTGTCCCTTACCCACTCACTTCCTCTCAACGTTGTTGTCTGTCCCCAGTTTGGTTAACTGTAGGTGACCTCTCAGCATCTTCACCTCCCTGACTTAGCCTCTCACTCCCATGGCCGTATTCTAGATCCCACCATCACCTCTGGAATCTGGGCATCAAGCTCCCCACTCTTTGACCTCTGATTCTTCCAGCTCTCGTATTCTCCAAAAATGCTTTGACCTCATTGTGATCTCCAATCCATGGATCAATCCCCCCCCACACACACTTCCCCATTGTCCTCCACCTTTCTCACTCCTTACCACCCCTCTCACCAATTTAGCTTCCACGGCCCGCCATAATCCTTAGTCATTCCCATTGCACTGAAGTCCATTGCCCCTTTCTACATCCATCAGACTTGCCTGGCAAAGCCCCAACCCTGATTAAACCCAACCACCGATTGACATGTATACACTGATGTGTATAAAATGGATGACTAATAAGAAATAAATAAATAAATAAATAAACATTAAAAAAAAAAAAACCAACCACCCCTGCTGGCACTGGAGCCAGTGGGCACTGCTGGAGAATACCACACCACCGTGCTCACTGCCTTCATTTAGACCTGTGCTCACAACAATGCACAGGCATCCTAGTAAAATGTCCCCGTGTGCTCATGTCCCCACCTTCTACGATTTCTCCTTTGTCCTTAAACCTCCGTTACCCCCCAAACTTCCAGCTTGTGACCTTGCCTCACACTTAAGACAGAGCTAATAGAAGCAATTGGTGGGAACACCCTCATTACCCACCTGTCTGCATCTGCTCTCACACTCTGTCTTCCTGCCTGTTTCAACGGATGACGTGTCTTCACTCTGATCAAAACCCAGTCCTTCACTTGGGCGGTGGAACCTGTTGCCTGTTCCCTTCTCATGGATTTTATGATCCCTCTACCCCCTAGCTCTAGTATCATCAATTCCTCTTCTTTACTGGGTCATTCTCATGCACATACAAACATCCTCTATTATCTAGAACAGGGATCAGCACACTCGTTCTGTAAAGGGCCAGATAATAAATATTTTAGGCTTTCTGGGCCATATGGTCTCCGTCATGACCGCTCAGCTTTGCTGTTGCAGCAGGAAAGCAGCTATAGACGATATGTGAACAAACGAGTGTGATGGCAAAGACAGGTGTACATGGACCTGGCCTGTTGCCATAGTTCGATCAAGAGCAACATGTAACCTCTTACGGGGTAAGCAACAGTCTGTTCTCTCCATAAAATTGTGATGGGACTTCAGATACAAGACAGAGAGTCATGCTGGTAGGCAGGGGGCAGAAAAGAGAAAGTAAAATATGAGCCAAAGGCGATAGAGTGAAGAAGAGCCTAGAAGGTGGGGCCAGAGGAGAGGGATACAGCTGAAGAATATGTGAGATGCTATTGGGTGGGCCAAAAATTGCCTTCGGTTTTTAAAGTAAAAATAAAAGACACATTTTTCATTTTCACCAAGAACTTTACTGAACAACGAATGTATTCACCCTTTGGTTCCACTACCTTCTGCCATTTTCCAGGCAACTTTATAGTTCCATCTTCCCAAAACTTTTTATCTTTTTGAGCAAAGAACTGTTCCAGGTGCCTTTTACAGTCTTCCAGGGAATTGAAATTCTTTCCATTAAGAGAATTTTGTAAAGACCGAAATAAATGGAAATCTGAAGGTGCAATGTCTGGTGAATATGGCGGATGAATCAGAACTTCCCAGCCAAACTGTAACAGTTTTTGCCTGGTCATCAAAGAAACATGTGGTCTTGTGTTATCCTGATGGGAGATTATGCGTTTTCTGTTGACTAATTCTGGACGCTTTTCATCAAGTGCCACTTTTGGTCTAATTGGGAGCAGTACTTGTTGGAATTAATCGTTTGGTATTCCGGAAGGAGCTCATAATAAAGGACTCCCTTTCAATCCCACCATATACACAACTTTACCTTCTTTGGATGAAGACCGACCTTTGGTGTGGTTGGTGGTGGTTCATTTCACTTGCCCCACGATCTCTTCCGTTCCACGTTGTTGTACAGTATCCACTTTTCATCGCCCGTCACAATTTGTTTTAAAAACGGAACGTTTTCATTACGTTTCAGTGGAGAATCGCATGAGGAAATATGGTCAAGAAGGTTTTTTTCGCTTAACTTACGTGGAACCCAAACATCAAAGTGATTCACATAACCAAGGTGGTGCAAATGATTTTCAACACTTGTTTTTGGATATTTTGAGTGTGTTGGCTATCTCCCGCGTGGTATAATGTTGATTGTTCTCAGTTATTGTTTCGATTTGATCGCTGTCAGCTTCAACTTGTCTACCCAACCGTGGAGCTTCGTCCAGCAAGAAATCTCCAGCACGAAACTTCACAAACCACTTTTGACGCGTTCGATCGGTCACAGAACCTTCTCCATACGCGACACAAAACTTTCTGTGCGTTTCAGTTGCGTTTTTACCTTTCTTAAAATAATAAAGCATAATATGCTGAAAATATTGTTTTTTTCTTCCATCTTCAATATTAAAATGGCTACACAAAAATTCACCAATTTTGATGTCTTTTTTTTAAATGTGCACTGATATGACAGCTGTCACATACAATCTAACAAAATTGTTTTGAATGAAGTTAAAGACAACTAAGTGCTACTAGAGCCATCGTATGAAAAAAACCCGATGAACCTTTTGGACCACCCAATATTTAACCCGAATCAGACGTGGGACCTAGTTGCTCACTGGGAGCATTTGCACCCTGGGGCAGCGGTAGAAAAAGGGTGATATAGGGGAAACCGAAGAAAAGAAAAGTTAGCTGGAGAGGTCAGGAGAAAAGGACCTGGCCAGAAAGGACCTGGAATTAGGACAAATAGGTTCAGACTAAACTCATGTCTGTGTACTGAACACACCTGGGCTCTGCCTGTGCTCTCTGTTCCTGTCATTTCCAAGCAATTCCTCTGCACCCTTACCTGTCCTGCTCAGGAAGTGTGGCAGATTTGCTTAGTAAATGCTGGCGAGTCTACTACACAACCACAGCTGAGATGTAGCCCCTGGCTGCAAGGAGCTTACCATCTGGTGGCACAAGTTTGCAGAACATTGACTAATAGGCTATAGAGGATGTTTGTATGTGGATGCAAATGATCCAGTAAAGATGAGGAATTGATAGAGGGAGGTGTTGCAGGATGTGGAGGATAAGGAAGGAATTCCTGGAGGAGACAATGCCTGAGGGAGCTTGAAGGATAAGGGGTCAGACCGGTGGGGTCAGGGGGAAATGTGTAGAAAGTTTCTGGCACAGAGGACAGCACAACCAAAGCCCGGGAGGTGTGCAGATGTCCAAAGAAGGTATTTGACAGCCTGTCTTTGCAATTGAGGATAATAAAGCAGTCCTGGATGGAGAATGTTGACCCCAGCCTTAGCCCAGGACATACCACAGGAGGTGACAAGAGGCAGCAAAGCAGGCTGCATTCACAGTGGACATGGTTTCACCTGCAGGGAACCTACCCAACCAAAGGGACTTCAGTGCACCTCTTCCTAACCTGTGCTCTGAAACGGTTAAATAAAAGGAAGAATATCTAGAATTTATGAGATTGTCTGAAAAAGCAACCTTGTATGAACTATCACATGCAGACTGTAATTATGGGTTGAAATGAAGGTTGTTTTATTTGTCAGGTGAGAAAACTGGATGCCAGGCATCCTTACAGTTTCTCAGGTTCTGAAAAGTGCCCCCCCTCACCTCTACTCTCACCCTTCCAGAGCCCACCTCCACACATGCACACACATTCACACACACACAAACACACACACACTTATCTCAGGGTACCCAGTAGTCACATATGTCATCTGAGGTCCAACACCCAACCCAGGTGTTGTTTTGATCATCAAATGAGAGACAATGGAATTGCCACTGATTTCAGAAAGAACTACTCAAGGATTTCTTTCTTTCTTTCTGTCTTGTTGTTGTTGTTGTTGTTGTTTTCTTAGAAATAATGGAACAACTGAATAGCCAACAGCCAACAATGAAAATAGGACGTGGCTATCTCCTATCTTTTGCCCTTTGTATCCAAAACAGCTTACAGAAATGCACAAAATAGCCATGCAAATAAAGACTTAACCATTGCCTCCAAAAATCACCCCCAACCCTGTGCTTGCTTTTTAGTGGTTTCCAAAACTACAACATATTTCCCCCCTCAGCTCTCTGGTTTGATGTCTGCCCTGCTCAACTTACAGGGACAACTGACACACCCTCTCTTCTGGGATATGTCCTGGCCTGCTAAGAGTCATGGGTCTGGGTGTACCAGGGCCTGAGTCAGTCCGATATCCATGCCATCCCCAGGCAGTTACCTGAGATCCTCTGCCCTCGCTGGGCAGGCATTCAGCAGGTATCTACACTCTTTGTGCTCTACCATGCCTGGCCACTGGGGGCACAATTGATTTCCCTTCCTTATCCTAAGGTGTGAGAAATGGCAAAATTCTTAGCCTAGCTCTGGCATGACTAGAAGATTTCGAAAACTGAAAACTGAGGCACAATAAACACAAAAATGTAGAAATGGAGGCGTTTACAGATCTTAGATTGTGAGACTATTAGATTGTTGAGACCTGTAGTTGTTGGAGGGGTCCCTGAGGTCTAGGAGGCAGACAGGACAGCTACTCACCTAAGAGGCAGGGAACCAAGCCTAAGGGAAAAGAAAAGCCGAGGATTATGGTAGGGAAAAAACTGGTGATCCCGGGAGGTGTCCAAACCAAGGGGTCTAGAAGCAGATGCTAAGATTAGAGCCTGGGTGAGACTTAAAGGGCCAGGAGGAAAACCAAAACATCCCAGCCTTTAGCATCTGGCCAAAGATGAACTTGCTGGCACAGTTTTGAGTTGCACTGATTCTTTCCCTTGGCTTTAGGTTACACCCTTTCCCAACTTCACTGACCTTCAAACATTGATTGTAAAATCAATATTAATTGATAATGGTTCTCTCGTTGGAACACATCTCAAACATATGCAAATTAGCAAATTCTTCCCTGACCACAGTGGGCAAGGGCTGATTCCACATCGGAGCACATTCCAAGGAATAGAGACCCCTTGAACAGGTAGAATCTGACTGAGCAAGCCTTGTTCAGGGGTGAGCGAGTGCCCGTAGGCTGCTCCCCTGAGAGCAGCGTGGTGGTGATGAACAGACATGCAGACGGGACGAAAAGGGCAGGCCTTTTAGGCAGTGATGTGAAACTCTCAGCCGTCTGGAAGGATGGAAGGATGGTCTGAAAAGGGATGGCTAGGGAGACGGGACAAAGGACTCTTCTAGCCAGATATTTTAGATACGTCTGAACTACCCCATTATGGTCAGCATTCAGGGGCCAGGATTTATGATTCAGAATCAGGTATTTGGTGGGGAAGGGGGAGAGGTCCTTGTGATTTTGAGTCTCGGAGAAGAGTGAAGATATTGTGGAGAAGGCTGAGCGTACGACTAGATTACAAACCTGCATGGGGCGGGGTATGGGGGCTGTCACCCACTTAGAGTAACAGATTACTCACACCTGGCATATTCTCTGAGTAGGAAGGGAAGTAGCAAAAATGGAATGAGAATAACAATAAAAACGAATTAGCTGATATCAGATGTTTTCTCCATGGTTTCTGCTTGCCCGGGTCTGACTGGTGTAGATTATAATTAGTCTCTGCTTGCAGATGTGTGGTTCTAAAGACTTGTGGATTAAGGAGAAACTCTAGAATTTCTCAGTACCTGACAAGTTGTAACGTGAAGAGCTACACTTAGTCCATTAAAGATTTTTCACAGTGACATTTGAGTGCAGCTTGAGAAACATGCCACCTTGCCATTTATCATTTTCAGGGCACGGGTGTCGGCAAGGAGGTTGCTATGAAGAACAAAACAAAATGGATTGCGTGTGTAGAGGTGAGCTGGCGAATACTGATAAATGTACTTCACTGAATGTCAACAAATGTCACTTGAGAAGCCATTTGCAGCTACCATAACAGCCTCCCAACCCCAACAAAGAGTAGCAAAAACAGGCAAAATGAACTGGGCGTCTTGCTTCTGCATGAATAAGCAATCAACCCTCTCAGAAGTTACACCAGAAAGTTGTTAAACTTGATAGAAGAAGCTTTTTCACCCATACTGACGCAGACTATAGATTGCTACAAAGGGTTGGAGACCTTCTGGGGACATCAGTGCTGTGACTCAGGGGAGGATTTAATAACCCCCTCTGTCCCAGGTGGGTGCCTTCCTTCTGTGGGTGGAGGGACTTGCTGTCTCCAAGGCATGCTTTCTGGGTTCTTCCCTGCCCCCTCCTCTGGCTGCTTCGGCTGAGGCTGCAGACCTCTCCCCTGCCCCCAGTCTAGCCTCCCTTGCAGTGTGATCTGGCAGGGGTTGAAGATGTGACCTGGGTATCAGGACCGGAGGATGCAGCTCTCACTTGCCATATCAAGAGTAGACCTAGCAGACCACCCTTGAGGCAGGCTTTCCATCTGTCATTCAAGAAAAGGCTTTTCAATGTGTCCTCTGGTTAATGTGAAAATGTGAGTCATGGATGCAGCTTCTGTTTTATTCTTGGTGACCAGGCCATGACTTGGCATCCATGTGACTTTGGATTTCCAGAAGGCAGGGCCATGTTTTCTTCAGAATTCAGGTTGGGTCAAGATGGTCCACTCTTCCTCCTCAGCTTGGTGAGTATCTACACTTGGCTGCAGACAAGTAAATGGAAAGAAGATCATATGCTCAGAAAAGCTCTCCAGGGAAATGTGAGACTAATTAACATTCCAGCCCCTCTTCATTTTCTAATCTCTGGGGGTTCCTTCTTCTCAACACATACACACACGGTCATCCAATACTTTTTTCCTCCTTGATACCAAGAGACTGACAGAGTAGCTTGAATTCGTCTGGCCTTGTAAATACACCACACACACACACACACACACACACACACACACACACACACACACAAGCAGGTTGCCCACACAAATTGAGGTCAGTTCAGCTTTCATTGGAGAGATGCTGTGGTGTAGGGCTCCCATACAAGAAGCCCTTTATTGAACACACGTCCCTGGCTCTGCCCCTGAATGTGCTAATGTACAGATGTCACACTGTTCCACCATATGTTTAGCCTGTGTATGGTAGAACTGAACACATTTTACAACCAGGAAAAGATGGGCTCTTTGGAAAGTGAGCTTCCCTTGGATGAACTTGGCGGGACTGTACATGGAGTGGGGGTGGGAGGCTGGCTCCTCTTCAGCTACACTCACCGCTGAATCCTTCATAATCCTTGGTGTTTCCTCCTTTTGAATTAGGTGCTTCCCGTGGAAGGGCCTTTACTTGGGTCTCGGGAACTCGAAAGACATCTGTTTATTATTGAAATGGAATTGCCCTCAACTTGTTGACTTTCATGCTTCGTTTAGGAAGAAACAGTGGCTTGTTTAGGGAAAAAAAAGAAAAAGAAAAAAAGAAGAAGCAGAAGAAATCCAAATTTCTGGAGCAGAGGGGGAGGTGAGGGCAGAGTAGAGAAGACCCGGCAGGAAGAATGGAGATGTAAGATCCCCAGCCCGATGCATAACACAGCCTAGCACTGCTATACTCGGTGAAGGTACTTTCTGAAGAGTGGATCTCTGCTGTGTCCTAACGTGGATTGTGTGTCCCAGGCACAAAACCCTACTAAAACATAAAAACACATTCGGAAGAAAAGACTAGATGGGTGTAAATGTCCCAACTTGGCAGTATGGTTTATTTTTCTGGTTGTAATTTTAAAATTTGTATATTAAAGATCAAACTAATAAGCATCTGTTTCAAGGGGAGGAAAAAAAAACTGTCCATAATTGATTAATATCACCCAAATCCTGCAACTGCTGGAGGCCAGAGCTATGTAAAAATCTACCTTCCTATTGTTTCATCTTTAAAGAACAAAAACAAAGTCTTGCCACATAGACAAACATAGCCAGTAACTCTGTCTCTCAGGGAGAAAAAGTGAAGCTGAATTGGGTGAACCACATTATTCACCCACTAATTAGTGGCACTAACTGGTTTCCTTGTTTCTAATCCAGAGGCCATTTTCAGTGGACTCTGCTCTGTGTATAAAAACCTAAAAAGCCCCCTTTCACCATTTTACATTCCAGGATGTTTCAAACAAAACGTTAAATTGGTACCCTAAGAGGAAGGTTTGTTAAAAACAAAACCCAAAATTCCTTACAATTGCAGGAATCCCCTCATTTTTGCAAGAATGGAGAAGTCTCCCCTGAGTAAGAACCTTCACTCAGAGCCTGGTGCCAATGGGCATCGTTCTGTCGGCCCTAGACATCATCAGTAACCCCAAACCCGGGTCCCTCAGCCTGAATGAGGGAAAAATACAACATTAAATGGGGAGAAAAATAAGACAGCTTCAGGTTAACATAGCAGGCAGGCCATCCTAAGGAGAAATGTTTAGAGGAATTTGTTATCAGGCTTCTAAATAATTTCATTCATTCATTTAAATAAGCACTTTTAAATGCCTGCCTATGTCAGAGCTGTCACTATATCTTAACTGGATACTAATTCTGTTTATAAGTCATCCTCCTCACCATCTCAAATCATACTCAACCTTCAAGGCTCAGCTCAAACCCCACCTCTTTCAGGAAGCCTTCTAAGATTTCCCCCATACTTCCCTTCTGTGTGCTCCCAGCCTGGACACCCATAAGAACAGCACTGTTCTGTGCTGTCCTGACCTATCTGTGCTCCTGTCCCCCAAATGAATATTAGCTCCCTGAGAAAAGGGTCTCCATCTTATCACTGAGATGGTCTCCCCTAATATGCTCCTTGGGATGGTATTTAAGAGAACTGAAAGCACGGTTATCTTTCACCCACGTTGAGATTTAAACTACCTTAGTTTAAATATATGGGAAACAGCCTTCTCTTCCTTGGCTATTGGTAGTATTCAGCATTCAATGCAGGGGAAAGATGCAGATGAGGGAGATGCAAGTGGGCAGCCCATCTAGATAATATGGGCCCTCTCTGCAGGGGAGGCAAAATCCTCTGGTAAGAGGAGCCGAATCATCCGAATAATTGCATAGATCTGGCCTTTGATGCAAGTGTCACCCTTTTTGATACACTTGGGCATTTAAAGCAATTTCCCCCACCTCTGGATCAAATATGCTTTAGAAACTTGGGAGCTGACACTTCGTTCAGATATAATGGGATAGAAACGGAGAGCGTTCACTTTTTTTTTTTTTTTCTTTTCTGGAACTGCCAGCATTGAGGCACCTGAGCTTCCTTCTTAATACCCTGACTTTCGTTATTGCCCCGCAGGAATAGTTTGCAGTGTAGGAATCATTATGCTTTCCCCCCTTTATCGTTGCCCAAGTAATCACAGGAGAGAGAATACTTCCCTCCACCAACACAAGAGAATTTTACTATTGGAAAACTGAGACTTTTCGTGAGGGTTGCAAATGTTGATGACTTTTGGCAGAGAGATTTTTTTAAACCAGGAATTCAGGAATTCCCTTCCTTCCTTCTGATACCTATTGTTTTCATATGGGCCTTTCAGGGAAACACCTTTCTTACAATTTTTCAAACTTTTAAGTGCCAGAAGTCCACCAAAGCAGGCAGAACCCATCATGTCTGCGTCCAACGTCAGGCCAGAAGAACCTACGCATCAAGTCGCCTGGTTTAGCAAGTTCATATAACTACTATTCTCCTATTGGGCTCTTAAAAAATATCCCATCTAACATAATTCATAATAACCTTTCCTTATCATCTCAAACATTTCATTTCAGTGCCTGTAATATTTACTTCTTTCCCTACCCAATTAGGGAAAAAAATCTGCCCCGATTTTAGGAAGAAAAAAGATCTTTAAAGTTTCTGAATGTAAGAATGGTTGAAAAGGGTTTTTTTCCCCCTCTCAAATCAGCATTCAGAAAAATATATTTATACTTTCATTTACCTCTGATGTGAAAACAGAGTTGCTGCTTTTGCTCAACGGAAAAGGTTTTTGAAATGACACAAATCTGTATGTGTGTGTTTCTAGAATTAATACGCTTGTATTCACTGAGGTGGTGGGCTTTCCAACTAGGGGAATCCGCATTGGGAGGAGTACCCTGCCTAGGGAGCATTTAAGGAAATGTTAATATCCAAACAAAAGCAGTATTACCAGTGCTATCCACTCCCTCCCCCAGAGGAAAAACAATTAATAATTTGCATATGCTCATGACACAAATTAAAGACAAAGGGCCCCTCACAGACTGTGGTTACTATGCAGCCCTCCGCAAGCTGCACAGCCCCAGCCCTGCACTGTTCTTGCTTCCAAATGAATAGCATTAAGCTAAGTAACTAAAAATAGTGGTTCTGGGCCCTCTGGCCCATTCCTACTGTAGAACCGTGTTTCCCCAATGAAAAACGTCTTCCAATCTCTCCAGAGCTTCTAGGCAAAAAGAACGTATAGTTCTAAGGGGAAAAAACGTATATACTTTGCCCTTTTTATTTTAATGGCCAAACATTGTAATGCTAGCTAAATGGAAATTCTTGTCTGTTAATAGGTTTCTTTAGTTTGTAACAAATAGGAATGCTAATGACTAAAATTTGGTATTTGGTATGCATTAGCTTTTGTGAGCTTTTCTTTACAGTCCTCATTGACATGCAATATGGCAAGCTTCCTTTGAAACATATTTATAAAATAACTACAGTATAATTAAACCAACAAAGCCATCTTTTAAGTAAGCTTAATAGCTCAGTTTTTTTTTCACCTGGGTAAAATTTTATTTTAAAAAGAAAAATAGTTATGCCTCAATCCCACTGTATATTTTATTCTGTGCATCTAATATTTCCTTTGCATCTACAATCTATGCATATCTAATTCTTTTTGACAACTATGATTATTAATAAAGTGCTCATGAAAGATATGCTTCATAGCTTCTTCAACAGGAATAATGTTTTTTTTGTTAATGGAAGTTGTAACGTATCTTGACAGATACAATATATAAGATCTGCTTTTTCTTAATGGTTAATATTTCTGGGCTGAATACTCGAGGAGCGGATCAACAGATATGGCAGGTAATAATCAGAGAGAATGCTATTTTATACAATGTAACTAAAAATATTTTAACGATATAAAAGCAATAGATAAATAAAAGCAATTATGTTTAATTTTGCTTTCGGTGTGCGAACAATTTTTGGTTTTTGTTGCTGCAGTGGCCGGTGTGTTTAACAGAGGTGGAAGCTCGCAGCGCAGAGTGATCGGTACACACGCGGCTCTGCCTTCTTGCAGCCGAAGGGTCCTGCAAGCGCCCTTTCTCTGCTCTCAGCGGCTTCAGCGTCCCTCCCAGGGACGCAGGGCCCGGCTGAACGCTAATTCGCAAAACACAGTGGTTCAAGTTCACCAGGTTTTCCTCAATTTTGCAAACCGTTCCTCTCGCTCCATGCCTCGCGGTTTAAGACCACGCGATTTCCCAAAAGGAAAAACTCAAAAGACACCAGGCGTCGGACGGGAGCAGTTGGAGCGGGTCTGGTGCTCTTCGGCCTCCCGGACCCCTGCCCGTCCGGCTCTGCCCCAGGCGCCTGGCTCCCTTCTCCCCCAGGCTCTGGCCTCTCCGCCCCGGGCCTACCAGGCTCCCAACTCCGCCCCGTGCCGAGAATAAACACAGTTGCCATCACTGTTATAATCTTTATTTCAAACTGTTTCCAAGGTTACAAATTATCGTGCCTCCCATGCAACAGGTTTCTCCGAAGAAGCGGTATCATTACAGATTAACTGTAATGTGTGGGATTAGAATAAAAGCACAAGGGATTAGGTAAAAGGGGGGACGCTCGAGAAATAACGCCCGAGCGCACCTCGACTGAGAGGCAGCGGGTGGAAGCCTCGTAGACACTGCTGCCCGGGCGCCGCGGCTCCTCCGTGAGCTGGACCCGGCTCCTCCGCTCTCGGCCCCGGAGCGGCCAGGGCCGGCGGGGCCCGAAGGGCTGGCGGGGCTAAAGGCTGGACGCCGGAGACGAGGGACGCGGCCCCCAGGCTCGGGAAGTCGAAGGGCCGGGAAGCCGCAGCGGCGTTGGGGGCGGGCGGGCCTATGGCCCGGCTGGGGGCCGCGGGTAGCACCGCGCCCGGGACACAGTTCCAGCGCCGTACGCGGCGCCCGGAACGCGGCGAAGGAGACAGCGCACCCACAAGGGGGTCACCGAGTCTCGGGTGTTGCCTACACCGCATTCAAGGTCCAAGCCTAGGGGGCCCGTCCTCGTGTAGCTCCCGCGCCGGCGCCACTCTCTGCGGGTCTGGGATAGGGAGCCGGGGCCCGGCGGCACTGGGGTGGGCGGCGGCGCAGGCTGCCCGCGCCCTTCGGAGCCTAGGACTTGGGCCTCGGCCGCCCGCCGAGGCCATGCGCCCCATTCGACCACCTCCCGGCCTGGCCGACCCCTGCCCCAGAATTCCAGAGAGGCCCCGAGCTCCTTCTCCCCTCACTCCGCGCCCTGAGGGGCTGGAGCTCGCCGCGCCAGGCCCAGCGGGACTCGGGCCTGCCTTGGGCCACGGCCTCGAGCCGCTGACACCGCCCCGAGGACTGTTGGCGTGTCCCGGTGGAGGGCGCGGGGCTGGAAAAACAAACAGGGCCGGCGTGCAGGCTTGGGGTGCGGAACGGCCGGGGGCTGGAAGGAAGTTCGCAGTGTGGCCGCGGCGCCGAACAAAGCCCCCTCTTCGGGAGCCCCGTCACCTCGCGTTGACCCCGGGCCCTCGCCTCCGAGCAGGCCGCGCCACTCGGGGGGCGCACGCCAGGGCCCCGGGCCTCCGCCGCCGCCAGAGCCCGGGCTCTCCTCGGGTCGCGCAGGCCGAGCCCGCGGCCCGCCCCAAAGGCGCGAAGGCTAGCTCGGCCGGCGGGTCAGCCTCACCCCGCCACCAGAGCCAAAAGAACAAGGCCGAGGGGTGAGTCCACGTTGATGTCCTCCGCCAAGAAACGGGGTGACCCCGGGGCGCGCTGGAACCACAGCGCTGCCAGCAGCCCCCGAGGGGCCGAGCGGGCTCCCAAGTAGACGGAAGTGGGCGACCAACTTCGCCGAGACTCCCGCTTCCAAGAGAAGGGCCCCGGCTGAGGAGGCGGCGGGAGGCGACTGTCGAAAACAGCTGTTCCTCATACATATTTCATTACACAATCAGATAATGCGTCCCACCACCTTCTCAATTATTCCCAGATAAACATTTTCAAGACGTTTTGACATCTGTCTTAGTGCCTGCTATTAATTTAGTAATCACTGTAGTTAAAAATGTATGGGATTTTTGCCTTCGGAGCACCTCCTCTCGGGCGCGCAGACCCAGTGTTTTCGGGCTGTGGCTGGAAGCCTGGGCCCTCCGGGGGTGAAGACGCCTTTGGAGGTGAGACGGCCTCTCTAGCGCAGTGACACTGTTAATGGAAGGGATTAAAGGGGTGTCTGGTTATTTTTATTGTTGAAGGTGATGGTTGCCCCCTCCCCTACCCGCATAGCACCCCCTCACTTTCCCGCCGCAGCCCTGGACCGGACACCAAAGTTCAACCCTTTGCCCCGGGCAGCGGAAATGGTTAGCTTCTATCTGGGCGGCAGGTTTCTGGTGAGGAAGACGCAGGCAACTGCAGTTGGCTCGTTTGTGGCCAAAGAGAGGGAGAAAGGGGGGTGGGGAGAGGACTCACAATCACGAAGAATTCATCACAACAAAAAACTCTAACAACACAGTGCAACCCATTCCGGAGGTCACAAACCTCCGTAGTTTTGCCCTGAGCCGGGTGGCTGGGCAGAGGTGACAAGGGCGTTTAGGAAACACAGAGAAAAATAAATTCGCTCCAGTGACTGTACACGGGGCATTTGGGGCTATGAGAAAACGAGCTGCTTTTCTGCTTGAGTGATAAATGTTGCAATGAGCTTAGCTATGTACCCGAAATTTTATAAATCAGACAAGCAGAGTTTGAAGAATCTTGTAGAATTCCTTGGTAGGTAATAGCAGCCAACATCTCCAACTCTAAAATGCTGATTGTTATTTATTATTGGAAAGGGTCTAAATAAACTATCCAAAGAGGGGAGAAAGCAAAGCCCTGAGGGAAAGGAGTTTGCCTCCATGTGTCCTGAATCTCAGCTACAGCGAATGGAAGTTACACTTCGGGTTTGGGAATAATGGTCTCCTTATTCGCTGCCCCCGCCTTCTGTCGCAGTCTCTTTCCGAGGTGCAATAGCAGGTGGACTCTTCGGACTCTTATTAGTGAATAAGGAGAAACAGACCTGGGGAAAGAAAAAGGTCTTGGAAGAAACTGCCCTTCCAAGGAACATCAATGGACTCTAAAGTGATTTTCACTGTTTATTGTTCAAACATCTACCAGAACGACTCTTGCTAAAATTTCCAGGAATTAAGTGGGGAGTGGGGGGGCAGTGGTGAGGGGGGAGTGGGGAGTGGGGAGTGGGGGCAGTGGGGAGTGGGGGGGAGTAGCGAGGGGGGAGTGATGAGGGGGGAGGGGAGGGGAGTGGGAGTGGGGAGGGGAGGGGAGTGGGAGTGGGGAGTGGGGGGGAGTGGGGAGTGGGGGGAGTGGGGAGTGGGGGGGAGTGGGGAGTGGGGGGGAGTGGGGAGTGGGGGGACAGTGTTTGACCCCAAAAGGGAAGAAATTCTTCCCTACTCATACCCCTACTGCACCCCCTACATTTCTAGGGCAACTACATCTGCTTCAACCTGTCCTCCTGCCCTGTTTACCAGGTGGTTCATCTCTTTCTCACAAGAGGAACCTTCCTCTGTCCCTTGCAGGGTGGTCATCTACTTGCTAGCCCAGAAAATCCTCTTCCCCGCTCCACCCTATTTTTGTCTAAAAGAATCTTCCCAAACTTACCCTCCACTTTTAGAAAGAGAGTTGGGGAGGGAGGTGAGTGGATGGAAGGGCACTATCGCACCCAGGGTGCCAGCCTCTTCTGCAGGAAAACCATGATGGTGGCTCCTGTCTGGAAGGTTGACCAGGACTGGGCAGGCAAAAGGAGCTGAAACCAAAATCGAGCCTGTGCACTTGCTTGGGCCTTTTGGGAGAGCCACTCTAGAAATCCCTCTTCCAAACCTCTGCAGCTTGACCAGGACAGTGGGCTCTGTTTGGAACTGAGCAGTAGGGGGTGAGAACTTCCTAATATCTCACAAAGAAAATTAGTCTAACAAACCAAATAATTCAGTTTGCTTTGGAGTGTTCTTTTGTGGACTTATATGATATAAAAGAAATTGGGATGGAAGTGAAGGCAGGAGGGTGTGCAGCTGAGCTAAGTTTCTCTGTAACGACTAAATTTTGCATAAAAAGAAGAGAAAGGGGCAAAAGAAGGGCCCTCCGGCTTCTTGAACCCTGGTTGGAGCTGAACGCTCCTATTAGGAATCTCCCAGCTTTGAGTGAGGGCATCTATGCTCTCCACCCTATCCTTCTTTGGAACACAATCTCCTAAACCAATAATAACAACAAATAAATAATCTGGGTGAAAATGAAACTTTCCTGGATTGCCCTCTTCTGGGTGTCTCCAGCCCAGCTTAGAAGAAGGCGAAAGGGTCGGCTTTGGGGTGGATGTGGTGCTCTTTCTAGTCTCGAGGACTTGACCTGAAACCTTTCACCCAGTCGGCTCAACAAAGTTTCTCCCTCGGGAGCCAACGTCCCCCTAGCAGGAAGCCCTTGGCCTCGAGTCCGGCATCCTCGTTCGGGCCACTCTCCCTGTAGGTGGTTTCTGCACATCTGCCTGTGACTGGGGTCACTCCGCGCAGGCACTGCGGCTTTTGTCTGCATCTGGACAACTGGATGTGCACCCGTGCATTCAAATAATTCTGTCTGTGGACACTTCTTTTTTCCTCAAATCCTGCTGTTAGTATTCCTCTAATTCTCCCGTATGTATTCGGGTACAATTGCATGTACGTTCCGTGTACAGTCAGGTGACTCAGCTTAAGCCTGAGCTCGGACGTCTGCGACCTCTTGAGTCTGCATGGGGAGGAGAAAGTGTGCAAGTGTGAACTCGGGGCTTCAGGTGAGGTGCGAGGTTAATAAGGCTTTCCGGCCCCAGGGCCTTCTAGGCCTCTTTTACACCTTCATCTCTCCATCTTCTTAACTTTCCAGGAGGAGGGCGATCCTCTGAACGATCCTGCGCCTCGCTCCTTCCGGAAGGGTCGAAACAGCCTTTGGGATCTCTCTTAGTGGATTTTGGTCGGGCCAGGCCAAATGGGAGGGGTGGGGGAGTCCACGAGGTTGCCTCGAGGCTCGCGACTGCACCTCTCCACTCAGGGCACCAACTGGCCCAGTGCGCCCCGGGATCCTGCGGAAGTTGCAGGACCCCACAGTGGAAGTCTAGGCGCCTCGGGGTGAGTGATCTACGTGTTTGGGGGCGAAACTCGCCTCCTCGGCCTCCCGGGAGCAGCTGTATTTGTAACTGGGAACTGGCCTGGACCCGCCCCCTCAGCCCCTCCTCCCGCCCCCACCTCGGCGCTCCGAGCTTAGCCGGATGCAGGACCGTTCGCCCCGGCCACCGCCAAACACCCTAGGGCCACGCTATCCCTTGGAGCCCTTACTGAGGCCTAGGGGCCTGGAGCGGAAAGGAAGGGTACGAAGCAGGGTGGTCGGGGTCGTGCTGCGAAGGCCTTGCGATGTATCCCTCCGCCGGGAGCCGCCTTGCGGGCCCGCGAGTCTTCCAGTCTCCGAAGCCAGCGGGAGCGCTGGCCTCCGGCTTGCTGGGTTGGGAATGGGGGTGGCTCGCCTGCGACTGGAGGCTGTTCTCACAGGGATCGTGCGGGGACCGGTGCGTTCCTGGAATCCTGTAGTTGTGTTTTCTCGTGAGTGTGAGAGAGAAAGATGCGTACTCGCGGCTAACTTCAGGTCAGTTTGTTCGTAAAAGGCCGTCGTCAGCCCGTCGGTCTGTCTCTCCTGTGCATTCGCACAAAGTGAGGCCACCTCTCCCCACCCTCCATACAGCTTCCCAGGCCCGGCCAAAGGGCCAAGGCCTGGGGGCCCTGAGGCCTGGAAAGGTGAGGCCCTTGATATGCGCTCCCGGTGTTCTGATCGTAAAGTCCACGCTGCCCTGGTGCCCACTCAGGGTCAACTAGAAAACCTACGTGGGAAAGGGGGACTCGGAGAGCTATCCCCACACCCAGTGCAGGGTGAAGTCCCAACCTCGGCGCGCTGGACCTACAGAGCTGGTGTCTCACTGCCGACCCAGCCGGTCACCCGGATTGGCGGCGGGGTGGGATGGGGGGGATCGTGGAGTTGTGCTGGTACAGGTTGGAGGTGGGGATGAAAAGGGGAGAAAAGAAACTAGACTGGGTGGAGATGGGACATGGGGTGGGGACGTGGGGTGGGGATGGAGTTGGGGCAGCTTTTGATAGCGCCGGCTTTTCATCCTGCTTTGGGGACGTGCGTCGGGCTGCGCCGTTCCCCGCCCCCCCCCCCACACCGGAAAATAAAGCTAATGATGTAGTAATTTAGGAGGGGGTAAGGGGCTGGGCGAGAGGAGGGAGGAAGGATGGGGAACGCGCGCCCCGAGAGCGAAGGCAAACAGCTGTGGAGGCGCTGCCCGCGGTTCAGGCTTCCCAACAGGTTAGCTAGACAGGGATCCACCCGGCATTTCGCAGGAAAGGGTGGGGGTTGGGGGGAGACTGAGCGAGAGGGGGAGAGAGCCTCGCAAGAGGACAGAGGGAGGGAGAGAGCGAGAGGAGCCAGAGCGCGCGCCGCGCGGTTTAAAAGGAGACACACTTCCTAATGAATATTTATCCGCCGCTGCTTCCTGCTCCCGGCTTCCCTTACCTTTCCGCAGGTAAGACCCTCCCTGCGCCCCAGCCCTGGGGGCCCTCCCAGCTCCCCCACTCAGTCTCGGGGCAACGTTGTCAGGGCGGAAGGGTTCTTGGCAGCCGAAGAGGGGGAGTAGGAGGGCGACTCCCTCCCGGCTGCGCTTGGGCGCGGGGGATGGAGACTCCGCACTGCCAAGGCTGCGTGCGTGGACTACCTGTATGGAGTAGGTGTGGGTGCTGTGTAAGGGTGTGAGTGTGAGAGGGAGAGGATGTCAGCCCGGGGGCGCGAGCGCCTGTTTCCCGCGCGCTCTGAGGACATTTTCCGACTTTTCACTCGGACGCCCCGGATTTGCCTTCGCCTTTCTCTGCTTCCCCCTCCTCCCTCCTCTGCCCTCGCCACCTCTCCCACCCTATCCCCAACCCCGGCCGCTGAGATGCTCTTCTCCGGGCTACTGTACAGATGGCGCCAGCTCCCCCGGGCCGGATCCCGGCCTCTCATAAAAGAGGGTGTATAGTTGGGTTTCTGTCACAAACCCCCATACAAAGGCCGCGCGGCCACGGTCCCCTTCCTGCCCGCTACGCTCTTGAGGCTCTGCGGCGCGTTCCCCCACCAGCACACACACCTCGGGATACCAGGGCCCACAACGGACCTAAGGGTGATCGGACCCCGGGGGCACTGGGGGAGCAGTCCTGGGCTGCAGCTGGGAGCCGGAGGACCCCCAGGGAGAGAGCGCCGCTCATCCCCTCCCCCACTTTCTCCTCCCGCCTTCGCCGGCGGGAGGAGCACAGGGAATTCGGGGCAGCCAGGGGGGAAACTGGGAGGGGAGGGGGGAAACTGGGAGGGGCTGATGATATAACCAGAATTCTTAAATGGACTTACTTGGCCACCTGTTGAGAATCCATTTGGGGTCGGCCGGCTCCGGAGCTGCGCGTGGTGGACACACAAAACCAAACGGAAAAAGAAAATTCTTTCTCTGGCCATTCCCGGCGCGGCCCGTCAGGCTCTCAGCTCTGAGCTAGGGTCGGGCGGATCCAGAGCCAAAAGCAACTTTGCCAGGTCCCCAGCCACCCCAATGCCTCCCTCATCCCACGCCTCCTCGGCTCCGAGGCCGGGGGCTCGGAGCGCCCGGCCCAGCACCGCCAGTTCTGCTTAAGCCGGGACAGGCTTTCTAAGCCCTGCTCAGAAGTCAAGAGCAGCAGCGCCGCCGCCTCTGCTTGGCCTTTCAAGACGCGGTCGCTCCTTATTCTTGTGCCTCGGCCTCTCTGGTCGCCCCCGGACAAAGCCCCCGGAGCCGGCGGCTCCCTTCCCGCTAAATCCCCTTCGGGGTCAATGCGCTACCAGCACCGGGCCGCGCGCTTCTCCTGCCAGCCGTGTGGCTCTTAAAGAGCGCACACCCCCCCCAACTTCGCCCTGCGCTCTCCCCCGACCCCCGCCTCCCCGCCCCTCTTCTCTGGATCTAGCCCCCCACGCCGACGCCTCAGGTCCCTCCTGCCCCGACCGAAGCCCGCGGACTCCTAGCCCCCTCCTCTCGCCTCCTCCCCTGAGCAGTTGGTGGGCCTGGCCTTGGGGCCACAGAGCTGAGTTATACCCTCTGCCTCAGGACCACTTTCTCTCCAACAGCGTCCATTCCTCTCTTCCCCCCTCCTACCTTTGCCCTTTGCATGGATCAAGGCCCAGGGCACTACCTTGCCCAGGTCAGAGACGATTCCTAAAAATAGTCAGTTTGGGCTTGAATTAGGAGGTCATAGGATGGATAAGGGGCGGGGCATGCCAGTTGAGCTGGGGGAGAGAAAGAGGAGTAGACCAGAGGGACTCAGAAAGCTCTGCTATCCCAGGGCCTACCTGGCCTTTTGGCAGAGAATGAGGGCTGGATGGTGCCACTCATTCCTAGAGGGGGCCACCCTGGAATGGGGTCCAGAGGTTACCAACCTGGCCAGCCCATGTGTGTCCGAGGGATCGTGGCATGGGGGGGGGGGCACCTCCAGAAGGCCCAGAGTATCCATCTGAGAGCAAACTGCTTCCCAAGCTCAGTGTATTAATACCCTCAAAAGTAACCTTTAAAAGCCCAAGAGCTGGGTGAGCAAGGAAGGACCTTGAGTGACAACTGTCCAGGGAAAAGGGCATGGGGGGAGGGGGCAGCAAGAGGAAAACGTCGACTCTTTCAGAGGACTGAAGCACAACTGTTAACAAGGTTCCTGACATCTGCTGGTCAACAATGTCACCTGCCCCACCAAAAAAAAGGGAAAGTAAGATGGTGCTTTGGTTCCCCTTCCTTACAGAGCCCTCCCTCTCTTTCTCTCCTTCAGGCCTGATTTAGTCTGTCTCACCCTAGCCGCCAGCTGGTCTTGTACAAGGTGGCCCCTTGCCTAGAGCACTTTCTTCAGGCCTCCTGAAGGCCAGATGTGTGATCAAAGAGAAACCAGAGAGGGCATGGCTGGAAGTGTGGGCAGGGATAGGGTGGGCTGTGGTACTTTGCCTTCCCTAGTGCCAACTGTCATAACATTTGACTGTGCTTGAGGTCTGCGGATGGTGGGAGCAATGATGGTGTGCCCTCCCCTTCTTAAATCCAAGCCCTAGCACACCAGTTCTGGCTGTCATAGAGGATCTCTGCAAAGAAGTAGGTGCCTCCTGAGCAGTGGAGACCAGAGGAAGTTGGAGCGGGAAGGAGATGGAAAGCTGACTCTCCCCTGGGCATCTCTCCTCTGCCGCCCCAACCTTAGTCCAGATGCAGTTCTTTAAGGAACTGGGGTAACTAATTGATCTGAAATTGGCCCTCTTGGGAAACTTTGGCAGTGCAGTCCCTGGGCTACAATCTGAGGCCACAAACCATCCCCTAGCCCGCATGGCTCACATCTTCCCCAAGTCTCCCACCTCTTCTCTTGGGGCTGGGTCACCACAGCCAGCTAGGCCCGGTTTGTGCCCACTCTCCTGGACGGTGGCCCAAGACTGGAGCCAAACTTCTCTTGTTTGAGGACGTGGGGGGCGGAGGGGCCTTCGGCGGGCGTTGGGGCTCATTAGGCAGAGCGGGGTGCCGAGAGGTGCGCGCCGCCGGCCCGGAGGCCGCCTTTGAGCGGTCGGGGCGGCTTCATTAAGCGGCGCTAACAAGGCATACAAATGCCGGGCCCAGCAGCTTTCTTGCAATGCCGGGGCCTTAGCAGGGCGCCAGGCTAATGAGGGTCACTCAAAGGGGCTGATCAAATATTCAAATTTCCCCGCACGCCGGGAACTTTTATGTACGGAGAAAGTTGAGGCAACTGAGCTGTGTTTACTGTCCGTGTCGACAATTGCTAGGAGCGCGGGTCCCCGGAGGCTAAGGGGGGTGGGGGCGCGGGAAGGGAGCAGTTGTTGTTGTTGTTGTTGTTTTTCATTCAAAGGAAAGTAATCGGGGTCCTTGAAGGACTTCGCGGCCTCCCCGCCTGCGTGCTGCTCTCCCCTGCGCCCTCCTCTGCCGCCCGCGCCAAGGGCCTCAGTTTGTAGCTTTCAGGGAGGCCAGACCGCGGGCCACCCGGCCAGCTCCCGCCTCCCGATGTCTTGGGGGCCGGAAGGGCGTTGCCCCCCAGGACAAACTGGCCTATGGAGCTGAGCAAGGCCGAGTGGGTGCAGCTGCCCCAGCCCTCGGGTCTTCCTCTCTCAGAGGCTTCCAGACCCCTTGGCTTTGCCGGTAACCGAAACTAGGAAAGAGTGGGAATCTCTTAGGCACCTCTTCTGGTGGAGTTGAGACTGCCTGGGTTGGGGCCGATTTAGTTGTAAATAAATGCCCGGTAGGTCCTGGTAAGAGAAGGACATCTTCCAGCTCAAACGCCCTTTCTCCCCCTATCACCTGTACTGCTGTCCTTCCCATCGCCTGGGCCAGGATTAAAGCAGGGACGATGGTGACAATTCTGTGACCTCGGCCTGTACGGGTGCCAAATCCCCGGAGTCTGAGCGGCCAGAGGGCGGAGGAGACCTAGAGACTCCGCGGGCTGACCTGTCCATCCGGATCTCCCTTCTCTGAGAGACCGGGGTGCAGGAGCCCCCTGCGCGCCACCTCCTCCGGGCGTCCCCCAGGCCCACCTCCCGGCCCTGGCTCTGCCCAATGCTTCGGGTCCCCAGAGCACCAGGGCAGGCGGCCTGGGCCCCAGAACCTTAGGTCCTTCGGCTCCTAACACCCCTCTCCAACGCCCAGCGTCTGGGAATTTGGGAGGGGAAGCTTTGGTGCTCCACATCCACCCCGCAACCCCCCGCCAGCACCCTTAAACCGACATCCTGCGGAGCCTGCGCTCCCAGCTCGTCCGGGAGCCAGTCCAGCCATCCGCGCCGAGGACTGGCCGCCCCGCCTCCCTCCCCAGCTCTCTGGACTCTCAACTTACGTGCTCCGGCCGGCGGGCGTGGTGCTTCGGGCCGGAGCGGAGAGGCGCTGGCAGCTGCGGGGCCGCGGGGTGGGCTCGGTGGGCGGCGCGGAGCTCGGCTCTGAGAGGAGGCTCTGACAGCCGGGGGCTGCGCGCCCGCTCCGCCGCGCCCGGCCCTGGCCCGGCGCACAAAGCTGCGCGCCTGGCTGCCTCCCTCCGCCCGACTTTGCACCCCCAAGCCGCTGGAGGGGTGCGGCGGGTCGGCAGGCTCCCCGGCTGAGGCTGGGGGCAGGGGTGCCGCCGAGCTGAGCCTCAGAACCACTTGCTTCAATTCTTCTTGAGCGGCGACGGTTTTCGATTTCAGCGCTTTCGGCAGAGCCCGCGGCACCTGCCCAGCCTCCCTCCGGGGCTGGTCGGGCGGCGGCCGGGAGAGGCCGGGTCGCCCCAACCCGGAGGCGGGGGTTGCGGGCACGGGGAGGGGACTGGCTGGGTTCACCCGCCCGCCCGGCGCCTTGGGTCCTCGGCTCCAGGGGATGCAGTTTCGGGGTCACGAGCTGTTTTCAAAAAGTTGAACACAATATTCGGAAACCCACCCGTAGGAATTCTCCCCCCACACGCGGCACAATACCCACTCCCCTCCCCTTTTTCATTCCTTCCTCCCCCGCTTCCTCCTCCTGCCCCTTCCCCCTCCCACCCCTCAGCCTATAATCCTTCCCCTACAAGAGAAAGGGATCGGGAAGAAAAGATGAAGTGTCTGTTTTTGTGTCCCAACCTTAGGGCTCTTTCTGGGCCCACAGTGAACGACCGCCTAGAACTTCGCAGCTTAGCAGAAAAGGACTCACGGCTGGGAGGAGGATACACGGAGGGGAGAGATACCCGGAGCCCCACGAAGTGGGGCTTGGCGGGTCTTCCCTTTGGGCGAATATTTTTCTGCCGCAGTCAGCGGGTTTAGGACCAGCGACCCTGGCTGACTGGGGCTGAGTGGCCGGTGTCGGGCCCCCTCGCGCAGCCCACAGCCTCCCAGCCGCAGTGGAGCCTCCAAAGCAACTTGCATTTCTCACCCCGGAGGCCTGGTGCTCGGGGAGTCAAGGCCTAACGAGGGCCAGAACTAGGGGTTTAGGGGCTGGGACACTTGCAGCCCCTGTCGCGTTAGGTTTCCTATTTAAATTCTCTCACAGTCTCTCTTTCTCTCCTCCCTCTTTGAGATCTCCAAAGTGGTGCGGACTCAGCGCCTCACCCCCAGATCTCCATCGGAATGTAGAAAAGATCTTTTTTTTTTTTTTTTCAAAAAAGTTTTGAATTCCTCAATGATTTTTCTTCTGGAAAGGCAGCTTAGGATAATTATTTCAGCTTTATTGAGGGCAGATTAGTTGAAGTCTGGACGCTGCGTTTCAATACACGTTGTACACGGGCCGACAATGTGGGCATTGTTGGCTACTGTGTGTGAACTCATTCAAAATATACACTTTTTAACACCAAACCGAGTCCTGTCTAAATATACACAGTGCTCAGGGGAAAGACGTCTCTGACCCCGACAAATCTGCGTAAATCACACTTCCATAGTTACAGAAGCCTCACAAAGGGAGGCCCGGCTCAAGATGCTGATTACATGTTCTTAAAAGCAACATACCTTAGAATAAATACCCATGCCTGGCCTGGAGGCTGCAGTGGCCAGAGGGAGGGAGGGCCCTCCCCATGCTATGGGCCTTTTGGGGTTTCTTTTAGGCTTGCAATGTTACTTTCCTTAAAGGAATTAGACAGTTTTATAATTTTTTTCCTTTTCAGTGTGAGCAAGCAAGCCATTTTCAGGCCTATCCATTTCTTGGGGCAGCCTCCAAAGTTTGAGTGGCCTTCTGGGGCTGGTAGGCAGACCCAGAGCCCCTTGGGGGTTGTGGGATAGGTGGCATCTTGGGAGGGGAGCAGAGGGCTTCCAGGCGTCTCAACCCAACTTCCTCCACAGCTCCTAGGGAGGCAGCTGAAATGGGGAGGGGGGGACAAAGAGGCGGGTTGCTTTTTAAGATGGAAAGTGTACTGTTATTTCTACTGCTATTTTAAAATATAAGCCAATAGGGGAAATCAAGGCACCATGACTGGGAGCAGAGTTAAAGAGAAGCCAGATCCAATGCAGAGCAAGTTGGGGTAAACGTGGCCGAGGACTGCGGACCAGGGAGGCCAGAGCGGCTTCCAGCACCCTAGGTCCTGGGCTCCAGCTCCCAGGCGCCGGATGCCCCCCAAAATCCGAGATCCTGGGGCGCAGCAGCCCGCCGGACCAGGGTCGGCGCGCGGTGGGCCCCATGATCTCATCTCTCCTTTCTTCCTCGCCACTATTAGTGCTCACATAGGCAGAAAGAGGCGGCCCGACGTGCACACCATGTGCAAACCCTGCTGGCTCCGCTGGCTCTCGGCCTCTCCTTGGGGGCTGGCCCTCGGCGTTCATGCAGCGTGGGGAGCCTCTCACCTCCCAACAAAATCCCCCCTTTAATTGCTCATCCCATTCAACAACTCTATGCCCATGGCTATTAAATTTTCTGGATCAACTTCTTTGGGGAAGAGGAAAAAAGAGGGAGCTCAGAGACAGTAAGAAGAGGAGAGAGAGAGAGGAAGAGAAGGGGGGAAGTGGTGAGATTAAGAGTTGCAAAGATTAAAAAAAAAATTCTCTTTCCCCCCTTCTCCCTCTTTCCCTGCTCTCCCCCTCCCCCCCACTCTGGCTAAGTGGTAAAACCTTCCTTACGTTCTCGGCATTGATTGGCAGGGCTGACAGTGATTGGCAGCGGTTGCCGTGGCAACGCCACAACGACACGCCGCAGACCAATAGAAAAGCGAAACAAAATGTTTCAATGCTGCACTCACTGTGGATTTAGGGGAGATATTATGAGGCTGTTGTCATTAGGGCGATTGCTGTGGAATCGCTGAATCTTGACTCGGTGGTGGTTGGCTCTCCCTCGCTCTCTCTCCCTCTCCCTCTCTGTCTCGGATTCTCTCTCTGCGCGCGCGCACCGGGCCGCTCTCCTTCCTCCCTCTCTATGTGGCTGCGCGGGTGTGTGTGTGTGTGGATGTGTGTGGGGTGTGGGTGTCCCTTACGCCCTTCCTCCTCCCCCTCCTCCTCCTCCTGCTCCCCCCTCCTTTCCTTCTCCTCCTCCCCCCTCTCCTCTCCCTCCTCCTGGTCCTCATCGCCCCTCTCCTCCTCTTCCTCCCCTCTCTCTTCCTCTCCCTGAATTTTCTCCTCTCCTCTCAGGTCAGTCCATGGTATTCCGCTCCCCCCTAGACCTCTATTCCTCCCACTTCTTGTTGCCAAACTTCGCCGATTCTCACCACCGCTCCCTACTTCTGGCGAGTAGCGGCGCCGGGAACGGTGCGGGAGGCGGCGGCGCGGGAGGCGGCGGCGGCGGGAACTGTGCGGGAGGCGGCGGTGCTGGCGGAGCAGGCGGCGGCGGCAGCGGCGGCGGCTCCAGGGCCCCCCCGGAAGAGTTGTCCATGTTCCAGCTGCCCACCCTCAACTTCTCGCCGGAGCAGGTGGCCAGCGTCTGCGAGACGCTGGAGGAGACGGGCGACATCGAGCGGCTGGGCCGCTTCCTCTGGTCGCTGCCCGTGGCCCCCGGGGCGTGCGAGGCCATCAACAAGCACGAGTCGATCCTGCGCGCGCGCGCCGTGGTCGCCTTCCACACGGGCAACTTCCGCGACCTCTACCACATCCTGGAGAACCACAAGTTCACCAAGGAGTCTCACGGCAAGCTGCAGGCCATGTGGCTCGAGGCGCACTACCAGGAGGCCGAGAAGCTGCGCGGCCGCCCGCTCGGCCCGGTGGACAAGTACCGCGTGCGCAAGAAGTTCCCGCTGCCGCGCACCATCTGGGACGGCGAGCAGAAGACTCATTGCTTCAAGGAGCGGACTCGGAGCCTGCTGCGGGAGTGGTACCTGCAGGACCCCTACCCCAACCCCAGCAAGAAACGCGAACTGGCGCAGGCCACCGGCCTCACTCCCACACAAGTAGGAAACTGGTTTAAGAACCGGAGGCAGCGCGACCGCGCCGCGGCGGCCAAGAACAGGTCAGTGGCGGGGCCCGCGGCCTGGCTACACTCTCCGGGGCCGGGGAGGGGGAGAGCGGTTGAAAAGAGGGTGAGCGGACAGGAGGCGGGAGGCCAGCGGCTGCCAAGCAAGCGAGAAGCCGAGACCTCCTGGTCAGTTGGAGAAAGTTTCCGCTTGCCCAGGAGCGTGGAAGAGGAGCGGGCGTGGGTGTATTGATTGCTTTGCCCTAAAGGGTCTCTCGTCAGGGTGGAGAGAGTGTGTGTGAGGTCCTGAGTGCCCATAACCCCTGGGCCGTGTCCCTGGGAGCCTTAGCTCTGCGCTGCACCCGCGTCAGCCTCCTCAGCCTGGGATCCAGCTCCGGGCTTCTCTGGAGCCTACAGACAGGGAAGGAAGGAAAGCGCTCCTTGCCACCTGGTTCTTATTTCCACGCATTGCAAAAACCCAGGGAGGAATCCACGAACGTCTGGGAGAGGAAACTGAACCTGGGTCCCTGGCATAAAGGGGAAAGGCCGGTGGCCACCGTGCAGCAGGCCTGTACCCAAAGCCTTGCAAGTTGCCTGACCAGGAGCAGGAGAGCCAGGCTGGGAGTGGAGAGGCCGTGTGTGTGTGTGTGTGTGTGTGTGTGTGTGTGTGTGTGTGTCTCGGTGCTAGCTCTCCTGCCAAAGCCAAGGAGCATATCCTCAGTCCACTAAATTGGGAAATAGGAGCAGAAGCTGCCTTGCTGCCCGGCAAGTTGGCCACAAACTCACAAAGTTGCACTGGGTTTGACCTGTCAGCAGAGCTGGGCCTGGGGGAAGTAGGGAGAAAAATAAGAAGAGGGGGAAACAGGAAAGGAGTGGAGAGGAAGAGGGGAAAGGAGGAAGTTGAGTGAAAGCCCTGATGGAAGGCCTGTGTCCCAGCCCTGCCAGCGTAGGCACTGGGCCTGATGCACTGCAGGGAACAGGGCTACAGTTGCCGACAGCTGCCTGGGCTGGGGACTGGGTGTGAGCTCCTGGAGGGAGTGAGTGTGTTCCGTTTTAGGTGTCCCAGGCCTAAGCCTTTGGCCCTCTCACCCTTGCCTTTGCAGCCAACTTTTCGCCCGATGGGGGCAGCGCCCAGGGCCAGGGGAAGGCCTCCTCGTGGGGAGAACTCAGAGACACTAGGTTTACGTAGCAGCTGCCTGGCCCGGGGAAGGGGCAGCCGGAGACGGCTCTGCACTCCCCTCCTGCCTTCTCTGTCTCCTGCTTTCCCTCTCCCTCCTCTCCCCCACTTTTTTGCTCCCAGCTTCCTTATTTTCTCTTCCCCTGATCCTGCGCTCTGCTCAAGGATCCAGAGAGCAAAGCCAGCCGGTCCTATCAGGAAGAGGCGGCGGGCGAGCAACCCGCAGCTCTTGATTTGGGGGAGCTGAGGCAGGAGGCAGTGAGGGGACCCGTCCACTCCAGAGGCAGCCGGCTGAGTCGGAAGAGTCCCAGGGGCTGGGGAAGAAGAAACACCCAGCCTCTCCCCGACTTCTGCCCCTTCGGGGCTCGGCGTCCTTCGCAGTGTGCGCCCGGGCCTCCCCTCCTCTGGCGGCCGACCTCGGGTTCTACCTCTCCCCCCGAGGCCCGCCCCGATTTTGGAAGCCTTGGGAGGCTCCAGAGAACGCCGGGGAGGGGAAGACGGGAGCCCAGACCGCGCTGGGGAGGCTGCAGCGCTCAGGGAGCCGACAGATGCCCGGAGGAGGGGTATACTGGCAGAGAGCGAAGTCGGGGGCGACGGCGAAGGGCGTGGGGTTCGGGAGGTGGAGGGGCACGGGCGGCTGCGGAGCACCGGCGGCGGCATGCCCTGCTTCCCGGCGGCGCGGGCTCAGGGAGGCGGCTTGGCGGAGCCGGGTGTTGGGGCTGCCGTATCAGGGCGGGCGCCGCTCTCTGTCTCCCGCAGGCTCCAGCACCAGGCCATCGGACCGAGCGGCATGCGCTCTCTGGCCGAGCCCGGATGCCCCACGCACGGCTCGGCAGAGTCGCCGTCAACGGCGGCCAGTCCCACCACCAGCGTGTCCAGCCTGACGGAGCGCGCGGACACCGGCACCTCCATCCTCTCGGTAACCTCCAGCGACTCGGAATGTGATGTATGATACCCAAGGCCGCCCTCCTCCCCCTCCTCCCCCTCCTCCTTCCCCTCCTCCTCCTCGACCTCCACCTCTTCCTCCTCTTCCTCCTCCATCCCCAGAACAAACCGAAATCAGGATACACAATCATACACACACCCAAGTACACACACACTTCCACTCCAGCCAAAAATATATAAAAACCAAGAAAAATAACAAATTAAACGCAAACCATCAACAATTCCCAACCACCATCTACCACCACGGCCACCCCAAAGGACCGCGACGCCAACAGACAGTCACAAACGCTGATGCTGCGGGCAGAAAACATAAAAGAGGTGACAATTGTATACTTTCTAGGACAAGCACGGCTTCTCCTTTTGGTTCCCACGGACCCGGCACCCCACCTGCATGACGATTTATTTGTATCTGGGAAAATACTCTCTCTAGTTTAAAACGATTTAAAAAGAGTCGACTATACAAAAACCGACCGCCACCACGACGACAAGACGACAAAAGCAAAACAGACAAAAAGAAAAAAAAAAAAAAACAAACCCACCATCTCTGTTCGGAATTTGTTTATAAAAAAGAGAACTCCTCGAGAGGGAAATAGCAAATGTTTCTCGCCTTTTGTTGCGCGCTTTTTTCCTCTCTCGCTCTCTTTCTTTCTCTGTTTTTAAGTCCAAGTATTGGTCAAACAAGATGCAATCTTCTGTTTTTTGTTCAGCAGACAATCATTTTCTTGTTAAGCACCTTTTTCTCTCCACTCTGTCACTGCCTGTGTGGGTACTGGTTATAAATGTGGAAAAAGAATAGTTATGACTGTAACAGATTTTTATTTTTATTTCAAAATTTTATATGAATTATGTATATCTTAATGATCGGTCATTTTCCCAGTTTGTAATATATGTGTAGAAATTGCCTGTATATGATATTGCTTTTTCTCCTCTCCCTTTCTCTTTCTTTCTCTCCCACCCTCTTCTCCCTTCCCGCTCACCTGTCTCTTTCCTTTTTGGGGTTCCCCTCCCACTCGATGTTCCTGGCGTCGACTTGGCAGTCAAGGCGTGGCGTGGCGAGCTGGGTTAGGAAGAGGGACCCCGTCGCTAGCGAAAGCGGAGAGTGAGACCGTAGTATTCTTATGCAAAAGCTATTTCAAGTATTGCTTAGCTGCTTTGGAGATATCTCTCACTCCCCGTAGGGCGCTTTTACTGTTATCTTAACTGCGTGTTTATCTATATGTAAAAACTTTCTAAAGCAAATACAGTATTCTCCATTTTCTTATCACTCCCGGAGACTGGTGTTTTTATCCGCCCCTGTGCCGGCAGCCCCGGCGTGCAGCAGCCCGGCCTTCGCTTCCACTCCAGCTATGCCGCCGGAGCTGGAGCAGAGTTTTAAGACTGTGTCTGAGCTTTTTTCTGGAGAAGGGGAGTGGAGGTGGAAAGACGGGAACAGGCCCTTTGGAAAAGAACTAAAGCCAAATCCCGAGCGAAAAGGCAGAGAGGGTGCAGGGAGAGGGGATTACGGTCGGTTTCTTCAGCGCGAGATGCCAGGCCTAGATCCCCAGGAATTGCAGCCTTGCCGAGGCCCTGGTGGGTCTTTGGGAGCATGTTGGCGTCTTTTGGTTGTTACTGCCTTCTTTTTTTTTTTTTTAAGGGGAAATACACAAGTTCGTCAAACGCAAGCATAAATCTACACCGGAGGTGACAGGTTTTCTCTTCTTCTGGAGGTGGGGTGGAGGTCGGGGGACAACTGTAGGCCCGATGAGGAGGGTATAGAGAGAGTGAGGAGGTAGTTTGAGTTTAGGGCCTAGAATCAGGATAACCTCCCTCCTCACCACCCACATGTGCGTCTGTGTGACTGTATGACTTGCCTTATGGCTCGCTGTCTCCTTGAAATTTCTTTTCGTCTTTTGGGATCAACTGGAGTCTCTCGAGCATTTCAGAGTTGGGTTATACTTTAAAATGACCCCCCCTCCCAAATCACTGCCTTTTGCCAACCAGATTCCCGCTGGCCCCTGGCCTCCCCGCCCCACGCGGGGGGTGGGGTGAGGACCCACAGGTCCCTGTGTTGGGGTGGCTGGCGGCGCCTCCGCCGCTCTGGGCCAGGCCGGCCTGTGCCCGAGGAGGAGCCGAAGAGGTAATTTCAGAAAACTTGCTTTCACTTGAAAGTCCAGTTTCCAAAGCGAGTAGGATTAAGGAGAAACGTGCCTGGAATTTCGCGCCCGTTTCCAAACTAATTTTGATTTCCGATTTCCTTTTGTCCCCAGCCCTGAAGCACCATTGGGTTTACGTAGGCCGGGCTGGGCAGAAAGGCGGCCAGGCCGGGAGGTGCCCTTGGCGCAAGTGGGGCCTTGTGCGCCCAGGGCATGTGCTTGCGTGGAGAAGGTTCCCGCGTGTGTACTTACTTAGAATCAGGGCGTCCAGACCACCTCGAGAGCTTCCAAGTTCTCTGGCCTGGCACGCAGTGTGTAAATCTCTGCGTGTGTTCACTGCCTGGGGAAACGTTCCTCATGGAGCCACATTTCAGGCAATAGTGACCCAGGTAGTAGGAATTTGGGGAAAGGGCTGCCTGGGTTCTACTCAGCCTGGGCCTCTGTTCTGGTGCACAGAATGATGTCTGGGGTGAGGGGCTCGTCCCCTACCCTCATTTTCAAATGGCCTGTCACATACTTGACCCAGACCTTGGGCCTGGAAACCCAAGGCGTGGCTGCCTCAGACAGTGTGGAGTGTCTGGAAGGAGCCTACCCAACAGACCGCCCAGAATTGATGGGTAGAAAGAAAGGCATGGTGCTGCTAGAGGGTGACCCCTGGAAGGGCCTCGACTGGTGACACTAGGGAGCAGATGCCTTTTTGTCTGGGGACAGGGGACAAACCAGTGTTATTAAAATGCTTCCTTCTCTCAACATACCCAGCAGAGAAAGCGTTTGGGGCAACCAGTGCCCATTCCTCCTTTTCCACTTCAGCCTTGGGGGCCTAGCCCCGTTGGGTGTCACCAGCCTGCTGTCTTGCTATCTCTTGTCTGCCACTCTCATCTCCTACATTTCTACTAGGTCTGTACAAATACCAGTATTCCACTCTGCACTTTCTGACCTTACCTACGGATTCCCTGCAGGAGAGGCGTGAGTGCTGGTTGTGAGTGGTGTGGATGTGTGCAATTCTGAAAGCTGGCTTCCACCATGCAATCAAGGTCTACATATAAAGGGGGTGTATGTGTTGTGATGTTTGATATAAAAGTGTGTACGTTGAATCAGTGTGTGCCCAGTGTGTGTTTTCATGTCTATCGCCTATAGGGTGGGTATCTGTGGGAGGCCTGGGCAGTTTATATGTCCCTAGTTCTGCAAGGAGTGGCTTAAGTACACCTACAGGATGCTGCGTGTGCACGAGTTTCCGCGCAGTGGACATGTGTCTTGTGAGTCTTGAATCTGGTGTGGACATGTGTGGGTTCCCTTGTTCTAGTCAGTCCATAGATACGACCCGCCAGGCGGCTGCCCACCCCTAACCCTCCTTCCTCTCCTTTTAAGGAATGGAGAGTCACAGTGGGTCTTCTTTGACCCAGAGGGCAGAGGGGAGTTGGGCTCTTTGGCTTCCCCAGTCCACCCGTTACCCTGACACACTGCGGATGTTACATTGGATTTGGCCCCTGCCCCTTTAAACATCAGAGCGAGGGGAAAGAGGCCCCTTTCTGGCCAGATCTCTCCTTTAATCGGCTGCCTGCCCATTCTCTTTCTGGGTCCCTCAAAGCCACGGCCAAGGCAGTCAATGTCCCAGGGGCCGCCAGGGTAGAGCTCGAGGGCAAGGCCTGGCTGAAGCCCTGCTGGGGAAAAGCCATCGCAGCTGCTAAACGTAGCCCCCATGGCCTGGGAGTGTTGCGGGTTCTGCCTTGGCAAGGGGAGCAGGTGTGCCCATGAGTGCTCTTGTGTGGGCCTCAGCAGGCTGGGTGAGCAGGCCTCAACGTTCATCCGCCCCCTCTGTCCGGGCCAGCCCGTGGGCCAGCTTCTCTCCAGGTGCGCCAGAGCCGTGGCACACGCCGCCCCGGGCGCATCCCTGCTTGTGCGCCGCGCCCCAGCCAGCGCACTCTGGCTCGGAACCTTCCCTGTGTGCATAGGCCTCTGGGTACCTGTATCTGGGTTGCCTACTCTAGGGTGTAAGGGGCTTGAAGAATAACAGCCAATCTGGGAATATTTTCTTCGTTCCTGCCTCCCTCAAAGAAAAACAATAGTGTTCTGGGATTTGCACCAGAAACCTGACCGGCAGAATGGGATGCGAAACCCGGGAAAATCTGTATCAAAGGCATTGACCCCTAGAAGCCGCCTGCCCGAGGGAATATAGGTCATTCTACCCCTTTTCCGGCCTGCTCACCTCTCCCTCCTCGGCCCCGCCCTCAGCTCTGCCCACCAGGCCCCTCTTCTGGCCCTCTTCGAGTCCTGCAGAATCGACTGCCCAGCGCCAGTGCAGTTGATTATCCCCGGCGAGACATACAGCTGATTAAAATGAAATGACCTGGAAGCTGCTACGGCGCGGGGTGGGGATGCTGATCAGTAGTGGGGTTGGAGGCACAGCAGCCTGGCCAGTCTGGGATCGGTGTTGGAGGCCGTGGACCAGCCAGGGATGGCTGGACTTTGGATGCACGGAGGGGTCCAGCGATGGCTGGGAGGGCCAGGCCCAGGCCTAGACGAACCAATGGGAGTGGAACTCGAACCCTAGTGTGGGCTGTGGTAGTAGAGTGGCTCCCTCAGCTTCTTCTGAAAGGAGAATGGGCCAGCCTGGAATATTCTGGACCCAGCTCATCGCTCAGGTCACTGGAACTCACAGCCTAGTCCCAGACCCGTGGCACATTGGGCGTGCTTGGCCTCTCCAAGCAGGGCATGTCTCTGTATCTTCTCCCTCTCCCTGTCTTTCTCTGCCTCCTTCCCTGCCTGGGTCTTTGTGTGGCTGTCACCTGAGGCACCGGCTGCCACCTTGGGGACTTTACTGGGCCCTTCCCTACGCCCTCCACCCCTAAGAGTTGGGGCTGAGATGTCCAGCCCACCGGGGATGCTCGCCCCCAAGTTCTTGGGCTCAGGCCCCTCAACTTCCCACGGCCCAGGCCCCTTCCGGCCCCAGCTGAGTTGAGCCTCCTGCCCCAGTGCGCTGGCTGGCCGGGGCGGGTGTCTGGCCCCAGGGAGGGCAGGAGAGAGCCAGGGAGGAGGGGAGCAATGCTAGCCGGGGTCCGATTTCTCCGGTCAGCTGAGCACAACTTTCCATTCGAGTGTATTCATGCAGCGGCTGATTGAGCTCGGCTGTGTCAGGCGGGGCTCCGCAGGAGCAAGCAGGCACAGCCAGGCTGACAGAGGCTACGCCACACACACACACACACACACACGCACGCACGCACGCACGCACACACGCATACACACTCAATTATCTACATAAATATTACCCCCATGTTATGCACACATCTCAGCCCCAAGCCATGTCATCACAAACCCAGTAGAGCCCTTTCCCTTATACATCCGCCTGCCCCCAGAGCAGTTTCCCAACATCCGTAGACCTCCTTCCCAACACAACATAGGGCCTGCCTTTCTGATTTCCTCTTTACAGATTACACATCGGTCCTCATCAGACACAAACACAAGAACCTTCATTCTCCTTCTCCCCTGCAGGCACGCTCTCCAGGGTGCGCACACTCCAAACTGCACAGATGCACACACAAACAGGGCCAATCTCACAATCACATCCTCCTATTGAGCTATCCAGAGCTATTCACACCGCAAAAGAAACACATCGGCGTAAAACAGCCTTAGCACCAAGAATGTTTAGAGCATAGCCTGTGATACACAGTGGGCTGGGGCTCACCAAAAGTTCACATACGAGAAAAGGAGCAGATGAGCAATAAATACAATCAGAGAACACAGCCACTACACATCCACCAAAACAAACACACGGAGGATACACAGAGGAAACCCTTAGACACACAACATACTATGCACCAACCCAAAGACATAACAGAAATGCCACCCAGAGACACTTCAACCCCCAAACCACACAGCCTGACTCCAGGCACTCAAATGCCACCAATTTGCCCAACCTCACGCACTCCCAGCACACACACATGCAAACACACACACACACACACACCAGGCTAGGACCCCAAAGAAGATAGGGAGAGAGCTACATAAACACCGTCAGAGAAACATGCGTAATCTTGGGAGTGGTCAGGTGGACAGGGGTCTCCATTCTATAATCCAGAACAGGAAAGGAAGGGAGAATAAAGAAGTGGGAGAGAAATTATAGAGAGGGGAGACAAGCAAAAGGAGGAGAAAGAGAAAGGAGGGGGGGAGTTGAGACAAAAAGTGGGGAGGGGCAGGAAGAGAAGGACCAGGAGGAAACGGGGAGCAGCTACTTCTCGGGCTCAGGCAGGGGGAGGGCCAAGCCCGGTGGCAGAGAGGGGGCCTGTAAGCCCAGGAACAATTCCATCTCCAACAAAGCGCCTAGGGGAGCCCACGGACTTGTGGCCGGTTGGGCCCGGGAGGTGAACTGAGTGCTGCCAGGGTGCAAGGTGGCCTGGGGCCCCAGACTGACCACTCCCCTGTGGTCTGGGGAGTTCTGGCAGCTTCCTCTGCTCAGGAGAGGCCCACCCAGTCAGCACCCTCCTGACTCCTCTGCGTCCTCAGCAGCGTGCCCCCTCATGCTGCACACTCTCAGAGCCCCCCACATGACTTCACTCCCACCACACACGCAGCCGCTCCCTGCACACACACAGGCACACGCGCTGCCGCCCACCCCCTTGCACAGCACAGAAGCAGTCTCCACTCCCAGCAATCTCTCTCCACCTTTTACAGGGAAGCCCATGACTCTCACGGATTTATACACACACTTTTTTTTTTTTTCCCCCCCGGAAAAGGGAAGGGCCTTAACCTGCCGGAGTCTAACCCTTCAGACACTGAGGACTTTATAGAATGTGGCGGCAAGAAAGGAAGGCGCACGGCAAGTCACGTACACTTGTATGTATGGCCTCAGGCGCTCACTGCCGGGCTCGGGAGGGAGCCTCTCCGCGGGGCCGGAGTCGCTCTACAGACCCCAAAAGCTCAGGTGTTCTCCTCCCCTTGGAAAAGGTGGGCTCGGGGCCGGGGATGAGCTCTTGGACCCCTGGAGGTGAAGGAAGCGGAGTGTGTGCGGCCCAGGAACCTAAACAGAAGGGCTGAGGGCCCGAGGCAAGGCCCAGCGGTGAGCGGAGCCCAGCGGTGTCGGGGGCAGGCAGCCCCCTGGGGTCTGGGAGGACGCCGCCTCGGCTCGGCGGGCGTGCGCTCCGCTGCCCTTGGGCCCGCTCCGCCTCCAGGCCTCCGCGGCGCTCTCTCGCGCTGGGCCTTTGTCCCAGCTCCTCTGGCTCGGACTCCGGCTTTCTTCTTTCAGGACGCTGGGAGGCGCTGTGACCCAAGCCCCGGCCTCTCGGGGCCAGACGCCCCGCTCCTCCTGTCCCGCCGCCTCTCCCCGCCCCGCCCCCGCCTCCCTGGGATCCCCGCGGTGCCAGGCAGCCCCGGGCGCTGGCCCGGGTGTGCCTGGACGCGGCCTGGAGCCCTTCCAGGCCGGCAGTAGCTTTAGTTGGTGGGATTTTGAGATGACTATTTACCGTCACAACTAATTTGAGACCTTTGTTAAACAGAAATTCTTAGCAGGGCCCCTTGATGACCGAACGCGCTGCTAATTACGGGCGCGCGCGCCCCTGGCTCCGCAGCCCCGGACCCGCGCCGCCGCCTCCTGCCTGCCCTCGCCTGGTCCCGGACGCCCTGGCGCGGCAGGGCCAGGCTGGACTAGGGGGAAAGGACGGACCGAGGTACACCTGCGGGCGTTCGGAAGCCAGGCCCCGGCCACCACGGCCTTTCTCTGAGGTGGAAGCGGCTCTGATTACACGGGAAGGAGAAACGGAAGCTCGGAGAGGGCCGCGACTTGGCCACTGTCACACAGCCAGCCTGTACCTTCAGCCCGCCACCCTGTGCATCCGGTGCCCCCCTCTGGTCTTCCTCGCCCGTGCGCTCCGGTAGTTGAGGAAATACTTTCCTAAGGGCCTTATTTGGGCGCGAAAGATTAGGAAAAATGGGAGAGAAAGGAGTGGGGGAGGGCGGGGAGCAGCGGCCCCAGGCTCTGCAGGTCTGAGGGCACCTTCTCTCACGCTCCTGAACTTGGACCTTGCAAGGAGGTAGCCCCAACCAAAAAGCTCCTCCTACAGGGCCCGGTTGGGAGAGAAGCGCCGGGCAAAAGGCTACGTGATGGCTTCCTATGAAGCCCAGTGGATGAGCGGGACTTCAGCGGGCTCCTTTCCCAGATTGGACTGGGCTCTGCTAGAACCACCAGCGCTGCCCAGTGGCGTAGGACTCCATGGTGTGTGTTTGGGTGTGAAGTGTGTGTGTACATGTGAACCTTGATGAGTGTGCAGTGAGACTGTCCACGTTCCCATGAGATGCAAGAGAAATATTTACCTCATGCCCTTGTGACACTTCTACCTGTAGATGTGCCAGAGGGGGAGGGACATTGTTGAGAGCAATGTATGCTTGTGGGTACCACTGCATCCAACTTAGTCCAAAAGTAAGACCTGAGTGGAGAGGGAGGGCCAAGCACAGTTAAGCCTTGCCCTCAAGTTACAATCCAGTGGGCAGTTCGAGGTACCACTGAAAAACCAACAAACAGACCCCAGGAGTTGCATACGGAATATTTTGGGGAGGCAACTTGGAGATTAATTACAACTTTGGGGGCAGGAACAGGAAAGGGGCAGAAGAGATGACTTTGGCCAGAAAGAGGAATTGGATTCCATGGAGGAGATTCCAGGCAGGAACTGCAGGAGCAAAAGCATGGAGGAGGTTGCATTCTAGCACAGAGCAGTGTCCTGTGGCTGGTGCTCAGGTGCACAAGGAAGTCTGAGAGAAGGAGGAGTCCGGGTCCAGCTACAAGATCAAGTAAGTTGTGTGGGCTTGATCCCATGGGCACTGGGGAGCCAAATAGGGCTTTATGGAGAGCTTTAATGATCATATGCAGAGCTCTGCTTCAAGACTTTGAGGGAGTGAGGCTGTAGGCTGGAAGGCAGGTTAGGAGGCTATTCCCATAGACAGGCAGGAAGTGAAGGGGACCCGAGATAAGGCTGCAGGGCTGGTTAAAGACATTCCCAAGGAGTAGTGAGGGCCAGTGGGAGACCTATGGGCTCCCTGATGATGAGACTTCAGTGTTGGTCCCCTTTACATGGATCTGTGACGTGGTCCCAGATTTCACCTTCTAACCCCAGTTCCTCCAGAAGCATCATGACCTTCAGCCTCTCAGAAGTCTCACACGTGCTCCTTAGAGGGGTCTATCGGTGGATCCCAAGCCAATCAGACCCGTGCACCTTTTCCGGAAACCCTCACCCTACCAAGGATGTTAGTGGCCAGGTCTCCTCCCATGCCCACCACCGTCCACTTCAGTCCCACCTCGCAGCAACAGTCACTCCGAGGGGGTGCTAGGGTGAGGGAGGACGACGAAAGCTTGAGCCTTAGGGCCGAGGCCTGGCGATCCCACGGGGAGTAGTTGGTGTGACCCGAGGAGACCAGCACACTAGGTGAATGGGAGTGTGGCCTGCAAGCAGGATCCCAGAGTCAGGGATGGAGAAGGGGACCCAGGACTCATGCGCCTGGAGATTCTTCGTCTTAGCGCGACAGGCTCTGCGCAACTTCTATGCGCCCAGCCTTCTGCAAACCGTTTCGCGTGTTGTCCGGGTCTCGGGCTCAGGGGATCCAGACGGCCCAGCGCGGGAATTTGCCGTTTGAGCCATTGGGACACTAAAGAAAGCTTTCCAGGCTGCAGCAAGCGCTTCGACGCGGAGAAGGCGTCGGCCTCAAGGCAGCTTGGCGATCTCGTCACAGATCGTTATTGGAGGAACGGGGTTTTAGCGAGCCAGAGAAAAGTTCAAGTCAAACTCAAGTCTCTTGGCACCGAGTGCTGCGATCCTCGCGGCTGCTCCGTCTACCCCTCTCGAGCCCGGCGCGTACGCGTGACCCGGGCGAGCCTTCGCGAGTGGGCGTCTGGTGCGTGGCCTTTGTGTGACTGCTCGCCGACACGTGTTTACTGCGTGTGCGTGGGTGTGACAGGTCTCAGAGTGTAGGACGGGGAAGCCTCAGCTTCCAGACTCGCTCTCAGGTCCTAACCTGGGCTGTGAGTGGGAACGCGAAAAGATGAAGGCGGACCACGGCTCTGTTCCGCAGAAGAGCTCAGGACGTGAGCCCGCCTTCGGAGAGATCCGGGAGGAAGAAGGGATCCGTTCCCCTGGGGGTGGGGTGGGGTGGGGTCGGGGTGAGTGCAGAGGAGAGGCGCGGGGCAGGGCATCTAAATTCCATGAGTCCCTCGAGAAGCTTCCAGACACCAGTTTAGGAGTTTTCTGAGCTGGACACCCGAGGAAGACTCGTCCTCCGCCTCCGGGACCCTGAGATCCTGGCCGTGGCGCTCAGCTTCGACCCCGCGGTAAAGAGGCGGGATGCCGTTCTGCTCCGGATGTGCGCGCCCAGGCCAAAAGCAGAACCAGGTCTGAGGTGGCAAGGCAACGTGCGCTCTGGGCCATTGGCAGGTTTTTGGTGCCACCTCGCGGCGGCGGCGCGCAGCGTCTCAGCCACCGGCGCCGCGGGCTTTGGCTATGCAGTCGGGCTGCGGGGCGGGGGTGGGGGGGTGGCTGGCCCTGAGGCCTTTGCTTTTCCTCCTGGTTTTTCCGAGCACCGCTTCCCCCAGAATCGCCTTTTTCTGCTCTTAAAGGGGTCTGCGATGGGCCGTGCCCTGTCTTATACCAAAGTCCACAGTTCTGCGTCTATAGGACCCTCCACCTTGGCCTGTGGGATTTGGGTTCACCTTCCCAGCTCCTTCCTCTCTCTTTACTATGTGGTCCTGGAGCTGCCCGCCTGGACTTGTAATGCGTGTCTCATGCAAAGTCTTCCTTTCTCCTGCACTATTCACTTTCTCTCCCGCAGATGCCTCCGGGTCTCGTCCAGATGGCGCGCGGGCCCTGCTTCCACCATGATAGCCCATCTGGCGGGAAGCCACACTCACCTAGCACCCACTCATCCCCTCCACAACTGCTTGCTGAGTGCCTGCTGTGTGCCGGCGCTGCGTTACACCTCTGAGACAGCGCGTGGCAACGTGGACGCTGGCCGTGCAATCATAGTTTACCGGAAGCAAAGAAATGCCCCCACACAAATTGATTTCAACGCCCACGTGGAAGCATGAATAAAGAGAGATCCCAGAGGAGGGCATCTGAAGCCGTTCTTAACCCTTAAGTACAAGTTTTCCAGGCTGGTGAGGAGGAAAGGACCATCGGGGACTGGGAGGAGCTTGTCCGAAGACACTCATGGGTGCTGAGAGGGACAGATGCTTTCTTGGGGGTGTTCCTCGGTCTGGTGGTGCCTCCTCTGAACAGTGCAGCCAGCTTTGGCTAATGTATTTCATAGGATAATAAAACGTCAGAGGTCAAAGGAGCCTGTGGAATCACTTCCTTCCCAGTTTAAAGTGATCAGGAAACAGACTCACGATGGCTCAAGCTCTGGCCTTAAGTACACAGTAGGGTGACCCATAACTCTACAGAGTCCCAGAGAGTGTGGGAGGAGGCTGGGCTCCATCGCCAGGATCTCAGCGGGGGAGGCCGGTGGTGGGAGGGGGCAGGCTCTATCGCCACAGGCTCTTTTCCTTTCACAAGGATAGATTTGCTTGCCTGCTTCCCTCTTAAGCAGCATAAATACTGATCTCCAATCTCTTCTCGACATACCTCAAACTCAGAAAGCTCTGTTTTTGCTTGTTTGTTTGGTATGTTTGCTGCCAAAACTATTTGGCAGCAAAATCTGCCCTAAACTGAAGTGAAGCTATTTATAGTCTTTATTTATCCCACTTGGCACCTATATCAGATGTTCCACTGTGGAAATATTGTGTTTGATTACAGGTACTGCTCTGTACCCCCAGGGTGGTACTGTAGAATATGTAAAACAGGCACAATTATATGTATCTTCCTGAAATCCCCCAAATTCTGAATTCCCAAACACATCTAACCCAAAGGTTTTGGGCAGGGGATTGTGGTCTGTTGGATTGAGCCTGTTTTGCCTAAGGATAAGAGGTTCATGGTGAGACAGGAAGTTGGAGTTAGAATTTAAATAATGTACGTGGATGAACCACAAAGGCTAAAGTACACAGGAAGGTAGGTCAGGTTGGCTGTGGGACAGGGTCACAGAGCCAACCCAGCAAAGCTGGCGGCATCCTGGAGGGCCCCAGGGGCTAGGGTCTTGATTTCTACCCAAGCTGGAGAAAGCAGATAAATCCTGGTTCCTGGCATCGGGGGCGAAAGAAGGAGCCTCAGGGCCCTCTAGGAACACTGATCTTTCTGGATGCCTTCCTACCATCCAGTTGGAGGACTGGCCCAGGCCCAGACCCTTGTCTCCAAACATCTTTTTCCTCCTTGACACATCCAAGCCCAGGGTGGGTTTCTACTGGTCACGTCATGGTTAGTGGAGCTGACTGGCTCCCAGGTCAAATTTGGTCCACAGCAAACTGACTGGCATCTTATGAAGTTCCAGGTTATCACCGAGGAGGGGGGAGGTCCAGGCTTCCTGTGGTCATCTGGGCCTTTCTGCAGCAGCAGGACTGGTCAGCCTGGGGGCGGGAGCTGCCCTATGTTCAGACCTGATGAGCTGCGTGGCACTGTGTGTGGTCTTATAGGTGAAGCTCCAAACAGTCTTTGGACCTCATGAGCTCTGGTTCCATCCTGCCTGCACTTCTGTGATAGAAGCCAGAGGACCTGGAGGAAGACCGACATGGATGTTCAGCCTCCTCTGCCCCTGGCTGGGGACCACCTGGGAAGCTCAGTGCTGGTGAGAGAGAGAGCAGGCTGGGCAGGGAGATGGGTTAGGATGAAGGCCTGGAATGGAAACGAGGCTGGGTCTTTCTTCTTCTTAGTCCGGGGACTAGGTCTGAGAGTGACACTTACTGCCTCAGTCGAGGCCCTGTGGGGTTGTCCTCGGTGAACTTTTTTTCTTTTTTTTAATTGGAGTATAATTGATTTACAAGGTTGTGTTAGTTTTGGAGGTACAGCAAAGTGATTCAGTTATACATATACATATATATCCATTCTTTTTCAGATTCTTTCCCATTATAGGTTATTACAAGGGATTGAGTAGAGTTCCCTGTGCTGTACAGTAGGCCCTTGTTGGTTATCTATTTTATATGCAGTAGTGTGTATCTGTTCATCCCAGACTCCTAATTTATCCCGCCCCCTTCCCGCTCCTTGGTGAGCTTTGGCCAGTGCACACAACCTCCCGAGCAGCAACAGCAAAAATGTAAAGTTGCCTTTTTCATTCGAGTGAGTTCTAGAACTCTTCCTCCCAAACGGGGGTGGGGTTAGAAGGATGGAAGTGGAGGAGGAAATAATCAAGGCCTGAAAAGGTTTTATTTTTTTAAATTGTGGTAAAATACACAAAAAGATTCCCCTCTTTAATCATTTTTAAGTGTACAGTTCATTGGCATTTAGTACCTTCACAGTGTCGTGCAGCCATCACCACCATCTAGTTCCAGAAGATTTTCATCATCCCCAAAGGAAACCCCATATCCATTAAGCAGTCACTCCCCATGGTCCCCGCCCCCCTCTCTCCCCAGCCCCTGGCAACCACCAATCTACTCTCTGTCTCTCTGGATGCACCTATTCTGGACATTTCATATAAACGAAATCGTACTATATGTGGCCTTTTGTGTCTGGCTCCTTTCACTTATAATCTTTTCAAGGTTCATGCATTTCTAGCATGTATCCTACTTCATTCCTTTTTATGGCTGAAAGATACCTCATTATATGGATACGCCACATTTTGTTTATCTATTGATATTTATCAGTTGATGAAAGGGGAGTTTAGCCCCTTGCCAGGGGAGGACTGAGTTAAAGGGGGAGGATCTGCCAGTGATTGTGTTTTAGCTACGGAAGAAAAAGTCATCCAGGCTGAGTGTACTTGGCTGTTGTAGTTTTCAGGGGCCTCCTCCCCAACACACACCTTGCACACCCTGTTATTTCCCAATATATTCATTTAGAACAATTCTATCCTGACCCTGAATGAAAAGAGGAAATGGTGCTCAAAGCCGCCCAGGAGAGAAGATGAAGGCATCTGAGGGCATTTGGGGCCAGCGGTGGTGGTGACAGTGAAGTCCCACCTGGAGCTCAGGAAGGCTCATGGGGCAGCCTGGGATGAGAGAGCAGGCAGCCAGGTGTCCTCCATCCCGGTGGGTTTCCCCGCCCCTGTTCCCAGTGCCTGCTCCCTCTTCTTCTTACTGCAAAGTCAAGGGGAAGATGCAGCCTTCCTTCACCTTCACTGGAAAAAAAGGGGCTTGTTTCAAGAAGCTTCAAAGTTGAAAAAACAAAAAGGTTCCTTTCAAGGAAGTCTGCAGTTCTGCAGAGATTAGATCTCTGACTCAACTGCTAGGCTGACCCCTTGCTCAGGGCCAGCTCTCATTTTTAATGGCCATTCTCTCCCCGAGTTGGGCTCTCCCCTTGATGCCAACCTTTACCCTTTCCCAGGCCCAGGGAAATGCTGGATTTCACCCTCCAGGTCAGGTTGGGGACAGCCAGGGGCCCACTACTCTCAACCCTGGATGCCTCGGGGAAAAGTCCACCTCTACCATAAAGCTACGGATAAGTGCCTCAAGCTTTCAACTTTTACATGAGAGACACCACTCCAAAGGAAGGAAGAAAAGGAACATTGATTAACTGCTTCCTGGGCATCAGGCAGTGTCCTAGGTTCTTTCACCATCATATTTCTTTTAGTCCTCCCAGCATGCTCGGTGATTCGTATTTTTATCCTCATTGTACAGTTGAAGAAGTTGAAGGCTGAGAGAAGTGTAGGATGCTTGCTAGTTTTCTCCATCACTCCGAAGTCACCTTGCAGTCATGGGAGAACTGCTTAGAGACAGGGTGGGGATGGTCACCTGAGCTGGAAAGAGTGACTCAGGGAGACCTGAGTCATCCTGGCCTGTCCAGAAGCAGAGGCAACAGGAACTCTTCAGGTGATCCAGAGGGGGGCTGTGGTTTTCAAAGAGCAGGAGGAGGGACTCACCCAGGCTGTGGGGAGGAGTTTACGGTGCAGTAAATACCAGACAAACACGATGTCTTCACTGAGATACCCCGGCCACCAGGGAGCCCAAGATCGCACTCTACCTGGCCTGACAGTGCTTTGCGTGTATGGCTCAGTCCCCGACTAGAGTGGGGCAGGGCTGTATTGAACACCCCTTTGTATTTCTCACAGCACCTAACCTAAAGCCTGGTACATATTTGTTGAATCACTGAGCGAGTGAGTGAAAAATGCCAGCTCAGGGCCATAGACAAAGAAACCAGGCATTACCAATCTGCCATGGGATATGCTTAGAGAAATCAACAACCTGGTGACCCAGGTAGGACATGCTGAGTCAGAGAGATCCCTAAAAAGGAGTGGAGGTGAGGACAGCCTGGGCAGGTGGGATGGCCTGGACCAACAGGAGGATTCTCTACAGTCAAATGTAAGGGAAGGAACCAGGGAGCTTGCAAGGAGGAAGTGCTAACAGGACAGAGCCAGAGAAAGGGGCGGGGCACTCCTGGAAGGGCTGCTAAACAAAGCTGTGTAGGTGGGGGGTGGGCGGGAAGGAGGGGTGTCTTGGAGGTGATGTCACACTCAAGTACCTGGAATTGAGACTTAGAACGTCCTTGTCTGAGGGCACCTGGTCCATTTGGACGGTGGTACTCAGAGCTCTTACCTGGTTCTAAATCCACCCATCTTATTTTGACCAGTTTTAGAATCTTCCTGTCTTTTCCTGTCTAGCTTCTTTATTGAATTTCAAAGTCATCCATTTCAACACAAATCTTCATGCCTGTTTATCTTACTGTAAAAACAGGAAAAACATATGTGCTCAAATTGACAACCCCATTTTTTCCACGTGGATGTGTGGGGTGAGCTGGCTTTGCATGGTAATTGCTGGTTAATGAGTATGCCTGGAATACCAGGTGAGGTCATGGATTTCAGGTGGGAAAACAAGAAAAAGAAGCACTCACTGGGTTTGGTGTGCATTAGGGCAAAACCACTATGTACCCACACACTTAGCAAGCCCATTCCCAGCAAACGAACCTAGAATTGGAACCCGTAGTTTTTGCAGGTCAATATCTCTCTGTGAAAGGTCTCCACACACGTGCCACAAGCCCAAGTCACCACTCTAATATGCATTTAATTTGATTTGAGGGAAAGGATAAATATATCCCTGGCTCCCTTGGGTTTGGAGCCCATGTGCAAACACCCTTTTCAGAAAGATGTTGAACTACAGAAGTCATAAATGGTAGAGTGGGAGGCCTGGCTTTGAATCTCAGTACTTCCATGTAGTAACTCTGCAAACTTGAGCATTCGGTCTGCTTTCCTCACCTATAAAACAAGTACAAGAGCACATACCTTGCCAGGGTGGATGAAACATTAATGAGATAATGTACATTTCCAGCACCTGGTATACAGTGAGGGCTCAGTACCTGCCTGGAGAGAGGACCCAGGTGGGGTGGTGGCAACTCTGAAATGGGTGATGGCGGCTGGGACTGGGGTCGACCCAGCGAGTGGGAAGCTGGGAGGGTCTGTGTCCAGCCCTGATTCTGGGCCAGCTCTGCCCTCTTCTCCTCCATTCCATTTCAGAGCACCCGGCCAGCCCACCCCAACCCTCCCGGTGCTGCTTCTCTGCTCCTCTGTGATATGGAGGACCAAAGTGACGGGCTTTGCACACTCGTGGTGGACGTGATCCAGGTCTCCAGGATCCCCTCTCATTCCCACTTTTTAAAGTCTCTTTGGTCCTTTGGCTCCATGTTTTCTAATACCAAGGAGTAGGGGCAGGATGTGGTGCGCCCCCATGCCCGCTGCACCACATTTGCTCTTTTGCACCCCAGCACAATCGTGGCCTTCTCCCATTTCCCACTTCCTGCTGCCTTTCCTCTTCATCCGTCTCTCTGCCACTTGCTGGATGGACACTGACTCATCACTGGCTGATTTTCCACCATCCTCCTTCTCTAGGTGCCTCCCTCCATCGTGTCCTCTGCATGCCCCGGGCTTCAGCTACCAGTTTCCATATTACAGAGGAGAAAGTGGAGGCAGAGAGATGGGAAGAAGTCTGCCCAAGACTGAACGCCAAAGCAATGTCAGGGCCAAGGCAGGCATTCTGCTGGAGGGAAGGGTGCCTGGTAAACTCAGGCGACCAGCGAAGGGGACCCAGCCTCTGGTTCCCTGCTGAAGCTTCCCAGCTGTGGCCGCGTCTTTCTCACACTTGAAGGGCAGCATTTCCCAAACTTACCTAAGGGTGCTCGAGGCTCTTGTCAGACAGTCAGCATCCCGAGTCCTTACTGAATTGGAATCTCCAGGTGCTCCAGGTGATTCTCGTGAACAAGAGATGGGAAAACACTGCTGTAGGACCTTGCCACTCAAAGTTTGCACGTGCGCGTGCGTGTGTGTGCGCACGTGTGTTGGGGGGAGATCCCAGCAGCATTGGGATCACCTGGGGACTTCTTAGGACTGCAGAGTCTTAGATCCCACCCCGACACACATTTAACAAGACCCCCGGGTGACTTCCATACACAGCACCCTCTCTGGGTTTGCAATCCCTCAAGGAGGTGACATTGTGTAGGGGGACAATCAGGCCTGTGACCTTAGTCATGTCATTTTACTGATCTGAGCCCTTGCCTTTCTCCTTTATAAACTGGTGGTAATAATACTTGCCAGGAGTTGTGATGATCAGATTGGATGCCAAGTTGGAAACAGTTCACAAAGTTTAGAAAGGATGACTATCGCTGTTTTCTGGCCCCTGCCCTTGCTGTTGTTCCTTTCACTCTGGCCACCCCGGGACTCTCCATCCTGTCTGTCTTCTCACAGATGCTGACCTTCCCCCCCTGCCCCAGTGCCCAGGCTGACTGCCTGAAGGCAGGGCTCCTGGGCTCCTGCAGATAAACTCCTGGAGGAGGCGGTCAGAATCAGGTGGGTCATCACCTTGGCCACACCCACACCCCCTCTGGTCCACCCCCACCTCTGGCCATGGAAGCCAGATGCCCCCATCACTCAATGGACAGACTCTGCAACAGGAGAACCGGGAGAACAATGACAGACAGAGCCACGTTGCCAGAGGGACAGACCCACGGCCTCAGCCCAGAGCCACCGTGCTGGTCTCAGCAACAGCCCACGCAGATATTGGTTTGGGTGATGGGCAGGCCTTTGGAGGATGATTGGGGCTGGAGGATGGCTGGACTGGGGTCCAGCAGCTGGAATGACACAGGAGTGAGGAAAGGTGCCTGGAGCAGATGTGTGTGGAGGGAAGTACCACTGTGTCACCAAGCAAGGTGTTCCTCAGTCAGCTGGAAGGCTTCAGGATGGGGAAAAAATGAGGCTGCTGCTAACCTCCCCGGAGCCCACAGCATTTCTTTGCTCCAGACAATTCCTCCTCTATTAAGATTTTTCCAACACCTCTGCCCCAGGTGGGTCCTGGAGTCCCTCGGTCTGTGCCCTGTATTCGTGATAGCTGTGTGTCTTCGATTTTCCTGTCCCTTCCCTTTCAATTTTATACTCCCTCCGGTTTGTTCCCATAAATGTCCTCCTGTGTGTCAGATCACATGTCCCCCTTTAATTTTTGTCTCAGAAAATAGAATAGTTATATTTACACGACTTCATTGAGTTTGATTTTATAGAAGGTGGAGGAAGAACGTAATTATGAGACCCCGTTTTCCAACTCATTGTAGATTTCCTATTCTGTCTCCCCAGCTGCAAATGTTATTCAATCGACAATAATCATTTCTGGAAGTCTTCGGTCAATGGCATCGAGTTACACTGCTTTAAGTGGTATCCAACCACCAGCCCAGAATTCCTTCCTGGGGGGCAGCCCCCAGCTTGCTGGGACACAGCCCTGCTTTCTCCCACGTGGGTGGTGCTTTAATGGGGTCACTCGTGAAAAAGGCAGACATTCTCTCCCTGGATGTGATTCAAGTAGGCCCCTTGGAGAACATGCTTCTGAACAACCCCACAAAGATCTATAAGGAGTTTTAAAAAATCATGAATCTGAATCCCCAAAGCTTAAAGTATGTGAGAACTTTAACATGGCAGGGACCTCCACAATTAGACCACCTGATCTCCAGGTAGGGATACAGAGACCCAGGGAGATCCTTACCTTAGCAACCTATACTGTTCCAAGTCTCGGGGTGACATCCCAGGTGCTCTCAGCAGTTTCCTTTACACCCTAGTTCTGGGGGCCTTTGTCATGAATGGAATTTGAAGATGGGTGTCTTAGGACTGGGATGCGACTCATGAGGCTTTGTCCCCTCCTAGAGGCAAAGTTGGATTCTCCTTTCAGGGCCTGGCAAGCTCTTCCCAGGGGATTTGCTGATCCTGGCAAAATCCTCCTTCCCACCCCTTCTTCCTCTTTCTTTTCCCAAGTCCCCACCCTCTTCCTCTTCCTCTTCCCCCTCTTCTGGCCCTCCTCTCACCTGCCTTTCTTGAGAGCCCTGCCCAGGACGCCCCCTTTCTGGAGTCCCCAGCGCCAGGCCCCTGCAGGCAGGAGAAACAGCACCCCGCGCCGCCCGGCCCCCTGAGCGCGCCTGCTTCCCTGCCTGGTGCGGTGGCAGATGCAGCACCTCCTGCTTTGTTTCCCATCCTGAAGACGAGCAGCTGCTGCACTAATTGCCACCAGCGGGGGGTCCGGGCCACGCTGACACTCCTCCTGCCGCTTAGGAGGCGGCCCAGGGTGGGAGGTTTTCAGGAGCCCAATGAGCTAAGCCAGCGATGAGCATTATTCCAGGAATTTTAAACACTCGTTAAAGGCTTTGCCGTGTCTCACTTCAGTACACATCATGCTCCAGTTACTGCTAGGAACCACAGGGGCATCCGCCTGGGCAGCACTTATCAATATTTTAGCACGAGAAAGGCAAATGATGTTGAAACATTGAACTATATTTCCATCTGTTCAAGCTGAAATGGGACAAGCACAGCTCAGGAAATGGAATACCTCCTCCCCAGCTGCCTCGGAAGCAGCGATACCCACTGGCCTGGTCTCTGCCCCGCCTCAATTTCTCCTTCACTTCCCTTCTCCCTTGGTCCCCGGTGTTCATAGCTTGTGGGCAAAGGTTAAGGAGCTTGATACTGACTAGATGTTGGGTTTGTTGGTAAAGAATCTGAGAGTGATCCGCCTCTTGTTACAATGTGCCTCACCCATTGATTAACAGGGAAAAGCGGGGTCCAATGTGACCTGCCCACTTTGGTGTCAGGGGACATCATCTCCATCCCCTGCCCTGGCCTGGCTCAGTGCCTGAAGAATGTCCCTCTTGCAGCAAGACCCAAGGATGGGTGGTTAGACCTGAAAAGGAATGCACAGACCATAATCAGGTGTATAACCTCTGCATAAATGCTGGACACAAATAAAGCCTTTTTTATTATATTCCCATTTTCCCTGGAATAAAACAGAATTTACTGGCAGGAAAGAACCTTGAGAAATATTGATGTTCAATTGTCTCAAAGGATTTGAAAAGTTCCTGGGGTGTGGAAAGCAGGAGTGGCTGTCATGGACCCTGAGACCAGACATCTCAGATGATTTAGTGCCCCCCTCGAGATAGAGCGCATGGGGTAGATCCACCAGCTGGGCCCCCAAGAGATTCACAGCATTCAAGGAATAAGGAACCCTCACCCTTTTTGTCCCCAGCCCTAAAGCAGAAAGAGGGACTGCTTCCTTGCATCTTCCCTCAGACTATCTTTTTGCAGCTTCTTCTCTTTGAGGCTGTTCTGTTTAATTGGATTCATCTACAGAGAAGTAAGGATGGGGTGGGTAAGGACATGTGGGTGGGTCCAGAGCCTGCAGCCCCCAGGACTCTGCTAAGGAGGTCACTGTGGGTTGGCTTCACTCCTTAGGGCTTTCGGTATATACTTTTGTCTCAGGGCTTAATTCCCCCTGGCTCCCATGCTGGTGGTCAGGCTGGTGGTAACTTGCCTTGTAGGAAAGGGGCTTCCATTGTGGCAGCAGCAGCAGCAGAGAATGAAGGCCCATGTCTGTCACGGGAGATTATGGGCTGTGAGAGCCAGAGACCCACTGATTTCATCTCTCCCTCTGCTTGCAGACAAGACCACTCACATCCCCAGCCAGCTGGGGGAAGAGTGGCTTCCAAAGTTTTCAGAAATGGGTCCTCTTCTTTGGTCAGGACAGGGGACAGAGGAGGAGAAATAGCTAGTAGCATTTGAACCAAATATGCAAGTGCTAAATGACATCACAAACAGTCATCTCTGAGATCTGATGTTGAATGAATAGTCAATGGTCAAGGCCATTACTGACAGTCCTGGAGAAGAAAGTTCTTTGCAGGCATTCGTGCCTGGGTGAGGCTGGTGGGGAGATAACAAAGTGCTCAGCCCAGTAGGAATCTGGGGAGGTTGCCCAAGCAGTGTAAAAATAAGGACCTATTTGTAAATTTAAAAAGGTAATGTGTTTACTGCTATCAAGGAGAGTGCTTTTTAACCTCACTATCTCTTAAGACTCAGGATTAATGTTAAAATGTTGGAAAGACACAGCCTCTTACCTCTCCCTCCCTTGATCATAGAAGATGGGGCTAGTAAGGGGGAGAGAAAAGAGGGCTTTTTGGAAGACTTGAGAAACAAGCCCAGAACAGGGTCTTGTCTAGGAGGGGTCCACCCCAGCATCCTCATAGACATTGCCCCACTAAGGAACTAGGCAGAACTCTAAGAAGGACTGGTAAAAGAAAGCAGAGGGAATCAGTCAGTGCATTGGCTATAGACAACATATGTGAGCCTGAGCTGGAAAATAGCATGAATTAAGATTGAAGCCAGTACCCACCCCTCTCACAAACAGCACTTGCAGATATTAGACTGAGTGCAGAAAGGGAAGGCCAGGGAAAGTGATTAAGTGAGCACTTACTCTACCTTGGGTGCTGTCCAAGGTACTTTACGTGAATTATTTCTCACAGAGCCTCAGAGATAGAAATATTATTAAACCCATTTGACTAATGAAAAAACTGAAGGTCAGAGAGACTAAGTGACATGCCAGATGAGACACTCAAGGTCACTGAGATAGTAAGTGGCACATTCAGAACTGGAATCCACATTTGTATACCTGCAAGGCTCATGTTCTTTTTATACCACATGTTGCATGTGACTCCAGTGTCAAGGGCTAGGGGTGAGGAAAGGGAACAGACAGAAGGCAAGATGGGGCTTCCTGGAGGCCAGAGGGAAGGGGGCATTGTGGTGTAGGAAAATTGTGCCTGCAAGTTTATTGGGATGTGACTAGTCCACAGCCTTGTGAGTCTGGAAGTGCAGAAGAAATGGCCAGAAACCAGAGCATTCCTGAGAGGGTGAGGACAACTGCAGAGTGAGTGCAGGCTATCCTGGCATTAGAGGTGCAAGTTCAGAGCCCAAACCAAAAGACCACCATACAGAGCCCAGATGGGGGACCAGTGGGCAGCCCGCATTCCTGGGGTTCAGCATGAGTGTGTGTAGGCAGAACTGTCAGGGGATGAGAACACACAGCGAGGGCCGGGGGAAGCAATTTCCTTACCTCATGAGACAGGCTAAGGCTGTTAGGCATCAAGCTATTGACAGTCAGGAGACAGAGCAAACATGAAGATTCTTTAACCTGTGACTTTGCAGAGCCTCGTAACGGCTGTAGCAGAACCCATTTTTGTGTGCTCTGCATACGGTGTGTATATCTCATGACTGAAGGACCACAGGTCAGAAGTTAAGGAGGAAGATCAGTGTCCATCCAGCAACTCTGCTGCAGAAATGACAGAGAAAATAGGAACTGGAGTTTGGAGTGAGGGTTGGTGGGGGTTTCTGGACTTAGAGAGTCATATCTCTCATCAGAAACCAGCATTCACAGTACAGATGCATGTGGAAATGAACATGAGAAGAGTCTTGATCATGAGGCCAGGCCCCTGAGACCCCAAGGAAAGCTTCCTGGAGGGGGCCTTATGGAGGCTGGAGAGTGAGTTATTCAGAAATCAGAAGGTTGTTCAGGATGGCAGGCATCTCAAGAATCAGAGTTATATGGCTGCCACCTTAGCAGGTGGCATTGGTCGACTCTTCAGCTCCATCACTGACATCATCAGACCATTTTTTCTGTAGGCACCAGGGTCACACAGTTTAGCACCTGTGACAATGTTTCAGATCTCAGCAGATCTAATCAGCCCTGAGAAAAGGGCCCAAGGTTTAGGAACAGGGGCTCTTCAATCCTTTCCAACTCCCTGCCATTCCCCACTGTGGGGAATATGTAGCGAGGACACAATCTTAAACATGCTGGGGCTCTCAAAATGAACCCCCTTTGACCTTCACCTCTGACCTGGGGATCAGGTCCTCTGGCACACCTGCCACGGAGGTATGAATGAGGCAGACCTGTGCACTCTCTGATGTCTGCCTGTCACTAGGAGAAAACAGCCCCTGCTCGGTTTTCTAAACACTCATCAGCTTGGAAAGTGACCCAACCACAGATGCCCAGACTACTGCAGACACGGAGGGAGCTGCTGAAAGAATGCAGGGCAAAGGTTCTGGGCAAGGATGGAGGAGGGTCCCCGGAGAAACACTGATTCCCCACTGAAGTCTCTGGAGCTCGACTGAGGTGTGACTGTATGCTGGGCCCTGGAGTGGTGGCTTATGGGGCCCCTGGGACGCAGACAACTGGATAAATCATCATGAAGCTGTCTGCTCTGTCTCTCCCATCTTCATGTCCTCAGGAGCTAGCACAGTGCACAGTAAATGTCAACGTGGGCTGCCTGTGAACCTGGGGACACACAGATCCTCTCGGTGCCACCTGATCCTGAACCCTGCAGAGCAAAAACTCCAGCAGGGTCGGTGATTACCCTTCCTGGCTCTGGTTCAGGGGTCTCTCCATTTGCTATGGAATTCTGTGTTTTTACTAGAGATGAGCCTCCGAGGCAAGGGATCTTGACAGGTAAGAATCAGTATTTTGAACACATCTCAGAGGCGATTCGGATGTGTGGCTAGATATGGGACCCTCCAGTATACACACACCTTCCTGCTTGAGACGTGCTGATTGACAGTTCCAGGTTTGTTCTGCAGGCCAGATGGGCTCCCAGGTGGGACAGGCAGAGGGAAGAGGTGGAAAAGTGCCAGAAAATTCCCTCTGCCCCAAAGGATTCCCTTGCCTAACCTGCCAATCCCACCTTAAATCCCACCATGGAGCATCGTCTTAAGTCTTTGGTTAAGTGTTGTCCTCTCCAAACACTCCTAACAATGCAGCTCTCTCTGTAGAGTCCGTCCCTCTTTCCACAGGTTGGAAGCTGCTGGAAGCAAAAACTGTCATTTCATGTGACCCAGGACCCACCCCGCCTGTGAAATGGGCTGCAGCCCTGGACCTGCCCCCTCCCAGGAGCCGAGTCTTCCCCCTTGCCCCACAGACCAGCCCAGGGCCACCAGCTCTTAGGTTCTGAAGCAGTCCTTGGAGAGGGCAGGGTGACATCTCCTCTCTCTCTTTGCCATCCTCCCTCCGGTCTCCTCCCAGCCCAGCATTTAGGGCAAAGGCACAGGGAGCCAGACTGCCTGCCCCCACCCGGCACTGTTGCCAGGAAGTGTCGGGAACAGCTCTGCTGCCCTGCCCCTTGCGCCAGGCGCCAAGATGAAAGAAACCCCAGAATGGCAGTTTGGGATTTTCTAGTGCCCTGGGCCAGAAAGGCTCCCTGCGAGGATTAGCGGCTTCCTCTTGAAAAAGCCGCAGCTACTCTCTCAGACAATACCTCCTATTTTGGGGATCTCCGGCCCCCTTTCCTAACCAAGCAGCCCAGTATACAAGGGGCTCTGAATCTGCAGAGGACAGCTTATCTTAGAACACCTCTGGTGACAGGGAACTCACCACCTCCCAAGGTAGCCCGATCCGTCTCTGGTTGTTCTAGACAGTTCTTTCTTTTTTTTTTTTTTTAATTAATTAATTTATTTATTTTTGCTGTGTTGGGTCTTCGTTTCTGTGCGAGGGCTTTCTCTAGTTGTGGCGAGTGGGGGCCACTCTTCATCGCGGTGCACAGGCCTTTCACCATCGCGGCCTCTGTTGTTGCGGAGCACAGGCTCCAGACGCGCAGGCTCAGTAGTTGTGGCTCACGGGCCCAGTCGCTCCGCGGCATGTGGGATCTTCCCAGACCAGGGCTGGAACCCGTGTCCCCTGCATTGGCAGGCAGATTCTCAACCACTGCGCCACCAGGGAAGCCCACAGTTCTTTCTTGTACTGACTCTGAAGCGGTCTCTCTGCTGTCTCTTCCATGGGTCATGGTTCAAAGCCTGCAGCTCCATCCAGGGGCAGCGGAGCACTGAATGATCCTACTATCAAGGGACAGAAAGAGTGCTTGCTCCAAGCCCCTCCTCCACAGGAATTCTGGAGCGCCCACTGTGCACAGGATACCACCCTTCCTAATGAGGGGATGCTTTCAGGATTGTTGTCCTCAGCGAGCTTCCCATCCCTCCTCCAGTGGCCCCTGCTGTGCCCTCAAGTACCTGTCAACTCCCTGTTCCATTCAGCTGTCGCTCCGGCCAGGGTCCTATCACCCCAGGCTCCCGTGCACAGTACTGAACGGGGCTGCTGGGTGTTTCCTTATAGTCCCTGGCACCCTGAACCCTCCCATCCACCAAGTGCTTGTCCTGGAACCCCTCACTGGGTTTCCCTAAGCCCTTTTACCTCTTTCCCCATCAACACAGGGCCTGGGTCCCAGCCACCAGCCCAGCCACTGGGGGGCAATGGACCGGAGTCCATGGCAAAGGGCTACCAGGCTGTGTCTTTGGAAACAGAATCCACAGCTTTCTTCACTGAGCTTGTCTGAACCCCAGACTCCAGGGTGTGTATTTTTTTACTGTGGTAAAATACACCTAACATGAGCTTTACCATTTTAATCATTTTTAGGTGTACAGTTCAGTGGCATTAAGTACATTCACAATGTTGTGCAACCATCGCCACCATCCATCTCCAGAGCTTTGTCATCTCCCCTAACTGAATCTCGGTATCCATTAAGCAATAACTCCCCATTCCTCCCTTTGCCCATTCCTTGGCAACCACAATTCTACTTTGTAGCTGTGTGAATTTGGATACTGTAGGTACCTCTTATAAGTGGAATCATACAGTATTTGTCCTCTTGTTACAGGCTTATTTCACTTAGCATAATGTTTTCGAGGTCATCCACGTTATAACATGTATCAGAATTTCATTCCTTGTTAAGGCTGAATTACAATATTCATTGTGTGCATTGTATCCATTGTATACACGTATCATCACATTTTATTGATCTGTTCATCCACTGATGGACACTTGGTTTGTTTTCACCTTTTGGTTATTGTGAATAATGCTGCTATGAACATGGGTGGACAAATATCTGTTCGAGTCCAAAGTGTGTATTTTACATGCTGCTCAAAGGGCTTCTCCCTCTGCCCCTGTAATACACACTATGTTCCAATCAAACGGACAATTCCCCCAGGGCAGGGCAGGAACCTCATTCTTCAATGATGGTACAACTTGCACTGTTTCTTGCATTATGTCAACCCTTTTTAGGGAGTTAAAAAGCCCTACTGTGTTTTTAAAGACTATCAAGTGTAAGCCCAGGATTGGAGTGGATATACACGCTGCCTGTTTTCATATGTGGCACTTTGATGTATTGTGTTGGGATATTGTTCTAGATCGGACTGGTAAATACTATGTTTGAGGTTGGGTTGTCATTTTTATAACTATCTTGGTATTTTATCAGCGTATTTATCACTTTTGATATACAAAGTGAGCTGCAAGCATTTATAGAACAGTAAAAGGATATATTTAATGTGACTTGTTTTTAACTGAATAAGAATAAATCAATAAAAATGATTAAAATGAAAAAAAAAAACCCAAACATGCAATGTGTATATCATTCCAGTACTGGGCTTATACTTGGCTTTCTTTAAAAACACGGTTGGGCTTTTTTACTCCCTGACATGTGTTGATGTAATGCAAATGCCCCCTATCCTCATCTTCCTACTTTCCACCATCAGAACCTTCATAAGGGCTCTGATGAGTCAGTGTGACACCAACTGACATTGGTTGGGAGTCTGGCATTTTGCAAGGGACAGTGCCTTAACCCAAAGCAATGAATCTGCAATGAAGGAATTTCAGGCATTAGCTGTGGACAGAAGAGAGATTTGGGGTGAAGAGTCCTTCTCAAATTATGCCTCTTATTTTGACAGACTCAGGAGCTCCAGATTAGGGGAGGTATAAGGTCGTTTACTCCAACCCCTCTTCCAGTTCCCCAGTCCTCTTGATCTCACCAGCCTCTGCCTGAACACCTCCAGCGCCTGAGAAACAACACCGCCACCAAAGCCAGCCCACAGCATCTCTGGACTCCCCTGGGAAGAGCTCTTCCTTCTCGAGTCAATGACTCTCTCCCTGTAGCATCCTTTATGGGTCCGTTATCTACCCCTTGAGGCTCCTTGGGACCAGTCAGCTCCCTTTTCTCCAAGAGCAGCACCCCCTTGAATGTTACAGGCTAGTACCCAATCACCCTGAGGGTGAATATCCTGTTTCTTTTTTCTTTTTTAATATATTTATTTATTTATTTTGGCTGTGCTGGGTCTTAGTTGTGGTATGCGGAATCTTCGTTGTGGCATGCATGAGGGATCTAGTTCCCCGGCCAGGGATCAAACCCGGGCCCCCTGCATTGGGAGCGCGGAGTCCTACCCACTGAGCCACTAGGGAAGTCCCAACATCCTAGGTTTTGATGTTTGTTCTAGAGCTCCACGCCCAGACCTGACTGTAGGACCTCAGCCCAGCAGCAGCCGCGGGGACCTGGTTGGTCCTGCTCCACTCCTAGTCTTGGGGGCGAAAGCAGTGCTGAGAGCAGGGTGTGGGGGAGGGAGGGAAAGGTACCAGCTGCTGTTGAGTGCCAGCTATTGTTGACCAGGCTCTGTGGTTGGCTTTGTACAACACATATTATCCCATTTGGTCTATTAGTCCCACTTCACAGATGGGAAAACTGAGGCTGTGTGAAGTTAATGTTCTAGGACTCCTGACAAGAGTTTGGGGTAAGCATGAGCCACTGTGATCTCACTTTTTGAATAAAAGCAGCAATAGCAGCAGCAGCAGCTCCCCTATTTCCCTAAACCGGGAGGTGAAGGGGAAGAGAGAAGGTGGTCCTTGTATTCTCAGAATTGCCTAAGGGGGTCTCCGAGATGGGAGTGTGGGAAGGGGGAATTGCAGTGTTCCAGGGAGAAACTACTGGCTGTGGGAAGGACCCTGGCTGGTGTGGACTGAAGCAGCCCCCCAGCCCTGGTCTAACCTGTCTCCCAGGCCCTGTCAGCCTGGCCCCTCAGGGATTCTGGAGCCAGCTGCCCAGGTTGCTGCCTGGCTTTCAGCTCTGTTTTTGGCATATCTGGCGCTTGTCCCTCTGACCTGGGGCCAGAGGAGCTCAGGGGAAGTCAGAGGTAAGGTACACACACACACACACACAGACACGCACACACACACACACAGAGGAAGATTCCTTCCTGGGTGTGGAGGTGGGGGTGGATGTCTGCATCTTGGGCTTGGCTATTGAACCCATTACGTTAACAGGACAAAGAGCAGAAAGAGGGGGGATGTTGAGGCTCCTGTCTGCTCCCCATCCCTCCACCTCCTCCCTTCCCACCTCAGTAACGGGTCAGGGTCCTGGCAAGGACATATCATTCCCCAGTTGAGTAAGAAGAGGGTCTGGATAAGCTGAACTGGGGTCAGAGTTGCCAGGCCGGCTCCAGGGAGAGAGAGGCGCCCTCTGGCTCTCTCTGGCTGCCTCCTTCTTGCCCACTTGTGGGTGGCTCACACCCCCTTGACCAGCTGGGGTGGGTGTAGGCCTGTAGCCTGGACCCAATGGGCCGACCACCTTGCTTCCCAGCCTGATACTTTCTTGCTGTTGCTCGTGATTCTGCTTTTTCTTTTTCTCACAGATGGAGCCGCTGAAGCTTGGAGCCAATTTGGGAGGGGACAGCAAAGGGGCCATTCAGCCCATGGTGGTTGGTAGCCCTGCAGCCTCCAACTTCCCTGGAGTTAAAGGAATCTTCTGAGGAGTCCCACGGGGGTGCCCACCAGGTCGCACAGCAGGGCTTGGGCACAGCGTGGTGGTGACTATGGGCTCATTGCCTGTCTCCTTGGAGCTGCAGTTTCCTCTTTGTAAAATGAGAGCAATGATACCCACCTTGTGGGTTTGTTATGAGGATTAAATGAAGCAAAACACTGAGCAAGTTCTCAGCAGTTAGTAGGTGCTCAATAAATACTGATTATTATGATTCTTATAGCTATTATTTTTGTCTTGTCTATTATTATCCTCTGGCACATTCTCCCCTCAGGAATGCCTTGGGAGGCCCTGGGCTCAGATGCTCTTGTGTTACAGTCTTCTAGCTCTAACTTCTTCTTTCTAATACATGGCACATCCACATCCACATGGATTATTTTTTTCTCATCCTTTGCTGCAAAACCTGCTTCTCCTAAATGCCCCAGTTTGGTTAGTGGCACAACATCCCCCGATATGTGGAATCACTCCCATATCCTCTCTTTCCCTCTGCCCGATGTGCAACCCACCTCCGAGCCCGGTGGCCCCACTCCCAGAAGGATCAGTCAGTGGCTTACCTGCACCTGGAGTGTTTTTACGTGAGTCCTGGACAAGTAAGCACTTAGCACAACATTTGTTTATAAGTCTGTCTGTCCTGTACTGAGGGCCTAAGGGTCATGTCCTCTGTTTCTTTTTAAGGCAGGTATCAAAGATGGATGGACAGATGGGAAAGAGGCCATGGAAAAGCACTGGGAATCTTGGGTCTAGCAACAGGGCCATCATCCTCTCTAAACTTTAAAGGAATCCTCCATCACCTCTTCTAGAGCACTCAGGAAAATGGAACGACCATGTCTTCCCTCTATAGGATGTGTTGATCCCATGCCCAGAAAGGATAGGGCACTTGCCTAAGGACACAGAGCACATAAAAGGATTAAAATGTCGGAATGTAGGACATTGAGGGGATTGACATTGCCAGGGCCTCCCAGTTCTTAAACAAAGAGTGGGTGGGTTGAGAAGGGGATGACACAGAGCTTTGGGAGCTGCTCTCAAAGCCACAGGTTTGGGAAACTTGTCTCAACACACACACAGGAGAGGGGAAGAAACAGAATCAAAGCAAGTCTAAGACAATCTTTGGCTCAGAAATATGCTGGAAAGAACTGTTCTGGGGAAGATTTCCATATGACACTGTCTCTTGCCTCTGATGAGGTACTGATTCCTCTGTTCAGGTAGCAACGCCGGCCCCTCGAAGGAGGCATAATCAGGCCCTCTTTGGCAAAGCTGGAGATACCCGGTAAGCTGTTCACAAATGCACGGAACTGGCATTGCAGGGCAGGAGATTTAGGAGGAGTGAGCAGGCTGGGGTGAGGTGGCAGAAGATGGAGGAGGTGTGGCGAGGCAGAAATGACGAGGACCAACAGGGGAACAGAGGGAGGGTGATGGTGTGTGGCCGCTGGAACAAGGGTAGGTGTAAACAGCCACGACGGCCGGTGTTTACTAAGCACCCAGCGGGTACCAACAGCCATCATTTCACAGATGAAGAGACTGAGGTTCAGGGAGGTCAAGTAAGTCACCCAAATTCACAGTGGCAGAATCAGCATGGAACCCAAGTCTAAGTGACTCCAGACTCCAGGCTCTTCCCTCGATGCCACATAGAGAAGAACTTTGGGTTTGGATCTGGCGACCACAGTGACAGGACCTGTTAGCCTAGAGGATGGATAAAGAAGGATTTCATGACGAGGGCAAATCTCCCAATAGCCACCTCCATAAACACACACACTTAGGCCCATTCCTTCAACTGGCTGGAAAGTGCAGGATCTGGAGTCAAGAAACCAGTTTCATGTCCCCCAATTATAGAGTGAATGGCTTCCCCATCTCTGCACATCATAAAATGATGACCACCATCATGTCTCCCAAAGAAAGTGTATCACACACTTAAGTCCTTAATAAACCATATGGCGCCTGATAGAAGTTAATCATATTTTGATGATTTACTTTACTGTTGATATTGCCACTGCTTATTCCAAACTGAGCTGGTGATTTTTTTTTTTTTTTTTTGGCTGTGTTGGGTCTTCGTTTTTCTGTGCGAGGGCTTTCTCTAGTTGTGGCGAGCGGGGGCCACTCTTCATCGTGGTGCGCGGGCCTCTCACTATCGCGGCCTCTCTTGTTGCGGAGCACAGGCTCCAGACACGCAGGCTCAGCAGTTGTGGCTCACGGGTCCAGTTGCTCCACGGCATGTGGGATCTTCCCAGACCAGGGCTCGAACCCGTGTCCCCTGCATTGGCAGGCGGATTCTCAACCGCTGCACCACCAGGGAAGCCTGGGCTGGTGATGTTTTAAGAGGCCTGATCTAACCAGAGTGTGAACAGCATGGCACTAATTGACTTTTCCAGCTTTGCACTCAGCAACGTGGTGGAACAACCTGGCCATCTTGTCCCAACCCCAACTCTAGGCCACCTCTCCTCACCCACCCCCCTCCTTGCCCATCCAAGCACTTGACATCACTTCTCTCAAACTCCCCCCTGGAAGAAAGCTCTGAATTCTTTTTGAGAACGAACTTCCCACCCTAATAACAAGGTTTTACTCTTTTTTTTGGTGCTATAGGCCCTGCCTCCCTTACCCCCTCCTCCCTGGGCAGCCTGAATAACGTTTTCAAATGCATAAAAAATACAGAGGACCTAAAAGGAAACCAATCATTCTGAAATACAGTGATCAAAATATTTTTTAAAGTAGCGATATAGTAATATATGTGCTTCTCCATTAATGGATTAAATAATAAGATCTACTGGCAGGACTAATAACCATTGGAGTTTTGAAGCAGTGATGTGCACAGATGACACTTGCTACACTGTGATGGGATTTGAAAGTATCTGTTATCACTGCTAATACTACTGTGGTTGTTTGCTTACTTTCATAACTTAAGAAGAAGCGAAATTTCAGTTAGCAGTTAGTGAAGATAAAGATGTCATTCTCTCCCCAAAGTCAAGGACCCCTTGGAAGCTTATCCATTAATCTCTTGCTGGAGAGGGAGGGTGGGAGGGTATCTGGGGATTCCTAGTTTGAAACCCTTGTTTTACAGCAGTGCTTTTCACCTGGGAACCTATTAGAAATGTAAATCCCCCCAGCCCCACCCCCTGAAAATTTAGTGAATCAGAAACTCATCAGTCTGAGTTTGAACAAGCCTTCGGGTGGGTCTGATGTGTTTTCAAGCTTGAGAACCCCTGTCATAGAGCGAGGTGGGACACAATTTCTGAAGTGGACAGCATGGCCGAAGTGGCCCCTTACCCATGATCAATAGCCCTCTGCTTTCTCTCTCTGCTTCCTCCACTCTAGCCCTTAACCTAAGGTGGGCTGGTGGAGTGGAATTTAAAAACCCAAGATTCTTGTTAATGCATAAGAAAGTGCTACAAAGCAGCTTCTGTCACAAGGGCGGAATAAAATACAGCTACAAGGACAGAGGCTAAGGTTTCGCTCCTTTATGTACATACAAAATAATTGGCCTTCTAATTATCTCCATAAAAGTGAGAAAACTTGCTTGGCTTATTAGCACCTTTATTAGTACTAGGAAATCATTAGACACCCTTAATAGCTTTCTTTTTATTTTATTTTTTTAACATCTTTAATGGAGTATAATTGCTTTACAATGGTGTGTTAGTTTCTGCTGTATAACAAAGTGAATCAGCTATACATATACATATATCCCCATATCTCCTCCCTCTTGCGTCTCCCTCCCACCCTCCCTATCCCACCCTTCTAGTTGGACACAAAGCACCGAGCTGATCTCCCTGTGCTATGCGGCTGCTTCCCACTAGCTATTTATTTTACATTTGGTAGTGTATATATGTCCATGCCACTCTCTCACTTCGTCCCAGCTTACCCTTCCCCCTCCCCGTGTCCTCAAGTCCATTCTCTATGTCTGCGTCTTTATTCCTATCCTGCCCCTAGGTTCTTCAGAAACATTTTTCTTTTTTAGATTCCATATATATGTGTTAGCATGCAGTATTTGTTTTTCTCTTTCTGACCCACTTCACTCTGTATGGCAGTCTCTAGGTCCATCCACCTCACTACAAATAACTCAATTTCGTTCCTTTTTATAGCTGAGTAATATTCCATTGTCTATATGTGCCACATCTTCTTTATCCATTCATCTGTCGATGGACATTTAGATTGCTTCCGTGTCCTGGCTATTGTAAATAGAGCTGCAATGAACATTGTGGTACATGTCTCTTTTAGAATTATGGTTTTCTCAGGGTATATGCCCAGTAGCGGGATTGCTGGGTCATATGGTAGTTCTATTTTTAGTCTTTTAAGGAACCTCCATGCTGTTCTCCATAGTGGCTGTATCAATTTACATTCCCACCAACAGTGCAAGAGTGTTCCCTTTTCTCCACACCCTCTCCAGCATTTATTGTTTGTAGATTTTTGATGATGGCCATTCTGACTGGTGTGAGGAGACACCCTTAATAGCTTTCTAATGATCCCTAGAGGAGGGAGCCATTTTCAACACATCTGCTGGCCATTACTGGGTAATTGCAGAGCCTTTTAGACCTGGTCCACACAGGATGGGGCAATGGCAAATTGATCAGTGTCGGTACGGGTTTTGGATCCCGTGCTGGTGAAGGCACTCCCTCTCTCACCGGCCCATGTCTCTTCCCTCAGAGCCCACAGCAGCATCCTTCCAGAAAACTCTGAGAAGAGGACCCTCACCATGGTGGGCTGGCAGGGAGAGCTGCCAATTTGCAGCCCGGGCAGCCTCGGGAGACCCAACTCTCCTCTGACCTTACTTTTTAAAAGGACATGGGTATGTTCATCCTGTCCCAGTCTCTTCTGGGAAGGACTGCTAGGCTTACAGCGTTTCAATTCTCCAGCCCCAAGAGCACAGGCTTTGCAAAGCTGAAGGCATATTGATAAGCAGGGCTGCGGTTTTCCACCTGGCTGGCACGTGGCTCCCCTGGAGGGCTTGGGTCTCTGGGGGACTGAGCTTTAGGGCAAGTGCAGGGAGGAACAGAACCAGCATGTAAAAGGAATCAAGCCTACATTTCTCCAGCAGGTGGCACCATAACTTAACCTTTGGTGCCTCCATCGCCAGGGAAGGCAGCTCTGAGTTTGCAAACCAGGAATGTAAGTTGCCACCTGGGACTCCCCTTCTCAGTATTTGGGGCTTTGATAGTGCTTAGGATGGCTAACTAACCCCAACTAACCTTCTCCATACCACTCTCTTCCCAATACCTGCAATATTGCTGATTCTTTATCTGAGCTTCATAAACAAACTTGTCAGAAATACTTACTGCCTTAGGTCTCCTGGAGCCCTGAGGAAGAATTTGGGCAAGTCCTAACTATGCTCTCCATCACCTAAAATTCTGGAGTTTTCTCCCAAACACCCCCAGTCTCCTTGTAGAGAGATCTGCCATCCAGATTTAGAGCTTCCAAAATCTACCTGTTTTCTTGGCAGAGAGGTGAAGAGCTTGGGCTAGGAGAGTTTTGCGATTCTACAGCCCACAGTCCCTCCCTCCCAAGGTGGTCTGTTCTACTATTTGGTAGCTCTGATTTTTGGGAAACACTTTACTTATTGTCTGGTTATCCTCTGCTGCATAACAACCACCCCCAAATTTAGTGACTTAAAAAAACAATCATGTTGACACTCCTACACTGTTGGTGGGAATGTAAACTGGTACAGCCACTATGGAGAACAGTATGGAAGTTCCTTAAAAAACTAAAAATGGAACTACCATATGATCCAGCAATCCCACTCCTGGACATATATCCAGAGAAAACCATAATTCAAAAAGATACATGCATCCCAATGTTCATTGCAGCACTATTTACAATAGCCGAGACATGGAAGCAACCTAAATGTCCATCAACAGATGAATGCATAAAGAAGAAGTGGTACATATATACACAATGGAATACTACTCAGCCATAAAAAGAATGAAATAATGCCATTTGCAGCAACATGGATGGACCCAGAGATTATCATACTATGTGAAGTAAGCCAGAGAAAGACAAATATCATATGCTATCACTTATATGTGGAATCTAAAAAAATGATACAAATGAACTTATTTACAAAACATTAACAGACTCACAGACAGAAAACAAACTTATGGTGGGAATTCCCTGGCGGTCCAGTGGTTAGACTTGGTGATTTCACTGCCGTGGCCCAGGTTCAATCCCTGGCCAGGGAACTAAGATCCTGCAAGACACACAGTGCGACCAAAAGAAAAAAAAACTTATGGTTACCAAAGGGGATAGGTGTTGGAGAGGGATAAATTAAGAGTTTGGGATTAACATATACATACTCTTATATATAAAATAGGTAATCAACAAGGACCTACTGTATAGCACAGGGAACTCTACGTAATATTCTGTAATAACCTATATGGGAAAAGAATATGAAAAAGCATAGATATATGTATATGTATAACATATAACTGAATCACTTTGCTGTACACCTGAAACTGACGCGACATTGTAAATCAACTATACTACAATATAAAATAAAACTTTAAAAAAACCCAACAATCATGTTCTTATATCTCACGACCTTGTGTGTCAGGAATTCAGAGATCACGTTCCTGTCTGATTCTTCTGTTCCATGTGGCACTGACAGAGGCCCTGCAGTGGCATTTAGTTGGCTGATGGGCTGGTCTGCAGGGTGCAGGGCAGCTTCTCTTGTATGTCTGGCTGGAAGACTGGGCTGGGCTGGGCCTGTCAGAGCCCACGTGGCCTCAGGGAAGCGGGGCTCCTGACACCAAAGCTCAGAGCTCTGCAAGTGAGGGTTCCAGTGATGAATGTGGAAGCTTCATGGCCTCTTACGACCCCTTGGAAGTCACATGATGCCCCTTATACCATATCCTATTGGTTGAAGTAGTCAGAGGCCTGCCCAGGTTCTAGGGGAAGGGAGACAAATTCTGCCTCTTGGTGGAAGAGGTGTAAAGAGATTTACCACCGTGTTTTGGGAATTCCCTGGCGGTCCAGTGGTTAGGGTTCTGCATTTCTACTGCCAGAGGCCTGGGTGCAATCCCTGGTCAGGGAACTAAGATCCCCTGAGCCAGGCGGTGTGACCAAAAAGAAAAAATTTTTTTTGCCACCGTGCTTTGAAACCGCCACACGTATTGAATCAAAATTAGCATTTCTAAATCTGCCTCTAGTTCTACACTTACTACATCTAGTCCTTCTTCTCTATTCAAACTATTCTCTCTTCAATTCACAAAATAATCCTTTGGGGTGAGACAAGAAAATAACAGAACTTTCATTCATATTTTAATTTTATCTATACAGTTTAAAATGGGACTTTACTAATACATCATATATAAATTGAGGCTGGTACCCACCTTTAGGTCATGTTTCAGGTGGAGACATGTTACCTGCTGTATACAAGCTACCCTGAGGGAAGAGTTGATGTTCCCCAAAAGGCTTGTCAGCGGGGCCCTTAATCATTTGTCTTGCGTTACAGAAGTGCTTGACTGCCAGGATGATCATATCTAGATTTAAGGAAGCTACCCATGCCCAGATGGTTAAAGAAGCTCAAGAGGATTTTGCAAATAATCTTTAGGTTGAAAAACTAAACAATTAATGCAAGCAGAACAATGAAAAAAAAGGAAACACCAGTGAGATACCACTACACACCTGTTAGAATGGCCAAAATCCAGAACATAGACAACACCAAATACTGATGAGGATGTGGAGCAATGGGAACTCTCATTTCTTACTGATGGGAACACAAAATGGTACAGCCACTTTGGAAGACAGTTTGGTGCTTTCTCACGAAACTAAACATATTCTTACCATTTGACTCAACAATCATGCTCTTCGGTATTTACCCAAAGGAGCTGAAAACTTATGTTCACATGGAAACCTGCACACAGATGTTTTTTGTTTTTGTTTTTTTAAATTATTTATTTATTTATTTATTTTGGCTGTGTTGGGTCTTCGTTTCTGTGCGAGGGCTTTCTCTAGTTGCGGCGAGCGGGGGCCACTCTTCATCGCGGTGCGCGGGCCTCTCTCTATCATGGCCTCTCTTGTTGCGGAGCACAGGCTCCAGATGTGCAGGCTCAGTAGTTGTGGCTCACGGGCCCAGCTGCTCCGCGGCATGTGGGATCCTCCCAGACCAGGGCTCGAACCCGTGTCCCCTGCATTAGCAGGCAGATTCTCAACCACTGCGCCACCAGGGAAGCCCCACACAGATGTTTATAGCAGCTTAATTCATAATTGCCAAAACTTGGAAGCAACTAAGATGTCCTTCAATGGGTGAATGGGTAAATAAACTGTGGTACATTCAGACAATGCAATATTATACAGCATTAAAAAGAAATGTGCTGTGAAGCCATGAAAAGACATGGGGTAAACTTAAATGTATATTACTAAGTGAAAGAAGTCAATCTGAAGAGGCTATATACTGAGTGATTCCAGCTATGTGACATTCTGGAAAAGGCAAAACTATAGCAAGAGTGAAAAGATCCGTGATTACCAGGGATTGGAGGAGGAGGAAAGGATGTATAAGTGGAGCACAGAAGATTTTCAGGGCAGTGAAACTACCCTGTATAATACTATAATGGTGGACACATATCATTATATATTTGTCCAGACTCATACAAAGTACAACATCAAAAGTGAACTCTGAACTATGGACTCTGGGTGACAACGATGTCTCAATGAGGGAGGCTATGCGTGTATGGGGGCAGAGAGTATATGGGAAATTTCTGTACCTTCTTCTCAATTTTATTGTGAACCTAAAACTGCTCCGAAAATACTCTGTTAAAAATATATATTCTAATGGCAAAGCAGGAACTTGTTCAGTGACACTTCATCTGATGACACTTCATCTGGTGACACTTCATCTGCCATGTTATGGAGTAAAAACAATGATATCCTAATCAGGTTAGAAAGGTCAGACCAAAAAAAACCAAAAAAACAAACCAATCAAACTTATCAAGGCTATTTGAAATATGAATTGGCATCTACTATTGTTATTGATGTCCTGTTAAAAAATAAGATTTTTAAAATGTTATAAACAATTTTATACCTCATTCAGTTCAAATTACTTTTATGTGTTTTATAATGTACAGAACATAGTACACAATATATTTAAAATACACATATGGAACATGTGCAAATGTTTTTATCTGATGCAGCATGTGAACAATAAATTTTAGACCAATGAAATATATTTCCATCTTTGCATTAATCTAGCAAGCTTTTATCAAACATGTACTACATGCACATACTATACTAAATACTAAATACTAAAGATACAAAAAACATGTAAGGTTTTTGCCTTCAAGCATTTTGGAAGGGACGATAAGATATGTAAAAAAAGTAGTTGGAGTGAAGTGACATGATGGAATTGTTTACAAAATACTGCGAGGCACTCTAGTAAGCTTAGGTCAGTTGTACCTGGGGGAGACAATCTTGTAGGTCTTCATAGAGGAAGTGACAATATGATCTGGGGTCAGAGTGAAACCCTCACCTCTGCAATCAGTGCATGATAGCAGATACTTGCCCTCTTGCTCCACCTCTTCCTTGGCCCTTCTCCAGCTCTGTTTTGGCTTCTGGGCACAGTGATCAATTTTGCACACAATGTCCCACAAAGAGGGAAGGAGAACATTTCCAACACCCTTCATGGTGACACTTGGAGCTAGAGCATGCACCCCATGCGGGTAGGTCCTACATCTGGCACGTGTTTGCAAACTGGCCCTGGGTATGATGCCTGGCACATCAGAGACTCTTTTTAAAAAAATTGTATTTATTTATTTATGGCTGCATTGGGTCTTTGCTGCTGCATGCGGGCTTTCTCTAGTTGCAGCGAGCGGGGGCTACTCTTCGTTGTGGCATCTGGGCTTCTCATTGTGGTGGCTTCTCTTGTTGCGGAGCATGGGATCTAGGCGCACGGGCTTCAGTAGTTGTGGCACGTGGGCTCAGTAGTTGTGGCTCGCGGGTTCTAGAGTGCAGGCTCGGTAGTTGTGGTGCACGGGCTTAGCTGCTCCACGGCATGTGGGCTTTTCCCGGACCAGGGCTCGAATCCATGTCCCCTGCATTGGCAAGCGGATTCCCAATCACTGTGCCACCAGGGAAGTCCCACAACAGACACTCTTGATTAATGTCGTGCAACTGAACTGTATTGACCTTCTCAACTAGACCAGCTCATTGGTTAACGTCTTTGGAGATTAGTTAACAATAATCCCTGTGCCTTCACCTTCAGCTCCCTAGCCCACAAATTTAGGTTATTATCCACCCTTAGTCTGTTATTCGCTCGCCTCAGTTTACCTGTCACTGGTCTGCCCACTCATGTGCCTTTATGAGATGTTCCTGAATTTGCTTTCAACTTCTGAATCCTTCACTCTCTAGGAGAGCACAGTGTCACATGCAAACCTAGAGATTTCACCATGATCCTCCAGATCATTTATAAAAATGAGGTAAATAGTTTTGGTATTGATCTTACAGTCTGGGAAGGGGATAAGGTCAACATTCTCTGTTTTCCAATAGCTCATCACACACACACACCCCGCCCACAATCGCTATTAAGGAACATTTGTGGATTTTTTAATCTCTTTGCCAGTTCCTGAACTCTTACGGCGAGTGCCAGCCTGAGAAAAGCCTGAGATAAAAGTGGGAACATATCCAGTAGCCTCCTGAGTCCAGACAAATTCATCTAGGTATAGGAGTGGCTGAAAAGTTTCTTCATTTAGGTGGCTGGGCTATGCTGAACTTATGTTTTCGCAATACCCTCTGGTGGGGACAGCATGCACTGCAGAACTAGGAGTTACAGCTTCTCAGTTAAGCCACTTCATTACCTTACTTCATTGCAATAGTTTGAATGGAGTCATGCAAGTTTTCCGTACCTTTGTGAAACAGGCATGGTCAAACAATACTACACCTCAGAGAAATATTGAAAGAATAAAAGCAAATTACAGATGTAAAAGGGCCATAGGTTCCAGGAAGGAAGATTATACTCTTTGAATTTGGAAAGGTAGTTTTTAGTTAGAATTAGATACGACTATCGATACATGTGTCAGAAACCCAAGAGATTAGTAGCTTAAATAAAATAGGGGTTTATTTCTCTTTTATATTAATGAAGTCTGAAGTAGGAGGTCTAGAGCCAGAATATCTCCTCCAAAGTCATATTAGATACAGGCTCCTTTTGCCTGACGGCTCCACCAACTTTAGCATGCTGCCTCATGGTCTAAGGTGGCTGTGCTAGCTCCAGCCATCACATTTACATTCCTGTCAGCAAGAAGGAGGAAGGGAGAAGAAAGGGATCCTCTTCCTTGAAAAACACTTCCAGAAGTTTTCATACAACACTTCCAATAATATTCATTAGCCAAAACTTAGTTATGTGGTATATCTAGCTGTAAGGGAGGCCAGAAAATGTAGTCTTTATTCTGGGCAGCATGTGGCCAGCTACAAATTGTGGGTTCTATCATTAAGAAAGGTGTGAAGCTAAATAAAGGGAGCCAATAGCAGACTGTGCTGAGGTGGGAAGGTACAGTCCCTTACCAGAAAGAAAATGAAACTAATAACCTATCGGGCATACACACAAAGTACTAAAGAGTGTGGAAAATAATTCTTTCCTTATTTTTTTCCCTTTGGGTCACCTAGTCAGTCTCTCTTGAGCTCACCTTAGACAGTCATCAGGAAGTGTATTTGTCAGGGTTCTCTAGAGAAACTGAACCAAGGGAGGCCTTATCATACATAAAAATATTTAGTTCCCTCTGGTAATCACTACTCTGTTCTCTGTATCTACATGTTAGTTTTTATTTGTTTTGTCTTGTTCATTTATTTTATTTTTTTGCTTTTTTTTATATTCCACATATGAGTGAAATCATATGGTATTTGTCTTTCTCCATCTGACTTATTTCACTTACCATAATGCCCTCAAAGTCCATCCATGTTGTTGCAAATGGCAAGATTTTATCTTTTTAATGGCTGAATAATATTCTATTGTATACATATACCACATCTTCTTCATTCATTCACCCATTGATGGGTACCTAGGTTGCTTCTGTATCTCGGTATTGTAAATAATGCTGCGATAAACATAAGGGTGCATATATTGTTTCAAATTAGTGTTTTGGGGTTTCTTTGAATAAATACTCAGAAGTGGGATTGCTGTATCATATGATAGTTCTTATTCTTTGAGGAACCTCCATGCTGCCTTCCAAAGTGGTTGCACCAATTTACATTCCCACCAACAGTGCAGGAGGGTTCCCTTTTCTCCACCTTCTTGCCAACACTTGTTATTTCTTGCCTTTTTGATAACAGTCATTCTAACAAGCATGAGATGATAATTTATTGTGGTTTTGATTTGCATCAGAAATAACGTTTAATCAGATACCTGGCCATCTTGTGGCCCAGTCAAGCTTCACATAAAATTAACCATCAGAAGTCCACCTCTTGTTAACTTGGCATATACATCTCCTTAAACCATACTTAATGTGCAAATAAAGACAATAACCAGGTCATAATTCCAAACATGATACAACTATCCTGAGTACAATGAAAACACACTAAACCCCTCCCCAGAAGAGGAGGAAAAGTCCTTGAGCAATGTTTACTCTTCTCCTTGATATCCCGTAAACTTAAATACTATGGTGTAAAATTAATAATATGTAAATACTATAAAGTCAATACATCTTACACTACATGAGAAGGAAATAAGAGAGGAAAAAACCCAAAGATATTTGCTTAATATATATGCATATATACACACAAATATAATCATAACAAAATAAAGAGGAAATAGTCTTGACAATTGCAGTCCTCATTTCTGTAGCCAGTCACATAGTTGTAGCTGGTATTTATAATTGCCTTTTATAAAAGAACCTCAGCTGGTCATAGTTCTTTAACTAGTGGTGTGATTCCTGAAGGCTCTGGGCCATTAGTAGTCCTGCCTGGTCTGGGTGGTTGCAGTTTTGCGTTGACCTTAATTACGGGGTATGGTAACAGTAAGAGACACCCTAAGGGATCTCCTGTATCCCAGACATACTTTGCATTACCTCCATCGTGCAATAGCAGTCCAGTTTCCCCTTGGTAGTCAGGACCAATCACCACAGCCAGCATAGTGACTCCCGTCTTTGCCTGCTGATTCAGAGGCATGGGGAGGTGGCCGTCTTAACTTCCAGTTCAATGGAATCACTGTTGTGTCTCCTGGTGGAAGCATTTCTCCTTCTGGAACTAAGACCTCTAGGCCAGCAGAGCATAATGTGGGAACAGAAAGCAGAAACTTTCCTAGTGGGTCACTAGGGGGAATAGTGAGTGGTGCCATTCCCACGTCTACCCCTTGATTCCTGGACCTGTGAATCCTGGCTATGGGAGAAATAGCAGCATATATTGGATGTTGATTCAGAGCACATACAGCTTTCTTGGGAACCTTGCCCCAGTCATGCAAAGTATTGCCACCCAGCTGGTGCTGTAACTAAGCTTCAAAAGATCATTCCACCTTTGCCAGCTTCTTCGGGATGGTGGGGGACATGGTAAGGCCAGTGAATCTTATGAGCATGGATCTGTTGCTGCACTTCTTTTGCTGTGGAGTGAGATCCTTGATCAGAAGCAATGCTGTGTGCAATACCGTGATGGTGACTAAGGCATTCTACAAGCCCATGGATGGTGGTTTTGTCAGGGAAGGTAAATCCATATCCTGAGTAAGTGTCTATTCCAGTAGGAACACTGTTGGTGGGAATGTAAATTGGTGCAGCCAATATGGAAAAGAGTATGCAGGTTTCTCAAAAAACTAAAAATAGAACTACCATATGACCTAGCAATTCCACTCCTGGGTATATATCTGAAAAAACCACAAATTCAAAAAGACACATGCACCACAGCATTCATAGCAGCATTATTTACAATAGCCAAGATATGGAAGCAACCTAAGTGTCCATCAAAAGATGAATGGATAAAGAAGATGTGGAATATATACAGTGGAATACTACTCAGCAATAAAAAAGAATGAAATTTTGCCATTTTCAGCAACATGGATGGACTTGGAGGGCATTATGCTAAGTGAAATAAGTCAGACAGAGAAAGACAAATACTGTATGATATCATTTATATGTGGAATCTAAAAGATACAATAAACTAGTGAATATAACAAAAATGAAGCAGACTCACAGATACAGAGAATAAACTTGTGGTTACCAGTGGGGAGAGGGAAGAGGGGAAGGGCAAAATAGGGGTAGGTGATTAAGAAGTACAAACTAGGGACTTCCCTGGTGGTCCAGCGGTTAAGACTTTGCCTTCCAATGCAAGGGGTGTGGGTTTGATCCATGGTCAGGGAGCTAAGATCCCACATGCCTCGGGGCCAAAAAACCAAAACATAAAAGAGAAGCAATATTGTAACAAACTCAATAAAGGCTTTAAAAATGGTCCACATCAAAAAATCTTAAAAAAAAAAAAAGAAGTACAAACTATTAGGTATAAAATAAGCTACAAGGATATATTGTACAGCACAGGGAATATAGCCAATATTTTATAATAACTATAAATGGAGTATAACCTTTAAAAATTGTGAATCACTGTATTGTACACCTGTAAGATATAATATTCTACAGCAACTATACTTCAATTTAAAAAAAGATTCTTTGTACTTTGACAGTTTGATTATAACACGTCTCACTGTGGCTCTCTTTGACTTTATCCTACATGAAGTTTACTGAGCTTCTTGGATGTGTAAATTAATGTTTCTCATCAAATTTGGGAAGTTTTTAGCCATTATTTCTTGAAATATTCTTCCTACCCTTTTCTCTCTCTCTCTTCTTCTGGAACTCCCAGTATGCATATATTGGTATGCTCGATGGTGACCCACAGGTCTCATAGACTTTATTCATTCTTTGTTCTGTTCCTCAGACTGGGTAATTTCATTGGCTAATTCTTTCTTTTTTTTTTTAAATTTATTTATTTATTTATTTATTTATTTATTTATGGCTGCGTTGGGTCTTCGTTTCTGTGCGAGGGCTTTCTCTAGTTGCGGCAAGTGGGGGCCACTCTTCATTGCGGTGCACGGGCCTCTCACTCTCGTGGCCTCTCTTGTTGTGGAGCATAAGCTCCAGACGTGCAGGCTCAGTAGTTGTGGCGCATGGGCTTTGTTGCTCCGCAGCATGTGGGATCTTCCCAGACCAGGGCTCGAACCCGTGTCCCCCTGCATTGGCAGGCAGATTCTCAACCACTGCGCCACCAGGGAAGCCCTATTCTTTCTTCTGTCAGCTCAAAACTGTTGTTGAGTCCCTCTGGTGAATTTTTCATTTCAGTTATTGTGATTTTAAACTCCAGAATTTCTATTTAGTTCCTTTTTATTGTTCTGATTTCTTTATTGATATTCTCTATTTGGTGAGACATTATTCTCATGCTTTCCATTAGTTCTTTAGACATGGTTTCCTTTAGCTCTGTGAGCATATTTAAAATAGATGATTTAAAAATCTTTGTTTAGTAAGTCAATGTCTAAGTTTCTTTAGGGGCAACAACAAAGTAGGAGGAGATTGGCCTCGCATCAATCTTAGATTGCCTACCTAGATGTTAATGTGTGAGAGAAATAATCTTCTATTATGCTTAAGCCACTCTTATTTGGGTTTTTTTTCATCACTTCCAGCTGAACCTTACCCTAATTAATACACTATGCAACAGATGAGGAAATGAGGCCCAGAGAAGTGAACTGACTTGTGGTCTGTAATGTAGGAGTGGTATCTCCACATGTATTCCTCACCACAGAAAAACCAAGATAAGCAAGACAAAAAGCAAAAAACAGTACTCAAGTTATAATAGTAAAAAAATAATATATATATATAGATATAGATATAGATAGATGCATGAAAAAGGAAAATTTACAGAATACAGATTTCTCTGTTTTAAAATCACTGAGGATTGAGTAACCATACAGAATCAGTAAATGCTTTTTTTGGGGATTTCCTCCATTTCCCAGTTTCCCTTGCAGTTGGGTTGGTCAAATGACTAAGTTACCTCCAGTGGAATACAAGTGGAAGTGATGTGCACCTCTCCAAACCTGTCCCCCACCCCACACCTCCCATGCCTGTCTTCCATGCTTCTTACCCATCTGGCAACCAAATGCAAAGGACTCTAAGGGTGGAGCCACCTGATAAGGAAGCCTTGGTCCCTGAATCACCCCATGGGAAGCCACCTGTTGTCCAGAAACACCCCACTGGACTGTTATGTGGATGAGAAACAAGCTCTTGTTTTGGGATTTATTTGTTTGCAGCCATATCTAATACAGTCTCTTTTCCTGCTCTTTGCCTCAGCTCCACCTGCTTGGAAGTTGGCCTGTGTTGGGTAGACTTTGAGCCTGAGGAAGACTTTTGTTGACACAGCTACTAGATATGGCGACATTTTCATTCTTTCTTGGTCTCAAGTTTGGTGCCCAACACAGCCCAGCTGCCGTGGGGTGATGTGGCACTACCTGTTTGTGCCTCCCTGCCCCCTCTTGGTTCCTGGTCTCTAGGAAGGGAGGCACTGCCTAACCCCTGAGATTGTGTCTTGGCTCCAGCCATTCTGGACATTCATTCTTTCTCTGAAGTCATGTCTATTTAATATTCCTACTTAATATTTATCTGCCTTTAGGATGATTGCTTAACTTAGTTCTTTAAAGAATAATAAGTAAATGATAAAGTGACTCGACTTCATCTACAGCTCTGAACAGACACCAGGGTCTAGTCTTTCAGAGTAAACAGAACTCTTGACTCTCTTCCCATTTTCTCCAGCTAAAACACCTACAGCCCTTTGGGGACCACCCATAAAATTCAGTATTCACCTGCTAAGGAAATCTCTGGCTCACAACTCATTCGCTGGGAGCCTTAACTGACAGGTCTTGAGCCCAGTGAGAGAGCACAGTTCTAGTTCTCTTCTCCGCCCACTTCCCTTGGGGAAGGTATGGAAGTGGCCTGTTAGAAGAGACCCGTTTCTTTTAGTGATTAGGCATTCTTTTTAGTGATTTCAGGGATGGGTTGTTCTGATTTTGAGGTACGTTTACTTTAAGTCTCTATAGCGGCATCCAGAGCTCCATGACGGCTGCCATCTCTCCACATCCTTCCCCCAAACCCAGGGGAACAACCTCTACTCTTTGGGCTGGTTTGGTATCTGCTATTTTCCCCAAACTCAAGAATTCACCTCAAGGGACTTCCCTGGTGGCGCAGTGGTTAAGAATCCGCCTGCCAGTGTAGGGGACACGGGTTTGATCCCTGGTCTGGGAAGATCCCACATGTCGCAGAGCAGCTAAACCCGTGCACCACAACTACTGAGCCTGCCACTCTAGAGCCCGCGAGCCACAACTACTGAGCCCGCGTGCCACAACTACTGAAGCCCAAGCGCCTAGAGCCCGTGCTCCACAAGAGAAGCCACCGCAATTAGGAGCCCGCGCACCACAACGAAGAGTAGCCCCCGCTCTCTGCAACTAGAAAAAGCGCGTGCGCAGCAACGAGGACCCAACACAGCCATAAATAAATAAATAAACAAACAAACAAACAAGGAATTAAATAAATAAACTCATAAATTAATTAATTTTAAAAAGTCACCTCAACAACAGAGTTCAGAGGAAAGAGCCTCCGCTAACTCGGGCCTCAGGAAAGTCACATAGATTACCTTCCTTAGGCTCCCATCCTCACCTCTCAACTGGGGAGAAGAATTCCTTTCCTGCCTACCCTATACAATGGTGAATATTAAATGGCAGGAAGTTTTCGAAACCACTGACACCCTGCAGAGTACCATATAAACACTAGGATTACCTATACTGTTTTGCTTTTAGAAACTATTCAGCTTCACCCTTTCTGTTTCTAATCCCCTCCATCTCCCTTCCCCCACCCCATCAGGGTCTGGCTCTTCCCTCCGGAGGAGAAGGGAGGAGTGATTCACACTTCCTGGCTGGCCTCCTTAATTAAGCCTAGCTTCACTCTCCGACCACTCCCTCTCTTCCTTCTCCTTGGACCAGGTGACCTCCCTCAACAGTTCAGGTGTCTCAGGGCGGCTTTCCACGGTCGCCAATGGCTCTGCCTCGGGACAATAGGGTATTTCATACACCCTATCTTGAAACTGACAGAATCACCGAGCTCGGGTGGAATCTGAGCGCTTGTACCAACTACAGCTCCGCGGGTGGAGAAGGGAATGGGGGCTTCCAGTGGGGCCGAAGTGTGAGTGTTGGGGGTGGGAGGAGGGAGTGGGGCGGGGATGGGCCCCGTGTGTTCCGGTCTTTGCAGAACAGTTTCTGGGCTGCCCCTCCTTTCTGACCTCCGCGCACCGCAGCAGTAAACCTGTGTTAATTGAACGATGCTTTATTTACTGCCCACCAGACAGAGAGCCCTGTCCGCAGCACAGGATTGATGGGGGTGGGGGGGCGGACAAAGAGGAGGGCGTCCCACCCAGGACTCAGGTCTCAGCCCTCAGGATCCCCGAATCAGTCTCATCTTCCCGAGCAGAATGGAGGAGACGGGGCCGGAGTCTCAGGAGGGCGAAGACGGAGGCGGCAGCAGCGTCCCAAGGGTCCCAAGGTTCTATCTTTACTATTGAGTAACCCGCGCTGGTCGAAATCCGCTTCGTGGTACCCGACGGTGCGTCAAGACTACACCGTAGAGCGAGCGCAAATGAGGGAATGGGGTAATTATGCTCATGGTTGCGGAGATAAACGCTCTCACCCGACTTCAGCGGGTCACTGAGGCTTTGAGCTCCGCTGCCGCAGCTCGCTCCGGAGCCAGTGCTGGTTCCGAGTTTCGCATCGCCCTCGTGCTGCCTCCGATCCCCGCGGGAGTCATCTGCACCAGGCCCTGCCACCCGGGGCCCCGGGACTAGGCGCCACTCCACTCCCGGGCACCGCGCTCGTCTGCAGCCGGTACCCTGAGAAAACGTGCGCTGAAGACTCACAGGGACCAGGTTCAAATGCAGGTCCCGCCGCTGTAAGCGTGTCTGACTCTGGGCAAGTTCCCGAACGTGACGTCTCAGTTTCATGTACCAGTAATAATAGCTTCTTTGTGTGGCCGCTGTGAGAATTAAACAGATACCAGGTGTGTAAAGTGCCTGATGCGGAGTAAGCGTTCACGAAATGGCAAGTATGACCTGTTACTCTGGGGACCACGAAGTCACCATCGAGCTGCGTCTCCACGGCCCAGGGCAAGTTACCCGGATAATTCTGCCAGCAACGAGCTTTTGAACTAGTGAGAGGTCCTGGCTGGGCAGCCAACACAAACCCTTGGAAAAGCCCTGAAGGAAGGGAATCGAGGGCCTGCAGCTCTGCAAGGCCCACCCCCGCGGCTGCTCTTGCCTTCTGGCTGCTCTTGCCTTCCTGTCTGACCCGTCATTCCCTTTATAGGACCTCAGGCGGCTGGTCTGGCTGCCAGGCCGGGGCAACCGAGGCTACACTCTGGCCGGAGACTGCAGAATCCCAGGCATGGGCCAGTCGGGCCTGAGTGCCCTGGACCGGCAGAGGTAAAGTGCCCTGAGCTGGGATGGCTACCAAGTTGCGGACGGCTTCTTCTCCCGAGGTGCGTCCCAAGCCGCTAGTTCAAGGGCCAGACGAATGAGGCTGCCCAGTCCCTTGGTCCCCTTGCTCCCCTGTGCTCAGGCCCCAGAGCTTCACGTCATCTCGAGCAGCGCGCGGGTCACTTCTCCCTGAAAGCCGGTCGCGCCGGGCCTGGCATCGAGTGTGCGGCTGGGTCTGCGAAGGCCTCGGCCGCCCGGAGCAGGCGGAGCCGCATTATTTCTCCTTGCAGCCCGCCAGAGTCCTAGCGGGTGCACGCTACTCAGAGAGTGAGGAAGCACTTGGTACTCCGGGTGGGCCGGGCCGCTGGTAGCTCTGGATTTAGCCCTGGCAACGGCCAGGGCTGCTACCGTCCTAAAGAAGGCGTCCTCCTACGTGTCCGCCCTCGTGCCAGCCTATCGGGTTTGTGGGTCCTCCAAGAAAGGGAGCCTCTGGGGCAACTAGGGGCGCCTGTCGGGCCTCGCAAGGCGCGCTTTCTTCAGGCGCATCCTCAGGGTCTCGCTTAGACTCTCACCTGGCGGGGGAGCAGCCCTGCTGCTGAGATCGAGGGGGAAACAGAGTGGAAAACTCACCGCATTGGAGGGCACCCAATCTGACCCTCTCCTCTCCGATTCCACCCCACAACCCAGGAGAAACATTTCCCGAGTTACAGCTGTACAGGAACCCACGGAGTTTCGAGAAGAGACTCCTGCGAGGCGACTCTCGAGGCCTTGACCCTGACACAGGGACTCGAGATCTTTCTGGGCTCCACTGCACGGCCCCCAGCAGCAGCGACCCAGAGACCCTCCTTTCCTCCCTGCTCACCCTGCCCGCGTCCAGCAGCGGCTCCAGGAATCAGGAATCAGGAAAAATCCGTGCAGGGTTGGGTTCCCGCGGCGCGAGAGGAGAGGCTGGTTCTCCTCCAGCCCCAGGCACCTCCTTTACAAGCGGCATTCTGGGCTCCTCCGAGTGCCCTGGTCGGCTCACTGGCTCACCCACACACCTCTGTACTCAAAAAGAGCCACGGTCTCAATGCACATGTCGGCCCCACCTATTCACACCAGCGCGGTTTTTCACCCTATTGCATGCACACACTCTCTTATGCCTTCTCACATCTCCCAGTACGTCCTCACGCACTGGGTCACTTCCCTCTCCAGCGTCCCTAGGCAGCTTCTAGTGCCCAGGGTACCCAAGCCGTAGTGTTGGAATGGGGAACACGAGAGAGTGAAGGGGCCCAGTCATGAGCCCAAGCCCTCCTCTGTCCTTCTCCACCCGCCCCTCAATACAAAAACATTCACAAGTTTCCTGTCCGGAGGCCCGGCAGCATCCCAGCAAGAGGTGGGCACTGGTGGAATCCAGGAGGCTAAATTCCCTGTGTCCTGACTCTGGTGCGCCCACTCGGCTGGTCCCTGCTTCTCTCAGGGGCCAAAATGGTGTTAAACAGGGACTGGGTTAAACTGAGGACCAAGTAGACCGGTGTTCTCCCCAGATCTCCCTGGCTCTGTTGAACCTTTCTTGTGTGGCAGGCCATCACCACCTGCTCCTTAGGCCACTCCCTGGAGATGCTCTTCGCAGGAGGGACACCAGGTCGAGGCCTGACCTGAAGCCTGGAGAGGGGTGCTGAGTGCGGGGTGAGGAAGGAGACTGCGCGGGGAGCACAGGCAGCCCTCACGCTCCCGTCTGCCTTCAGTAGCCCTTGGCTTCTACAGCCCCGAAGCAGATGAGCCGGCCAGCTGCCCTCAAGGGCTGGGTTCTACCTTCTTCGTTAGGGTTTTACCTTGGAGGGTACGTGTGTATGGGACCTGGCTGGGAATAAATGAAAGGTGAACATGGTCAGGGAAGCCGAGAGGGAGACTCCCGCTTCTAGCTGCTGCGTCCCTTCAGGTGGCCTGAGCAAAACTCTCGGCTTCAGTGGCTACTGGCAGAGGGGAGGGATGACAAGTCATTGGGAACACTGTTTGGTGAACACCGACGGGGAATAGCTGCATTCACCTGGCAACATCTGTGCAAAAGTTGCGTCCAGTTGGCGTGGTCGGTCTAGTGGAGTGTGGAATGGAGGACTGGCTTGTATAGATTTATACAGCGGGTGAGTAGCTGCTCGGGTTTATTTTGAGACCTTCTGCATAGTTTCCCTTTTTAAATATTTTCGGAGTTAGCTTTCCAAGGGGGAGGGAAAGAGGGAAGTTGCAACAAGTAGCGCCACTAAGCCAGAATAAAGCTCCAGGATGGGCACCCGCCCCCTACTGGCAAGTGAGAACTCCCAGCAAACTCCATTGATTCCACCTGGACCTCTGGAGCGAGGGTGGGGTCCCTGACCGTTTGCAGCCTCGGCTTAGGACCATCTCTTTCTCTGGGCCACAGCTGCCTGGAGCCAAGGCCTTCCCGGCCAGCCGGGCTTCAAGGCTGTGTTCTGGCCCCAGCAGGTCCATGGGCTGGGACGGGCTGCTCACTGGGGCACCGGTGGGAGACTGGGTTTGAAGGCTTCTGGGGAGAAGCAGAGGTTTGTGTTTGTGTGAGTACAAGGACGAGGGAGGGGCTCATTTGTGTAGGTATTTCCCTTACATCCGTGCAGGCGAGTGTTTCACCTGAGTGCATGTGTTTGTGTGTCTGTAAAAATGGGTTGAGTGTCTATGTGTGTTTGTGTGTGTGAACATATGTGTGACGGAGAACGATATTTCCCCGTGTGGCCACAAGTGTGAGTGGGTGAGTGTTTTTGTGCTACCCACAGTGCCCGGCATAGTGAATCGAATGATAAATGTGTGCGCATCCTTGTGAAAGTTGGTATAGAGCCTGTTTGCCTGTGACTGTGAGTGTAGAAAATAGGAGGCAGGTAGGGGAGATGTGGGCTCCAGGGACTACTGTGTTTCCTCCCTTCGAGAAGTAAGGACGGGTCTGTCGGCTCAGCTCGGCTGACTCAATGCAGCTTCTCGCTCCCTTGAGCCTCTCTGGACCCTCAGACAGTAGCAGGCTCTACACCCCGCCAGTCAGGGAGGGTGGGGCCCCTCGGGTCCAGGAAGACCTGAGTTGTCCCCTGAGAGCACAGCCTCCAGGAGAGGCCACAGGAGCTGCCAGGACTGCACTTCCTCTTAGGGGTGCAGGGGCCGTGGGGTGCTTAATGCCGTCTTATCCTGCTGGGGATTCCCTTGACCCCCACGACAGCACAGAGCTTACGCTGAGGCAAAGCCTCCCTCTCCAAGTTAGCCCGCCCAGCTGCCCGCGTGCCCGCGGGTCTCGACTGGGAAGGAATCCTTGATATTTAGAAAGTCCGCGCAGAAGTGCTCTCCGCGAGCGCTGATTTCACCAGCGCAAAGTGCCGGAGAGGTCCTGGAGCTCCAGGATCACGGGGTCAGAAGAGCGCCTCCTCCCCTCCATCCCTTCCCACCCAGGGCCGGCAGGTCTGGTCGGAAGCGTCCCGGTCGCGGAGGAGTAACGTGTATGGTACCAACAGCCACCGAGACCTGAGACGGAAAAGCCTCAACTTCCTCCTCGAGGAGTCCCGCCGGCTTCGGACCTGCCTGGACCGGCTTAGACTTGTCGCTTGATGGGGAGGGGGGCTGGATCCCTGAGAGGGGAGGGGGCGCCCTAGGTTAATTTACAGCCGCAGAGGCACCTACGGCGCACGACGCACGGAGGTGCCTCCTCTGCCTGACCATCCAAGCCCCGGCGTCCGCTTGTTCCCATTTAGAACACGCGCCCGGCGCGCCCGGCTCCCCGAGTCTCCCGGACTTCCCTTCTCCCCAAACCCCTTCATCTTCACGCCAAACCAACGGATTTCTGAGCGTGGAGACCTTCGTTCCACGGCCACACGCACGACCCGGGCTTCGCGGCTGGACCAGCGGCTGCCCTTTCGGCCAGCGAATCTGGCCAGTACGTCGTGCCTGGTTCTGGGGATGGCGACCACCGCTAAGGAGTCCGCCCTTCAGGAAACCTCCACGGCCCGACTTGTTTCCCAGCCTTGTTATGTCCAAACACATGTAACCACGTTACGCACACAGCCTCTCATTTCCTACCCCCATTCCCAGGTGAAGAAAGAGGCAGGTGAGGGCACTGCTCGGCTGGTGGGGGGAGAGGAGTCCCCACGAGGGACAGGCCCCTTCCCCGCTCCTGCAGGGAGCTTCCCGGACAAGAAAAGGGACAGAGGGCTTTGGGGCAGGAGGTTTCAGAGTATTCAGCCCCTTCACCTTGCGACTCAAACGTTGTGTGTGTGGAAAGGCGCCTCCCGGTTTCTGGGACTCATGGGGCTTCGCTGCCCAGAACGGTCCACCCGGGGTGTCGAGTCCCTGTAGGGAAATCAGACACAGCTGCACTCGTGGCTCGCGGGCCTCGTGGTATATATCCATATATATATATTTATGATTTCTAATTTTATTATAAAATAAAAGCAGAAATATTTCCCGAAGAACATTCACATGAGGGCGTAACAGGGAGATGGCAAGTCTGCGGCTGGGAGGCACGCTCTGCCGGGAGCACGGTGGCCACAGTCCCAGGAGGAAGAGGAGAGCGAGTGGCGGGGCCTCACCAAGACAGAGGGGCAAGCGGCAAGGGGGCGTTCAGGGGCTTCCCTGCCGCCACCTTTGCTCTTTCACTTAAGTTACTAGGCAGCGCTGACACCTGCAGCCCCCAGCTGACCCCGGGGGGAGGGCCTCTGGAGAAAGCCTGGGTTCAAAGGCCCTGTCTTCTCTTTGCTCTTCCCCCTCCCACTCCCACCCCAGTAAAATGAGGAATGGGGGGGGAGGGCAAATAGACCGCCAGGCACGAGGAGAAAGACCGACGGGTACAGCCCGCGAGGTGCAGGAGGCTGGCGGAGAGGAGAAACAGAAAACAGAGATAGAGTAATAGAAACCTAGCGAGAGAGGGCAAGCCGGAAGTACAGAGGGAAACAGAGACAGTGAAAAGGGGGAAAGCAAGAAGAAAAGAAAAGAAGAGAGAAGGAAGGGGAATGAAGAGGAAGAAAGAGCAAGGAAGGCAAGGGAAGAGAGAGAAGAGAGGGAAAGAGAAGGCAGGGAGAGAGAGTAGGAGAATGGTGTATAATTTATTCCCTTCCCTGGTTCAAGACCCGGTCCCAGGCCTCCAAAGGATCTCCAAAGCAACTTGTTGAAAATAAATCCCGAACAAAGACTAAACCAGAGAGCCATCCGCCCTGCCCGGGCCGGCAGTTCTGCCCGCTCAGCGCGCGGGTCTTTCAGTACCTGGTGGGGTCGCCGGCGCGGGGCGCCCTCCGGACACGGTCCTTCTCAGGTCCCGAGCGACCAGCCCAGAAGGCAAGCGCGTCGAGGCAGGCGGGGCTCTAGGAGCCCAGGTCCACGAGGTTGGCCGACATGGGGTTGAGGATGGAGTCCTGCAGGCCGTGGTGATGCTGCAGTGGGTCCGAGCCGCCTCCCCCCGGCACGGGCACGGGCACGGCGCTGGGGCCCGGAGGGTGGCCCAGGCTGTGCAGGGACGGCAGCCCGGGTGGCGGCGGCGGGCTGAGCAGCAGCGCGGGGCTGGACGACGAGTGGTCTGGCGTCCCCGACGGCGTCTTTTCGTCCTCCGAGCTGCCTAGCACAGACTTGCCGCTGCCGTTCAGCGACGCAGCCAGCGGATTGTGGCTGTTGGAGTTGGAGTTCTCGCTGTTCTCCCTGCAAGTGCAGGAGCAAAGCAGCTGGGTCAGCGGGGAAACCGAGGCTGCTCGGCGCCGTGTCGCCCGGAGCCAGAGCCGCCGCGCGCTGCCTGCGGGTGTTTTCGGTTTCTAACATGTTTCGCGGGCCAAGCCTGGGCTCCGGCTCTTTCAGTCCCTCCAGACCCGATTTCTCTCTCTTATACCTTCTCCCTGTATCGTTTCTATCTCCCCACCTCTCCTGCTCTTAATCTCACGAATATCTTTCTGCTCTCCGTGTGTTCTGCCCTCCTTGCCTACCCCCACTGAGTGGCTAACTTTTCCAGAGCAGAGGGGCAGGGGGGCAGGGTTCAGTGGAGTTGTAGGGAGAGGGACAGGGAGGAAGAGAAGGTGCCTGGGTTTTCGGATCACTCTTGGCTCCTCAAGCCAGGGTTTGTTGCGGAGAAGTGGGTCCAGGAGAGTCAGGGACCCTAGATTGTAGGCTGAGGGTCCGCTTGAGGTTGGGGATCTCACAGGTCCTCATCTCCCTTTGCTTTTCTCTGCTTGAGGGAAAACCCTGTCTGAGGGACAGGTTCCTGGAGCTAAGGGTCTTTTCCCTCTAGTTCCAAACTGGCAGGCCTTGTTAAGGTTTTCCTTGCTTGGCCTAGGAACGAGGCCCTAAGGATGCAGGACTCCCTTTTCCTGGTGGCACAGCAGAAACTTCAGCTGGGGGCCTGAAGCTGGGGTGTGGAGGGCAGCTTCTGGGAGAAGAGAGAAGGAAGAGTGAAGGGGATTGCTAATCCTGGCCTAGACTTTTCCACCATACCAGAAACTGAGGGACTCTTCAGCCCTCACCTGGGGCCTGACCTGAGAACTTAGTCCTTCAGGACTCTGGATGCATGCCATTCTGGGGGGAGGGGGACCTCAGCAGGGAGAACCCACCTCCTGCCCTGTCTCTGACCGACCGACAGCCCCTGCCCAGATTTGGAGATTTGAATTCTTGGGTAGATTCTCTCTTTACTGGCTCCCCAGGGCCTTTTCTTTCTGTTTTCCTGGAAGTGAACTTCCCACAGGGCTGGCAGCTGAATCCTTACAACTGTGGATGCTCCAACCTCATGGTCTTAGAGACCAAGGTCAGCTTGAAGCCACCCCCCCACCCTCCCGACTCCCACCGCTGATTCCACTGTTCAGCACCCGCACTCTGACCCTGGCCATTCACTCTGGGCTGCACACACCCCGTACCACAGACCCCGGGTGTCTTGTTTTGCTCTTACACTCAGGCTGATTCTGTTCCCACAGTCAGCTTCTCCCCCTCCAGATTTGGGGTTCTGAGGGGCCAAAGCCACAAGGGCCTCATGGTCAACTGCAAGGCTAGTTCAGCAAGTCCTGGTTTCCCTGAGGACAAGCAACTCCCAGCCCTTCTGCTGCTCTCAGCTCACCCCAGACATACCGACCTACCTGCCAAAGAGGGTAGAGCCTGAGCAGAGAGGAGCTAAGGGCTTGGCAGGCCAGGGAAAGACTGCTGGGTCCAACGAGGCAGAAAAAGGGACATGTGTTTCTCTTCTCTCCTAGAGCTGACACTTCCTCCCCAAGCCTTTCACCTCTTGGTCCTTTCAATGCGCGATAAGACTTTCCCTATCAACCCCCCTATCCAGACAAGGAAAATTCTTCCAGGCCCCTCCACATCCAGGTCGTACCAGGAAAGTTCCAATCCCAGTCCTGACCCCTAATCACACGGCCTGTAGCTGAGTGAGGCAGACGGGAAGCCCTGGGAAGTGCTGGTGTATTCTCACAGTCAGTCTAAACCTGCACCCCGCACCCCGCCCCCCCAGTAGTCCTCGCCAAAACTCCTCTGTCCTCCGACCTTCGGAGGACTAACAAGCGTTGCCTGCAGTGCGCCCCTTGCCTGGAATCCAGGCCTACCGTCTTGCCTTTGCCCCAAAGGTCGCTGCTTCTCCACTTTTGCTCACAAGCGACCAGGGAGTTAGTTGACAACTTCCCGATTGCTCTGCCCGCTTTAGACAAATTTCCGATCTCCTGGTCGCCCGCAAGCGCCGTCCGGGTCAGAGCAGGCTGCAGCAGGGCCCTTGCTGGGACGAGCGGGCCCAGTTCAAGCCTCTCCAGGGGCTGGGCGGACGCCCTGGGACCCCCTCCCTCGAGCCGGGGGTAGCTGGCGCCGAAGCTCTACTTACTCGTACCTTTCCTTGGCCTCGGCTGCCCGGTCGCGCTGCCGCCGGTTCTTGAACCAGTTGCTGACCTGCGTGGTGGTGAGGCCCGTGGCTTCCGCCAGCTCGCGCTTCTCGCGGGGTGAGGGGTAGGGGTTGTGAGCGTACCACTCGCGCAGCACGCTTCGACTCTTTTCCTTGAAGCAGTAGCTGGTCTCTTCGCCATCCCAGATGGAGCGCGGCAGGGGAAACTTGCGGCGCACTCGGTACTTGCCCACAGCGCCCAGGGGCCGGCCGCGCAGCTTCTCCGCCTCGATGTAGTGCGCCTTGAGCCACAGCTGCTGCAGCTTGGCGTGGTTGTGCGGCGAGAACTGATGGCTCTCCAGGATCTTGTAGAGCTCGCGGAAGTTGCCGCGGTGGAAGGCCACCACCGCCTTGGCCTTGAGCACGCTTTCATTCTTGTGGAGGTGCTCGCAGGCGGGCAGCGACCACAGGAAGCGGCCCAGCCGCTCGATGTTGCCGCCCTGTTGCAGCACCTCGCATACGCACGCCACTTGCTCCTGCGTGAAGCCGAAGGTGGGTAGCATAGACATGGTGCCGGTTGCGCCCACCCGCGCGCGCCCTCAGCGCGCCGCGCGGTCCGGCATGGGCGCCTCCCCGCCGGACCGTCCGGGCCAAGAGGCGGGCGGGGTGGGGGGGGGGCCCTGGCCTGGCGCTGGCTCCCGGAGAACTCCGAGTCACTGCAGGACGTCCCCGAGCCGGCCGCGGGTCCCGCGCCGCTCCGCGACCCCGCCGCCCGCGCACTTCTCCTGAGTCCTCGTCCAAGCCCGGGGGCCGCCCGGGACGCCGCTCCGCATGCTCCGCGCCCTCCCGCCCGCCAGCCGCTCCCTCGTTCGCTTCTCGCTCGCTCTCCCTCCCGTCTAGCTCGCTCACTGCTTTTTTAATAATATTATTCTAAGCGGGCATGAGGCGCGGCGGCCCGCGCCCTGATTGGTCTGGTTATCTGACCCGGGGCCTGCCCGCGCCAGACAATAGTCGGAGTCAAATTATTCGCCATGGAGACGCTGTCAGTCACTGGTAACCCGAGCCCGGCGGGCCTGGCGGCTCCCCCCGGCCTGCTCCGCTGACAGATCGCCGGGCTCCGAGCAAAGCGTAGGGCAGCCCGAGACGGGAGCCGGAGGCGCTCCAAGAGCCTGGGAGGCGGAGAGGGCCGGGCAGAGGCCAGCGGCGGCGGTGATTGACGGGGCGGACGCCCAAAGAGCAAGGGAGGAGCTGGACCCGGGAGGCGGGGGTGGGGTGGGGGGGCGGAGTGGAGACGCGCAGAGAAGAAAAGGGGAGGACCGAAGTGAGGACGGAAGAGGGGAGAAGAGAAGGCGGAGGACGTTAAGGGGGTGCCGGGAAGAAGGGGAGGGAGTGGGGTGGAGGGAGCCACGAGGGGGAAGAAACTTTGCCCAGCTTTTCGCAAGGCCGCGCCGGCTGTCCCCCGGGTCATCACGCCGCTCCCGGGGCTGCTGTTTGCCGGGTGGATTCTGCCCAGGAGCTGACCAGTGGGGTGGGAGAGTTTGGACGCGCTAGGGCGCCCCTTAAAGATTTGGCTTTTCCTGCTGACAGTGCCCCACCCCCATCCTAGGAGTTCGGGACCCGCGAGGTCCGCGAGGGAGAGGGGGAGGGAGTAAGAGAGAGAACTGAGGAAAATTTGGCAGTGGCTACAGGCGGACGCTTGAGAATCTACTTCTTGGAGGATCCCGCCTTTCCTCCTTCTCTTAACCGGGCCGGCTGCCCCGCGGCCAGTACCGCCCGGCTGAGCGCTCTTGGCTCCTCGCTGGGCGGGGACTCAGACTTAACCCCACGGGTCCCACGGCCCGAGAAGCTCCCGGCACTTCCGTGTGGCCTCCACGGAAGTTGACTCCGGTGGGCAGCGCCGGTGGTCTGCGCATAGGGATGCGAGGGCAGGGAATCTAGGATGGTCTTGGCCCTTCCCCTGTGGGTGGTCGGGGAGGCAAGATCCACCACCTTCTGGCCTCTCAGCTTGGACTCGGCTCTGGCCAATTCCAACATGAGAACCGGGTCGCCGAGCTCTGGAACGAAGGGCTTAAAAAGGGGATCCTATTTTTTGCTTCTTTGTCACGGCGCGTGTGTAAACACGTGGCGCTGGTTCTCTGGGAGAAGGGCAGGCGAGTAGGTGGGAGGGCTGGAGTGGAAGAGGGGGTGTTGCGGCTGTTTCTACGGTTTTGAAAAGCCCCGGGGTTAGCTCCTTCCCCGACTGGTCCTTCCCACCTCCGTTTCCCGTCTTGGCTCTGAGCTGTTGCGGGCTGGAGCCTCGCTGGCTCCCAGTGCCAGGACTCAAGCCAAAACAGAGCCCCGGCTCTGCCTTCAGCTTAGGACTGTGCAATCTGTGTCTAGGCCACATTTCTTGGTTCCTACGCCTTTAAATTTACTCAGAAGTTTGTGCTAGGAGCACTGGAATGGGGGTCCAGAACCCTGGGTTCAAGCTGTGACTTTGCTTGGTGTTTTTGAGCAAGGCTCCTATTTGTTCCTCTAACCCTTAGTAACATTTCCCAAAGTTTCCCCCCTGCTCTAGCATTCTAGAAGTCCTGTGGGGGACTTGCAGGCATGAAAGAGTGGAACCCTGGGATTCTCCCTGAGACTTCCGCCTCTGGGGGCCTGTCCAGGTGTATTGAGACCACAGGGTTATCAAAGTATGTTCCAAGCCCGTGGCAGGGACAGCTCCTGCAGGATTTCAGGTGGCATGCTCAGAGCCCGCACCAGTCTGCTGCGAGGAGCCCTGCTGTGTCCAGGCCACTTTATCCGGAGTCCCGTGTGCTGCCACACAGGGTTTGTTTGCCCCAGAGTCGGGCTTAGAGGACTCTGGAAGACATGAGGAAGTACTTACCCCTGGCTGCAGTGAGGTTCAGAGCCCACCTTACTCGTCCCAAGAAAGGGCAACCTACTCTTTCCAAGACCTCTTCCTCAGCCACGTGATTAGTGACTGGCAGGCAGGTCCCGCCTCTGGCCATGGCGGTCTTACATCTTGGCAAGAGCAAGTCCTAACTGTCGGGAAGCACCCTAGTCTGGTGCAGGTGAGTGGGACTGGGCAGTAACTCCCTGGTGTGAGGCTTTGGGCCAGTTTATGGTCTCCACCTCATTCTCTCCCTTAGATGAGGCCTGCGTGATCTTTCAGGTCCCTGTTGCTGGAATGAGTCTAAGAATACTAACCTTGAAAAAGTGGGTAAACTGCAACCTCAGCCACAGCTTCCACTGGGAATATGCCCCTCCCTGGACCCTTGGAGCTTCAAGATTGAACTTCCTTCGGGACGGGGTCCTGCCCACGTTCAGCTAAGGCAGATTTTCTGGAGCTTCAGACTCACTGTCCCTTCTGGTGTTGCTCTCCTTGTGGCCTCTGGGTGCTGAGCCCAAGGGTCAGACCTGCCAGGAGAACACACGTGGTACCCGCCATCTTGGATAATATAGTGTGTGCCGTATGAAAAGAGTAAGCACAAAAAACCTGTAACATCATTACTCAATGCATGGGTGTGTGTCCATATGCCACTAGTTCTGCCCTTCCCCCATATCTGTAGGAAACCAGTTTTAGCAGGTCTGGGCTAGAACCTTTTGCCAGCAGAGGCAGCTGAGCGCCTGCCCTAAAAGAGGCTAGGAGCTCAGCTAGGGTCTCTTTACACTCTGCAGGCCCCTCCCTGCCTAGCCCCCTTCCTGACAGCCTTTGCCACAGGACAGAGCACTTGGCAGGCATTTGGGTCCTCCAGGATTTGACAGATGCCAGCCTGACCCTAAGACAATCTCAGCCCCAGGTTCCAGTGCTCAGAGCAGCTGCTGGAGAGGCCTGAGGGTGCCAGACACGGTGGGTCTACCCCACCCCAATCCAAGGAATCTATGGACTATGCAATCTATTCCTCCCCTAAGACATACTTGAAAGGCCTGCACAAATAGAAGCTCCATGGCTGGGGAGGAGAAAACTTTTGTAGACCTGTGGAAATTTGGGCTTTATTGAAATGTCTCCTTTCATCTCCAAAGTGGGCCTGGAGTCCTTTGGGATAGACTTTCTGGAAGGCAGCAGCAGGGGTGGATGGGTGAGCTTTAAAGAGCCCACACTGACCCAGTGCCTTTGCCCCGACTCTTGGTCAGGGACAGTCTGAGGCTGGGCCCCCACAGATAGCACCCACTGCCCATCCCAGGGGCAGCACATGGCCCCCTCCCGGGACTTTTGGAGAAAGAGAAAACAGCGGAACCAACCTCGCAAGGGCTTCCCTGACTTTGGTTTGGGGCTTTTCGTAAAGAAGGGGTTGCTAAGGAAAAGGAGCTGCTAGCCGGCTATTTCCAACGCCAGCAGAGAAGGGGGCGGGGGTTCGGTGCCAAACCAGAGAACCAGACCTTTTCTTTTCTTAAACTTTATTTTTCCAGCCTATAAAGACTGCAGAAATCCCCTGGGCAGACTCCGGCCCTGACGCCGCCCGCCTCAAGCCCTCCCCGCGGTTCTGCATCTGTGGGGCGTCCCGGCCCGGGGGTGGGGAAGCAGGGTGCACCCGCCCGGAACCCGGGGTGGGCCGACCGCGGCCGCAGAGCCCTGTTCCCCCCACACTCGCCCCTACCCGGCCTCCCGCTTGGGCCTCGCTCGCGTTTCGGTGAAAGCGGGCTCCCGCCGCCCCGCCTGCCCCCTGGCATTTGCGACCCCCCGCACCGCACGGTTTTCTGTGTTGGCCGACTTTTGGGGCAGGTCAGGGCGCGGGAATTCCGCTCGCAGCAATTCTCCGTTTTTGAAGACGGTTCCGGTGGCGCCCGGGGATACAGGGAACTGGACTCCGGGTGGCCGCCCTCGTGAAACGGCGCGAAACGGGGCATCTCCTGCGCCGCACGTGGCTGGCACGGTCCCGGGCCCCCAAGGGCCGGAGCAGCAGCGTCCAGCGGGGGCAGCCGCTGCCCTTCCGCCCTGCGGGCCTTTTGCTCCGGACCCATGCGGCGGCCTGGGCCGCCCTCACGAGCAAACGGTTTGGAGGCCGCAGGCTCACAGGGGATCTGGTTCAAACGAAAAGAGCGAGAACGTAGGGCTTGGGGTCGGTCTGGAGGCCGGCAAACCCAGGAATAGGCCCGGGGCGGCGCCAGGGCCGAGCAGGACTTGAGACGGGTCCCCAGGTCCCGGACGCTGCCCGCCTGCCTACGACGCCCGTACCGGCTCGCGGCCTTGCATCCCCGCCCGCGGTCACGGCTCGGTCCTGGAGCCCTTCGTACCCGCGCATCGCTCCCTCCGGGGCTGGCAGGGGACTCCGGGCCCCTTTGCCTGGGAAGGGGTTGGGGACTGGGGGGCGCGGGCGCAGGCTTGTGGGGTCGGGCATCCGGGTGAGGGGGCCAGGTTCTCGGCTTTGGGGCCAGGAAGCGGCCGAAGTCCGCCGCCGGGTTTTTTCCGCGGCGGCGCGGAGGGCCTGGGCACTGCGGCCCTGCCTTCGGCCGGGTCTGCCCGCGAGCGCCCCCACGCGGCAGGTCCCAGAGTCCGGGTCGGTGGGTCGATGCTAGGTTTCCCGCAGGCCTCTAACGGAGCAGGGAGAGGGCGCCGGGAGGGCCCGCAGGTTCCTCCCTGCTCACCACCCCGAGCACTAACCGGCCGGACGCACAGGCAGAGAGGACACGAGAAGTGGGGTGCGTCCGGGCAGCGCGCTCCCTCGGAGACAGACACACACCCGTTCCGAGGCGCACTAGGTTGCCCGGGTCTGATCCCACGATCCTTGGGGAACAGTCACCGGCTTTTCACCCTCGCGTGTCCCCCCGCCTGGAGACTCCGGATCTGCCTGGCGCACAGTGGAAATGTTCGAATGAATGCTTGAATGACCTGTGGGATCTGACTGACAGCAACAACTGGGAAGTACCAGGCCAATAAGAGAATGGCCCTCTTCCTCCTCTTTCCTTCTGTGCTTCACTTCCAGTCCCCTTCCTGCCCTCCTTTCTTTGCAGGGGAAGACTCAGAGCTGTGACGGCTTTCTCCAACCAAAAGTACTGGGTGCTGGAGTCTCTGTAGGGCTATGTAGAAGCTACAGACCGAACGCGCTGCTCTTAGAAATTACAGATCTAACTGCCTATAGCGTTACCAGGTCCCCCTGGGCTGCAGGAAAGAAAGTTTTCCAAGTAGAGCTATTCTAGTTTTTGTGGGTCTGCTGTCTTTAGTTGCATTTCCTTAGTTACTTTACAAAACTCCTCTGTAGGTAACGTGTAGATCAGGTTTCCTGTAAGAAATGACTTTTTTTTTTTTTTTCTTCTTTCCATTACCTGTGAGAAATTCTATCCGAGAGTAGGGATTCCTGGCTTGGCACTTCTCTCTCACTGCTGTATCTATTTTTATTACCATTAATTACAGTGCATCAGTCCCACTCATCAGCGACACCCCTCCCCCTGGCCAGTGACTGCTCTTGGCTCTCCTGACTTGGGTAGCACCTGGGCCAGAGGGCACTCCCACCCCACCATTGAAGGCAGCCACACAGGGGTTTCCACCAAGTTCTGCATTTGAAAAGGGAACCTGGAAAAAGCCAAGATTGTTCTGAACTGGGAAATCCGATACTTTATTTTGTTGTCTCTGTGAATTAAGGCTAAAATCCAGGGGCTGTTTCTTATAGAAGAATGTGTGCTAATTAATTTATGCACATTGCTGTGAGAATGCTTTAATAAAGTAGGTAGAAACAAGATACAGCCCTGCTGGGGAAGGCACGTAGCTCAGGGAAACCTGTGCCCGAGGCTGCTGCAGAGGATGCAGGTCAATGTCAGCCTCTAATAGATGTCCTCTGGTGGCATTCTGTTTTGTGACGACAGGTGGGGTTGGCCCTCTGGCAATTACCATCTCTGCTCCAACCATTCTAATACAGTTGCACTGTTAGTAAATGCTCACATATGGGGCAGATAGGCTGGGCGGGGCCGAGGACATGGGCTTTGGCAGCAGACAAGCCTGGGTGCTTGGTCCAGACCCACCACTTAAGTAAGCCACTCAACCTTGGAGCCTTATTTTGCTCATGTGTAAAACGAGGATAATAAGCCAGTGTTGGCACACAGCAAGCATTCAACGTTTGCTTATTGAATACAGTTGCATTGGGGATTGGAGATAAAGTTTGTAAAACATCTGGCTGACAAGAGGTGCTCAATAATTGAGGCTGTTGTTGTCATTGGGATGTGATGGGATGGTGTGTTTACACAACTGCATATGATTAGTGTGATTTCAGAAAGCACCTGACTTAAGTGTCAAAAGGCAGATTTAACTTCCAGGTGACAAATATTATCAAGCCCCTCTCGTTTCCCAGACCCGGGCTAGGCACTGTGGGAAGTGCTCAGTTGTGTGATGGGAGGTCCTGGAGCAGGTGGAAAGACAGAAGCTCGTACGTGTGAGACTCCGTTGGTCTCTGCAGTTCACCATCTGCGGCAGCCTTGGAGAGGGTGTGGGCTTTGGTGTCAGGCTATCTGTGTTAAATCCTGCCTCTGCCACTTAATAACAGGGTGACCAAGGGCAAGCTACTCAATCTTATGGAGTCAGTTTCCCAGTCTAGGGAGAAAAAAAAGTAGGCATAACAAACACCTTTGCTCTCAGGGGTTGGGGAAGTGGAAATGAGCTAAGCATGTGAAAAGGCTGGGTCCCCATTCCGAGAGGAATAGGAGAACTTCAGCAGCCATAATGTTTTGTATTATCTTATGGTGTTTCCAGGATTTTGGTCTCATTAAGACAATTCTCAAAGCAAAAGACAGCTGCATACGGGTGTGACATCGCATGTTCCTTTGGGGTTGAGACCAAGGCTTCTCCCCCTGTTGTGTTTGCTCTCAGCGTTGAGGACAAGGCAGAACTCACGCTGAAAGCTCCATAGGCAGGTGTGGATTGTGCGTTGTGACCTAGAGTAAACGGAGCGACTCCTCTCCGCTCCCTAACTCCTTCCTTCTCAGCACGCTGTGCCTTGAGATAGAGTCAGGAGTATCTGTTCAAATGTCTTCCACTCATAGAGTATCTTCTGTATACAAAGCAGTATACTAATGCAGAGTGGGTACCATCATCCTATAAAGTGGGCATTATTAGCATTTACAGAGGAGGAGATAAGTTCAGAGGTTAAGCAACTTGACCAAGGTCATATGGCTGGTAAGGAGCTTCTGAAACTTCAGTTCTTAAGGCCAAAATCCATACTATCAGCCGTAAGCCAGTTACTGCCTTTAGTTCCTTTGTAATAGCAAAAGTAATAATAGAAAGAATTTACTGAAGGCCTATGTGCCAGGCATTGTGACATCTCACATAATCTCAAAACACCTCCATGAGCCAGGCATAATTAACTGCTCCATTTTGCAGGTGGTGACACTGAGGCTCAGAGAGGTTGAGTACAACTCCAGCAGCTATGGCAGAGCTGAGTTCTTGAATGCAGGCTGTTCGGCTGCAGAGTCTATGCTCTGACCCACTTCACTGAGAGCTTTTCCACCAGACTCTCCTCCCTCACCCCCAAGCTTTTCTTCTCTCTGAGCTCAGGTTCCCCGGGCACTTCCAGCTACCAGTGGTTCGAGTTCCCTGTAGGTGTCAGGAAGATAGGGCTAGGCTCTAGGAAGAGCCAGCTCTCCCCGCCTCAGGTTTCAGCCTCTAGGCCCTGGGGTTCGTGGCCTTCACTCCCTGTCAGCCCCTGCAGGGCAGGAGTCCACTGTGACCAGGGCAAGCTGTATAGCGGTAGCCTCAACCCCAAGTTGGTAAAGTCTGGTATGTACTCATGGCTCCCATTATGTCTGGGCTGAGCTTGTGGGACTCAGAGAATTAAAGTGTCTTAGGCAAGGCACTTTGATGTGCAAGCTCAGAAATTCACTCAGACCAACAGAAGAAACAAAAGAATGAATTTCTTATAAGGATTCAGGGCTAGCACATGGATTCAAGGGCAGGGGACACCACTGTCCTTAACAGGGGTGGAACCAGAAACTGGAAAATAGTTAGATATCAAGGCAGCCACTTTTTCTCCCTCTGGGTGGCGGAACAGTCTCCTTTCTCAGAGAATCTTTGTTCTCTCTCCGAAGAGCAGCTCTCTCTGTTCCTTCTCCTTTTAATACTTCCCTAGGCTTTAGTGTGTCCCCCGCTCCGGGTACTCAGGAGGCACTCCAAAATCTCTGCCCCTGTTCCAAATTCTTGAGAGAGAGAGAATCTCATAGGCTCATCTTGGGTCACGTGATTCCCACTCCAATCAGTGATGCTGTGTGGGTGGGTGGGCGGGACTATATGGCACCCCGCCCAATCCGCAGGAACTGTGAGTCCGGCCATGGGAGAATGAGGTGATTGGGTGGCTACCGGTTTCTAGTCAGCTATGGAATGCCCAAGTCTAGGGCCTGGTACCCAGAGACATTAAACAAATTAGTTCCTTTGCTTTCCCCTTCTCCCCACTCCCCAGTGTGGTGCCTTTTCCAGTCCATCCATCACAAATCAGCCAGAGCTACCAAATTAGAGCCCAGATACGATGGTCCCACTCTGTGTTTAAATTCCTCTAATGGCACCTATTAACCTCATGATGAAATTTAGACTTCTTAGCGTGGCATATGAGGCCCTTTATCATCGAACTTTGCACGTATATCTAGCTTATTTCTCCACGCTGCCCACTTCTTTCTCAAGACTTTAGCCATCCAGAGTGATTTCCGTGCACTCTTCCACTCCTGTGGTAGAAACCCATCACCACCCACTTATGCCTCCCTGACCCTGGGCTTGGCTGTGTGACAGGCTTGGACCAATGAAATGTGACTGGGTGAGCAGATGCTTCTATAGACATTGCAAGGTGCCACCAGGACTCTTTCATCTTTTGCCCTCGTACCCCAGATAGGTGCTGCTCCAGCCCATGTCACAGGATGAAAAAGAAGATGGAGCAGAGCCCAACCTGAAGCAGGGTCACAGGTGGCCTGCAGTCTACCACTTTTGGTAAATGTTCAATACTCTTACAAGTGTATTTGGCCAGAATTAACGCTGCCTAGGAAGAGCTTGCAGAATGGACATAGGGCTGCGGGTACAAACAAATCTTCCCGAGTCACCCCCCACCCTCCATTCCCACCATACCCCTTCTTTTTAAAAGTCTAGTCTATCCCGTACAGCACCCCAAAGACCCTTCACCCTGTCCCAGCAGATGGATGGATAGTGAGGCCTTTATAAATCAATGGTGGATCCCCCACTAGAGCTGGCATGATCTGGGTTCTTGAAGGTGCTCTTTTGAACTTCTTACTACACAGGACTCACTATTTCAGATTCCATAAGCTGAGTTTGCTCCATAGTTAATCTATGTTGGCCAAAGTCAGCATCTAGCCTCTGGGTGTGTTTGAAAACTCAGAGGTCATGGGGTGTTGTCCATCACACACGCACACACACACAGGCACACATGTTCATATCCGTGGAGGTGTCTAGGGACAGGAAATCACATACTGTTGAACACATATTCCCAGCCATACTGGGCACAGTCCGCCAGCATTGACCTTAGAAGTTCAGATCCTTCTGTGGATGGGTCTGTGATGGGCTATGAACCCAGCATGTAGTCCTTTCCACCCATGGCTGTGAAACTGAAGCCTCCTCCCCCCCTATGCTTTCAGCAACTGATTAATACTTACAGGGGCTACTGGAGCTCTTGATTCTCAGTAGATTGTACTACCAGCTGACACATTTCCTCCTCAAAGAACATACACTCTAATTTTCTGCACAGAACATACAAGCAAAAATATGTAATTTCAAACAATAAGTTAATGGTAAGAGTAAACAAAAATAGTCTAATGCAGGTGCAAGGTGAAGAAGGAGTGGGTGAGTGTTCCTTGTAGTCAACCGAGGCTGTAAGAAAAACGGGAGGGCTGGAGCCAGGGCTAGGACTGGGGCAGACCCAGGAAAAAGGCGCAGGACGTGAGATAAGCATAGTTAGAGAGCAGATTCAGACTGTGAAGTCCATGAACATTTTATAAAATGAGATTTCCTCATGGGAAAGGCTTAAACCCACAAAGTTTATTCAGCAATACATTTTGTAGCCTCAGCAGGACTTTAATTTAGGGTCCTTGTTTAAAGGGTATATGGAGGAATTCACACACACACACACACACATACACACACACACACACAGAATCAAGCAGGAATATGCATACACACATATAAATAAATGTATATATAGGCAAATACCTGTCCCTGTACATACACATATGGACACACACAAGCACACAAATACTTATATTCATAGGAAATGATGAATACACATTTATGCTCACATGAGGAAATAATTCTTTTTTTTTTTTTTTAAATAAATTTATTTGTTTTATTTTATTTATTTTATTTTTGGCTGCGTTGGGTCTTGGTTGCTGCGCGCAGGCTTTTTCTCTGGTTGTGGCGAGCTGGGGCCGCTCTTCGCCGCGGTGAGCGGGCTCCTCATTGCGGTGGCTTCTCCTGTTGTGAAGCATGGGCTCTAGGCGCGTGGGCCTCAGCAGTTGTGGCACGCGGGCTCAGTAGTTGTGGCTCACGGGCTCTAGAGCGCAGGCTCAGGAGTTGTGGCGCACGGGCTTAGTTGCTCCACGGCATGTGGGATCCTCCCGGACCAGGGCTCGAACCCATGTCCCCTGCGTTGGCAGGCGGACTCCCAACCACTGCGCCACCAGGGAAGCCCAAGGAAATAATTCTTGAAATCATGGGCACCATTTCATTCTCAATGCACTTTATACCTCTGGGTCACCACCAAACCAGCCATCTGTGAGAGCTGACTCGTGATTTGGGGTTTTGGGGGAAGGAGACTTAGGTGGTAAGAGGGGTAGGAGTTGAAACTAGGAAATGTAATTACATTCAGTTTACTGAGCTTCTCCCCTTCTGAACAGCAAGCATTCTTAACCGGAAAAGTTTGTACATTCAACGCATTATAAACTTTGTGGCTACTTAGCCCGTGGCCGGGGATGGGACCGTTCTTAAGGAATCCGTAGTTTCTGCTAGCATTTTTTCTGATGCCTTCCTGACCTACCTTAGCTACATCTGGGAAGGCCTCCTAAGGTTTATGTTCATTGCCTATATCCCTCTAGCTCTCCAAAGTGAGAGAGTGAGGTTTCTGGGAAAAGTCAAAATATGTACAAATAAACAGAATCCATCAACGCACAATGGCGTCATCGGGTGACAGCCGTGGATGGCAAATGCAGTCTTGTTGCAGGGAGGGGGGTGGTACTCACAAGGTAGTCTGAGAAACATGCAAAATGGGATGAAGCTAATCTGAAGAGCAGTGGCTCTCAACTTTGGGGGTCAGAAACCCCACTGGAAATGTGAGAAAAGTCCTCTGTCCAGGGAAATGCTCATAGGCACAAACCCACCAAAGGTGGCATTCTCTTGCAGGAAGTCAGAGCCCTGAGCTCATGCCTGGATCTGTGGTGTGTGCAGGGGAAGGGCTGCTGGGGCACAGCCAACTGCTGGAGGCCTGGTGCTTCCTTGGAGTTTCTATCACCCCTTTGTGGTCAAGGACAAAGGTTTTGTCTCCCTTCACAGCCGCTAGCCTGACAAGCAAAAGAGTGGAAGAATCTTTGCACTCACCCACCCCATCCCACAGAACATGAGAAGGGGTCTCCCTTCTCATCAAGGGCAGGTACCATTTTTTGCCTTTAGTGAATATGGGCAGTTTTCTCAGACACCAGTCCCCCTCCGCCGCCAACACCCGCCCCAGCGGTTCAAAATTAACTGGATTGAATAATTTCTCCCTTGCAGGCTTTGTCCATCCGTGGTCATGGACATAGTCCAACACCCAACATGGTGCCTTGTGCCAGAAGAAGCTCAAAAAAAGGTTTCTGTTAATTTATCAATAATAGCTATCTTTCATTGAGTGCTACTATGTGCAGACACTAAGCAAGGGGCTTTAGAAGCAGGATTTCATTGAATCCCCTGACAACTCTATGAGGTGGATGCTATTAATAGGCCCATCTTACAGAGAAAGTGTGTACTCCTGATGCACGGAAGGTTAAATTAATGAAGTGGGGGAGGAGGGAGTTGAACCAAGGTCTGCTTGCAGAGTCTGGGCGTGTAACCACTATCCTATGTTGCTACTCTGAGCAACATACCTGTTCAGTTAATGTGGATACACTGACCACGATTCGGCAGGAGCCAAAGGGAGGAAGGGGACTTGAAGAGCTGCCCGGATGCCAGGAGGGCTAGTTGATGCCCGCACGACCGAGCGCTGTGCGAGGCTAGGGGGCACCCCCCACTCCCTGCCCCTCCTCCAGGCAGGTCCCAGTGGCAACCTGAGCTGGAATGCAAGGACGAGCCGGTGCAACACCTTACTCGTATTTTATTTCAGCGATGGCCCGGGCAGGAGGGAAAGCGCCTCATTGAAATAATTGGCTCATTCTGGAGTGGAGATTCATTTCCGACTGTGCGCTCCCGAGCTGGCCGATGTCAGAGGGAGGATATTTTCATAAGGATGAACTGTTCTTGATCGTTTCCTGCCGCAAAGGTCTCCCCCTCAGCGGTCACGGGGCCTGTTATCTAACACCCCCCTCTGCTTCCAAACGTATTCAAATGAAAATAAAGCCCCTCTATGAAAAGCCCGAGCTTTCAGACCTAAGAACAGGCACGGGGTGCTACCGACTCCCCGCTCATGGTGGGAAGGCTGAGAAGTATTTGATTCAATTCAGCACAGACTTTCTTGCGTGTCTGGAGAGGGGCTGGGCATAAGTTTGGGGTAGGAGGATGTCAGGCTTTTGCCTAAGATCCCACCATTAAGTAGTTAGTCGCTTTGTGAAAATGCGAACGAATGGGTCCAGAGGACAGCATTCGAAGTGTCTGTGAACTTGGATGGGAAAAAGTGCATCCTAATTTTCACTAACCTCTAACTAAGATTTAGCAGCTCCTCCAAGAATGTAGGCATCAATCATGGCAGTACTAGGCGATACCTGTGACTTCCTCACCAGCAGAAACCACAGATATTTTCCTATCATGTTAGAGTTGGTGCAGGCACCTTGAAATACTTATGTTCATCAGTACTTTGGAATTATGGTACTGATTAGACCTACTGCTAGATCTTGCAATTTAAAATGTTAATAAAGATGCACATATGTTACTGTATCATTTTAAAAATGATTTTTATAATTTTACTTCAATATAATTTTCTTTGTAATCATGAGTATTTTATTTTATGTATTAGAAAATATTATTCTGAGAGGGGGTGGTAGGACTCACCAGATGCCACAGACACAAAAATTGGCCCCCTGTGAAATCGATGTATATTTAGGGATTCTTCCTTCAGTACAGGGTTGCAGCTGTTTTGAAGAAGTTAATTCTTCATCTGTCACCTGTTCAGAGAGGCCCTCACCAGACATCAGGGGGAAAGAGGAACAACCTGGGGAACCTTAAGAGATTCTGATATGTTTAGGCCTCAACTTTCCATCTATAAAATGGGGTGGCCAAGCCCGTCAACAGGAGGTGCTCTTTTCTCATTCCTGACTGGTTGGGAGGTTGGCAGAACTGTTCACGCACCAGGTGCCCGGATTTGACATGGCTGGACGCCGAGCCTGGCACAGTGGCTTCACAAAGTCAGCTGGATCCCCTGTGCTTCCTGCATGCCTGGATGAAAATGGCTTTTTTTCATTTGGGATCCAAGATGCTGAGTCACTGGCCAGACCACAAGAGTAGTTTTTGTTGTAGAAACAGTCCAAGAGGCCGCTCCCCTAATCCCTGCCCAGCAAGCTAGGCCTCGACCCAGTTCTGATTCTGAGGGGATGCCTCCAGGAAAACACTGCAGGGGGTGTGGGAGTGGGTGGGGCTTAATGAAACAGGTTCTAGGGGGGAAGTCCAGGTTTCAGAGTTTCCTAGGGGTGAGCCCAAGGCAGGTGCTTGTCCTGGGGTCCCCTCCCCTTTACTTTGTCCAGAGTCTATGTTGTTCCTGAAGTCTTGTGCACCCAGTAACAGGCTCCAGTCTGTGGGGACCCTGAAGGGGAAGGCAGTTCCTGTTTGTAACGCCCTGACAATTAAGCTGGAGGTGTGAGAGGCAAGCCTAGCCCAGTAGGTACAGCACACCTCCCAAAAGAGCTTAGGCGTGTGCCCAGACAGGCCAGGACGAGAGGCCTGGAGGGAGCAGAGTGTGCTAAATGGGGGGACAGAGAGTTGGCAAAGAGGCAGAAGGCACAGGGGAGGGCATCCTAGGAAGGGGTGTCAGCCTGAGCACAGAAGCAGGAGGGGTTTTGACTGGTGATAGTGGGGGGTGCACTGTGGTGAGATTAACCAAGATCGAAGTAAAAGGCAAATATTGGAGCAGCGTAGGCTGTGGGAAGTAGGGTGTGGATTATGAAGGACTGGATATTCGTTGAAGTTGTTTTGAGCAGGAGAGTTGATTCTGGCTGTGTTGCAGCCTTGCAAGGAAGGGCAGGACTCCAGGTTTCTGCATCCAGGCCCTAACTTATTCCTGATTTATGGCTCTCCTATCTTTCTAAATGTAGCAATCTTCCATCCATCCATTCACGTGTTATCCATTTATCCATCCATCCAATAATTACCTATCGATCCTTGTATCCACCCACTCATTCTCTCATCCTCTGCCTTCCTCCCCACTCCCATCACTAGTCCGGAGACTGTTCTCTGCTGTATTCCGGGTTTCTAGAGTAGTTCCTGGCATATAGTAGGCCCTAAACAAATATTTTTGAACAAATTCTCTCCCTGAGCATTCACTTAGCTGTTCACATTTTGTACAGGATGCTTCTCCTGTAATATTGAGTCCTTTTGTCCCTGCTTATCACTGGAGCCACATCTGGTTATTGGGACACTCCACTATCCCAACAGAGCCTCAGAGAGTCCCTTTCTTCTCTAGTTTAGCCAAGCACCTTGAACTGCAGGAAAGAAGACCTGGGTGCTGGTCTCAGCTCTGCAGAGGCAAGATGCATGGCCTTGGGCACTATCATTCTCCTTGTTTCCTTGGCAGAGAGATGTCAAGCTTGGGCTAGGACAGTTTTGAGATTCTCCGGACTCTAATGGGCTATGATTCTATAACCTTAACTCATCCCAAGGGAAACCACGTTAAAAACTGCTTGAATTCAAAGGGAAGTTTCTGCAGAGTCAGTGATTTAAGGTACATTTCTCGGCCACACAGAGATGCCCTAGCTGAATGGCTAACCATTTCTCAGCCCTAGGAAACAATTCTCTTCTGATAGTCCCATTATGAACGCATTACCCCCTTCATCATTGGGAGGATCCAGGAGTGCCCAGAAAGGGACTTAATTACTCTGAGATTACGTTACTTTCCTGATTAAGTCACTTAATAAATGACCACATCAAGTAGCCTGAAGCGAGGCATTTCCTAAGAGGGCCTAAATCACTTTTAATTTTCAGGGCTGTGTGTTTTCCTTGTGCAGCCTGGAGCGGCCATGCCCAGCTTGCCATCTGAGAAACATTTCTTCAAGGTGTCAAAAGGACGTGTCGTGCATTTGGAATGAGGGCTAAATTAAAAGGCCATACAACACATCGTTATATAAATAGCGGGGCTGTTTCCAATATAAACTACCCATTTTGGCTGTCTTTTCTTGAGTGGAACAACGTGTAGTGGGACACTTGCCTGACATTTACACCCCCATAAGCACATACAAGAACAACTATACACACATGTACATATATGCATAGGCACCCATGCATGCAGGCAGGAAGGGAGGTGTAGGGCCCCTGGAACATGACATACCAATTAGCCACCAGGATTTGTTGCTGCAGAAAGGTGGAAAGATGGGTGACTGCTAACTTAGCACTTCTAGCTTTCATGCCTGTTCTGAGAATGGCCCCGGGACTCTGGTCTCTTGAGAGAGAGGCTTGAGCTCTGTCATGAACTCATACAACATGTTCTATTGCTTAACTCACAGGTGAGGGGAAACTGAGTGATTTCATCCAACTTCCTCAATTTTTTTAAAATTAATTAATTAATTAATTAATTTTTGGCTGTGTTGGGTTTCTGTGCGAGGGCTTTCTCTAGTTGCAGCAAGCGGGGGCCACTCTTCATCGCGGTGCGCGGGCCTCTCACTATCGCGGCCTCTCTTGTTGCGGAGCACAGGCTCCAGATGCGCAGGCTTCAGTAATTGTGGCTCACGGGCCTAGTTGCTCCGCGGCATGTGGGATCTTCCCAGACCAGGGCTCGAACCCGTGTCCCCTGCATTGGCAGGCAGATTCTCAACCACTGCGCCACCAGGGAAGCCCAACTTCCTCAATTTTAAGATGAGGAAACCATTGCCCAGAGAGGTCTGGGGACTTGCCAGAAGACACACAGCCAGAGGGAGCCATGCCAGTATAAGGACCCAGGTTTCTTGGTTTTTTGTTCCACGTAGCCCTACCCTCTGAGGTTTCAAGGGTATCATTTACTTCAGTGAGCAAAATGGCTGTCCTTGTCACTCTCATTCTGTTCTGCCTGGAAACTGGGCTGATAGGCAATCTGCAACCCCCATCCTACCTCCCCACCCCCGGCTCTTGTTGTCCCACCTCAGCCCAGCCACACAGCAAGAATACTCTGGGAGCTAGTTCTCCCCACTCCCCAGAATTCACACCCTGGTGTAGTCTTTCTGGCACCGAATCTGGGCTGGCTCTTTTAAGCATTAAAGTCAGTGGAAGCAGCACTGTGTGTCTTCTGAGGCCAGGTCATAGAAAGCCTTGCAGCTTCTGTCCTGGACTTTGGAAACGCACAATCTGGAGAAAGCTGCTACGGTGTAAGAAGTCCACTGCTGAGAGACTGCCATGCTGTGAGGGAAGCCCAAGCTACCCCACAGCAAGTGTGAGTAGAGGTGTCTCCCATCTGTTGCTACCATCTGGGCCTGGGTGCCTGACACGTGCATGAAGAAACGCTTTCGGATGCCCAGGCTGGTCAAGCCTTCCCAAGACTGCAGCTCCTGCTGCCACTTTTGGGAGAGACCCAAAGGGAGTGCTGCCCTGCTGAGCCCAGAAACCATGAGAAATGGAGATAAATTGTTGTTTGAGGCCTCTGCATTTTGGGGGCGGTTTGTTAGGCTGCAATAGATAAAAGGAAGGGACACACACCTGTCATGGTTTCTCCCAGCTCTGCGGGCTGCTAGTCAGGGCCTCCTTCACCCCCTCCCCTCTGTCCAGTCTCCCTCTCCCTCACCCTGAAGTTATCCCACCTCAGACAAGCCACAAAGCAGATAATTGAGAGCAGGCTGCCTTGGCTATTGATTTTACCCCAGGGAGAAAACTAGTGCTGTTGCCAGCGAGAGGTCCCAGCTGCTCACAGCGTGTTCTGAAGCTTTGGGCTCTGGAGAAGCTGTTGGCTTTGCTTCTACCTCATGCCATTAAGAGAGCATTTCCAATACCTGACAGGAGCTTTCAGATACTTTGCTGTTCTCATTTCTGCTCTTTAGCCTTGAAGGTTTTTTTTTTTTTTTCGTTTTCATTTTTTACCAGTTAAACTCTCACTGGGTGGGATAGCCCACAGCCAGCCCTTCCAAGACAAATGAGGGTGAAAGAACTCAGCTCTCAGCTCAGGAATAAGCAAACTTCTGGGAAGAGAAAAAACCACCAAGCACTCCTAGGCCTTTTCCCCAGACTCAGTAATATGCTCCATCCATCTCTTCCTGGCCCTATGGGGCTGAGGGACCATCTAGAGTAAATGGACCAGAGGTTGACCTCCAGAAAGCCTAGGGGGTGGTGAGAGGGCAGGGTAGTTTTCCAGAAAACTAGACCCAAACAAAACAAACAATTTCTGGGCACCCAATGTCGTCAGGTGCTGGGCTGGCTGCTTTCTCGTTGGGTAATTTACTGAAACCTCTCTGAGATCTGAGAGCTCCTGGCCCAAGATTGACCTCAGGCTAAGCTCTGGAAGGTGCTGATCATTCATTCTTCCCACGGGGCTCCATCACTATCTCTGGTGGCCTAGAGATCTACCTCCTGCCCCCAGGGAAACTGAGGCTGAGAGAAGCCACTTGGTTGGAGACTTCAGAGGTCTGAGAAGTACTTCCCCTGTAGGGTTGCCCGATTTAGCAAATAAAAAGACAGGACAAAAAAAAAAAAAAAAAAAAAGAGACAGAAATCCAGTTAAATTTGAATTTCAGATAAATAACAAATACTTTTTAGTATAAGTATGCCCCATGCAATATTTGGGATATAACTATGTTAAACAATGATTCGGTGTTACTTGAAATTCAAATTTAACCGAGTATCCCATCTTTCATGTGGAAGTCCTAATTTATGGTGCTCTGAGTAATTCTTCATTTGAGTAAAGGGGTCTGCTGCAGAGGAAAATACGTTTACAAGTTACTGATTTAGATTAACCCACTTATTTGATTATTTTCCGAGAAAACCCAGAGAAGGAAAGTGACTTTTCCAGCTCCCGCAGGGAGCCAGCCGTGAGTCAGGCTGGGAGCTCACCTGGGTCAGGTCTTTGGTCCAGTGTTACCTTCTCTATGACACTGTCCTTGATCGCCTATTTAAAATGGTACACCCCCACCCCCACCCTCTGGGGACCTTCCCTGTTGTATTTTTCTCTATATTCTCTGCTTTATCTACTTCTTTCTTTTATAGTCTCTCTCTGCCTACTAGAATGTAAGCTCCATGACGGCAGGGATCTCATTTGTGTCATTCACAACTGTATCCCCAGGTCTGTATTCCCAAGTGCCTGGCACTTGGTCGGCTTGCAGTAAACATTTGTTGGATGGCTGAACGAAGGAATCTGGGACTCACGGCTCACAGTCAGAAGCTCTCCGCTCTGAAGCCCTCTGCTTTCCCTGTCATCTCTTTGCCGCCCTGCAGCCTCCTTGGAGCCAGGGAATTTATGCAACAGCTGCTTTTGGGGGACCATGTGAGGATGCATGTTAGGGGTGGGCTTGGGGAGGGCAGCCCTTGGAGCTTTGCCCTTAAATCCCAGCCACTCCTGCCGTCCTGCTGGGTGTCAGCAGCTGCTGGTGTCAGGCAGGAGCGAGCGGAAGGACCCTCAGGAGGGGAGAATGGTTTGACTAGTGCGCAGAGGGGGCTCTCGCTGCAACGATGAGAACTTAGAAAGAGCACAGGTGCTCTTTCCCAACAGCACTGCCTCCTGCTCAGAGAGGAAAAGGTGTCCCGGAAAGAGCTCTGGACGAGAGTGACCCGGTGTGGCCGAGTGCCTGCCTCTGCTCTGCCGGTCACCACCTACTGCGGCGCGGAGGGTGATGGGGAACTGCCCTTTTCATCTCAGGCTTGCAAATCACTGCTGGCCTGGAACCCTCACAGGTAGGGGCGCTGATCCCACCCCCATTACCAAAGACATATCCCAGCCCTAGTCCAACTGGGACAAATGTTTTTTTTTTCAGAAAAAGAATGTCAAACACCTCTGTCGAGTCTTTGACTTTGTAAAAATAATAAAATAAAAGATTCTGGAAGAGATAAGAAAAGAAAATTATACATAACGGGAGCACAAGGGACCTACGAGGTCTTGTGTTCAGACCCCATTTACTGATAAGGAAACTAAGTCTGGAGAGGCTGGGGTGGGCCCTGTTCCTCAAGAGACTCGGAAGAGCTGGGGGTAGGGGTGCTGAGCTAGAGCCGGGCTCCCTTCCCCCCATCTTGCCGCCTACACACATCTAGAAGTTAATGCTGTTGGGTGACTCTGAAAGCGGGTCTCAAGGGGTCAGGTCTATTGTTTGGGGAGTTCAACAGCCCCGAGAGGCTTAGGGTCTGCAAAACAGAGACTCTAGGGTTTCTGGTGCCGGTTTCTCCAGGCAAGGAATGGAGGCGGAGCCTTGTCACAAGAGTGGCTATGGGCTGTGGGATTTACTTGCTCTTTTGCCATGACCTTGGGCAGATCTTGTTAAGGGATGAGATCCTTGGCTTCCAGAAGCTTCCATCCCTTAACTTGATGGGTGTTAGGTCTTGAGTGAGCTCCTGGCACGTGTGAGGGAGTGAGGGGTGGGGGAGCTGGCACCTCACCCCATCACAGGGGGCGCGAGGTCAGGGAGGGCCACTGGGAAGGACGGGATCCAGGAAGCTTCCTCCGCAGATGGGGCTGGGGGGCTGGGGGGGCTGGAGGGGGGAGGGGCTTGCCCAAGGTTTCACAGCTAGAGATGCCCCACTTCCTCTCTTGGCCTCCCCCTCCTGGACTTAGCGAACAAGACAGCAGCGTCTTCCTTTTACTGAGTCCTGATGAAGGCCAGCTGCAGTGCTAAGCATGTTACGTGTATTAGCTCACATACAATTCCAACAGCAATATGAGGTCGATACAACTTATTCGCATTTAATAAATGAGGGAATGGAGATCAAGTCTCTTGTGCAGCATCACGCAGCTAGGAAGCTGCAGAGGAAGAAGGAAAAGCCCTAGCATCTAACTCTGATTTTGTGGGAAGGGCTTCACCTCACTGTGAGGTGAATGCGGAGGCCGGGAACCCCACATTTTTTTACCTCTGCTGCTTAAGGACCCAGCTGTACCTTTGTGTGAGCTTTCCCAAATTCTAGGCTTATTGGCTTAACATGCAAACAGATGCCACTTCAGCTTTACAGCCAGGGGTCCTGATTTATTTTGTGAATGATTCTATTTATCAGTAGCTTCATTAACATGTTCTCCGAGTGTCCAGATTACAAAGTTTATAAATAATTGTTTTCTTAATTGAAACATGTCAGGAGATTACAGGTGAGAAGCAGTTAATTATCTTTCCTTTCCAAATGGAAATTGACCTTGATTGTGAAATATTAATCCACATGTTTTATGCATTACACGAAACCCCCATTTTTGACATGGAGAGCAAGGAAGGCAGGTCTGAGGTTACATAATTGTTTTTAATGTAAGTGCATCGGTTAATTAATACTTGCAAAAAACCCAAGGTTTTTCAGGAAACTTACAATTACAATCAATTTAAATGTACAGCTACATTAATATGGTGACAAGTCCAATAATATAACTTAAGTGATTGCAGGCTAGTGCTGAACAGATGTGTGAATAGGCATGCAGGCTCTGGGTTGAGTATCAGATCTTATTGGAAAGGAGAGCAGTCAAAGACCCCACTCCTGGGCCCCAGCCTCAGCCTCCAGCCTGGACTTCAGCCCCAGCCCTGTTGCATGATTGTAGAGCTGGCCCCTGATATGGGCCACAGACAGATCTACTCTCTCTTTCTATATTTTTTAAAAATTTATTTATTTATTTTTGGCTGCATTGGGTCTTCATTGCTGTGGGCGGGCTTTAGTTGCAGCGAGCGGAGCTCCTCTTCGCCGCGGTGTGCGGGCTTCTCACTGCGGTGGCTTCTCTTTGTTGCGGGGCACGGGCTCTAGGCGCGCGGGCTTCAGTAGTTGTGGCTCGTGGGCTCAGTAGTTGTGTCGCGTGGGCTTATTTACTCCGCGGCATGTGGGATCTTCCCGGACCAGGGATCGAACCCGTGTCCCCTGCATTGGCAGGCGGATTCTTAACCACTGTGCCGCCAGGGAAGCCCCTGCTCTCTATATTTTGATCAAGACACGACATGCACATGTGGCACTGAGGTCCGCATTCTATTTCTTTCCCTAGCTATCAAAGAGAGTTATTTCTCCGCACTGAGAAAGTGGGCACCTCTTAGACTGGTTAGATTCCAAAATGGTCAGAAGGGTCCAAGGAACCCACAAGAGAGAGGAGAGCGCTGGAGCTGCTCCTTCTTGCCCCCCTCCTTCTTAGCCCTTCGACCACCTTCCTGTAGATGATCCATTCATGTATCACCCATCAGGTGCCGGGGAGGACAGGGACGCCTGCACAGGGAGCCGGCGATGCTGCTGCGCCTTCCTGGCACCCTTGTGTCTGCTCCTGCCCCTCGCCTGCTGGCCAGAGCTAATCGATTCACATGTACACCTGACCGTGCTGGGATAGTCTGACTTCTTTTCTCCAGGATGGAACTTCGAGCCAGCGAAGATGAGAGTTGGCACCAAGTGCCCTGAAGAGAAGGGCCACAAGTCGTGCTGCTCAGGCCCCCAGCGACCCTGCTTCCTTCTGGCCTGGGGGGTGCAGCTCTTCACTGGATCCTGAGGGCTCTTCTAGATATCTTCCAGTAAATGCTAAGCCCTCTCCTTACCCCCTTATTTAGGTATTTATTTATTTAGCCAGCCACTGTTGGTGTCTGGTACCAGTGACCACAAGAAACTTAACGAGGACCAGCCACCGTTACCGTGTGGCTTCGCGGTGAGGCAGCCAAGCCTGCGTTTGTAATCTGGCCTTCCCGGCTCACCAGCTATGTGACTCTGGGCAGATCACTTTCTCAGAATCTCCATTTTCTTATCAAAGTGAGGAAAATAAAAGACCGAATGCATACATTTATTATAAGGCTTTTATGAGATAATCTATGTTTGGCATACATAATGTTCTGAAAAAATAAACAAACAAACCTGTTAGCTGCTGTTATTATTACAATTTGAGCTTTAAGAGTTGCAAGCAGGCTGCTGGAACTCTGAGTTCCTTTTTACCATGCTTGGTGGAGCACATAGATAACAAACACAGATGACAAAGGGGTTTACACTGATCTTTAAGTGGCCTTTTGACATTCAGTGGAAGGTACTTGACCCCTGACAGCAAATTAATTTCTAGAACAGGGTCCTAGCCTTGGTGACCATTCATGGTTATCCAGCTCTTTACATCACAAAGGGGAGTCCTGGGCTGCTCTGCATTTTTTTTTTTTTGGGCCATGTGAGGCATGCAGGATCCTAGTTTCCTGACCAGGGATGGAACCTGCATTCCCTGCAGTGGAAGCGAGGAATCTTAACCACTGGACCACCAGGGAAGTCCCTGCTCTGCATTGTTGATTGGAGCTAAGTCTGAGATGATGAGGTCGACCTCTGAGCACAGAAGCCAGAGAAACACTCTTCCAGACCACAGGCAGCACCTTACTTAGCCAGCCAGTATGTGCCATGGGTCATCCGGGGGCCTGGGAGAGAGTGTGGACGGCTCCATGTAACACTTCACCACTGCTGGAAACAGTTCAGAGTGTTTGACCCCAGCTGAGCATGAAGCAAGGGTTGTTAGTCAACTGGGGTATCAAAGACTGGGATATCTGGGGTGTGAGACTTGGAAAGAGTGTGAGAGAATTCTGCCTCTTGGGGTCAGATAAAACTCCAGATGGATTTAGCTCTGGAAGGAGATTCTCCAGGTGGAATGAACAGCTGGGACCAAGAGGCCATGGTCTGCTGGCGTGATTCATCCCTGGGGCTCTCCCATCCTGATCCCCACTGCTCCTGCCTTGTTGGCCCCAGGAGCAGGGGCTGCTCTTTTAATGCCCCAGCCCAGTTGGACACAAATGCTTCTCTTAACTCCTCTTAGCTCAGCTGTGACAGCTGGAATTTCTCAGAAGGCTTCTTAAAGGCGGGCAAAGGGAAATAAACCAGAAAATAAGAGTAAAAACCTATCCAGCTTCAAGAAATCAGGTCCCTTCAGCTCTGTCTCATTCCCAGGAGGGTCCCAAGGAGAGAGTCACTCATTCACCCTCATCCCAAGGGTTGGGACACGTCCGCAGGCCCCTTGCTGGCTTTCCTTCTTAGCCAGATCCCCGTCGCCGTCCAGAAGGGCCCTCATGCACATCTTAGCTCCCCCTGGTTCTGGCCAGAACGCCTCAGGCTCCCCCTTCATCTGCAAGACCCGAAGGATTCAGGAAGAAGCTCGGTTCCTCAGAGAAGGTCCTGTCTTGCACAAACAGGAAGCAGTCTGGCCCTGTGCAGGTCCACTGTTGTGGGACCATCTACACAACATGTCTGGAGGGGTGGTTTCTCATAAAGGTTTTACCTACACACTTATTTCACAGGTGAGAAAACTGAAATTCAAACGAGGTTAAATGACATGCCCAGGGTCCCTGATTGACGTGAAGGTCAGGATTCAATTCATGTCCCCTGATGCCAAGCTGCCTCCTCTTTGTTTTATTCACACAGCCTGCTAGTTTATTATTTCATGCCTTCCATCCCCACTCCTCTCTCCTCTCTGCCCCAGAATTCACTGTCGCATGACCAATGTCGCTGAAGTTGCTTTGATTTACTGATGGAGAAAATGTTTACAGAAAGTCAGCTGACACGCAGTAAGTCCTGGTTGAATTACGTTGGCAGAGTTGTTGATAATCGTAGTGATAATAATGAAACTAACCGATGCATTTTAAAGGGGGAAAGAACTTTCATTGAAAGGGGATAAAAAGAGAGCAGTGACTTAAAATCCAATGACTTTGCAGGAGCAGGGGAATTTTTCCTGGGATTACATTTCAGCTCCTTGTGGGCTTTGGTGGGGGGATGTACCTATTTCATAGGAGTGTGGGCGATAACATAACAATTACCATTAAATGTTTTTCTTTGAAGATTTTGCAGTTGAATAACTAGGAACAGCAAAGGTTTAGTATGAGAAGCCAGGGAAACGTGGCCATAGGAATAACGTTCACATTTAATTGCTTTAAATGACAGCCTTCAAATACAATGCAATTAAAAACATACAATAAACATGTGGTGGAATTTAGAGCATCTGGGTCTGTTTAAATTGCTCTTGTTTTTCAACATCAAGGGTATTATTGATAAAAACAAAAATCTTTGTAATCACTAAATTTAATCCAACTAACGATGATGAGAAGGCCATTGTAAACATGAAACATAACTTGAGAACTAAAGCTTACATATTTTCCTCATTGGGAAAGGCATGTTTTGAGTCATTTGCATTGGAGAAAGCTGCAGAACCATCGAGGCAGGGCTTCTGGGCTAAGAGGCTGCCAGAGACAGCCCCCAGGCAGCTGGCACTTCAGAAGGATGCAACTGTTGGTCACAGCGAAACTGAGCAGCAGTTGTTAATACCTTTGGTCTCATACCCATAGGAGGGAGAGAAGCAAGTGTGCATTGAGGTAGGAAGAAATTGAAAATCGGTAGAAGAAAAAAAAATGTCCCCGGGGAGAAACGTTGCCTAATAATAAAATATAAATGGACCTATTTATGTTTGGCTTTTGCAATTCAAGTTTTAGGTCTAGTTTTATATTTTTATCCCTTCTTGATTCCATAGGGAACTTTCACCATCAAAATTTCCATTGAATTAACAAATATTTATTGAGTGTGTGGTCTTGGGCACCATGGGGGCTAGAATATGACCCCTCTTCTTGTTTGTGTAAATGGAGGTGCACTCACTTGGGAACAGGCACTGCTCTGGAACCATCCAAGGTGTCTTTTCTGGGAACATGGTGACAACAACTGTTGGCTGGTCTTCTCTATTTCTGCCTCACCCCTGCCTCCTAATTTACACACGTAGTTTTGCCCTAGTCGGTATCATCCCTTAATAAAACATGAAAGGATTCTTGGGACTTTATAAGGACAGCAAAAGACTAATTGAGAAGACCCAAATTCACACAATGGAATAGACTAATACTTAGTTTATTAAACAGCTATCCCAAGCACATCAATAGAAAGAGTAAATTACATATCATGGATATCCATGATAGGAGCCATGCTCTGACGGTTAATACCACCTCCTCCAAGTTCCATATTGGTCTAACTTTCTAAGGTGGGGCTGTCCGAGGCAGCGTTCTGTCCCGGTGTTGTGTCATCATCCAATCTGCTTCTGTGTCACAATCTGGTGTCCATACTGAAGTGCTCCTTCCTTGAATCCAAGGTAATATATTATTGCAAAACTTTCTTATTATTGATGTCTCTCATGTTCAAGTTCAGTCTTTTAAACAACATTAACTGTACTTCTACTGCGTGAGCTATCTACCTGGCCACCATGAGGATCCATGAAGTACTTAACTGTTGGAGATGGCTCTCTGGATATACTAAACAGTTTAGAAATGTTTCCTAGCACAGACCCCTGTATACTTCTTTGAAAATGTTATATATTCTGAGTGAGGAAAAAAAATCCATCAACTCACTCATAAAAGTGCTAACAAAAGATCAAGATAAAAAAAAATTCATTACATGGGACTGAGTGAACTGATGAGGATGATTATAATTTTTGTGACTTTCTGTTTGAATTAAAAAAAAAAAATCCCACAAGGACTCAGAGGCAAAGAATATACAAATCAATTTTCACTGCAAAGTAAAGGAGCTGTTACAGTGGAGGATTACTGGACTGAATGTCAATATTATGACATAGTATGAGTGCATTTCGTGTTTGGTAGTTGCAGTCATTGTTGCTTTTGTTGTGGTCATCCGTTTACAATGCTTGGTGTCAGTCTATTTATCTCTTGTAAAAATAAAATACAGTGTGTGTGTGTGGAAAAAAAAAAACAAAACCCAATGCAGCCAAAATAAATAAATTAATTAATTAAAAAAAATCCATCAACTCATTAGAAAATGGGAAAAAGACATTTACAGAAACTCACAGAAGAAATCAATAGAAGGTAAATTACAAATATTCAAATCTTATGAAAAGATGCTGTCTCTCCAATAACATACAAGGCAAAGTAAAACAATAGCAACTTTTAAAATTTCCTATCAGAGTAGGAACGATGACAAATACTGCTAATAACCACTTTGGCAAAAGTGTGGGGGAAATAGGCACTTCTATGCTGGGGATGGGAGAGTAATTGGTACAATGTCTTTTGGAGAGCAATTTGGCCTTGTCTATAACAATTAGAATGTACATATCCTTTGAATCAGAAATTCCACATATAGGAATTTATCCTATGGAAATACTCACACAATTGTGGAAGAAATAGATATATTCATTACATTATTTATAATAGCATAAAGTTGGAAACTCCCTGTTAATCATTAGGGAATTAGTTAAATAAACTATGGTAATTCCATAATCCACACAATGGAACCCTGTGTGATTATTGAAAAAAGATGAAGTGGATCTATATGTGTCCATCTGGGAAAAGGTTCACAGTATACTCAAAAAACCAAGTTGTCCGTAAGTGTGTATACTTTGACTTTTTTTTCTTGAAAGAGCTTGAATTGTGTTTTCACGTGCACAGAATTTTCTGAAAAAAAATATGGTGTTTATCTTTAGGGAGGGAGGATTTATGGCATACTTTCACTTGGTACCTTATAGACTTTTGCCTTATTTGAATCCTTTTTTTTAAAACAAGGAACTTGAATATAACAAAACAGAAACAGACTCATAGATACAGAGAATAAACTAGTAGTTACCAGTGGGGAGAGGGATGGGGGGAGGGGGAAGATAGGGGAAGGAGATTAAGAGGTACAAATTACTAGGTATAAAATAAACAAGATACAAGGATGTAATGTACAGCACAGGGAACATAGCCAATATTTATGATCACTTTAAGTGGAGTATAATCTATAAAAACATCAAATCACTATGTTGTACACCTGAAACTAATATAACATTGTAAATCAACCATGCTTCAATTAAAAAAAAAAAGGAACCTGTTTTATTTATAAAATTAGAAAATCCACAAATAATACTTTTTAAATAGGAGTCTATGGGGGCTGCTATGCGATGAGTTTAGAGAATGTTAAGTCTTGGTGGGAAGCAGTGGCTTTCAGCCTATGACCCATTATACTCTCTCCCTGTTCAGGAGCTTTGTCTCTGGGTCTCATTTACATTTCCCCTCCTTCCTCTTCCTAGCTTAACCCTCCTAGGGTCCCTGGCTGGGTCTGACAATTAAACTGACAAAGACAAACTGACAGGAAAAAAGCATACAAGTTTTATTAAATTTTATAGTACAGACCCAAAGAAGTGAACAGAGCAGGAAGCTTTTATACCTTTTAAACAAAGAAACAATAAATTTTTGAAGAACTGACAAGACAGAGGGGTTTGGGTTACAAGTAGAAAATGGTGAAGAAATAACTAGGAAGATAAGGGTTAGTTTAACAAGGTTTGTTTGTATGGATTTCTTGGTCCCCAATTCCCTGTCTCTGTTGATAAGAATGTCTTCCTTCCTCCTGGTGCAGAGAGGGTACCTTTCACATGGGAGTTTTATGGCCTGTTTCAGTGAAGAAGCATGAGGTGGGGAGGTCAGAGTGAACTTCCTGCTTCTGCCATTATTTTTTCAAATTCCTTCAGCCTAAGATACACCAAGATGCCATATTTTTGGAGTAGTGTGTCTTGAACCCCATCACCAACATCTCCCCTCTTATGTTGACAATGTGACTTGCAATCTCAGTAGCATCCTGTCTTCCTCACCTCTCATAGCCAGTGTCGCCAAGCTCTGCAAAAGCAGCCTGCATGATATTCTTATATCTCTCTTTTGCATCCCTAGCAAAGTTGAAGAGCCTTTCTTGAATTTTACATCCTAATGTGACCACAACTTCCCTGAAACTCCAAAGCATTGTGTTTCCTTCTCTGATGCACATATCTGTTCTAGTTTGTATTGACTTAGTTCTGTGTGTTTCTCACCCTCCCTCCCCTACTCTATTTGGATCACAAGCTTCTTGAAGTAGAGAACCTTTTTTACTCACATTTACCTTTACCTTATTTACCTTTACCTCTGCAAATCTTGCACAGGGCCTCATGTGGTAGGTACTCAAATTACATGCTTGTTGGATTAACTTGAATCCCAGACTCCAAGTGCAGTGCATTGACTTGAGTTGAACTGGTCCCTGTTACTGCCTGTGGTCTGAGGACCCCTTTAGACCTGGCTCCCAATCTCCAGAGAGGCCTAAGGAACAGGTGCTACTTAGGTTCTGGTGGTTGTAAAAAACAGAGACTTATTTAAGCTACCTCAGGAGAAAAGAAGATCTATCTTAAGGATGCTGATGGCCTGGACCAGAATGTGGTCTAGAGCTGAGGGAGCTGGCACAGGCGTCTCTCCCATGAGTGGCCTGATTGCTGCACTTCACTGTATTTCTGCATCTCTTGGTGTATCTGCTCCATTCTCCTTCTGATAACTCTTTGTCTGGCTTCTGTAACCTGTAACTCCTGTTCCCATGTAACTTTGGCTTATACTAGATTATCATGGCCTCTCTGGTTTCTTCTTACATCACAAACCTTCTGTTTTAGCCTTATCGCTAATTATACCCTTCCCTTGGCATTTCTTGGTTCAAGTGCCATAGAAAGAGAATCCGATGGGCACAGTTTATTTTTTGGATTGGCTGCCCTTGATCCAGGTGTCTGCCCCCGGTCCAATCAGCTCTTGCAGTGCTAGAACAGTGGGAAGAGTAGGCCATTAAGGCCCAAATATGTCTACTTAGCGGCTACCCTTAACGCAGGTGTCTTCTGTTACAGTAGCGTGGAGGGTATGTCAGGCTTCTGCAGCTGGTTCTGCCCAGTTTAACGATGTCATACAGCGCTGTCTCTAGCTGCTGCATTGGGAACCAAGAACCCAAGTGAACGAAGGAAGGTCCAAGAGAAAGAACCTCCTGGTTGGCTGGAATGTCAGTTCTCTCATAACATTGCCTCGCCTGCCCCCAGCACCTTCTCACCAGACAATGAGGACGTTTCCCAACATGAGATGTATGAGGGTGAATGGGCTAGAAGGAAATCAGCAAACAAAGCAGTCCTAATACTGACGTGAGGAAATGCTGTGAATTTTACAAGTGAGAACATCGATCTTCACTAGGAAGATCACAAGGAGAGAAAAAGAAGATAAACCCAACAGAGAACTTGATAACCAGCCAACTCAGAGGATGAAATAAGCCAGGTCCTTAGGATGCTGAAATGAGAGTCTAATAAAATGGCAGTTGATGTAATCAAGAGTAACTGCAGGGCTTCCCTGGTGGCGCAGTGGTTGAGAATCTGCCTGCAAATGCAGGGGACACAGGTTCGAGCCCTGGTCTGGGAAGATCCCACATGCCGCAGAGCAGCTAGGCCCGTGAGCCACAATTACTGAGCCTGCGCGTCTGGAGCCCGTGCTCCACAACAAGAGAGGCCACGATAGTGAGAGGCCCATGCACCGCGATGAAGAGTGGCCCCCACTTGCTGCAACTAGAGAAAGCCCTAGCACAGAAACGAAGACCCAACACAGCCAAAATTAAATAAATAAATTAATTAAAATTAAAAAAAAAAAGAGTAACTGCAGGTTTAGATATGAGAGTGCATTTAAAAGGATTGAGTATTGATATTCTCCAACACTATTATAGGGTTGACCAACAAAGAGGACGCATCCTAGCCCTTCTGTTTGCAACTTCAAGGGAATTTCATAAATTGCCAGTGGATTGGTCTTTTCTGCCCTGCAGGAATTTTCTCTTGGTATGAATATGAAGATATTTTAAAAAAGAAAAGAAAACTTAGTTACAGAGCAATCTTTGTTCTGTATTTCGAGGACGATCAAATCCCTTTCTCCCTCCCTCCCTCCCTGTCTTCCTTCCACCCTTTTTCTTTCCTCCCTCCCTCCCTCCTTCCCTTCCTTCCTTCTTTCTTTCCTTCCTTATGAACATGTCTTCTGTCCAAGACTTAGTATGCACAGAGTTTTTTACTCAGCAGCATGAGAAATACAAATATATACAGTACCAGAGAAAGTCTATCATTCATCGAATGCTTACCATGTGTCAGGTACTGTTCAATGCTCTTTACACATATCAATTATTAGCCTTAAAAGGTAGGTATTAATATTATCCTCACCTGTAAAAGGAAGAAACAGAGGCACAAGTGGTTCAGTAACTTTCTCAAGATCACAGTCAGAAAGTTGCAAAACTAAGCATTTGGCCTCAGTGCTGGTGGGGCTATGAGCAATGTTAGTGGACCACTCGGGCAATTGCAGGATGTGCAAAGAGGGAAGCTCAGTGAGGGAAGGATGGAGGGAGCAAGAAAAGGAAGAGTCTGCTTGTCAGCTCACAGAGGACCCCTTTTCCCCAGGATGATTTTTCTGGAGAGGGGAGTCTGAGGGGGGAGAAGGACCACAGGGGCAGTCCAGCTTACCACAGGTTCCATCTGAGCCATTAAGAAACATGGAAGCAGCTGATAGGGAAATCAGTGGAACACGAGTCCTGAATTTGAACCCTGCCTTCACTGCTTCCTACCTGTGTGACCTTGGACAAGCCTTTTATCCTTTCTTTCCATAGTTATGATCAAGTGAGGGTGCATTTTTTATACTCTGAAGGGCCATTCAAATATTTGATATGAAATGTCCATGGCCAGGTGGGACGTATTTGAGTAGAGCTAATTTCTGTGCCAGTGGCCAGCCCTTGCTCTGTATTGTAAGTACAGGACTGGGTCCTCAGTCCTCAACCGAAATGTATTCACTTGTGTTGACCTGTCCCTTCAGTAAAGGTGAGTCCCAACAAGGATGTAGAGTCTGGAGGAGCTGCCCTGAGGAACACTCAAGAAGAGAAAGGTCAATGACTTTTCTTAGGAGAATTTGCTCCAGGATTATTACCATCTTTCTCAGACTAGCAACTTCTAGACCTTCATAAGGAATTACTAAGACAAGTTGGCTTGTGGCAAAATAAAAGGGAAGAGAAGCCAGACACAAACGGCCACATATTGTATGATTCCGTTTACATGAAATGCCCAGAAGAGGCAAATCTATAGAGACAGAAACCAGATTAGCAGTTGCCAGGGAATGAGAGGAGTGTGGAATGGGGAGGGCTTGCTGATGGGCAGGGGTTTCTTCTTGGGGGTGGTGAAAGTGCTCTGGAATTAGCTAGTGACGATGACACACTCTTGGGAATATACTAAAAGCCGTTGAAGAGTACACTTGAAAAAGGTGGATTTTGTGGTGTGTGAATTAAATCTCAACTTAAAAAGATACAATTAAGAGAGGAGGCTCCCAGCAAGCTTCCCATTGCCATAGAAGATCTCCTCATCATGGAAGTCTCTCTGAGTGGAGGCGAAGCCACAGGGACCCGGAGCTGCAAAGAATGCCGCCCACTGAAGGTCCTGACTGAGGAATAGACTCACAGGCAGATCCCCACACCCCCCAGCCCTGAACAGACGGCCTGTGGAGAGAGAGGCAGAGAGACCGCCCCCCAGACCCCCAGGCCCGTTCCTCGCTGGGCAGCAGAAGACCACAGCAAGTCAGTTGCCGCAGAGGGGACCCTGGTAAAATTTCTGCCTTTGAAAGCACGCCCCGAGCACTTCAAGATGGTCCCTGGGAGAGGAAGCTCTGACCCAGACTCGGCGCATATTTTGTGGTTTGGTGGTATGGTGGGGGGGGAACTGGTCCACGTCAATGTCAGTCCAGAGCTGAAGGGTTGAAAGGCTCCCTTGACTCTTTGCACTTTCACTTGTGGCTTACCTCAAGCCATGCACTCTCTCCTCCCTCCTGGAGGAGGTCCTGGCAGGAGAATGCTTTTTTTTTTTTTTTTAAGAAAATATAGTAAGCATTCATCTTGGTCTGCAAATTCAGGTTCATACACACACACAAGCACCACTTTCTGTATTTTCTTTAAATCAACATAATTCCAGCCGTAAGCTCCCATCCTGTGGGCTAGTGGGAATTTGGTCATTGCTGGCTCCACCTACCACGTGGGCCCAGGCAGCACAAGGATCCGGTTTACATGGTACCTGGAGATGGGGAAGAGCCTTCAAGCTTTAGTGAGTCAAACTCCAGGCCTGAGTGCTCCCTTGAAGTCTGGCAGCATGGGCTGGGGGTCTTGCATGGGACCGGGACCCTCTCATCCTTCCTGCCGGGATCTTACCACCTCTCCCCGGAAGCTGCCCTGAGTTGTGTGGAGGGTCCCTGCTCGTGCAGGACCCATCACAGCCTGTTTTATCCATCAGATACAAAAGCCTAAGAGCTTTTCAAGGGCTCAGAAAAAGTCTGATCATCAGAAGAAAATCCATGGGCTCCAAAATACAAAAAAGAGAACAGCATAATAGAAATGAAGAAATGTTTAATTGTGTTTAGAAATCTAATACTGTCATCCTCATCAATTGTTGAACTTAATATTCATGAACACTGCACTCTATATGAAAACAGTTTGTTACTTAGCTTCTCTCATTTTGTGAGAATTTCTGTGTGTAATAACGTTTGCTAAGTCATTCTTGGTCAGGAAAAAATTAGCAGCACCAGGGAACAACTCTAGAACCCACTAACCCTTCATGCTAGGCAAGTTTTCTTAGAGCAGAACTTTGCAAAGTTTCATGTGCCTGGTGAGTCATGGGGATCCAGTTGCAATGCAGTTCTGATTCAGTAGGCCTGGGGTGGGACTGAGATTGCGCTTTTCTAGAAAATCTCCCAGGTGGGGTAAAGCTGATGCTGGTCATCTCCAGACCACATTTTGTGTAGCAAAGCTCTAAAGCATGCTTTCATTTATTGCTTCTTGTTCAAGAACTTCCAGTACCCTCCGCTGACTTTAGGGTTAAGTCCAGAGTCCACTGGTTCCATCAAGTTTTGATACTTCGATATTGACACATCTTTCCCACTGGGGTCCCAATGAATTTCTGTGTCCAGGCAATGCTTCTTCCAGCCCCCAGGCTTATTCCTTTGTTCAGGCTGTCTCTCTGCCTATAATGCCTTCTCTTCTGATCTCTGCCAAGTGGGACCCTGTCTACTCTTCAGCCTCCCACCCAACTGCTGCTTCCTCTGTGAAACTTGTCCCAAACTTGCCTGCCAATATCACTTCCTTCCTTCCCCAAATTCAGTTTTTGGAATCCTCGGTGTGGCTCTGATTATGTACCCTCTCATGTTGTTAGCTAACTCTTTTGAAGATGTCCGTCTTCCTTCTCTGACTAGGCTGTAAGGCGCTGGTTGATACTGCTAAGGTTTCTCACTCTTTCTGCAGTCTAGACTTGGCTCTGTCATTAATTAGCCACACGATCTTGGAAAAATCACTTTAGTTCTCTGGGCCTTGAGTCCCTCATTTGTAAAGTAAGGAGTCAAACTAACTCAGAGGCTGCTGAAAGCCTGTCTGCTTCTGAAATTCCCTGGTTCCATATGGTTCTGACTGCCCCACGTTGCCTAGGACATGGTTGACATCCAAGAACACACCTAGTGGATTTAATTAAATTGAAATTTTAAGCAAGGAAAGGCTATATGTCCCCAGAGAGGTCATGGATAAATGGCCCTGGGGCAATGCAACAAATCATGGCTATAGGAGAGATTCATTCTTCCTGAGCCTCCCCCATGTCTGGAATTTGCCATCTTTTCTCAGTGCTAGGCTCTTCCCTCCTTCTATTCTTTACCGAGACCACAGAGAAAATAAAATGCAATGAGGGAAATGCTTAGGGGTGTGAGAGAGAAACAAGAGAGGAAAGGGGGTGGGAGAGAGGGAGTAGGGGAGGGAAAAGTAGGGGGGTAGGAGAAGAGCAGAACATGAGGTCATAATGTGGAGGGACCAGACTTTTCAGAGATCATCTGTCACAGCAACCTAACCACCAGAAGATGTAAATAAACGAAGACGGTAATTCCATCTCAGATTTGTGGTGCTGTGAACAGCCCGTGGAAGCTCCGCTCTCACGGTGTGTCATGTCACCCACATGCCTTGATGGAATTAGAGCCCTAATTTATTTATGGTTGGGGATATGCTATTCCTTATGGCATTGCAATTGTCTTTATTTTATAGGCTGCTTGAAGCAATTTAATATGGTTGGATCCTGCAGAGGATGCATACCAACAAAACTCAACAAGGGAGAGTTGGCTGGCTTGTTGGCTCATGGACAGCCAGCAGTCCAGAGCCATGCGAGGCCTGCCAGCAAATGGGGCTTCAGGTTTTTCATCTTCCTCATGGGGATCTCCCTCAGGAAGCAGGGACGCTACAGTGGGATCATCAGGAGTAGTCAGAGTAGGGATCTTCTTCTCAGAGACCTGGCCTCAGCGGTGGTGGAAACAGACCCCCAGCAGGATCAAAGAGGGCCACAGTTCAAGAGGGCAGCTCCTCCATGTTTGGAGTGGAAGCAGGACTTTGTTCAAACCACTCCACATCATGTACGGAAGGCCTCGACCATCAGACAGTGTAGAATAGTGTCAGGATTCGGAGTCAGAATCCCTGCATGCATGTCTTGCCACTGTCTGTGTTGTCTTGGGCAAGTCACTTACCTAAACCTCAGTCCTTACAGGTAAAATGGAAATAATATTTTCATACCGCAGAAGGTTGTTGGGACGTAGGTAAAGTGCTTGATAATCTCTGAGTGTTGCATAGATGGTGGCTCCAGCCTGGGGAGGCAACATGTGGCTGACCTCACCTGTGGCACAATCCCTCCTCCAGAAGCTCTTGAATCCTTAAGGAAACCAAGTCTCAGGACGATAGGCCGCCTACTGGCATCCTGCATCCCCTGTGCTTTGACCAACCGTCCTCATGGGTCCTGAGTCCTCTCTTGCTGAAGTACCCAGACACTAGACTTCTCCAGGTTACACCACTGGCAGGCTTTAGATTCTTATTTATTTATTTATTTTTATTTTTGGTTGTGTTGGGTCTTCATTGCTGCGCGTGGGCTTTCTCTAGTTGTGGTGAGTGGGGTCTACTCTTCGTTATGGTGCACAGGCTTCTCATTGCGGTGGCTTCTCTTGTTGCGGAGCACGGGCTCCAGGTGCACCGGCTTCCCTGGTGGTGCAGTGGTTAAGAATCCGCCTGCTAATGCAGGGGACACGGGTTCGAGCCCTGGTCTGGGAAGATCCCACGTGCCGTGGAGCAAGAAAGCCCATGAGCCACAACTACTGAGCTCACGTGCCACAACTACTGAAGCAGGCTTTATATTCTAATGGGCCAGGGGGTTCTTCTCTCTTCTAACCTTTCCTCTCATCCCTCTTCTGCAGGAGTAATACATGCTTTGTTCATTTGATGGTTTTGTGCATTAACTTTTCTGTCTTGAGACCATGGTAAGCATTCATTATGTCCTGGAGCAACATATTTTTTCCATCTAGATTCCAAGTTTCTAGAACGTTCTGGAGTTTCACTTGAGGAAGACAGAGCTAGGCACAGACAGGAACTGTAGTTGAGAACTGTATAACTTACTATATCCTAATTCCTCTGGAACACAGTTGTATGTATTTAAAGAAATAGTCAAGTGCTGAAAGAAAGAAAGAGAGGACTTCCCTGGTGGTCCAGTGGTTAAGACTCTGCACTTCCAATGCAGGAGGTTCAGGTTCCATCCTTGGTTGGGGAACTAAGATCCCACGTGCCGTGTGGCACCGCCAAAAAATAAAAAAAATAAATTAAAATAAAGAAAAAATAAGGAAGAAAGAGGAAGAGAGGAAGGAAGGAAAAAAGAAAAGAAGGAGAAAATTTTATATAACTGTACATCTTGGATACACTGTAATTTCTTCACCTATGAAATGAGGAGTTTTGACCAAATGTCTCTGGCAGTCACATCCAGTTAATAATATCCTATAGATCTATAGTTTATTCCATCATTGGCAAATACATTACATAGGGTTCAATGCCCATAGCAGACACCATTAATTAATCACAACACTGTTCTTCTGTGCTTCAAACAATACCTTCCCAAATCATGTTACCAAGAGATGAAACCCATTTGGCTCCTGGGTTTACTCATTCAATCACCAAACTATTACTGAATAACCTTCATTTTTTTTACTTAAAATTTTTTTATCTTCCAACCTTCCCTATTCCCTTAGCTCCCTCATGACCATTAACATGCGGGAATTTCTATGAGAAAAATGCAATGGGTATGATTTTTGGATGAAGCTAAGAGGAGCAACATCACAGAAGAGGTGGCATTTGAAGTATTATTAAAACAACAGTAATAACCACTACCGTTTAGCAGAGGGCCTGTTCTATGACTGGCATTGAATCTACACTTGATCTTACTAATCCTAACAATACTTCAAGATACTTATTATTTTTACCATCTTACAGATGAGGAAACTGAAGCTCAAGAGGAGTTAAGTCACTTGCCCAGGGACACACAGCATACAAGTGGCAGAGCTGAGATTCACCTTTGTAGCCTATGGTGGGTAGGATGTTCATAGATTGAAATAAAAGGAAGGAGACAGAGGCAGCCCTTAGTAGCACCCCCAAAATGTAATATTTAGGTATAAATCTAACAAAGTACATATGTACAAGATCTATATGAGGAAAACTACAAAGCTCTGATGAAAGATATCAAAGATGTCAAACCATGGTGAAAGCTATCTCCATCAAAAAATGGAGAGATATTCCATATTCATGGATAGGAAGACACAATATTGTCAAGAGGTTAGCTCTTCCCAACTTTATCTATAGATTCAAGGCAATCCCAATCAAAATCCCTGCAAGTTATTTTGTGGATATCAACAAACTAATTCTTAAATTTATATGGAGAGGCATTTATATGGCCCAGAGCACAATACTGAAAGAGAACAATGTTGGAGCCCTGATGATAAGACTTACTGTAAAGCTACAGTAATCAGGACAAGAGGTCTTGGTAAAAGAATAGACAAATAGATCAATGGGCAGAATAGAGCCCAGAAATAGACCCACATAGATATAGTCAACTGATCTCTGACAAAGGAGCAGAGGCAATTCAGTGGAGCAAAGATAGAAAAACAAATGGTGCTGGAACTACTGGACGTGCAAAAAAAAAAAAAGAATCTAGACACAGACCTTACACCCTTCATAGGTAGAAACAGAGGGGAGGGGACAGAAGAGGCCTGAGGAAAAGAAAATTGGATAATTATTTAAAACATATTGCAATTGATATGTAGATGGCCCATGTGTAAGGAGATCAGTGTAAGATGAGCACACAAGGAAAACTGGCCCTTTTGAAAGCAGACCCAGGCGTCCCAGAGCAGAGAGAGCCACCCAAGGTCATTGAGTGCTCACCAGGCCAAGAGGAAGGAGCAATGGATCCACTAGAAAACTTCTGCAGACTGGGGAGCCCTGTGCCTCAATTCCTGCAAACTTGCTACAGGAGGGGGCAGGCCTCAGTCCTGGGCTCGTGTGCCGTCTTCTCTGAAGAGCTCAGAGGATGGGTCATGAATGGACGGATAGGTTCCAGGATGAGTAGAAGGGTCCCTCCGCTCATGGTTCATTGTAGAGAATAGAGTGCAGAGGGGTTGGTGGTGGTTCAGCCTTCGTAATGTTATTCTCTGATCTCTCCAGATCAGGGGGAGAAGGGTGTGTCATTCAATGGTCCTTGTAAAGTCTGCCTACCAAGAGGAGCAAGGGTGCGTTGGGGTGGCCAGGCCAGGCTGAGCCAAGTCAGTGGGACGTTTGGGTTGTATTCTGCCAAATAATTTCCTGAAGCAGCTCTAAACATTGGCTTGGGGTGAGGCACAAACGGCTGTGTGAGATTCTGAGAGGGAAACGACGGGGCAGGACAATCCCGGGATGCCTTCTTCCAACGGTCTGAGCAGGTAGTGGGTACCATGAGGAGGGAGTAGAGGACCTGGGGGCCAGTTCCAAACTCGATGGTAACAATTTCAGGGCCTTCCAGATGAGGGGGCAGAGTGAGGGGAAGGCTTATGAACGGCTCGCCAATTTCAGAGAGGTTGTTGGACATGATGGCCAGTGTCCTTTTCCGGGGAGGATGAGGTTAAGAGACTTGACGACATTCAGTGAACGAGGTCCTCACAGTCAGTGTGTCCCCACAATCCCTTCCCATCCCTGGGCCTCCGTTTCCTCATTTTTAAGTGAGACACTTGGAGTAGAGGGCTCCCTGGTGTGCCTTCCAACTATACATTCTGTCCTATGAGAAGACACAGGAAGCCCTTGTCTTCAGGGAACTTCGAGTCTAAATCAGGAGGCTCACACCGGGCACAGTGTGGAGATGAGTTGTGTAGATGGTGAATGTGGAGAGGAGGGGGTGAGCCGGGGAGGCCAGAGATGCTTCAGGAAGCTCAGAGCTGGGGGCCTGGGGCCAGGACTGAGCTGAACTGAAGCCCTCTGATTGGGATGCAGGTCGGATAGTGGCTGTGGTTGTGAAGCTCTTTCCCAGACCCCCGGCTGCGGGGCCTCCCCCCATCCTCACGGTGGGGCAAGGGGCCGTCTCACAGACCCTGCTCCTTGTAAGCTCGGTGGCTCTCCTGCCTCTTTGGGCCACAGAGACGCTAACCTGCAGGCCCTGAGAGGCAGCTCAGCCCGCATCTTGAACTCATTTTCCAGCACGAGGGGGTCTGGTTTTATGTCGCAGTCCAAGGCACGTGTTTACTCAGCTTCTCTGCTCCCCAGCCCAAGGAAAGATAACTGAACTTGATGGATAACCACTAATTGGATCATTACCTTCATTTTGAAATGATTGCCCCTAGCCACCGGGGGCATTAGTTCCAAGCTGGGGCCCCCCAATCCGGCCCCAGGCAAGCTGTGGAGCAGAGGACGGCTCCATCTCAGACCCCAGCAGGACCGTGACCCCGCAAGGGCTCACAGCTGTGCTCCTGCCACACTATCCCCTCCAGCCAGCCCCCTCCCTGCTCCACCCGGACTCTGTGTGCCCAGCCAGTCAGGCTGCACCTTGCTCCCTTGGATACTCCCCCTCCCCCGTGCCCCCTTGTCCTTGTTCCCAGTGCTCCAGCGAACACAGCTCCCACCGAACCATCCTCTCTGCTTTTCTGAGCATCCCTCCCTCAGGGCACCACCTCCCTAGTTCTTCCTGCGTATGCTTTACCTCCCCAGACAGAGAACAGGGTCCTTGAAGGCAGGCCAAGCCCTCTTCTCTCAGGCTCCCTTGCACTGCTGGCACTGGTCTGGGCACCCAGCAGTGGCTTCTTGGTTGATTGATGTTATGGGGCAGGAAGGGATGGGCCGGAAGGGAGGGCGATTGATTCCAGCTGAGGAAGGAGGGAGGCAGGCACAGGCCGAGGGGAATGGATGCCAGGCGGGTGGGGGCAGGAGGGTCAGTAGCTCTGAAGGAGTCTGCCCCCCCTCCCTGGTGGCTCTGACCTAGGAGCTTGGGTTAAAAAAAATAGTTTACAGAAGTAATCCCTCTGAGAGTGATTAAATAAATTACCATAACTCCTGAGATGAAATATGACAGCCATTAAAAGTTCTTTGAAGACTAATGATATATAGGGATAAAACCAAGTTACAGAATATAATGTAGAATTGATTCCATTAAAAAATGTTGTTGAAACATACATATAGGATGATGGTAGCTGACAGGTACTGGGCCCTTACAGCACTGCCTGCATCGGGCTCTGGGCTTCCTATGTGTTATCTCCCGCAGGCTTCATACCAATCCTAGGAGCTAGGTTCTGTTCTTATCCCCATTTTACGTATGTGGAAACCAAGGCACAAAGATGAAGTAACTTTTCCAACTTTCTCTCTTGAAGCCTTTGGAGCTCTGAATTTCTCATGCTGCCTTGAGGGCCCTTCCACAGGGGAATTAGGTCAAAGCTGACCAGTCATGTTCTAGGGAGTGTGGTTGGGGGTCTGTTTTGTGGAAGGTGGACCAGTTGTGCTCCGTGTGTTCCCAGAAGAGAAGGGGGGTAGGGGTACCGGGAGGAAGCACGACTTTGGCTGCTGGGCAGGGAGGAACCCTGTGTCCCTGGAAGTGATCAAGAATTAGCTGAGAACCAGCTTCCCCAGACACCGGAGAGGGGCTTTCACACTAGGGTGACCTCTGAGGACTTCTAATCCTCACAGCCTATGAAGAATGCCAGCCTGGGAATGAGATCTAGGCTTTCCCTGCCCAGATGCCAGCGCAGAGAATCCAGGGGCTTATGAGTTGCTGTTTCACCCGTCTTATGATCTAAATGTTTGTATCCTTCCAAATTCATACGTTAAAACCCTACCCTCTGCGTCTGATAGTATTAGGAGATGGGCCCTTTGACGGGTGATTAGGATTAGATGAGGTCATGAGGGTGGGGGCCTCATGAATGGGATTAGTGCCCTTATAAGGGTCATAAGAGAGTTGCTCCTTCTTTCACCCTCTCTGCCTTATGAAGATAGAAGAAAACAGCTTTCTGTATCTCAGAGGAAGGCCCTCACCAAGAACCCCACCACAGTGTCACCCTCATCTTGAACTTCCAGCCTCCAGAGCTATGAGAAATACCTTTCTGTTGTTTAAGCCCCTGAGTCTCTGGTACTTTGTTATAGCAGCCCATGCTGACCAAGAGCCCCCTCTGGGAGATGGGTGCCCTATCCTGGCACTCTCCAGATTTCCTTAAGAGAGTATAAACCATTGCCATTCCTCTTAGCCCTCTCTGTCTCTCAAATACCCATGAGTTCCATGTGCTAAAGGCCCTGGAGCCCAAGATCAAGTTTCTCAACCTTTCCTACATAGGGGCACCTGGGCAAGTTTGGGCAGTGAAAGTGAACATTCTGGAGAAAGGTCATGGTACCCCAATAATAGTGTTGTCCTGCAGAGAAAGGCTCGGGGTAGGGAGACTGAGTGTCTTCTGTCGCCTCCTGAGATGTTGTGTAAATCTGGCCTACCCGGGCCTGGGAGGTCTGAGACGTATGTGTGTGGTGAGGTGGGGGGACGTGTCTCCTGACTGAGATCTTCAACGTCCACTTACAGTTTTCTAGGCAATGTCCTGACCTTTGAAAAAGGACACTGGGATGAGAAATTCAAGCTGACATCCTCCCGTTATCTCACAGTGCCCACTGGTGTTGATTGTGGTGTTTGGTAATAAATCAATCAAGTTCTCTTTATTGCCTGGTAAGCGTGTATCCAGCTTTGCATGTGCTTGTGTGTGTGTGTGTTTGGGGAGGTGAGGCATGAAGAGAAGGCGTGGCCCTGCTCTGGGGGTTAGCCAGACCCAGGAGGAAACCGTTCATAGTAAACCCACAAAGCTGGACGCTGCTCTGTGGAGTTGGAGAGACTAGAGTGGCTTGTCAGCCTGGAGGAGCTGAGCACGAAGCAGCGCGTGCCTGCGGTCTGAAAAAGCCCCGAGTAGTCCTATGCCTTTTATACTTAGTGAAATACCTTTTACTCTGTGTTTCAAAAGAGGTCACCGAGCGCCCTCAGATGTGGAAGGAGTTGATATGAAAGCTCTGGGCAAATCAGCCGCCTCCACCAGCCAAGCCCCTCCCTCTCCACTCTCCCCCCCTTCTACTTTTTCTCCCCACTCCCCTCGATTTAAACCTGTGGGGAAAACACCCCTCTTCTTCTGCCCTGTCCACAGCATCGCTTTTCTTTCTGGGGGGAAGTGGGGTGGCATTTATTGGTATTGAGCACCCAGGATGAGAGGCCTTGGTACTGGGCACTGCTTCCTGGGGACAGAACATGAGTGAGACCCAGTGTTTATCCTCCTGGCACTCAGGAGGGACACTGCAGAGCCACGAGGAGCCAGGGTGTCAAGGACGGCATGAGGCTCCACCCCCCGGGGCGGCCGTGGGTGCTGCGAGCAAAGATGGGGAGTGTGCATGACAGGGGAGGGGACAAGGGGTCATTTGGGGGAAGGTGGTCAGTGTGGGTCCAGCCTGACTTTTGAGGGTGAGCAAGCACCAGCCGCGCTTAGGTTGAACAAGCGGCAATAAAGGCTGCTGTCCGAGCCCCGCAGAGTGCTTGACCTTTCCCACTGACGCTGGCACATCTGGCCAGGCAGGGATGCAGCCTGACCTCTGACTTAGTCTCTGCTCTTCCTTGCCCCACCTTCCCAGAAATCTGACCTCCTCCCCTGGACCTGTCTAGTTATTTCCTACTGGGCTCCATGGGAAGCATCCAGAATGCCTGTGTACTCAGGATGTCTGCCCAGGTTGCGCTGAGGGCAGAGCCCGGCTCCGGGGCCTGGCCTGGCAGTGGTCTTCTCTCTTTCCCAGGTGTGAGGAGGACCCTCTGGAATGCCCCCACCTGCCTGGGACTGATTCTGATGGCTCCTCTGACCCAGTAGATGCGCCCTGGTTCTAGGCAGCACCAGCTTCCTCATCTCCCCCAACAGGGCCTGTCTTCCTTGGACCCCAGGTTTTCTCCCCTGTGCTGACATGGTGCTCCTTTCCTCGGGAGCCTCGGGCCCAGGAGGAATTGTTGACTTCTCGGTGGTCCCCGTGGGCTTGGCCAGTGCCTCCTCTGAATTCACTGACCTGTTTCAGCTGCAGGAAACGCGTCAGTTCCACATTCTGCACTCTCCTTCAGGCAGCTCAGCCCCACTCTTTTAAATGGTCCCTCTATGTCACTCTGTGGGGCTGGTTCTAATTCTTGGCCGTGACTCTAATCTGCTGACCACATGGCAGCTGCCATCTTGTATCTTGCCCACGACGGGAAGTGTCTTTAGCTCTCCCCGCCCCCTCCGCCTCTTTCTAGTATCCATCTGGAGAAGGGAGAGACAAACGATGAGCTGGGTGTTTTACTTTTTTTTTTTTCTCATTTAAGCCTCGCAACATCTCTCCTACATGGTGTTAGGCTTTTTCCCATAGAGAAGGAATCTGAGGTTCAGAAAGTTATCTCAGTCGCCCAAGGTCTTACCAGTGGTGAGGCCGAGCTGGGTTAGAAACTAGTCTCTCTGGGTCCAGGTCCCCTGCTAGGTTTTTGTTATGGGTTGAATATGTCTCTCAAAAAGAAATATTGAAGTCCTAACCCCTGGTACCTGTGAGTGTGACCTTATTTGGAAATAGGGTCTTTGCAGATATAATCAAGTTAAGATGAGCTCGTAGTGGATTAGGGTGAGTCCTAATGCAATTGCTGGTGTGCTTATAAGAAAAGAAAATTTAGACAGAGCCACAGGGAGAACACCATGTGAAGATGGAGGTGGAGATCGGTATGATACCTCTACAAGCCAAGGAACCCCAAGGCTATTGGGGGAGAGGCATGGAACAGATTCTCCTTCAGAACACGCACATGGAACCAACCCTGTGGATACCTTGATTTTGGACTTCTAGCCTCCTGAACTGGGAGAGGATACATTTCTGTTATTTTAAGCCGCCCAGTCTGTGGTCATCTGCTGTGGCAGCCCTAGGAAAATGATACAGTTTCTTATACTTCACTCCAAGGATGCCAAGAATGCCTCTTTTTCCTGGCCTAACACCAGTGGACTCCTTCAGAACCCACTCTCAGAATCCTTCTCTCTGGGGTTGACTCAGATCTGATTAAGAGCCTATTGCATGAGTCCACCTGGGAGCCGCCCCAGGAAGTGACAGAGGACAACGAGTAAGTAAGCAGCTCATTCTTGCAGCCATCAGGGAAGGCTTTGCGGTGGCAGAAGCGTGGTAGAGAACAGAAATTGGAGATGAGGATGAAAAGCTAATTTGAGTGGGAAAGGAGAGCAGTGAATGTAAAAGCACCTGGCATGATAAGGCACGGTGTTTATTACATAGTAGGTGGTCAATTAATGTCAGTAAAAGAACCTTAAAAAATGTGAGATGTTTTGAAAGCAGCTGGAACCAGGTATGAACCACTGTACGTTTGCTGGATACAGGTTTTAGGCAAGAGTATTGTTAACTAAATTTGAGTGAATTGTCAAAGGTGTACCTCTAGTACAATGGGGGAAACCCAGTCTCAGGCCTCAAGAGTTGTGAATTCTGGCTTTGACTCTGCTGCTCCCTAATTTTTGTGACCTTGGACAAGTCATTTCATCTCTCTGACCCTCAGTTCCCTCAACCGTAGAATGGAGATAATAAATGTCTCTTACTTTACAGAGTTGTAAAGATGGAATGGCAAAGAATTTGAATGTGCTTTGTAAACTGCAAAGCCCAATTTGAACATAAAGTACTATTATTTATATTATTAATGACTGGTCAGGCTCTTTTCTGTCCTGCAAATGCCCCATACACATTGAGTCTCTATGTTTTTGCTTATGATCTCTTTACCCACTTGGAAGTCCATCTTTGTTAGTTAGGATTAGATTTGGATGCAAGTAACAGAAACCCAAGACAACAGTGGTATGTTTCTCTCCTGTAATAGTCTGGAGGCACTTCAGGGCTGGTATGGGTGACTTAGACCCTTCCATCTCTGCTGTGCCTGGGTTGCCATTTCCAAGGTCACCTTATAGCCCAAGATAGCTGCTGGAGCTCCAGCCATTACATCCACATTTCAGCAAGGAGGAAGAAAAGACAGAGGGCAGACTTCTGTCTTTAAGGACACTCTGTGGGAGTTGCGTATGCCACCTTTTTATATATTCTATTGGCCAGAAATTAATCACATGGACACATCTACCTTCTGGAGAAACTAGCAAATGTGGTTTTTATTCTGGGTGGTCACGTGCCAAGCTAAAAATCAGGGTTCTATTATCACCGAAGAAGGAGAGAAGACTATTTAGGGGAGAACTATGGATAGTATCTCTGCCGTTCCCTTTGTCTCATCTCTGTAGATCCATATTTCATTTTTCAAGATCGAGTCAAGTTCATCTTCAAAATAAGGAGTTTTTGTTAGGGAGATACATAGCTAGTCCCTATGACACTTTATGCCAGGCAGTGAGCTAACTGCTTTACATGGATTATCTCACTTAACTTGCGCCACAGCCCTGTGGGCTAGGCACTATCATTGCCTCAGATTTATAGATGAGGAAATGTGGCTCAGAGCTGTGAAATGTCACAGTCTAGGTTTCCTGGGAAACAAACTCTGAGATGGAGTTTAGCAATTGGTGGGCAGGACGTGTATCAGAGAGCGCTTTGGGGGTTGCATGCCTGTGGCAGGGAGGGGATGGAAGCAGGACGGGGCAGAGGGAGAAGCTGAGCTGTGATGTGGTTCCAGAAAAGGTCTCAGCGGAGTTCCCAGGGAATGTGGAGCTGGGATAGCCCTGCAGAGCTGTTCCACGTTGGCACTAGGAGGACAGGCCTTTAGGCCCCTGTGCTGATCACTCATTTGGACACAGGCTGCCCCAGGAAGGGGCCTGACCTTGGGCTAATCACTTTTCCGCTGAGGCAATCCCCAAGGAGGCTGACAGCTGAGGGCTTTCTGCCGGCAGCACACCCCATGGCTGCAAGTATAAGTCCTTCCTTCCTGAAGCAGAATCCTGGAGGGATCAGAGTTCCCCACATAAAGTCACGTGACTAAGCTTGCAGCAAGTAGCCAGTGACAGAGAGACAGGACTAGTACCAGGACATCTGACTCCAGAAATTAGGCTTTTCCTTCGCAACGAGGCTCGGCTTGCTCAGAGTCACAGCTAGCAAGTAACACCCACAGTCCAAGCACCCTCATCGATATTCTAAATCAATTTGCTATACTGCCTCTCTAGGGTCTCCAATGGTGGTTCCTCCTGGGAACTTTACCTCTGTGTTTCCTATGTACCAGGTTCCTTTTTTCTCTCTGAACAAACTCTGGCACTTAATACTACTTTGGCTGAACTATTTCGAGTCACTCAGTCAAACCATTGTTTTGTTGATAAAGGGCTCCTAGGGGCTCAGCCCTCTGCCAGGTGGAGTTGGATTCTGAGGACAGATCCTGTCCCAGCAGAGCTGCAGGCTGCTTGGAGAGCTGAGGCTGACGCCCGCGGAGATGCTGGCGATTGAGGCAGGACTGAGTGGCCCTGTGAGTCCTGTCTGCCAGTGCTCTGGGGTTCTGGGGCTGGATTGAAATGCTCCCAGACTCCACCCACCCATCACAGGCTCCCGGAGGCTGGGGCCAGATGTTCCCCTCTTTTGGAATCCATCAAGTGCTAGTAAATGGGAAGAGATTTTAGAATCAGAGAACTAGAGGAGGATAGTCATGTTTCTTATCTCAGAGACGGAAAACAGAGGCCCAGAAGGCAGAATGACCTGCCCAAGGTGACACAGCCGGGTGGTGGCACAGCTGGACTGAGAACCCGGGTCTTCTGACCCCCGGCCTTGTCCACCACCCAGAGTTGCCCCTGCTAAGTGAGGGCAGAAGGACCAGATGCAGACTTCAGGCTGGTCCCTGCCTTCTAACCTTCTCAGCAACATATTCAGGACCATCACTGTCACCAAGAGAGAAACATAACATCGGATTGGGAATAGCAGGCCCGTGGAAACACCCCGCAGAACCCTATAGCCTATATACCCTGATTTCCACCAGCCCAGCTGCCTCCTTGCTTGTTCAAGGCAGTTGCCCCAGGAAAGGGGGCTGCAGAGAAGAGAGTACAAAAGTCCTTTCTATTTGGGGCTTAGCACCTGGGACTGCAGACAGCGCCAAGTCGAAGGAGAAGATTTAGGAGTGATTCTGTAGGAAGCCAGAGTGTAAGAAGCTTTAGCTCAACAGTTCAATATGCGAAAAGCTTTTGCCCACCGCCTGAGAGAGGCTCCCTAATACGCTGTAACCTGCATCTTCCCCCGAAACATCTTAGCTCCATGAAGCAATAAAACAGTCTGGCCTAAGTTACTGAACTTCTTTGAAGTCCTGAAGTGGCCCATAAATAAGGTGGGTACTTTGGAAGGGAGCGTTTTTTTTTAGGAGGGATCCCTAAACGGCTCTTTCAGAGTCACATTGATTTGTAGCCGCCTCTAAGTCAATTTCCTGGGGTTCATAAATCTTGATTTGAGCAAAACGAAAACGTCATCAATATTTATTTGATGCATTTCTTACCACTCCATAGGAAAGGAAGAAAAAAAAAAAATGTCAGCATTCTCACCCACCACCCTGGAGCAGGCATGGGACACGGCTGTTCCTGGCTCCTGGCAGACTATTTCGTTGTGAACCATAAACTCCGGGTAACAAATGTACCATTTCATGGTCAGCAAGAGTGGTAACTGTCACTGGAGAAATAAAACTGAGTTATTGTTTCCAGTTTCAAAAGAACAGCAACAAGTATAAAAAAAAAAAAAAAAACTGTATGCGATCCCTGTCCTCTTCCCCTCAGACACCTGCAGCCATCTAATGTTTCACTGAATCCTGCCACATAAATGCATAGCTTCACTCACTAATCCATATGGCTCCAGAGACCACTGTTACATGAGAACTTCAACTGATGGGGCCAGGCAGCCCAGGGCAGCTTAATCTTTTTTAATTCAAATCGACTGAGTCCCATGTGGCCGGGAGATGATACCCTATATGCTGCAATCAGACTGACCTAGACTTCTCGTGCTCTAAATGATTAATGAAACTGCCTCGAGTTTGTTTCTATGGTGATTGGAAACCCGACCCGGACAGAGGAATCTGCCATTCACGGGAACAGAACCGAAAGGGGGGCACTGGGGACCCTGGCCGCTAGTCGGGAAGTGGGGACGCACAACGCGCCGAGTTCCTCTCCCAAACCTGCCGCGGGGCTCAGAAAGTGGGGTGAGGGGATAGGCAAGAAAATGGCTCTTCTAGGGAAGTTTTAACTTGACTCAACTGCAGAATTATCTCCTCCCCACCCCCAGAAAAATCTAAAAACTCTTTAAGTGTTTCTAAAGCAAATGACCCAAGAGTTGAGGGAAGACAGTATCGAACTCACTTTTGGTTTCCTAAAATAAATCCATGAATAAATAAAATAAACTAAAACCCTGAAATCTTTTGATTCCTTCTTTAGAATGAATGGTTTTGTCCATTATGAATATTACAAAACCTGCTGAGTACCTCACATTACTTGTTTACTCTCTGGTCATGTGTGGTTTTATTTGTTTTTCTTCCTCATTTGAAATATGTCCCATTTGGGCTTCACACAGCAAAACTTTGCAGTCAGAACTGGCAGAAGTAGGCAGCGTGGGACTTCGGGGACATTAGGTGCTGCTGACAGAGAAGCAAAGGGTATGAATAATTAGTGCCAATGGTCACCTGCTGCCGTCTGCCTGGAGGGACAGTTGGGTCCTGCTTCAGGATAGAGACCATCCTAGCTTTCTCGTCAGAGCCCCCAAACCCTGCTCGGGTGTCCCAGCTCCATGAAATCCTGAACCTTTAGAGAGGTCACGCCCAAAACACCAAAGGCCACACCTTGTCATTTTAAAATCCAAGGCCATTGACCGAGGAATAATGACTATAAAAGTTGGTGAGGGCATCATTCCCCTTCTTTCATTCTCCCCCCACTGCCCACCTACCTTTCTTCACAAGATCCCCGGCCACCTCCTTAAACATGGTTCCCTACCTGTAAACCTTTGATGCCCGTGTTCCCTAGAGAAGAAATCCCAGACTTTAGTAGGACCCACAAGGCCCTCCAAGGTTTCCCCCCACCTCCTGTTCCAGCTCGATCTCCCACACATCTCTGCCAACAGTTCCCTGAATGTCCTGCATGATTCTCCCATTCTCTGCCTTTGCTTTGCTGCCCCCTCTGTCTGGGATGCCCTCCCCAATGTCTGGGTCTGTTCCCCAAGACCCAGCTCAAGTGCGTCTCAGCTCATGGGCATCCCAGCTCCTCAGCACAGATCCTCCTTCCTTCCTAATATGCCTTTTATCTTAGGGTGTCCCAGGCTCTGCCTTGCATGATAGGACATCTTGGTCCCGGTCACAGGGCTTGGCACATGGTGTGTGCTCAGTCTGTTTGTTCTGTTGAATTTCTTCTTCCAACCCTGCTCTTCGGTCCCTGGCTCCACGGTTAGCTGGGAAGTTCATCTGACCACCATATTTGTTGTCCCCCTGACGGTCACCACTAGCTGTCCCCAGAGGAGCAAAGGCGTCAGGACTTTGTGAATCAGCAAACACCTAGGAACGCCTCTGGGAAAGCAACCCGGAGCTGCTCTAGTTTGGCTCTAAGCCTCTCTTCTGACCAAGCTGGGGCTCACTGGGCCCGAGCTTCTGCAGCAGTTTCTCCAAATTGAAACCTTCCCTGCTGAGGGCCTGAGCTGGTTACAGCCAGGCTGGGTGTGTTTAGAGGGTCTGTCTAGCCCAGCCTCTCACCCCAGCCCCTGACTCGGCCCTGCAGGGGTGCAGCTGTCAGGCAGCGTCCTCCCTCTGCCCTTGGCAGGAGGAGGGGAACTTGAGTAAGAACGGGCCTCAGCCAGCCTCTCGCCCGTCCAATGAGACATTTCCACAAACTACCTGCTGGTGAGCAATCCCTTGGCCTTATCTGACTCTCCCACGGCGGGGGGTATCATGTGTGCGTGTTGTGTTCTCTGAAGGCACAGGTGGCAGAGCTTGGGTGTGGAGCCCTGTCGAGGAGGGCGCGGTATGCAGATGCCCAGGAACAGACCTTGGGGTGAGCAGAGGCAGGGTCTCCCTGCGTCAGTGATGAGCCTGAATGCGTGACGTCCCACGTAGTCCCCATTTCACCAGCTTACAGACCCCACCCCAAATCTCTCACCTGGACTCCCCCGTGCCCTGGCACAGAGCTCGCAGCATACGTCTCTGACATGTGTCCCGGCCTCTGCTTCACTTGTTAAATGGACGAGGTCATAATCCCTGAGTCTGTAACGCTTTGTAAATGGTAAAGCATCTCTCTCCCCTGTTCCTCTTACCTTCCCTTCCCCACGACCCTGTCCAACCAAACTGGTACTTGTCGTGGCTGCGCATGGTTTTAAATCACATTTTATTTTCAGGGGTTCAGAAAAGTCCCATTGCTTCCATTCAGAAGGTTCTTCCCTGGATGTCGTGGGCACTCTGCCTGGGCTAGGCGGGGGGTGGGGCCTGGTGAAGAAGACTTGGGGGAGTTGGTCGCTGAGGTGAGGAAAGTGAGACGTGGCGAGAGGGAAGTGAAGCCATGAATATTTAGATGAGGAGGAGAGTGGAATTCAATCTGACCCTGATACACAGGAGGATTGGATTGATAGCAATAATCTAAAATTAGAAGCACTCAGTCATGGGAGTTTGGAGCTCAGACTCTAGAGACAGACTAGGTTAAAAACTGAATTTGCCACTTACCAGCTGAGTGACCTTGGGCAAGTTACTCAATCTCTCTGTGCCCCAGCTGCTTCATCTGTAAAGTGGAGATATTAAAGTACTTCCTCTATGGGATGGTAGTGATGATTGAGTTCCTGAAACAATACTTGACACACAGTACACACTAGCTGCAGTTACAACTAAATAAAGATCAACATCATGTACCTTCCCGAAACTGTCAGGATCTCTCTTCTAGAGTTCCTTTTGCTGTTTTCCCAAACTCTCCGACCCCACCTCCCCGCCCCCTTTTATTTGTTGTGGAGGAAAGGAGGGTCTAGCTCACTGATGTCCAACAGAAATATAATACAAGACACATAATAAGAAATTTAAAAATTTCTAGAAGCCACAATAAAAAAATTAAAAGAAATAGGCAAAATTAATTCTACCAGTATATTTCATTTAACCCAATACATCTAAAATACTATCCTTTCAACATGCAATCAATACAAAAAATTATAGATTTGATTCGTAGGACTGGAGCATGTCTGAGGTGGGTGTCCAGAATTTCAGGTGCTGGCTTGCGCTAGCCCCAAGTTCAAAGTTATCCCCAGAGAGAATTGGACACACAAGATTTTGGAGTGAAGCCTTGCTCCATCTTTGCCCAGCCATCTGTGAGGAGGTGGGGAAGGGAGCTGCATCCCTATTGTCTGCTCCTATAGAGAAAAACTGAGCCAAGCTCTGCCCTGAGGATGCTCTGGGTTAAGAGGTACTGATCCACAGGGAGCAAAAATGAGATGGAGCAGAGGGAATCCACCTCTGTCTTTTGGAAGTTAAACATTTCAATTAAAAGGCCAGATTATCCAGGTCTAAATCCTGCTTTGATTCTTAAGTTTTAAACTTTGCTCCTCAATTTTCCCATCTGTAAAATGGGGTAATGATAGTACTGACCTCAAACAGCTGTTAATGAGGATATAAAATAAGTCTTGCAGAGCACTCAGACTGGTGCCTGTCATGTAATATGTTTGTCAAATAAATGCAATATTTTAAGGAACTACCAACTATTTGATTCACTGCAGTATCTCCAGCCCATATAGGTGCTCAATAAATATTTGTGGAATGAAATAAGTGCTTTCAAGGAGAGCTTTGGCAACAGATAGAAGGAATAGTTCGATAAGCCACAAAAGTTACTCCGGCAGCAATCGATGATTGCTAACGTGTCTCCCGGGGGTGATGACGAGAGGTGAGTGTGGGCAGCAGAACTTACTTTGTGAATGGGGGGCAAGGCTGGGTGTCTTTCTCTGCTATTCACCCACTGCTCTTACTGTTTCCTCCATGTGTTTAATGAGTGTTTAAGGGCTACCAGTTTCAAAAGGTGCCAGTGATGTGGTGCAGGACACCCCAAGTCTCTGTCTGACCCTGACTTCTGGCTTTGTCTATCTTTGGGTGAACCTTGGGGTATGGCAAAGACTAGCTGGGTCACATTACACAAAAACTCTTTCTAGATAGTTGGATTCCAAGGAGAACAATCTAGAAACACAGGCCATTCTCCCAAGGACATGGGGGTTGACACCACGATGAACAACCTCCTCCTGCCCCACCCCCACCCCCCGATGATGGAGAGTGGGGTTGAGTAGAGGGAAAGAGGATAAACTCTATCTGCCATCTTCCTGTCCCACAGCTTCCCATAACTTCCAAGGGAGTCCAAGTGGACTCCGAAATGTGCCCCCCTCCCTGGCCCTGCCCCCCTTTCTATGGGGGGGACATAATCAAATAAGGTATCGCCTGTTGATAATCAAATGAGAACAACATATAACACATTGTGTGACCCAACAACAGTGGGGACCATTAGGATGTGTCTCTAAAGATTGGAAAGCCCACTAGGGCAGGTGGCACAAGAGAATTACAGGGAGGTGGGATTTTGAGGATGCTTGGGCTATTTTAGTCAGTCTGGGGTATTCGTTTGTTTGGCTAGTAAACTAATGACACCTTAAAAGCACTGAGTAACCACGGCCCCCGGTTTCCCACCAATACTCTGATTTTATCTCATAGGGACTCTGTGGCCCAGCTCTTCACCCTGGTTCCTGCACCAGCCCTGGCCCAGCCTCTGGTGTGCATGTGGGCTGCAGTCCGCTCCCCCAGACTGTAGACACTTTGGGTTCCCGTAAGTAGCTTTGACAGGGCTCAGCAGTATTCCCTGGATGAAAGCTGTTTTCTTTTAAAAAACAGATGCTGATGACAATAAAAGTCTGAAGAGGAGGTTACAATATAAGTGGATTTTTAAATCACTTCTACTTAGAGGAATTCACAGGACATGTTTTAAAAAATATAGCCCCCTACATGATTCTTATTACTAGTTCCATTGATGAAAAGACTCAACCACATTTGGTTAAACATCCTTAATACTAAGGGGCACCTCAAAACACATTTCCAGATGAAAAACGATGTAGATTTTTTTTCTTTTCAATTAGGCCTAACTTTCTGTCAATGGCTCTCCCGTTACCTCTCTTTTTATCTTTTTTAAAAATTAAAAAAAAAACCAAAACAGTGCAAGTAGTCTCTTTCATTTCTGAGACAATTAAAAAGGAGAAGCAAAAAAGTAAATGACTTTATTGATATTTTTAACTATTTTAAAAATAGGAAGCACATTAATATGATTGAAAATCTAAGAAGAACAAAAAGATAATCAGCAAAACCCTTCCCTCCCACCCCGCTCCAGCCACCTTGTTCCCCTTCCCAAAGGTAACCAGCATTATCAGTTTTTTGTGTAACTTTCCAGAGATATGTCCCTCACAAACAAGTATACACCCGCCTATTCTTTTTTCCTTTTTACATATCATACACACATGCTATTCTCTCTATTGTTTTTTCAGTTAGTGATATATCCTGGAGATCATTCCTTTCCATTATATAAGAATTTTTCATTTTTTCCCAGCTGTATAGTATTTCATTGCATTCATTTAGTAAGCTGGCTGCAGATAGATATTTGGATTGTTTCCAGTCTGTTGCTATTACAAAACGTCTGCAAAGACGTGCTTTGTATACGTATAATTTCCCATGCATGCTTATATATCTGTAGGATAAATTTCTAGCAATGGTAGCTTAAGGTCAAAAGATATGGGCATTTGTAACTTTGATGAACTAACTTTCATTTAAAAGTCACTGGTAATCCCTTCTCCAGTGTGAGTCATGTTACCATTTTTTATGTATAATTTTCCAGAGTCGCTCATTTAATAAGCACTTACTAAGCCCCTAGGGGCTGAGCGCTCTGTTAGGCACTGGCCATACAACACTGAACAAAACTGACTTTGAGACCAGAGGGGAGGTACACTGTGGGCAGAGCAAGTGCTCGGAACTGCTCAGGACACTTGGGTGTGAAAGAGTTATTCCCCCCAAATCCCATCACATCTGGCTCTCAGTGCCCCCCATGCCATGGTCTGCACTAAGTTCAACATTACTTGTTGGGGTCATTTCCTTTCCCATGGATCATCCCAGAATCCTGGGGTTTTTGCGGCCAGAAAGTCGGAGGCGGCTCTCACATGCTCATCCCACTGCCACAGTCCCTGTGGTCCTCACATTCTGCCTGCTTTGCGAGCATCGCCAGCTCCCAGCCCTTGGCTGTTTCCATCAACCCCAGTGTGGGTTCCCACCAGCCAGGACTGCTTCAGAGTTGGAGGCACAGGCTTTCCAACCTCAAAGGAAACCCTCGTCCCCACCGCCTTCTGCCCCTGGGAATTACTCAGTTTCCTGCCTTCTTTTCAAAACACCAGTTTCCATTCCTTCCTTCCCTTGCCCAATGCTAACTGCCTCCTCAGAAACCCACCAACACCTGGGAGATGAGACACTCCCCCAAACCTAGACATTAAACCACAAAGGTCAAGCTGCTTTGAGAATTGGGGGAAGGGGATCCCATTTTCCTTCCTGGGTTTTCTGTATCCATGGGACTAAAGCAAAAATGTATATGTATATGTTATGCCATCGCATAAATACATAAATTAAATTATAAGTGCAAACTATAAGCACTGTTTACTGCTGTATTCCCTGCACCTAGAATAGTGCCTGACACATAGTAGGTGCTCAATAAATATTTGTTGACTGAAAGAATGAAGTATTATGAAGAAAAAAAATGGGAGAATGCCTGAGAGGAAAAATTAGTTAGTGGTGACTGCTTTGGACTGAGTAGTCAGAGATTCTCCAAGGAGATGACATTTCCAGTGATCTTTGAGGATCAGAAGAAATCAGCTCCGTGAAGTGTATGGGGAGGAACTGTCCAGGCAGAGTGTGGGGGACCCGAAGAGGAAGGGAACTTGCAGTGAAGCGAGCACAGGAAGAAGCCTTGGGCAGCGGTGTCACAAGGAGGTGACAGAGGAGGGCAGAGGCTGATCGGGGGGGATCTTGAAGGGTGTGTTAAGGAGTATAGATTGTATGCAAACTGTAATGCAAAAACCTTCCATAATTTTAAGCAAGGGAATAAAACTTTTTTTTAAGAATCTCTTTGCATTTTGGAAGGATCTCCCCAGCAGCTGTATAGGAGTGGATATGAGCACTGGATAGAGAAGTGGGTAAATAAGAAGATCATTAAGAGAGGTCATTGCAATCGTCACAGCAAGAACAGATGAGGGGTGTGGAGAGGATGGAAAAGTGTGGGAAGATTTAAGATACGTCTTGGGGACAGACTTGGCAAGACTTGATCCAATGTGGGAGATGAGAGAAAGAGGGAAATTTAAGTATTATTGTGAGCTGGGAATAATTGTGAGGGGAGGGGAGATCGCCGTTAAGAGATGGCTGAGGAGTAAAGGTAAGACTCAAACTGCCCGGGTTCTGGTCCTGTCTCCCAGGTCAGCCATGGGATACTGGGCAAGTGACCCACACTTGTGCCTCTGTTTCCTCATCTGGAAGAGAATAATAATAGTTCCTTCTTACATTTTTGAGGGTTAATTGATTAACCAAATGCTTATAATAGTGTCTTTTACATAGTAAAGTACCTAATAAAATTTAGCTATTTTATTATCTACTTCTACGTTGGCATTTATTTATTTTATTTATTTATTTTTGGCTGTGTTGGGTGTTCATTGTTTTGCGTGGGTTTTCTCTAGTTGCGGCGAGCGGAGGCTACTCTTCGTGGTGGTGCGTGGGCCTCTCATTGCAGTGGCTTCTCTTGTTGCGGAGCTTGGGCTCTAGGCGCATGGGCTTCAGTAGTTGTAGCATGCGGGCTCAGTAGTTGTGGCTCACGGGCTCTAGAGCGCAGCCTCAGTAGTTGTGGCTCACGGGCTTAGTTGCTCTGTGGCTTGTGGGATCTTCCCTGACCAGGGCTCGAACCCGTGTCCCCTGCATTGGCAGATGGATTCTTAACCACTGCACCACCAGAGAAGTCCCTACATTGGCATTTAAAACAGATGGACAGTATTCCATTTTATGAATAAATTACTTATCCAAATCCCCATTTGTATTGCTTCCAATGCTGCAGCTTAGTAATAATAGGATAGCACAGACTCAGGAGCTAAACTGCTTGAGTTCAAATGCTGCCCATATATTTATTAAATCTATAATTTTGGCAAGTTACCTAACCTCTCTGTGCCTCAGTTTCTTCATCACCAAAGGTGAGGATAATGATAGCACCTGTCTCAGAAGATTCTATAAGAGTGAAGTGAGTTAGTGGGTCTAGATCATTCAGAACATATTAAACACCATGTCAGCATTTGCTTTTATCATCATGTGCCAGCTTCTCTTTTAAGCATGTTATGTGTATGTCCTCACTTAATATTTATAACATCCCTATGAGTAGGTACTACTCTTATCCCGATGTTACAGATCAGAAAACTGAGATATAGACACGATTTGACACTAGACTCCAGAGCCCCTGGTTCTAACAACTACTATCAATGGCACATCACTTTATATGTATCTTTGCTCATCTGTACAACTATTTCTTTAGGATACATTCCAAGAAATGGAATTGCATGATTTAAAAGTTCTTTTAAAGTATGACCTTTGATACACGAACACATCATTTTCCAGAGGGTTTGTAGCAGTTTACAATCCCACACAATTTACAATAGCTATGTCTTCTTGGTGAATTACTCTCTCTACTGTTAAGTAATTCTTATTAATTCACTAGATTTGGAGCAGTGGGTGAAGTCACGCCCAGTGACATCGTTGGTGGAAGTGACTCTCTCGGTGGCAGGTGATCGGGTAGAGCGGCTGGCTCTCCTGGCCTGAGTTGTAGGCTGGGGTAGGCAGGCTCTTGGTGAGGCCAGGCGTGTGGACAGCAGAGACTGGGAAGGGGCAGGGTCACACGTTACGTTTAGTTGTCACATTCCTTAGTCTTCTCTGACCTGGAACAGTCCCTCAGTCTTTCTTTTCATGATCTTGATCTTGAAAAGCATCATCCAGCAATTTGTGAAACGCCCCTCAATTTGGGATCAGACAGGGAATAACTATTTTAAATATGTTACAGAATTTATAGGAAAAGATGGATATAATGAGTAAAGAATTATATGGGTTTTTCAGAAAAGAAACGGACATTCTAATATAAAACCCAATGAAAATTCTAGAACTGAAAAATAAATTATCTAATACCATTCCACTTGATGGGATTAAAAGCAGATAGGACATTGGGTATCACAGAACAAAGGATCCATGAACTTGAAGATGGGACAATACAAATTAATCAAACTGAAGCAAAGTAAGAACAAAATTTTTTTAAATGAACAAATTGTCAGTGACACATGGAATAATATCAAATCGTCCAACATATATGTAATTGGAGTCATAGAAGAGAGAGAGAGTATGACAGAAAAGTTTTCAAGAAACCATGGCCAAATATTTCTCAGATTTGATGAAAAACATCAATACACAACCAAGAAATTTAACAAACCTCCAATGGGATAACTATTGACAAAAAAGATTACATACAAGGCAACATGGATATGAATTATGATTTTTTAAAAATTAGAAACAGTGTAAGCTAGACCACAATGGTACAGCATCTTTAAAATGCTGAAAGAGAAAAACCTTCAAGCTTGAATCCTAGAGCTAGTGAAATGATATATTCTTCAAAAATTAAGGCAAAATAAAGACATTTTCAAGTAAGCAAAAGTTGAGAGAATTTATAGTCAGCAGACCCTCAATACAAGAAGTGCTAAAGGAAGTTCTTCAAACTGAAGAGAAACAATCCCAGATAGAAACACAAGTGAACAGGAAGAAATAAAGAGTTCCAGGAAATAGCAAGCATGGAGATAAGTAAAAAAGATTTTTGTCTCTTTCCTCAATTTCTTTAAAGTACAATTGACAGTTTAAAGCCAAAAGAATAATAATAATCTATCATAGGGTTTATGACATAAGTAAAAGTAAAATATACGACCATAATAATACAAGGCATAAAAGGAGCTAAATGGAAGTTTATTGTTGTTTAGTTTTTCACTACATGTGAAATAGCATAATACTAATAAATTGTAGTCTCTAAAAAGTTAAAGTTGCATATTGCAATCCCTAGAATAAGAACCAAAAATAAAGCAAAGAGGTATAACTAAAAATCCAATGAAGGGGATAAAATGGAATGCTAAAAAATAATCTCCAAAAAGTCAGGAAAAGTGGGAAAAGTGAACAAAAACAGAGGGACAAATAGAAAATAAATAGTAAGGTGGTAGATGTAATCTAATATGATAATTATTTATCAATAATTACATAAATGTAAACGGACTAAGCGCCTCATTTAAAACCTGAATGCCTTGGACATATATCTGGTTCTAATAACATTATTGGCCATTCGGTTTCTAACTTCCTTTTACTGCTTTGCTTTTAACTTTCTTTTCACATTTTCTGGTACCTGTGGATTTCCTTTTCATACTTTTGAGATAGGCTAGGTATGAATTATATTTAAATAAGAAATCCCATGTGTTTGGAAGGAGGACAGGGAATCTGGGGGCTGCTTCCAGTGGTTTGGTCCATCATATTGGCAGCTTTATTTTTGAAATTTAAATAATTAATCCATCCTGAATTTATTTTGTTTTAAGGGAACAGATAAGTTTCTAACCTCATTTTATAAATTACTAGCCCATTGCCCTTATTTGTTAAATAATCTAGGCTTTCTCCACTGATTTGAGACGCTACCTTGATCTCAAACTAAACTATTTTGTACCTTTGTGTACGTTACTGAATTTCCATTCTGTTACCATGGTTGTCTGTTTTGTACTATTATTTCCGCTTTACATTATTTCAGTTTTAGTGTCTGGTGGGTGAAGGCTCCTATCATCAACCTTATTTTAGAGCATCATAGCTGTTCTATTCACGTGAACTATAGAAGAGTTTTGTTAAGTCTAAACATTTTCTGTCTGGACTTTATTTTGGGATAATGTTAAAGATGTAACATAATTGAGGGGAAGAATTGGTATTGAAGTGGTATTAGATTTTTCCTCCTAGAAATGTGACATGCTTATCCACTTATTCAAGACATAAATGTCTCAGGCTTCCCTGATGGCAGCGGTTAAGAATCCGCCTGTCAATGCAGGGGACACGGGTTCGAGTCCTGGTCTGGGAAGATCCTACATGCCTCAGAGCAACTAAGCCCGTGTGCCACAACTACTGAGCCTGCACTCTAGAGCCCACTAGCCACAACTATTGAGCCCGTGAGCCAGAACTACTGAAGCCCGCCCACCTAGAGCCCGTGCTCTGCAACAAGAGAAGCTACTGCCATGAGAAGCCCACGCACAGCAATAAAGAGTAGTCCCTGCTCGCCCCAACTAGAGAAAGCCCACGCGCAGCAATGAAGACCCAACGCAGCCTGAAAAAAAAAAAAAAAAGACATAAATGTCTCTCAGGAAAGTTTTGCAATTTTCTTTGTGTGGATTCTGTATGTTTGTCATAAGGGTATTCCTACATCCATATTTAAGAACTTGTTTTGCTATAGTAAATTAAATCTTTTTATCATATATATTTATATACACATACAGTTTTTCTTGTCCTTAATTTATATTTAATGAAACAAAGTATTAGAAGAAAAGTTTTTCTTTTTAAAAGATCATTAATGTGATATTGTATTCAAATTATTTTTCTTTCTCTTTTTTAGTCAACTATTTTTATTGAGGTATAACATGTATACAGTAAAGTACATAAATGTATTAATCTTAAGTGTTCGTCTTGATGAATTTTTCCATATGTATACCTAGGTCAAGGTACGGAATCTTTCTCTCATGCTCCTTCTCCACCTACACCAACCCCTGAGGTAACTATTGTTCATTTTTCTATCAACAGGGGAGAGTTTAGCCTCCTTGTGAATTTAATATAAATCGAATCATGCAGTATGCATTTTAGTGTCTGGATTCTTCCACTCAATATAATATCTTGAGGTTCATTCACTTTGTTGCACTTAGTAGTAGTTCGGACTTTTTCTGTTTTGTAGTAGACTACTACTACTACATTCATATGTAGTAGTCTATGTGTGTGTGCATATGTGTGTATGTATATATCTATGTGTGTGTACTCATACACATAAATATTTATATACTATATACCACAATTTATCAATTTATTTACCCATTCGCCTATTGACGGGTCTTTGGGTTGTTTCTAGTTTTGGACTATTATGAAAACTCTTGTACCTGTGTTTTTATGAATAGATGTACACCTTTCAGTTGGGTGTACCTTTCAGTTGGGTGTATACCTGGGTGTAGATTTGCTGGGATATAGAGTGTGCACATGTTAACTTTAATAGATACTATCAAATGATATTCCAAAGTGGTTATACCATCCTACACTCCCACCATCAATGTTTAAGAGGTCCAGTGGCTGCAATCCTCACAGACATTTTGTATTATCAGTCTTTAATTTTAGTCATTCTAGTGGGTTCACAGTGGCATCTCATTAGGTTTTCTTTTTTAATTTTTTTTTAAATTAATTAATTATTTATTTATTTATGGCTGTGTTGGGTCTTCGTTTCTGTGTGAGGGCTTTCTCTAGTTGTGGCAAGCGGGGGCCACTCCTCATCGCGGTGCACGGGCCTCTCACTATCGCGGCCTCTCTTGTTGCGGAGCACAGGCTCCAGACGCGCAGGCTCAGTAGTTGTGGCTCACGGGCCTAGTTGCTCCGCGGCATGTGGGATCTTCCCAGACCAGGGCTCGAACCCATGTCCCCTGCATTGGCAGGCAGATTCTCAACCACTGCACCACCAGGGAAGCCCCTACTCCATCTATTTTGAGGCAAGTGCTTCCACTCTCTGTCCACATTCAACACTCCTGCCAATGTCTACCAGCACTCCACCCCTCACACTAATCGTTTACTCACTATTCATGTTCACGTCCATCGTGGTATACAACTTCCCTAGACCCTACAGTGCCCAGACCAGTGCTTTGCAAAAAGTAGGCCCTTGGAACAATATTTTCTAGATGCACAAAATAAGGGAGGAAATGAGGAGAGGGGTCGACATAAAAGATGAGTTACAACTAATACTGAATGTTATATTCTGCAAGGTATAGTATACCTACATTAAATTACATTGGATTGCTTTCTAGTAAATATGGTTCTGGGCTTAAAATGGTTTTTCGAGAGGCATTAGAAATTCCTACTTTAGCTTAATCACAATGTTTAGTTTTCTCTTGAAGGCACCTTATTTATTTAATGTCACAACACTAAAATCATTTCATTCTGCAATGTTCAATAAACAGAAAAAAAAAAAAAGCCCTCAACATCTCTGCTAAATTGTTACCAACAAAGTAAACATTTCTCCCCCAGTTTTTTCCGAGTTGATTAAGCACCAGTATATTTTAAAATGTTTCCCAAGCCTGAGAAAGTCTCCCCTCTGAACATACAACTATTCGGTGTAGAATGTTTTTCCTACCACTTGATTACAATTTGGCAGTAGTTTCTGAATAATTTACAAATTTAAAATTTCTGTGCCCAAAACACACATGTGTTTGCAGCTAAACAAACTTGAAAGAATATGCAAATTGCACTTTTATGTCAAAAATGAGTGAATGCAGCTTCATGCAGAGAAAAAGCTAACTGCCACCCTCGTGTTTTTGTTTAGACTAATCTGTGTGCTGTCGCTCCCACATCAGACTGCATCAACATTTTCTTTGGGATATTAGACGTAAATGTTTATGGCTGCAGATAGCCTAGAAGGGATTGGCACTTATTAAAAACGACCCTGGAGTATTTTCTTTGGTTTCCACATAAATATCCCAGGGAAATGTTCAATCAAACGAGGCTGCCAGGTAGAGGGAAACGAACATTGTAGCAGAGCCCTGGGGTCTCCCGGGTCCTGTGAAGTGAGGGGCCCCATCCAAGAATGGAGTAAGAAGGCTGAGCCCAGAGAACCGGGCGGAGCTGGCTTCTTTTCACTGTGGAAGATAAGGCAGCAGCGGCTGACTGGAAATGTCTCTCCCTGAGGCCAGGAATCCAACACTCTCCACAGACAAAAAAATGCACATTTAAAAGAGCCATCAAAAAACTAGATACCATATGTGGATTTCATCCCATCTTCAGCTGTAGGGGGCAAGGCTGGGTGTGGTATCAAGACGGGACAACCTCCCATGGGGCAGTTGGTGTCACTCAGGCAGGTGAGAGCCCATCGTATCTTCACAAATGGCAGGAACAGGTTTTCGAAGTTTAGGTCTGGAAATGTTCATTCTTGAATCCAGAAAAAGCTGAGAAACTTATCCTAGGCTCTCGGACACTGAGGATACTTCTAGCTCTCCCTGCTTCAGCTAAAATGTATTCAACATCCACTATGTAAAGGTCCATTAAGTTCTCCTGATAAAAATCACTTTAATGTAATCATCGTCCTCCAGCTTTTACCCTAGACTCCCTGAAATCTAGGGAATGTCATCCCACTCTCAGTGGTCTTCTGCCCCCTCTCATCCACTACAACAGCTAGCACCAAGGTCGCAAACAACCTCCACAAGCCTAATCAAAATGAGCAATTTTCAGTTCCCATCTTATCTTACCTCTCAATGGTATTGCACTCTTGGCCTATTCCTCCTCTTGAAACCTCTTCTACTGGCTCAGTAACACCATAATCATTTGGTTTCCCTTTATGTCCAGCTACTTCTGTCTCCTTTGCTGGCTCCTTTCTCTCTACACAGTCTTCTTAAGTTGACAGATCAAATGCCATATGATCATTTCAAGAGGCACAAAAAAAGCATTTGACAAAATCCAACACTCCTTCACGTTAAAGACACTCAGCAGACCCGGAACAGAAGGGAACTTCCTTAACCTGATAAAATACTAATACCCGTTGAAAATTAATACAGATATTGGTACCTGGAAGTGGGAGCTGCTCTAATGGATTCCTGAAAATGTGAAAGAAGGAAATTGTGCTGTTTGTGACAGCATGGTTGGACCTAGAGGGCATCATGCTGAGTGAACAAGTCAGAGAGAGAAAGACAAGTACCATATGATCTCACTTATATGTGAAGTCTAGAAAACAAAACAAACGAACAAACAAACCAAAACAGAAACAGATTTGTAGACACAGAACAAACTGGTGTTTGGGAGAGGGCAAGGAGTGAGAAGTTGGTCAAAACAGGTGAAGGGGATTAAGAAATACAAACTTCCAGTTTTAAATAAATAAGCCATGGGGATGTAATATACCACATAAGGAATATAGTCAATAATACTGTAATAATTCTGCATGGTGAAAGATGGTTACCGGACATATATTGTTGATAATTTTGTGATGTATTTGATTGTCAGATTACTATGTTGTACACCTGAAACTAACATAATATTGTATGTCAACTATACTTCAATTAAAAAAGTCTTTTAAATTAAAAAAACCCAAAATATCTGAAAATGCAGAACTGGCTTTGGAATTTGGCAATGGGCAGAGGCTGGAAGAATTCTGAGGAACGTGAAGAGAGAGTCAGACTGCCTTGAATAAACTGTTAGTAGAAATATAGATGGTAATAAATCTGCCAGTTAGGACTCAGAAGGAAATGAGAAGCACAGTAGAGAAGATATCACTTGCCTTAGGTAATACCTACATCATCACCAACAGGCTGTTAGTAGAAATGTGGGTGTTAAAGGCAGTGCTATGAAGGCTCAGAAGGGAACGAGGAACATGTTACTGGAAACTGGAGGAAAGGGGATTCTGTTAGATATGGCAGAAAGCTTCGCAGAATTTCGTCCTACAGTTATTTGGAAAGCAGAACTGGTAAATGATGGATTTCGACATTTAGCTGAAATTTCCAAGCAAAGTGTTGAAAGTGGGACCTAGTTTTCTTGCTGCTCATAGTACAATGCAAGAGAAAAGAGACAAATTGAAGCAAGAACCATTTTTTAATAGAAGGATCTGGGATTTCATGATTTGGGAAATTCTCAGCTTAACCAGATTGCAAAAGATGCTAAGATTAAGAGATTCCCTGTCAGGGAAGAGTATTACTGGAAAGAATTTAAGAGTGTAGCTGGGCAACCTCTTGCTAATACCTCAGAAAAACAAAAATGTTAGAATATTCAGTTACACAGAAGGCTCTTAGAGATTAAGTGTATAACACATAGATCCCCTCCGCCATCTCAGCAGAAGACAAAAATAGAGGTGGGATTATTTAGGAAGAATCTGGGGAGGGACTTCTTGTCTAAAGACAGAGAGACAGAGTCTTAAGAATTTTATACCAGCAGAAACACTGCCAGCTTGGGCCAATAGGGACAGAGAGCAAAATAAAAGAAGGGTCTTGGACCCCAAAAATTCTTCAGGCAGGAAACAGGCTGATAAAAATACTCAGCGGCAAACACATGTTGCCATTCATGTAAAAAGGAAGGATGACTCAGAATATGGAGCCACAGGTTGAGGGGTAGAGCCATGGACCCAGAGGTTGGAACTGAGATCCCCAGAACGTTATTTCCAGATCTTGTAACCCAGTGGGGTTGGCTGGCTGGATTTCTACATTTCGGGGGACCGGTGACTCTTTTTCCTTTTCCTTTTCTCCCTTTTTGAATCAGAATGTCTGTGCCTTTCTTACCTTTGTATTTTGGGAGCATATAACTTGTTTCTTTACTTTCACTTGTCCACATGGAGAGGAATTCTGCTCCAGGATAGGTTATACTGAATCTCGCTCATACCTACATTGATGATTTAGGTGATGGTATTTGGAACTTTTGAACTGAAGAGATATAGGTGAAGTTTTGGATTTGTTGATGCTGTAATGGGTTGAGAATTTAGGGGATCTTGGGATGGGGTAAAAGTATTTTGCCTATGGGACAGACATGAATCTTTGGGGGTCAGAGAATGGAATATGGCGGGCAGAATAATGCCCCCCTAAAGATATCCACATCCTAATCCCTGGAATCTGTGAATATGTTACTTTACGTGGGAAAAGGGACTTTGCAGATGTGACTAACGTTATAGACATTGAGACGGAACCAGTATAATCACTTGAATCCTTAAAATTGAGAACATTTCCTGGTGTATTCAGCCAGAGGAAGATTTTCTTCACTGTGGAAGAAAAATGAGAGAGATGTCACATTGCTAGCTTTGAAAATGGAGAAAGGGGTCCATGAGCCAAGGAATGTGAGTGACCTTTAGAAACTGGAAAAGGCAAAGAAGACTCCCCTAGAGTCCACAGAAAAGAAAACAGCCCACCTGACACCTTGCTTTTAGTTCAGTGAAGCCCATGTTGGACTTGTAAAATATAGAACTGGGAGATAATAAATTTGTATTGTTTTAAGCCATTGAGTTTGTCACAATTAGTTACAGCAGCAAAACAAATACAGTTGTCTGTGAAAAAGCCATAGATAACACCAACTTAATGATGAAAGACAAGGATCAAGAACAAAGACAAAGATCAAGAACAAGACAAGGGGGACTTCCCTGGTGGTGCAGTCGTTAAGAATCCGCCTGCCAATGCAGGGGACATGGGTTTGAGCCCTGGTCGGGGAAGATCCCACATGCCGCGGAGCAACTAAGCCCGTGTGCCACAACTACTGAGCCTGTGCTCTAGAGCCCGCGAGCCACAACTACTGAGCCCGTGTGCCACAACTACTGAGCCTGCGCTCTAGAGCTTGCAACATACAACTACTGAGCCCGTGTGCCACAACTACCGAAGCCTGCGCACCTAGAGCCCGTGCTCTGCAACAAGAGAAGCCAGTGCAATGAGAAGTCTGTGCACCGCAATGAAGAGTAGCCCCTGCTCGCCACAACTAGAGAAAGCCCACGTGCAGCAACAAAGACCTAACGCAGCCAAAAATAAATAAATAAATTTTAAAAATTGTATTAAAAAATTACTCTCAAAAAAAAAACAAGACAAGCTTGCTCATTCTTGCCAGTTCTATTCAACATGATACTGGAGGTTCTAGCCAGGGCAGCTAGGCAGGAAAAAGAAATAAAAGGCATCAAGACTGGAATGGAGAAAGCAAAACTAGCTATGTTTACACATGAAGTGATCTTATATACAGAAAATCCTAAGGAATCCATTAAAAAACTATTAGGACAAATAAATGAGTTCAGCATGGTTGCAGGATATAAGATCAATATGCAAAAATCAATTATATTTCTATAACACTGCCAGTGAACAATCAGAAAATAAAATTAAGAAAATAATTTCTGGGGGCTTCCCTGGTGGTGCAGTGGTTAAGAATCTGCCTGTCAACGCAGGAGACACGGGTTCAAGCCCTGGTCCGGGAAGAGCCCACATGCCACGCAGCAACTAAGCCCGTGCACCACAACTACTGAGCCTGCGCTCTAGCGCCTGTGAGCCACAACTACTGAAGCCCGCGTGCCACAGCTACTGAAGCCTGCCCGCCTAGAGCCCGTGCTCCCAACAAAAGAATCCACTGCAATGAGAAGACCGAGCACAGCAATGAAGAGTGGCTCCCACTTGCCGCAACTAGAGAAAAGCCCGCGCACAGCAACGAAGACCCAATGCAGCCAAAAATAAATAGATAAATTAATAAATTTTAAAAAAAGAAAGAAAAGAATTTCTAATAACATCAAAAAGAATAAAATACTTAGGAACAAATTTAACAAAACAAGTGCAAGACAAGCCCTGAAGATTACAAAATGTCACCAAAGACTTAAAGAAGACTTAAAAAAATGGAAAGACATCTCATTCTCATGGATTGGAAGACTTTATATTGTTAAGAGTGCAAGCTCCCCAGATTGATCTTCAGGGTCAATGCAATCCCTACAAAAATCTCAGCTGGCTTCTTTGAGAATATTAATGAGCTTATTTTAAAATTCATGTGGAAATTCAAGGGATCTGGAATAGCCAAAACAATCTTGAAAAAGAACAAACTTAGAGGACTCACACTTCCTCATTTCAAAACTTACTACAAAGCTACAGTGACTGTAGTATCGGCATAAAGATAGACATGTAGATCAATGGAATAGAATTGAGAATCCAGAAATAAACCTTTATGGTTTTGGTCAACTGATTCTTGACACAAGGATGTCAAGACAATTCATGGGGAAATAATAGTCTTTTCAATAAATGGTGCTGAGACAAGACAAGGTTGTATGTGAAGGATATTCACATACAGAGGAATGAATTTGGATCCCTACTGCCAAAACGTATACAAAAGTTAACTAAAAAGGATCAGAGATCTAAAAGTGAGAGCTAAAATTATAAAACCTTTAGAAGAAAATGTAAGTTTAAATCTTTGTGATCTCAGATTAGGCAATGATTTCTTATATATGACACCAAAACCACAAATGATAAAAGGAAAAACAGGTAAGATGAAGTTCATCAAAATTAAAAACTTTTGTGCTTCAAAGAACGCTGTCAATGAAGTGAAAAGACAACCCACACAGAATGGAAGAAATTTTTTGCAAATCATATATCTGATGAGAGACTTGTATCCAGAAGAAAAAAACTTGTACACTCAGTAATTAAAAAAAAAAATTTTTTAAATGGGTAAAAGATTTGAATAGACATTTCTCCAAAGAAGATATACAAATGGTATACATATACCATATGTAGAAGATATACAAAAGCATATGAAAGAATGTTCAATACCATTAGAGAAATGAGAATCAAAACCACAATGAGGGGGGACTTCCCTGGTGGTCCAGTGGTTAAGACTACACACTCCCAATGCAGGGGGCCCGGGTTCAATCACTGGTCGGGGAGCTAGATCCTGCATGCATGCCGCAGCTAAAGATCTCGCATGCTGCAACAAAGGATCCCTCATGCCACAACAAAGGATCCCGCATGCCACAGCGAAGATCCTGAATCCCGCAACTAAGACCCGGTGCAGCCAAAACAAACAAACAAACAAATAAATAAATATTTTAAAAAAACACCCACAGTGAGATGTCACTTCACACTTACTAGGATGACTATAATAAAAAGATGAACAATAACTAGTGCTGATGAGGATGTGGAGAAATTAACTCTCATACATTGTGGTGGGAATGTAAAATGATGCAGCTGCTTTGTGAAAATGGTTTGGCTGTTCCTCACAAAGTTAAACATACAGTTACTTTATGACCCAGCAATTTTATTTCTAGGTATATAAGGGAATTTAAAACATGTTCACACAAAAACTTGTTCATAGCAGACTTATTCATAATAGCCAAAAAATGGAAACAACCCACATGTCCATCAATTAATAAATGGATAAACAAAATGGATATTTATTTATATATATATACACCATGGGATTTTATTCAGCTGTAGTAAGGGAAAAAATATACAGCTAAATGCTACAACATGGACAAACCTCAAAATCATCAGGCTAAGTGAGAGAAGTGAGACACAAAACGTTCAGAATAGCAAATTCATAGATACACAAAGCAGATTAGTGGCCGCCAGAGGCTGGGGGTGGAAATGGAGAGTGACCGCTAATAGGTACAGGGCTACTGTTTGAGGTGACAAAAACATTCTGGAATTAGATAACTGTGGTGGTCGCACAACTCTGGGAATATATTAAAATACTGAACTGTATATTTTAAAAGGCTGAATTTTAGGTATGTGAATTATACCTCAATAAAGTTGTTACATATTTATTTTCTTTAAAAAAAACAGTTTATGAACTTCAAGCTTTGGTCCTAAATCCTATTCTTTTCTATACTCTCTCTAGGCAATTCCTTCAAGAACCATAGCTCCAACTGAAATTGATTTACCTGTCAACCTCAAGTGTATATGACAGGTGACTCCTCTGAGTTCCTCTGAATTTCCAACTGGAAGTTTCAAAAGCACCTCTAATTCACCATGACCAAGACTAAATTTTGCTTTCCCATTTGCCACCAAAGTCTGGTCTTCCTTCAATGTTCCCTGTTCAGCAAATGGCATCAACATCCACTGAGTTGGAAATAGAAATGGCACTGCCTTTTCCTTAATGCCTTGTTAGTATTGAGGAAGTCCAGTAAATGACAGTCCTTTTCTGCTCAAGTTGATATTCTATGATGTCGGGTTGATATGGACAAATATTTCAGTCGGCTTCATGACTGACAAAGCCAATACTGGAAAATGTAGTTTGGTTGCATAGTGCCTGGTGATTTCTCAACACTGAACCACGGATGCAGGCCGACTGAACACCCATTCATTAGCAGAACCAATTACTGCAGCCTCCCACACAGGGCCCTGCCTCTGCAAAACTTAGGCTCTCAGTAGAAAATACACTTGCCTACTATGCATATTTCTTACTAAAGAAAGGTAGGTAATAAACTGTATTCAACTTGGAGCTGAACTTCTGTGAGTTTTCCTTCCAAGAGGCACCACGGAGATTATTCTGCCATGACTGTTGAACTTCCGGGAAGATTTTGAAAACCCACACTGCAAATGGGAAGGCCCTTCATGCTTCATGAGTGTTAGGTGAATGACTCTGAGTATTTGACAGTGGGGAGGTCTGTGCTTTCTTCTATAAAGATTTTATGGCGGTGACAGTGGGATGAGAGCATTTCTCACATGTGGCAGAGCAGAGGCCACCTCGTGCAGCTCTCCCACGCTTGCAGCAGTAAACCTTTTGTGGCAGTCCTGCTATCTTGCACACCACGTATACCTGCTTGTGCTAATTTTGGTCTTAATTTGCTCTCCCTAAAGGAGGGATACAAATGGTATCTGATCTCACAACTGTGCATGTAGCCATAAGACTTTTGATCCTAAGCCCTCTTGAGTTTTGAGGTTTTCTTTTTCTTTTATTTATTTATTTATTTATTTTTGGCTGCGTTGAATCTTCATTGCTGCGCGCGGGCTTTCTCTAGTTGCGGCAAGCGGGGGCTACTCTTCATTGTGGTGCGCGGGCTTCTCATTGCGGTGGCTTCTCTTGCTGCAGAGCGTGGGCTCTAGGTGCGCGGGCTCAGTAGTTGTGGCTTGAGGGCTCTAGAGCACAGGCTCAGTAGTTGTGGCGCACAGGCTTAGTTGCTCTGCGGCTCAGTAGTTGTGGCGCACGGGCTTAGTTGCTCCGCGGCATGTGGGATCTTCCTGGACCAGGGCTCGAACCTGTATCCCCTGCACTGGCAGGCAGATTCTTAACCACTGCGCCACCAGGGAAGCCCGAGTTTTGATGTTTTCCTCCTCCACTTGTAGGGGCCAGATTTAACTTACGTGACTAGTTACTTATTGGCTGTGTGCTAGGCTCCTACATGGACCACATCTGGGTTATCCTATCTGTACCCACTGTTGGGTGATGATGGACACTTGGACTTGGTCAGCCTCAACCATCTGAGCTGTAACATGCCTCTGCTCATTGTTAGGATTTAGCCTAATGGCAGTATAAGCTACCCTGTGTATTTGCTGAAAAGCATAACATACTGAGCCCTGCAGAGACACTAAAAGGTATGCTGCCAGACTCACAATTCTGCCCTTCTTTCCAAAGCTTTGCTGGAGAAGCCTTAGACCAGGAGTAGAGAGGGAGAGGTGTAGAGGAATGCATTTTGGAGAAGGTTCATTTTATCCTCTCTTCTGCTGACAAGAATTGTTGGGTGTTCAGTTGAGCGTGTTGCGTCCTGACCTTGACCCTTGCCCTTTCCTGCTCTTTCAGAGCCCAGTTGTCCTACAGAGGCTGACCACATACTGCCTAAGCTCCATGCTTTTTATGTGGCCCAGCTCACGCTGTTGGTGGCCAATAAACACAAGCTTATCAGGTAAGAACACAGGCTTTGGGGGTCAGACAGCCTTGAGTTTGACTACTGTGTGACTTTGGGCAAGTTACTTTACCTTTCTGAATCCCTGTTTCCTCATTTGGAAAACTGAGATAATAATACCAACTCCCTCATGAGGTAGGGAGAAGAAGAAATGAGCTAATGTAGGTAAAGCAGAGTGCCTGGGACATGCAGGGGTCCAATAAATGTTAGCTGTCACCACCACCATGATCATCATTCATTTTCATCATCATGATTGTATTCATCAGTTTTAGCTGCGACAGAAGTCCATCTCAAATGAATTTAAGCAAAAAGGAAAATATTTTGGCTTAGTTAATTGAAAATTCCAGGCACAGGCTGAATCCAGAGTTTCAACAATGTCATCTGTGCTCAATCTCTCTCTGTCCAAATCACTCCACTTTCCTCTGTCTTGACTTCATCCTCCAGTGGGTGACTAAAACGCAGCTGGGGAACTCTAGCCTGCAGAGGCCCACCTGCCTTCTCTTCCCACCAAAGGCTTGTGTAAATGCATGTGGAAACGCCAGCCCACATGTCCAAGCTCCATCCACACACCCACCTCCCAGCGAACAGCCTCCCTTGGCCACCCCTCCTCCTCTGAAAGACAGACCTGGGGAAGAGGCTTCCACAGGCTCTGGAAACAGATTCAGGGCTGTTTGGGTGGGGAAGTCTGGGGTCCTGGTATCAGGAACGTGGCCTGTAAATGGGAGTAGAAAGGATGCAGACTCTAGATGGGCGTGTTCACGTGGTCCCACAGAATCATCACCCCAGGAGGAAGGGCAGGGCTGGACGAGGGCTGAGCAGGGCCTTCTAACGCGCAGGGGCTCTGGTTGCCAGGTCTAAGAGAGCTATTTACTTTTTATATAGTACATGTTTCATATGGCGATTGTTGTGGAACAGTCTGAAAGCAATTCAAGACAGGATACCATTCAGTGTTGTGGAGTAAGAAAGAAAGGATTCCTTGAGAAGGAGGCCTTGGAGGATGGGAAGATCAAGATAGACCAGGACATAGAGAAGGGCATTCCAGGTGAGGAGAGCAATGTGACAAAAGGCCATGAGGTCAGATGGGGTCTACTGTGTTGGGTCAATGGGGAGCTCAGTCTAGTAAGACAGAAGGTGTCTGCTGGGAGAAACAGATGATGGCCCAGGGGGCTTACTGGTAGAAGCTTCTTAGAAAAGCTCTAAAGGGGAGTCCAGGTCCAAACCTGTTATAATAAGAACTGGGGAGACTTTGAAGGTTTGTGAATAGAGGATGCTGGTTGAAAGTGGTGTTTGAGAAGCTGGACCTGGCAAGTGCCATGTTGGTGGACCAAGGGGCCCACCCAGAGCTGAGATTTGGGGGAGTTGGTGAGGAACCAGACAAGGACCACTGTGAGGATGATGAGTGGGGGCGGGGGAGGAGTGGGGGGAGGAAGAGAGCTCTTATGCATGGTCAATGGAAGAGGGTAAGACGGCAAAGGGACCACATCCAGAGCTGATGTCACCAGGAAAAACAAATGCCTAGCCCTAGCCCCGAGTGAGCTGTGTACAAATTCTTCCCAAGTTGAGCTGTCAGGACAGACGAGATGGACACATGTCCAGTCTTATTTGTGGTTAAGATGACCAACTTAACTGCACCAGGTGTTTGCTTTTCATTTTTGTTCCAGTCCCCTGATGGGCAAATGAAATTCAGTGAGTCCATGTGACCTGACCTGGCTGCGGTTACTGCGTCTGGGTGTCCTGTGGGCAGAGCTGGCGCCTCAGGCTGAGGCTGACGTGCTGGTGAAGTTCCTGTGGGCAGAACTGAGGGCTTTTCCCTGGCTGGTTTTGCTGGGCGGTTTGTAGGGCCTTGTCTGTTGACTGGGGGTGAATGCAAACTGGAATGTATTTGTAAAGGGGGCTTCCAGGCCTGTACCCACCGGCTTCTCATCTGAGCAAGGGGAACCGCAGGCGTCTGGCCAGCCACGAGACTGTAGCTACGGGCCAACAGGTCCAGGCAGGCCCCTGCGGAGCTGTGGCTCCTAGAGCATGAAGCACTCAAAGGGACCAAGGGTGTTCCTGGGTGAGAAAAAAATCATGCCAGGCCATGTGATTCCCCCCAAGCCTTTAAGCCAGGCAATTTGTAATTATGTGGTATCCATCAACTTACAATTATTTATTTATTCCCTGTTCTGTGTCTGCATTGTTGATACCACATGAGAAGCAGAAGAAATCCAAATGACTTCTGAAGAGTCTAGGAGTTTAAGTATGAGGACTTGGGTTCAAGTCCAGCTCTACCCTGTACCACATAAATGGACATTAACAAGTCCTTTAACTTCTCTTGTCCTCAGTTTCCTTATCTGTAAAATGGGCACAGAAACACAATCTATTTAACAATGTTGATGTGAGAGATACATGAGATTGATAATGATATATAATAAGCAGGCAGGTGTTTACTCTAATCTAATAAATGGAGATTAATGTAGTTTCTAATTTTACAATATTTGTTAAAATAATAAAATTTGTTCTGAAAGTCAATGAGTTCTGTGAAACTTTTCCTTGCTCTTAAAAAACAAGTAAACTGATTAGGGAACTAAAACTAACACATGTGTAACAGGAATGAATATAAGAGAAAGAAAATATACCATATTTTGTGAAACAGAGGATAAGAGCCATTTGACATTTTCTCAATATTGGGCCAAATAAATTTGGTCATTTTCTTCCTTTCTTACTGCCACCTACCTCTTTGGAAGCATCTGGCTTCCCCCTAAGTTCCTAAAGGTGGAAAATATCTACAGTCAGAAGCTACTGTCCTCTCAGCCCCTGTTTACAGATGGGACAACCAAGGCCCGGGAAGGGGAGGAGTCTTGTACTGCAAAGATTGCACCTTTAGGAAGTGGTAGGGCTGGGACTTGACCACAGGACTTCTGGCTCTTTCCATCCACTCTATTGCCCTCTGACCTGGAAGTCATCTTCCAGTGTAAGATCTGGGTCATTGAAGAGGGGACCACTGGCTCCTTACCCACTTCATTGCAGGCCATGCCTTGCTTTCCTTCCCTGGGCGAGTCCCTCACAAATGACCATAGGGGCAGAAATCACTGTCTTTGAAAATATTAATTTTGGAGTTAAGAAAAAAAAAACCCAAACAACAAAACAGAGCAATGGGGATTTTCAAATGGCAACGAGGTAGAGAGACAGGTAAAACCCCCTGTAGTGCTTCTGTCCCCGAGCAGGGGCCTGTCCACTCTGACCTTAGACCTTCCTGGTCCACACAACCCACAGCCCATAGCTGTGGCTGCTCTCTGAGCAATCTCCAACCAGAAGAGATCTTGCAGAAATGCCTGACTGTGACCTGTGGCTGGGAAGGATGAGGAGGGTGGGGCTGTCAGGGTAGCTACAGCAATAAGGATGTCCCTTCAGGTGCTTTGGTGGTGGTAGTGGGCGTCCAGGTGGAGAGGAGCGGCCACCAGCCTCCCCCCGAGCTGAGCGCTGGAACTGGGGGCAGCCAAGAACTCTGCCTGGTTTTGCCATTTCCCTATCTGGCAGGAGTTGCTAATCCTTCATTACTAAAAATAACTTCTTTATCCAGGACCCAATCAGCATGAAACCTCATATCATTCGGATGCTATTTCTTCCAATCCTGTATGGTTACTGATTTTCCTAATGATGTCCCTGAGGCTCTGCAACACCCTGGAATGCTTTCTGAATCACTGAGGGAGAATGCAGCTGTGTTCAGTCTAGTTTTAATGTGATGTGATTCTTACTTGTTTTTCCAAAGCATCGAATAAAAGGCAACTCTCATGGGAACTACCCAAATGTTGCAGAGAAACAAAAGACACCTGTCTATGGAATGACAGTACATCTGGTCATTTCAGCCACTTCCGGGCACCTGCATGTCCATGTCAGTCCATGCGTATCTGCTCAGCTCTGGTTAGAGCTGTGAGATTGGGTGTTTGTGGAAGTGGTGTGAGGCCTGCATTTTTTGTGTATCCTGCTCCCCTCGTTTGACTGCAAAGTTCTCAAGGGTGAGGAACATTTCTCATCCTTTGTCTTCCAAACATGTTTTGCTGTTGACTGTGGTCACTCCAGGAGCTGAGTCCCTGGGGCTGCTGAGCTCACTGCAGGGCCCACTCTGGCAGGATAACTGCCCATTCCTTGCAGACTCGTGTCACCTGCATAAATGTAAACCTGCCTCCCTAAGGTGGCAAATCTTGGCCCTTTCCCTGGAACTGTCTGCCAGCGCTTCTCTCAAGGAGAGCTATTCACTCCCTAGTTTCTGCCCGTTCTCCTCACAGGCTGCCTTAATTACACTATCTGCCTCCAGGGACCAGACGTGGCGAACAGATGAGGGGAACTGGCTGGCAGGGCAGAGGCGATAGGAAACATTGGTAGCGAGATGGTAGGAAGCACAGATGGTCGTTGCCCTCTTTCCATGAAGTGGCTCCTATAACATAAGGCCCTTCAGGGCCAGGATCCTCCATGCCCAGTTCACCTTTACATCACCAGCACTGAGGAAAGTGCTCTGCCTATGCTCAATAAATATTTGCGGAAGGAATAGGACTTGGGGTCCCAAGTCAGCTCAGACGTTCATGAGCTCGGTGCATCATTCACTGTCCTCATCTCTAAACTGAGGGGGCTACTTTTGTAGTTCATTTACTGTATTATATTTCATTGCCTAAATCTCGAAACATAATGTTGAGTAGGAAATAAAAGTAAGTAGTAGACAATGACATGCAATAAATTAAGTAGTAGACAATGACATGCAATATTATCATTTTCCAAAGCTCAGAAGACAAGCAAAATAAAATGATATGGTCTTTAGAGATAGATTGTATATCATCAGTCATTGCCACAATAATGCTGCATAACAAACTAGTCCAAAACTCAGTGGCTTACAACATTCATGTATTCTCACTCGGGCATCTGTGGATTGGCTGGGAGTTGGCTGATCTAGTCTGGACTCAGTTGGGTTTGGTTCTGACTTCAGGTTGGGTCCAGGTCTGCTCCACGTGTCTCTCATTCTCCTTGGAGCAGCAGGTAAGCTCTGGAGCATGTTCTTCTCATAGCAGAGGCAGGAATACAAGAGGAGAAAGTGGAAACATGTGATGCCTCTTGAGACCTAGGCTCAGAATTGGCATCTATCAATGCCTACAACAATCTACTGGCCAAAGCAAACCTAAATCATTGGGCAGGGAAATGTATTCCACCTCTCACGGGAGGAACTGCAAAGTCATATGTCAAAGGGTATCTAAAGGACTTGGAGCAATAATGTAATCTACCTCGCAAACATCGCTGGCAAAATTATAAAAATAATCAAGGGAACGATAAATACAAGATTCAAGATGGTGGTTATTTCTACGGAGGAGGTGTGAGAAAGGAATGGGAGGAGACTTAATTGTAATGGTCTAGTTCTAAGAGGGCATGGTGGGTTCACAGGTTTTATGATTACTATGTGTTCAGCTGCACCCCACGGGCCTGCAAGCCTTATAGTTGCCCAGTTGCGAGATTGAAGAAAAAGCCCAGAGGCAGTGACAGAGATGTCAGTGGATTGTTGGATAGGGAATCTTACAAGTCTGAAGCAAAAGTCCTGGAGCAACACCCCACTGTGTACAGTAGACAGCAAGAAGGACAGGGCAGCAGTCTTTCCTACCGGAGGGAGGCGACGGGGAGAAGGAGGCTACCAGTTAAAGGGCAAAGTGACTGTCAGGTTGGCTCATCAGTTACCAGGGAAACCAGCAGCTGGGGCAGAGGGCAAGCATGTAGGCAGTTACTGATTAAGTCCTATAATTAAGAGGATCGGACAGTCATGTGAGTAGGGTGTAGGTGAAACAGGGACTGGTCAAACAGATGTACAGAGAGAGCAAGAGAACAGCCATCTTGAAGGCCCTGACCATAAACTATGGTTTGTAATTTATGTAGATATTATTCTGTCTGTGTCAAATCTTACCTAATAAAAACAGTAAGTTTAAATAAATACTGGACGCGATACACTGATAGGAGAAGTTCTTTCCAGTGCTGACATTGTATGTCCTACAATTCTAAGGTAAACAGGAGCTGAGAGCTCTCCTTTGACGATGGAAAGCATCTGAATATTCAGCAGTAGTCCTGGCTACCCAGCACCCAGAAATCAACCCGTGCTGGTTCCGTCTCAGGCCCAGTGGGGAAAATGAGAAGATATGTTCTCTGCACTTAGGGCTACGGGAAGTCTCTAGAAAACAATTTGGATGGCAGCTGAGATAGTACTGAGATCCCTGGCTTTGATTCCAATCTCACTGGCTTTAACTCTTAACTGAGACAACTCACCAGCTGTGCAGCCTTGGGAATATTACTTAGCCTTTTGGAGTCTATTTCCTTACATGAGACAACTGTACCTTGGAGGGTCGCTATGGATCCTTGAATAAGTGAGTTTCTATTTTCTATTTGCTTTCTGATGTTGAGCAGAGAGACCATCTTAGTTAATTAGTTAGATAGTGAGTTGCAAAGTCTGATACCTGTGTTTGACTCTCACCTGTGCTGCTTATAAGGCTGGGTCCTCAGGCAGTGATTTAACTTTTCCAAATCTCCATTGCCTTCTGTAATGTGGTGATGCTAATATTTTTCTTCAAAAGGCATGTTGGGTTTAAATTAGGTAGTGTGTACCAAGAATCTGACGCATGTAGGGGCGTTCAGTAAATGTTAATCCCTTTCCCCTCCTGCTTCCAGCTTCTACACAGCTTCTTTCTGGCTGTGGCTCAAAGAGGATGGGGGAAAAAGGTCAAGTTCACAGCCAGGTGTCTTAAGGAGAATCCCAGTCCCCTTGGCTCCAACGGTAGGGGTGTCTCAGGTGTGGGTACTGGGAGGGGGGTTGGACCCAGGGAGGGATTATGTTTTCCATTACCCAAACATCTCCAATTTCAGCCTCCAATTTGGGGAAGCAAAATCATTTTGGGTCCCCACACAGTATCTGTCTCTGGAACTGATTATCTGCTTTGTTAAGTTCAGAGGCATTCTGATAAGGGTAATTGAATTAGGCTTCTCAGGATGGAAGAGGGGCTCCTACAAGCGGGCCTGCTGCCACAGTAGGGGGTCTCTCTATCCAGGCCCTGCAGGCAGGCTCTCCCTCCACACTCCTCTATGGAGCACGCCCTCCTGGGATGCTCAGCGCCTTGGGCTTTGCCTTTGAAGATCTTTGCAGAGGAGCCTCTCACACTCTCCACACTTGCAAGGCCATCGTGCTCCCCTGGGGTCCTGCCCTGAATCTGTTCCCAGCCCAATTTGGAGGCGTGGGGTATGGGGGGAAGGGAGGGGAGAGGAGTCTTCCCTTGAGGCAGAGGAATTCCTGGAGGTCAAGGAAATGTCTTTCCCGGGGACAAAAGAGCAGGAGGTCAAGGTTCAAATGATGTTGACCTAAATTTTTCCCAATTCCAGAGAGTTTCTCTCTCAGGAGAACTTGCCTCCACTCTCCCAACAATCTTGGCAGGACTCTGCCCACCTGAAATGACAGAAGCCCGGTCATTTGGGGATATGACTGTGACAGCAACCACTCAAGTTTTCAAAAATCAGCAGGCTGCAAGAAAAGTTGTTTGATCCCCCAAATGTGTGCAGACTCAGCCGCCATTTCTCACACCTCATTATGGTCTCCACACACCCCCACTCTCCCCGTTTCATGACCAGCGCTGAGAAAATCACAGGCTTGTTGTCTATTGTTGCATACCTCTGAGGGGTTGTTTCTTCTTCCTCCCACCAAACCAGGGTCCCATGGAAACTCAGCACAAAAAGGGTGACAGAGCAAAGTGACTGCCCAGTGTGCCCCTCAGGGCTCTCGGTTCCATGATCTGTGGGTCCCACGCTACTTCTCTAACTTCTGCCCCACCAACCACCCTGTCTATCCACCTCCGGAGGAGCCACTGAGCTCCCATCATTATTATAAACAAAAGTGATGCAGTTTTAGAGACCACTAGAAGAGATGTGGGTTCAAATCCTGACTACTTGTGTGATCTTTGGCAAGTTAGTAACTTGGGAGGATTGGCAATAAAACAGATGTTCTCAAGCTTTCTCAGTTTATGGTGTCCTCAGTACATCAGTCATTTTTTCAGTGTCTCTAGGCCTTAAGAAACACATAAGAGTCCCATTTACTAAAAGTTAGAATCAAATAGGAACCCTCTTACACTGTTGGTGGGAATGTAAATTGGTGCAGCCATTAGGGAGAACAGTATGGCGGTTCCTTAAAAAACTAAAAATAGAGCTGCCATATGATCCTGAAATCCCACTCCTGGGCATATATCTGGAGAAAAACTTAATTTGAAAAGATACATGCCCCCCAATATTCATAGATACACTATCTACAATAGCCAAGACATGGAAGCAACCTAAGTGTTCACTGAGAGATGAATGGATAAAGAAGATGTGGTATATATATATATATATATATATATATATATATATATATTACTCAGTCATAAAAAAGAATGAAATAATGCCATCTGCAGCAACATGGATGGACCTAGAGATTATCATACTGAGTGAAATAAGTTAGACACAGAAAGACAAATCTCATATGCTGTCACTTATATGTGGAATCTAAAAAAAACATACAAAAGAACTTGTATTTGCAAAACAAAAGTAGAGTCACGGATGTAGAAAACAAACTTATGGTTACCAGGGGATAAGAGTGGGGGAGGAATAAACTGGGAGACTGAGATTGACATATACACACTACTATATATAAAATACATAACTAATAAGAACCTGCTGTATAGCACAGGAAACTGTACTCAATATTGTGTAATAACCTATAATGGAAGAGAATGTAAAAAAACGAATATATATATATATATATATATCTCTGAATCACTTTGCTGTACACCTGAAACTAACACAACACTGTAAATCAACTATATTTCAATGAAAATTTTAAAAAAATTAGGACCAAACCACTTAAGTATCTATGTCTTGACAAAATAATAAATATATATTAAAAGAAAAAAGTAATAGTTTTATTTCATTCTTAAGTTAACAACAATTACTTATTAATGAGATGCATGCACCTCTTGCAACTTCTCAGACCTTGCAATCTGATGGGACCCTGCTGCCCTCATCCCTTGTTCCATGCTGATTTTCATATGGTTCTTGTTTATTTATTGCAGCTGCCACCAGAGAGCCAGCTCCACAAGATATGACATCATCAAAAGGAATGTAGTGTGATCTCACGTTAAAACTGTGAACTACCTCGAGCTAGTAGTTTGTACAGTGTCTAACAGATATTGAGTATCATATGTTTCCTTCAAAATCTAAAATAACTCCCAGTTCCCCCGTGAGTTTGCTGCAGCACCCCAGAGTGGGGAGTATAACACTCATGTTTGAGAAATGCCTAACATATTATAGGTGCTTAAAAAAAGGTAGCTATTGTTATTTCTCTTTAAACTCTTAAAGTCACCGTTGGTTGACTTATGACTGCATTGCCATGCCACCAGACTAGACTACAATCTCATTGAAGGCTCTCTTATCCAGCTAAGATAGTCTTCAATGAGACTGGCACTTAGTAAGTGTTCAATAAATGTTTCTAGAATGGATGGATGGATGGATGCCTTTTGGACCATCCATCTGTTGGCTCATTCATACTAATATCCATCTGTCCATCCACCCATCCATCCATCCATCCATCCATGCATGTATCCAATCAGCAGTAGAAAGTTGACTCTCCTGTCAGCTAGAACTGCCTTCCATCCTCTGCCCCCCTCTAGTGGATGGTGTTGGCTTCTCCTTGCCTTCTTGTCCTACCTCATGTTGCCTTGAGGAACCATCATTCTTTGGGCTCCAGCTCTGGAATTGTTCCTTCATGTGTGTAACTTTTTTTCTCAAAGGTCTCTGCAAATTCCTCAAGGATAGAAACAGGTCTAATTCACTGAATCCCCATACTTTTTCCGACATGGAACGTTCCCTACAGGACTGAACATAAAGTAGGTGCTCAGTAAGTACTTGTTAAGTGAATTATTTGATTTATGCTATGGCTCTATGTAACAAACCAATGTCAACATTTTGATCAATTTGTCTAGTGACTCAATTACAAAAATTGGGCCGGTAGTGACTATCTCATACATAGAAGGAAGGAGGAATTAGGATGACTTCGGCAGTCAGTGAGGGCTTCGCTGAGAAGGAGTGTTGAGTGTTGAGTGGTGGGCAGGATTCAGAGGCGCTGAGGAATGAGGCAGGCATTCAGGATCGGATAGTGGGCACAGCATGAGAAATGGCCTGAAGGAGGAAATGGACTTGGTGTGAAACAAAAGGCTTAACTGGATAGAGAAGGAATGAGATGGCGTCATGTGGAATAACGTTGGATTAGCAAATTCGAAGATATTGAAAGCTAGGGAGAAGTATTTAAAAATGTGAACATTAGTAGTTAAGTGGAAGGTATACCATACATTTGATTGTGTAAAGGTGGTTGCACCATATTGAATCACTTTACCTAAAGAAGAGGGACAAGGGGTAGAGGGGAAACGAAAATAATATGCCCTGTTGCAGGAGAGCTCCAAATGAAAACATTTTGCTGGGGTCTAACTGGCCATAGGTCTGATGGTTTTCTATCCACCGCACAAGTAAATAGCTCAAGGGCAGGCTGCCGGCCAGCGTAAAACTTTGTGTGGAAAATACTGCCAGTGTGGCTATGGAAAATGCCCTCTTGCTGACCATAATTATACAGAATGTGTGCAAATAAAAGCTGAAGGAAAACACTTTTGCAGAGGTGTATTTTTTCTGTTCTTATTTTGACAGAGTGGAAGACAAATTCACAGACGTTTTTCTCAGTCTCCCCGTCGGGGCAGAATGAGCTCATGCAGCAAGGCTGGGCTGGGGCTTGGGTTTCAGAGAGAGACCCCAAACTAGCTTCTACACAGAGACCTACATTTATGGGTCTTTCAGACCTGAGGTAGCCTCGGGGCAGCAGGGGGATTGTTGAGGAGGAGCCCGAAGAGGCATTGCCTTGTTTAGCTCTGCCTAACCAACAAGGTTTGGTTTTATTCAGCCAAAGGGAGATGGGAGAGGTTGGGATGTTCAAACTATGATACCCACCTTTTAAGGTTAACTTCAGTGGAAGGTGATTCCTCTCCGTCTTCAGCTGTTTCCTGGGTTTCCCATCAGAGATAACCTCTAACTCTGAAGAAGCCCACAGCACAACAAAGGCCTCCAAGAAAGCCCTCTCCAAGCGGCAAGATGGCAGATTTGGTTTCTTCAAATTTTACATCTGCCCTTCCAGAAAGTTGTCCTTTCTCCTCTTTTCTTTGACGTTTTTAGGAATACTTGAGTGAAAAATCCTCAGGTGAAAACCCTGTATTTTCCAGTCTGGCTGTGATACATTCACAGATTACCTGGCCCCTTCAGGGCTGGGTTCCAAAGTGCCAAGGGGCAAAGGACCATCAAAGAAGAGGCACACCCAAGGTCCCTGCAGTTGTAGAAGGTTTGCTTCAGGAGCATGTGCTCTGGAGGTGGAAATGGATCAGGAACGGGAAAGCTAGAAGGAACAATGGCAGCCCTGGAGACCAGCCCTCTCTGCCAACATTTCTTGTTCTGTCTGCCTGTCTGTTCCATTCTCCTCTCTGCTCACTCATAGTTTGTTATTTCACCCTGCATATGGTCCATCATGACTGCTGGCTCCCTTCACTTGTGGCAACTCTCTAGACAACTTTTGGTCTCTGTTTCCAAAGCTAACTGGTTGTTTCTCTGTGTCTTAAGAGAAATATAACTGGCCCAACTGCTCTCAATCATTTTTGGGGGGCAGGGCCTAGTGCCCTGGTCAGCCTGTGGCTTGACTGCCCTTGTGTTGGGCACCCACCCAGAGGGCAGTCAGCTGAGGGGTGGGCAACATGCCACTTAGGAGGAGAGACTGTGAGTTGGGGTGTGGATAAAGCAGGCAATGATCGCCATCTCTAATGCAATAGTCATTCTGAACAGCACTGGCGGACAAGGTTATGGCAGGGACTACACACACACGTAGTTTTTATCAGTTTAGCTAACATTTGTTCTACTTGTGAAAAATATTTTTATAGGAATAAAAAACCTGGCTTTGAATACCATGTGACTGTGATATAGTCTAAGACGCATAGGTGTGTTTATACCCAATAATATCCAAATAACTTGGCAAAGAATAGAAACTCTTTAGTATCATGTTGGGAAAAAAAAAGAACACATTCCGTCAAAAATAAAGAAAAATGATTTGACCGACTGAACTTTTAAAAATTTGCTTTTTAAACAAAATTTCTTCTGCCCAAGGGAGGGAGGAGAAATAGTAATGTTTAGGTTACAATCTCCATTTCTTTTTCAACTTAACTTCCTGGGAGGACAACCCTCCTTTGTTCCAACCCACCCTTTGGGATACGTAAATGCGACCAGGACCTGTGCGCATGCATTCAGCATACTCTGGACCCTGTGGCAGGTCCCCTCAGTTACAGCAGATATTGTACTCAGGCATAGCAGAGGGATACACAAAAGGGCGGGCATGTCATTTAGGATTAGGTTTGGCTACTTGTAACTAACATCCAAAAGAGCAGTGGATTAGACAAAGAAGTTCGTTTCTCTCTCAAGTAAAAGTTCAGGACAACGGAGTGGCTTTACTTCACAAAACCCTCAGGAACCCAGGTTCATTCTGGGTTCTCCCCATTTGGGGAATCTCCAGTTCACAGGCTGGTCCCCCTGCTGTGGTCGAGAATGGAGTGCCCCCTGCCACGTCTCTGTTACAAGCAGCAGGGAAGAGGAAGAGGGGAAGAGGTAGCAGAGGGCAGGCACCAGCTATCTTTTAAGGAAGGTCCTTAGAATCTGCCACATAAACTTCTACTTGCATCCCATTGGTCACATGGCCACACCGAGCTACCAGAGAGGCTGGGAAATGTAGTCTTTATTCCAGATGGCCATTTGCCAGCTAAAATTTCTACTACTATGTATATTAGTCAGGGTTCACCAGAGAAACAAAACCAATAGGATGCATTTATACGTAAAAAGCGATTTGTTACAAGGAACTGGCTCATGTGAGCATGGAGGCTGGCAAGTCCAAAATCCTCAGGGTGGGCTGGCAGGCTGGAAAGCCAGAAGACCTGAGGCTGGAATTCCAGTTTGAAGACGAGCAGGCTGGAGAATTCTTTCTTGCTGCCAGTCTTCGTGTTCTATTCAGGCCTTCAACTGATGGGATGAGGCTCACCCACATTATGGAGGGCAATCTGCTTTATTCAAAGTCCACTGATTTAAATGTTAATCTCATTCAAAAACATCCTTACAGAAACAACCAGAATAATGTTTGATCAAATACCTAAGCACCATGGCCCAGCCATGTTGACACATAAATGACACCTATGTGTCATTTATGTGTCAACATAAATGATGGCTACTGGGGGACAACAGCGGTCCCTGTCACACTGGAGATCAGCAACTTCTACTCTGAGCAAGAATGTTAAAAATCCCTGAGGGCAATGACTGTGTTTGTATTGGTCACCACTGTATTTCAGTGATTTGCATAATACTTTGCACAATAATGGTGACCATTATTTGTTGAGTGAATATTGTTTGTTTAATAAGGAACAAAATTAATGTATAGAGAGGATTAAAATGAGTTGGAGCCACAGATGAGAACAGGATCAGCAAACTCTATAAAAGGCCAGAGAATAAATATTTTCAGTTTTGTGGGCCATATGGTCTCTGCCCAAATCCTCAACTCTGCGACTGTAGGGGAGAGCGGCGCACACAATGTGTAAATGAATGGGCACGAGCAGAGCTGACCCACAGACAGTAGTTTGCCAACCCCTGGACTAGAATATTAGAGCTGGGAAGGACCTAACCTCTCATTTTATAGGAAACTGGAGTTAATTGGCTTGGTCAAGGTTACACATGGGTAAGTGGCAGCAGAACTGGGAATAGATGATAGGTCTCCTAACTCCTTGTTCAGAGCTTAAGCCCTATCATTCAAAAATTAATTTTTGAGGGTCAACAGCGTAGAATGGACAGCTCCTGCTCCTCACTCAGTGTCATAGACCATGGACGAATAAGATGTGTGTGTGTGTCTATGTGTGTGGCTTGTGTGAGTGGTGTGTGTGTGTTTCTGTGTGTGTCTATGTGTGTGGCTTGTGTGAGGGGTATGTGTGTGAGTGGTATGTATGTAGGGTGTGTGTGTGAATGTGTGTGTGGTATGAGTGTGGTGTCTATGTGTGGATTGTGTGTGATGTGTGAGGTGTGTGTGTGTGTTATATGGTGTGTGTGCTTGGCGGGGATTGTGTGTGTGTGTGTGTGTGTGTGTGTGTACGTGGTGTGTGTTGTGGTGTGGGGGCGCTTGTGTGGTTTGTGTACATGTTGACAGTCATGGGGAAGGACTATTATCCTTCTGTGAGTCTGAGAGGGTACTGGTGTGCCCTGACGTATGTCAACTTCTTTGTCAGAGGAGACAAGAGTGTAGCATGACAAATCCATACCCACTTACTGAAGTTATTCATGCCTTAAGGGGTAGTTCATAGACTGAGGCTTGTCCTCTTGGTAAGCAGTCATACTGAGCAGGATAACAAGTGGAAAGAAGATGCCAGGTGGTAAATGACGGGAAAGAGAAAGCCTGACCCACTTCCCAGAGTGTGAAACTATAAAAGCCAAGCTTCGGCCACTGTGGCTGCCATCTTTACTTTGCGGCTGAGCTGTCCACTGTGGTAGCCATGAGCCATGTGAGGCTACTAAGCACTTGAAATGCGGCTAGCGTGAGATGTAGACTGAAGAACTGAGTTTCAAATATATTTACATTTAGTTCATTCAAATTTAAATTTAAAAACTAAGACTTAAGTTATTAGAAAACTTTTAAGTCTGTTTGGAACAACCTGCTTATGTGAATCTACTTTTTCAACTGGATATTTAATGTAACTTAAATACAGATCTAGTTTTTCTAATAAAAATTTAGGATATCAGGCTTTCCTGGTGGCGCAGTGGTTGAGAATCTGCCTGCCAATGCAGGGGACACGGGTTCGAGACCTGGTCCGGGAAGATCCCATATGCCGCGGAGCAACTGAGCCCGTGAGCCACAATTACTGAGCCTGCGCATCTGGAGCCTGTGCTCCGCAACAAGAGAGGCCGCGATAATGAGAGGCCCGCGCACCGTGATGAAGAGTGGCCCCCACTTGCCGCAACTAGAGAAAGCCCTCACACAGAAACGAAGACCCAACACAGCCATAAATAATAAATAAATAAATTAAAAAAAAAATTTAGGATATGAAGAGAGAATTAAACTATACATGGGTGGTGAGGGTTTCACAGGGATATGGGTATGTCCAAATCATCATATTGTATACAGTAAACATGTGCAGTTTTTTACATCAGTTATACCTCAATAAAGCTGTTAAAAAAATAAAAGTAAACTACAGATGAGAATCTCAAAGCTTTAATGCAAAACAAAAGAATTTAAAACATCTCATTAATAATTGTGTATATTGATTATATGTCGAATACTTGTTGATAATTGGGCTATTGTATGTTAAATATATTATTAAAATTAATTTCAACTGTTTCTTTTTACTTTTTGTAGTGCGGCTACTAGACGATGTAAAATGACATACTTCGCTCACGTTGTATTACTGTGGGACTGTGCTGTTGTAAAGACACCAGCCTTACACCCCACAGGACGTCCTGATCTACGCTCTCATTTTCCCTACAGCAAAATTTGTCCTAGCCAGGGTTTGACAGCTTCTCTGTTAGTCTCTGATTGTTTCATAAAACCATCTTTCTTTCTTCCCTGGTTGGGTGGAAGTGGAAAGAAGACTTTGGCACTCTCAACAGAGCCCAACATACAATAGGGACGGGCTAAGGACTGAGTGGAATGATTCCTGAGCTGGCAGTCTGAAGGCTGGGACTTTGCTCTGACCTTACAGTAAACACAGTGGTGATTTTTGCAAGCTACCCCACTGCCCTGCGCTTCATATTCCTCACCTCTGAAGTGATTCCTTGCACTCTTCTCAGGACTATTTTAAACACAAGCATTAATATCTGCGGAGAGCTGGAGAAAATGGAAATGCTATTCTAACGTTAAATAATTTGCATTACAAAGTGGAGGAATTCTGCTCTGGCCAGCCCTCCCTTCCCTCTCCTTCTATCCATTGAGCAAATACTAAGTGCTAAATGCCTGCTTCGGGCCAGGGCTGCACTGGGCTTACTACACATTACAGACCATCTTCCTTACCTGGCTCTACTCCACCCCTTTCCTGCCAGGGGAATCCTGGTTGTCTAAGCGTCTCACGCCTTCTCACCTCCTGTAATCACCTGAAGTCCACAGACACACCCTTGGGGCCAACAATAGTTTACCCAATTTCATCTTCATCATGAGCCCTGCGTGAAGCCCTGAGGAAGAAATCAGCTCACACACTGCGTTTCAGGCCCACCGTTACCCCCGCATGATGAAATGTACACAGAAACCCTCAAAATTGGTGTTAAAAGCACATAAACCTCTTGGGTTGTTGAGATTCTAGCCCAAGCAGGGGGTGTGTGTAATATCACTAAAAGCAGGTATGATGGATAAAAATGAATGATGGCCCCTTCTCAACGTAAACCAAGCTGCTCATCCCTCAGGGTTGTTTATAAATAGAGGGGAGTCCATTTGTTCACGATCCCGGGGACAGGCCGGCACTCAATTTAGATAACGACCACATTTTGTGCCCAGCCATCACTCTCCAGCTTGCAAGGTGGTGATTAATCAAACAGTGTTTTGGTTTCTCCTGATATACATCTAGTCCTTCCGGTTTAGAGTGAGCTGAAGATGGCTTCAACAGTTTACAGAACAGCCCGGGGCCAGTACATTAGAAGGCCGTGAGAATGAACGCCTCGGAGGGCCCATCGGGCTGGACATTGCAGTCGAAATTACAAGTTGAGAGCAGCTGCATGAATATGGATTCCAGAAGTTTAGTCCAGTGGAGGCCTGGCCTTCTGGGGGCATCACTGGCTTATTAGGCTCAGTCTGAGAGAGCGAATAACACTTGTCATTAAGATAGAGACACATGGAGTTGAAGGAACCCCAAAATTGGACTAATCAGAAGGCATATATTTTTCTGATAAGGTACAGGTACAGACCAAGGGTAATACAGTCTCCCCCCAGCCTCCTCAACTCCATCAGCAGCAATGAGGAGGGGCCCCGGATTCCACGTGCTCTTACGAGACACTCCCACCCCAACACTCACAGCCTCAGGATCGTGATCTGCCTTGCAGACCTTCATGCTCTTTACCCCTGTTTATGTCAATGACGCAAGGAGCCCAGAACTCCCAGACCATCCTTCACCCCTGAACTCTCCCCTCCAGACAGCTCCACAAAGCCCACAGTATTAGCCTGTCTCCCACTTCCCCAATTCCCCAAGCTCTCTGGGTCTCGTGGTCCATTGTATCCCCTCCATCCTCTGCTTCTCTTTGATGCCCTCTCCATGCTCTTGCTCCAACCAGAAGCTGGCTTTCCACTCAGGACACAGCTTCCTCTGCATCCCTCAAGTGGGGGCTGTTTCCTCCCCTCCATCTCCCATGCCGCCGGGTCTGGAGCTGGAGTAGTGGTCCTCTCTGACCCTCAGTGCTGCTTGGGTATCACTCTTCCTCCGTCCTCAATAAAACGCCTGCTTTGAAGCACATGCCATCAGCCTACAGACCCCGTGAGCGTGTCTTGTTGCAGTCATCTACGGAGCCCCAGCTCACTGTGCTGTTTCCCACACTCTGCAGTTACAAGTTTTGGTGATTTCATCGTCCATGAAGGGGATCCTCCCAACATCCCGACTTCTCAGGTCCTTGACAACCTCCTCTCCAATACCTCGTTTGCTACCCTATCACAGGCACTCACACCTATAACCTTCCCATTACTAATGACTGCCACCCTCTCACAATCTCGATTTCACCCCCCGCCTCTAGGATCACCACCTGCTCCCTCTAGTACTTGATTCTAACAATCCTTTGAGCTGGGGCTGCCATACACAGTTGTGCATTTTGGGTACTGCACAGAAGTCCTTGGCCAAGGGGACAAGTGGGCCTTGAAATCCAGCCCAAGCCTCAGGAATGACACTGTAAACCCTGAATCATGGCTTTATCCACCCAGGGGAAGAGGCAGCTTTTTCTTTGCACAGTTGTGGGACCGTATCACATAGAGGGGAAGCGTTTATCTAATTCATTGAAGACACTCCGTGGAGTAGCACCAGCTCTGATTTAGCCCCACTGGGACCTAGAACTTAGTGCTCTCACTACTGTTCCAATGCCCCTCATGCCCTTCCCTCCTTTGCCATCTTAGATTCCATGTTCTGTGATTATAATCCCTTCTCTCAACTCCCTGGCCAACTTTCTCCCTTCATTGTATTCCTGGCAAAAGCCCAATCCTTTTAAAATGGAAACTTCCATGCCTGCACCCGTGTAGCTGAATATGGCTGGAGAGAAACATACATGGGTTCACATTCACATCCATGAGCCCTAACTTCAAGCGGATCCTTAGTTCTGCCTGGTACTCCTAGTCTAGTCACTCTCCCACGTTCTCAGATATCGATCTGTTGTCTATACCCAGTGAGAGCCTGCCCCCCATTTCTGTGAGAACACAATCAGCAGAGCCCTCCACATGCTCCTGACATGACATCCACCCATGTGTCTGCATCTGTCCCCCATACTCTGCCTTCCCTCCCACACTGTGAGTGAACTGTCCCTGCTCTTATCCAAGACCAGCCCCTCCACTAGTACCTCAGATACATCCTTTTTGCCTCTACAAGGGCTTTCTGTAATCATCCTCTCTCCTCTCTCTTGTGTCATCACATTTTTTCTCCTACTGGGTCCTTTATATGAGTATATTCATGTGTTGTTATATCTCCCATATTTTAAAAAGCTCTCTCTTTACCCTACAACCTCCTCCAGCTGCTACACCATTTCTCTGCGCCCCATAGTAAAACTTCTCTCAAGAGCGGACTGTACCCGCTGCCTGTTTCCCATTCCCTCTCCAATTGAATCCACTCAGGCTTCTGTCCTCACCACTCCACTGAAATCTTTCTTGTCAAGGTTCCCAATGACCACCATGTTACAAATCTCTTGGTGAATTCTCAGTCCTCATCTTACTTTGACCTACAGCACCTTTGACACACATGATCACCCCATCCTTCCTGAAACTCTTTTCTTGGCTTCCAGGACTCTACTCTGTTGGGTCTCCTTTTATGATTGGCCTCTGCTTTTCAGACTTCTTTGCTGGTTCCTTCTTCTTTGTTTCTTCCTGCTCTAAGCTGGTTCTTTCTCATCTCCTCAAACTCTGAGCACTGACATGGCCTCGAATGTCCTTGGACTTTGTCTCTATCTACACATACTCCCTTGGTGATTTCATCCTTTCTTGTGGCTTTAATTATTGTCTATGTGCTGATGACTCCCACATTTCCATCTCCAGCCCCCTGAACTCTAGACTCACATATACAGCTGCAAGCACAATATCTCCGCTTCAATATAGGACTCAGACTTAACATGTATGAAGAAGAGCTTCTGATTCTACCATCCACCCCAACCTTCACATCCTCGTCTTCCCATCTCAGTAAATGGCAACTCCAACCTTCCAGTGCCTGGGATGCCATCCTTGACATCTCTCTCTTTCTCAGCTTTCTCTTCAAAATTGATCCAGAAACCAGCCACTTTTTGTCATCTCCACTATCACCACCAAGGTCCAAGTCACCTTATCTTTCGCCTGATTTATTACAGTAGCCTCAGTCGGGGACTTCAGCTGGGGCTGTGGTCAGATCATCTCCATAGTGGCCTGAGCTTCCTTACAAAATAACGGCTGGGTCTAGGGACAAGTGTTGAGAGAGAGAGAGAGAGAGATCATCTCCATAGTGGCCTGAGCTTCCTTACAACATAATGGCTGGGTCTAGGGACAAGTGTTGAGAGAGAGAGAGAGAGAGAGAGAAGCTGTGTTGCCTTTTCTATCCTAGCCTTACTAAGGGAAAGGTATTACATTAAGCACTGAAGGCATAAAGATGAATAATAAGTAGTTTTGAGTTTCCAGGCTGGAAGGGTACTAGGGAACTTCACATGTTAGAACCCAATGTTCCAAGTGCTGTCACAGGATTAAACAGGGGGTACCGTGGGAAGTGAGATGATGGAGGTAAATCAGAATGGGGGGTTTCAGTTGAGTCTGAAGGCTAAGGAGGAACTACAATGTGGAGGAGGAGAAAAGGGCTTCTATGTAATGCTCACATGCTAGAAAAAGAGGTTAAAAAGGGACTTATGGAGTTAACAGCTGAGAGACCTTGGGGTGAATCAGATAGACTTCTTGCATTTACTAGTTAAACTTGGAGAAATTATATAATCTCTCTGAACCTGTTTTCTCATTTACGGAATGGGAATTATTCTTTAGACTTGAGAAAGCTCCTCTCATAATGTATGACACTTAATAGGCCTTCAAAAAATAATGATTTTCCAAAATGAGTTGGTTCAAATTGCCCAATATAGGTTTTTTGAAGTTTTTTCTTTCACCAGTCCTATTCCAACAGGCCCAAACAGTCTCCAGCGTCTCAACCTAAGAAATACATGAAGAAATTTGGGGAGTAGAAAAGCAGAAAGGTTCATTTCCCCCCAGTCTCAGTTGAATCAAAGCCACACAGCCTGACTTACTGTATCTTCTCGTTCACATTCTCAATGCAGAACGTCCTCGCAGCAGGCCATGGATTTGCTTCTGGGGCCTAATTTGGGGTTGCTGTCCCAGGATCTGGACTGGCCAGTGAGGTAGATTTCCAAGTCACGTTCCCCATTACATCAGCTGGGGCAGACAGAGAGTGAAGAGAAAATAAAAAGGAAATAGAAGGTTTCCTTTTAATTCATTTTTTTAAAGTCTGTGCTGTAGAGGATAGAGCATACAACAGCTGGTCCCTGCCTTCTAGACGCTTACAACATATCTGAAGGGACCAGACACAAACATATGAATCCGGGAGTAGAAGTCATAGGATATATCACGTGTTCCGAATGTCAGGCCAGAAGGTACAGACGCTGGGGGCGGGGGAAGCTGGGTGGGAGGCTTCTGTCTTGTAGAAGCTGTGGTGGTCAGAGGTGTCCACAGCCTGCCTGTCTAAGTCTGACTCTGCTGGGGCACATGCTGTCTCTGCACCTACTTTCTTTTTCAGTGGTTCCTTCTAAGACTGCAACTTTCTGGAAAGGAAGTGCCAGCCGGACCCTAAAGCCATTAGGCCAGATGCATCAAAGGGCCTGCCCCACATGCTTTGAGGATTAGAGTCGGTCTTATTTAACAATCTAATTAATGTTTTGATAATTTAACAATTTTGTATGCTTTCTGGAGGGCTTTCGAGGGGAGCGACCTTGGCAAATAAAGCCACGTTTCCTTTCATTCTTAGAGATGCCTTTTCTGATCCTATTAATGAGAAACATCCTTTCTATCTGGGCTGGGCCAAGAGAGTGAGAACAGGCTTTCCTGCTATTGGGATGCGGTGGGGAAGCCCCAGCAGTGCGGCCAGCGAGGGATGAGGAAGGTGGGGGGCAGAACTGCAGCTGTCCTCTCAGCGCTCAGCCACCCCAGTGTGAGGGCCAGCCCCTGTTCACGTTCTACTGTAGCCCTCAGAGAGTGCAGCACTGTGAAAGGTGCTCTGACAGCGCGCTGTGCTGCATGGACCCGGCTCTTCCACCCTCTGGGACTTCATTTCTTCCTATTTCAAATGGACGTGGCAATCCTTACCTGACCTGCCTCAGGGGGTGATGAGCCAGGCCACCTGTAGCAGCATAGGAATCACCGGGGAAGTTTCAATTACAGCCTGAAGCCCAAGGACGAGGAGTGTTGTGATGAGGCTGCACAAGCTCTTTGTAGGCTGAGGTGTCCTCCAGGGAAAGGCACAACTACCTTCCTCCTTCCAAACCAAGGCCCTGTGGAGTGGTGGTGAGCAGCGCAGGCTGGATGCACGGATGGGGGTTCTGATTCCTGCTCCATCACTGCCTTGCCGTGTGCCCGTGGGTGCATGTTCGTTGGCCTCCCTCAGCCTTTTCATCTATAAAATGGGTACAACAATAGTCTCATCCTTCGAAAAGCTACTGTGAGAGTCAAATGAGATGATGTACAGGTAGTGCTCACTTTGCAGAGTTCAACTAAGCATGAATTTCAGTTATCATGGTTTAGTTCAATAACACCAGTCCCAAAACATGGTTCCAATTTCAGTTACCATGTGTGTTAACTGTGAGTAATTGCATGAAGAACAAACTTCTCTGCTAGCTCTTTGACCCATAAATCTCTAGGTAAATGACAGAGGCACGTCATGATCAGTGACCAACTGCATCACTTCTTTCAAAGCCTGTCGGTGACTGGTCCCGGCGCATTTGTTACTCAATTCACACACAGGCAGCAAAGCATGTAGCTGTGCTGCCTCCTTGTGTCCCAGTGATAAACCCATGTGCTAATCACAAGAGGGAGCTGGCCAAGAAAAACAAAAGTGCAGCAAAGAAATAAAAGTGATAATGTTGGAAGTGAAATTCAAACTCAACATAAATGGAATCATGAAAGAGCTGACCATGGGAATATTGATGATGCCACTCTTTGAGAGACTCTTGTATGCAGTGGGAGGAGCTAATAATGAAGGCAAACTTAGTGGCATAAATGTGGAGAATGGTTGTGATGAAAAGGGTGAAGATGTCCCAGAGGAAGTGACACAAGCAAAAAACTTCACCTGAAAGGAAATCTCAGAAATACTCCACAACAATGAAAGTACAAATAATGTGTTAGAAGCTGATCCAAACTTAGAAAGGAGTATGACAATTTGCCAAGGCACAGAAAAGATGCTTGCTCTGTGTCATATGTTCTACAGTGAGAAGGAGGCGAGCACTATTCAAATTTTCTTGATAGACTTTTTACAAAGAAACATGTTAGTTCTTAATGTTTCTAATGTTTTAAGTTTCAGTATACTAAATGTTGGTTTTACTATTGTATTTCATTTCAATAAACATTTAAAACTGACAGTAGAGAGCTCTTAATGTTTTGACAAAAATTTCAAAGTTCACAGAACAATTAACATTTTTCCCCATGACTATAAAGATGGCTTTTCAGGGTTTCAGCACATATGGTTATTTTATAGTCCCTTACTATCAAGCAAAGTGAGGGCTCCCTGCATATACAGATAAATGCTGATAGACGGTAGCTGTCCTCATTATTACTCTATTGACCCAAGGAGTCCAAAGGAGCAACTTGCATTGACTCTTCCATCGCCCTTTCTACTCATCTATCAGGTCAGAACACACTGGCTGAGGAAACCCTGGGACAATGAGAGGTTATAATAATCAAGAGGAGGACGCGTCCTACGTTGGAAAGCCTTACCCAAGAACTTTTCTCTTGGAACGAGTAAGTGACTAATCTTCAACCACAGGCAACAAGGTCCGTGGAGATTTGCAAATGCTTCCTAGCATCTTCGAGGGTGCTTCTAAGGTACTCCACATTTGGTGGAATCTTCAAATTCCACATTTAACTGAGCTGACATTAGAATAGATAGAAACTTTCTCGGTGGGTTCAAGCACCTGAAGACAACCCCTCCCTCAACCAACTCAAGAGAAGTGGTCTGTAGAGAGGGCCCAAAAGCTCAAGGCACAGATTGGTCCTGAATTTCCAACTCTCTCTCATTTCTCTACTGAACCAGTCAGTCTAAATAAAGCACTTATTTTATGCTCAGGTGGAAGGAAGGTGTGCGAGATGGGGAGGCAAGGGTTGTAGATAATTTGGGAGATGAGCTCTGTGCCAAACTGCCAGGGTTCAAATCTTGGCTCTACAACCTTGTATCTGAGGGACTGTGGGCAAGTTACTTACCCTCTCCATGCCTCAGTTTCCTCATTTGTAAATTAAATAGGAGTATCTTAGTCAGTTCAGGCTGCTATAACAAAAATACCATAGACTGGGTAGCTTAAACAACATACGTTTATTTCTCCTAGTCCTGGAGGCTGAGAAATCTAGGATCAAGGTGCCGGCAGATTCAGTGTCTGCCGAGGGCCTGCTTCCTGGTTCACAGACAGCCATTTTCTTGCAGTGTTGTCACGTGGCAGAATGGCGTGAGAGAGCTCTCTGGAGTCTATTTTATAAGGGCACTAATTCCATTCATGAGGGTTCTACCCTCATGACCTAATCACTCCCCAAAGATCCCGCCTTCTAATACCTCCACACTGGAGACTGGGCTTCAGTGAACTTTGAAGGGGCACACACACTCAGTGCATAACAAATAGTATCTATGGGGTTGGCCAAAAAGTTTGTTCGGGTTTTTCATACCATCGTATGGAAAAACCCGAACGAACTTTTTGGCCAACCCCATACTTACACAGATGAGAGGTCTACAAGTGATCACCTATACTAAGCCCTTTGCCTAGTCTCTGGTATATAGTGACTGCTCTATAAGTGTTTGTTTTATTACAAAGTAATTAGTTAAAAGAAAAAAAAGATTCACATTCACACAGAAAGTTCCGGAAGATCAGATTTTTACCATTATCCAAATAAATTAACTCTATCCTAAATCATGTGGTACAGAGAATTTGTGCTGCCAGTATAAAGAAGTAAGCATTATTGGGAAGCAGACCTCCGTGACCCAGTAGAAGCTTCACAGCGTCACCCATCTTATGGGCTCTCACTTCCTCTTCACCAAAATTAACTGTTCTCCTCTGAATGAGATGCTACTGGGTTAATTATTTATAAAAAGAAGGGGCTTCCCTGGTAGCACAGGGCTTCCCTGGTAGCACAGTGGTTGAGAATCTGCCTGCCAATGCAGGGGACACAGGTTCGAGCCCTGGTCTGGGAAGATCCCACATGCCGCGGAGCAACTGGGCCCGTGAGCCACAATTACTGAGCCTGCGCGTCTGGAGCCTGTGCTCCGCAACAAGAGAGGCCACGATAGTGAGAGGCCCGCGCATCGCGATGAAGAGTGGCCCCCGCTCGCCGCAGCTGGAGAAAGCCCTCGCAGAGAAACGAAGACCCAACACAGCCATAAATAAATAAAAATTAAAAAAAAAAAAAAGGAGCTTCCCTTCATCTGTCTGCACCAGTAGGGACCATGGTGGCAGTTGTTTTATTTCCTAGAGGTGGGGGCATTCAGATCCTCTCCCAACCCTCTCCCCACCTCCTTCTTGTTATCAGCGGCATGTTATTTTGAGAGAGTGGGCTAGGGTTAGGGGTTGGGCTGTGGGAAGAGATGGAGATAAGGTAAGAGCATGACCTTGTCCATGAAGTTCTGGCCATTCCAGCCCACGCCAAGCTCTTCCTTCTCTGATCTCTTTATTACCACTGGTCCTTGGCACTCAGCATATCCCATACGTTTGTGAGGTGTCATCCAGCGAGGTAGATATTACCACCCTTGACGCTAAGATGCCATCTTACCTCTCACACAGAGAGCCCTCGACAGCTGTAAGCAGTAAGTACATGCTGACGGACCAAGAGGAGGGACCTCTCAGGGAAGTGGGGTGGAAGCTCTTGGGCTGGGAAGAGCCTGGTGGGAGGGTGAGGGTTGGACAGCCAGAGCCTGTGTCTGTCTCATTTTTCTCCCCATAACTGGCAGTCAGGACAGAGTTTCCCGCCTCCCACCGCGTCGGCCTGGGAGTGTGTCTTGGGTGATTTAACAGGTCTATGAAAATGAAATTTGGAAATGGGGGAGCTGCCCTTTCTGGAGACAGTGGGAGGGAAGGGCCCTATCCCTCTAAGGACCATGTGGCAAATAGGACAGGCCGCATAAATTGAGAAGCCCCGTGCAAAATGAAAATGTGAGGCTCCGTGTTCAAAAACTGTTGAGAATTTTAAGACCGTGACAGCAGGGCATTAAACCAAGTGTGGGCCCATGTAAGCACCTGGAGTGCTTCCTGTGGACGGTCCTGACAGTTCAGTGTTAACACGGAGCACGGTGATATCCAAAAGAAAACTGCTTTTGTGTTACAGCTCAGTTCCTTGAACTATGTAAAATGCGTATCAATAAATGCACTTACTCCAAAAAAAAAAAAAGGGCAGGGCCCTGCACTGCACAGGCCTTGAACCCATGAAGCCTGCCCTGCAGCAAATCCAGGAGCTCTGCCTGGCTTGGGCACGGCACATTAACTCACCACCCACAGCTCCGAGCCCTCAGTGGGCTGGGGATGGTGGTGTAAGGGAGGAAGTACATAGCGTCCAGCTCCTTCCTCGCTGGCTGAGAGGAGGGATGGGAAAAAAGGAATGCTGCCAGGGCTAGAGCGTTGTGCCCTCAGAAGAGGCCCCAGCGGCCCCACGGACGGAAATGTTAAACACAGAGTCTCTGTGTTTATCTCACCCCATCGTCATGCAGCGTGACTAAGGCCTGCCTGCAATTCTACCCTGGGTGTGCTCGGGAGGAATCACAGCCTCTCCATGACAATATTTACTCCGCTGTTGCCCGGGGGAGCTCTAAATTCAGAGAATGGTGGTGGTTTTTTCGAGCTCTCCACCCTCACGCGCAGCTGCTTCTGCCCGCTGATTGTGTTCTGGTTTGGGTCAAGAGTAGGACGCAAGCCATCTCTGGGAGAAAACCCAGGGAGAGCCAAGACCTTCAAACTCTTACTATGGCTGCCGACACAGTTCAATTTGCCCACCACATTTGGCTTGTGAGTGGTTTTGTTTTCTCTGAGCTCTTTGGGATGAGGACGGTGGCCAGGCCTTCTCTTTCAACCCTGCCCCCTCCGTACCTGAGGACCTATATGTAGGTGCCATTCACGGAATGGAAGGAGGAAGGAAGGGAGGGGGGCCGGGAGGTCTCTCTCGTGTGCTAAGTGTGCTGGGCATCATGAGTTGGCTAGAGGTGGTGCGGGAAGGAGGGCTGAGGAGGAGCTATCTGCTCCTCCCGCGGGAGCCATCTCGTTCTCAGCTGCTCAAGGCAGCCCCAGCTGACTGGAATTCAGGTGTTGACTTTTCCAAATACTTTAAGAGCAATGAACGCTTAACAGCTTTGTGAAGCTCCCCACAGAGGCACCAAGGTTTTCCGAAGGATTTAGCCTGTCGTGAGTGTGTAACGCCTAAGAAAACTCTGCTTTTGAGAGTGATGTCCCAGAAAAGCCACGTAATACAGGGAGATGAGCTTCCTGTCTGCAGGAGTCTAGCAAATATAACGTCCTTTTGCTTCACATGGCTTCTTCTTCTATTCTATTTGCATTAGTGGCAATACATTTCCTCTGGCATTGATTTCTATACGTCAAACCTATCAACCTACATTATTAGAATGATTGTGCAGGTTTTTGTCTTTTATCTTAATAACATAAGCTGATATATCTAACTAATGTAAAGGAGAAATAAGAGGAAAGTAATTTGTTACAAGTTGAAGTGTTACTATTTTAATCTATGTAATGTATATGTATATGCTATATATATTATGTTATATATGTTGTATATTACATGTTAATGTTATATATAATATATTTTGTCAATTTCAGTTACTTAGAGGTAATTTAGGACTCCTTCCTCCAGACTACCAAATACCCAGATCCTTCTGTCTTAATTAATCTGGATACTTAATGTTGTTACATGCATACATTGAAGAGAGAGGCTAATTCTTTCAGCTGGTGGCTTCATTAGACTCCAACCATTCTGTCTTTTTATAATGTGGCACAATTACATCATACCATATGTCAGCAAATTGTCATTTGCTCTGTATCTTTCCAAATACCTTACTATTACACATTTCATTTGCAAGCAAGATTGGCTGCAAACTACGTCATGCTTTTATGAAGTTGGGCCTTGATAATGGAACACATATGTATAGCAGTCAGTATGTCAAGGGTGACCATGATGATTGCAGCCTTTTCCAATTGTTTTACCCAATTTACAGAACTGAGTAGTAAACAGAACTTGCTACAGGGCTAACTTGATACTCTACTGTTTTCTGTAGTGTCTTTACTTACAAGTTTTCAAGCCTGGAGGGGTTGGGGAATTTTCTTCAAACTAGGTCCTTAGTATCCATGATTCCCAACTTATTTCCCCACCACACAACTTCTGAAGCTTTTTTCCCCCCACTGTTGCCACTCACCTCACACTAGAGACATCCTTTGCACACAAAGTGACAGACTCTTGGTGGCTTCTGCAATATCAACTCTCTACCGCTTTCCGGTTACCAGTGGTGATCTCCCGCCATAGAGTTCAAAATGGCTGCCTAGGTCTGGTCACGTGACCCAGTCCTGACCAGCAGGGCCTGAGGGGACGTTGACCTGAGGCTTCTGGGAAATATTTTCCTCCTCAAGAGAAGAGCAAAGAGAAATGGCATTTCCGGCATTTGGGTGTGGAGTGTGGCAAGTAAGAGAATCCACATGCGGAAGATGATGGAGCAGAAAAATGGAGAGAACCTGGGTCCTAATGTCATGACCGAGTCTCTTCATTGACCAATCCTGCTCCTGCCCAGCCTTTCAATTTCTTGCTGTGCGAGCTGATAAATTCCCACGTTTTTTTAAGCCGCTTTTAGTTTTGCACTTTGTTATGAGCAGCTGAGAGCATGCCTTCCAACTAACAGCATTCACTAATGAATGGTACACGTAGTAGATGCAGAACTCTATCAGGTATTAATGAAAAATTCAAAAGAAAGAGAAAATGGGCTTGTTTCCTTGAGTGAAATTATAATCTAGTTGACAGAAATAAAATACACCTACAAGTACAAATTAAGAATTTCTGCCCAGTACCTCAGGTTCATGTGCAAAGTACTACAGTATAAGCTAAATACGAATTGCAAAAATTTCTGCAAGATTTGTTTATATTATCAGTTTTCAACAAGGTGTTTTCACAGTGTAAAGAGAGAACCAAAGAAAAATTAAATATAAAACGTGGCTCCCTCCCTTTTCTTTTGTGAATCTGCTTGAAAGCTGACATTGCTGTCTTTGAAAGCCACATACTCTGGTGTTGTTTTGGAAAGCACTGGGACAGAAAATATTTCTCAGAAATGGGAACTCACCTATAGAGGCTGCTGAATGCATACACTGCCGCTTACGTCTGATTTGAAATATGCAAGCAATTTGCCTCTTTAAGAATTTATTACCATCAGGTTAATAATCTTCACCTGACATCTGGAGAGTAACTCATAGGCGCCTTCATGTTCTTTTAAACTCTATCTGCGGCTGAGCAGTTAGCCAATGTTAGCACAAATGCCAATGTGATGGTCAGAAATAATAATTTTGTGCCTCTCAGTCTTCCTGGAAGCCACTTCCATTAGGCGTGTTCTGAAGATGGTAACAGAGTGTACTTGTAGGTTTGTGTTACACAGCATTAATTATGGTGGCAGCTCTGACTCAAATTTTCAAAGTTTGGTGAAATAAGCCTCGTTTGGAAGATAAAGTGGTGCGTGGGGCTTCGCATGTCTTCACAGAAATACCATGAAATAAGACCACGATCTAAATTCCCTTAGAGGAGTCGCAGGGGGTCCGGCAGCTGGGGAACATCAGGACTTGATAGGACCACTGTCCTAATAGGAGGAAGTGAGAGTGACGAGAGGGGGTTTATGGGTGCTGGTATTTCTGTTGTGCCGCAGTAGAGGGACACAAACGTAGAGTACAAGACCTGCATAAACTCCAGATCCTTCCACAGAAGCCTTCCGTGCTACCTCAAGTTCAAGCTCCTCACCTCAGCTGTCCAGCTCCTCTGCCCCACCTTTGGTCCCATTCGTCTCCTTGCCATCCTCCGAAGTGAATATGTTCATTCTGGCTTCCCTGCCTTTGCTCATGGAATGCCCACTGCCTGGAATGCCTCTCTTCTTCCCATTTTTCTTCTACATCCCTCCTCCCTGCCTGTTCTTCACTGCCTAGTTCAAGTCCCATCTCTTACAGGACTATCCTGGTCCTCAGCGAGCTCTCTCTTCTTATGATAATAGTAATAACAATGTATTAAGCACGCAGGGTGTGCCACGTAATTCACACTCACTATTGTTCATCCTTGAAACACCCCTTGCAGATAGATAATTTGAAGAAATTGAGGTCCCAAGAAGTTTTAAGTGACTTGCAAGAGACTACACAAGTAAAACGTGGCTGAGTCTGGATTCCCATCAGTTCTATCTGGCTCTAGCTGTTCCAACTCTTGGACTGTGCCTAATTGCCTCAGCTTTGGCGCCTCCTATCCAGACAGCTTTGCCTGCTTGGAGAGGGAATAATCAGGACTTTGGCCTTCCAGACTGCTAAATGCTCCTAAGTCATAGGCAAAGACTGTGCTATGGTGGACAGCATGGGTGTGGTGGGGTGTTCTGGATGTGAAAGCCTACTGTGATGGGATGGGGTTTTTCTACTCTCCATACACTGTCTCCATCCATCCCCACCTTGGGACCTGGTACACACAGTGAAAAGGGCATTTGGTAATGCAACTCAAGAAATTTGATCATCAGAGCTCTTAGCAAAATGACGCTTAGATTTTCTTGCAAAGGTTCCACCTCTAGGAGCTAAAGGCCCCAACCTGCTCAGAATGGAATGAGATAGAAATGCAAGCTGATTAACGTTTATCAGAGGCTAAGGAGAGGCTATAGGACTCAAGGATTAGGGGACAAAGGATTAAAGTGGAGAGGATCTACAGACATTAATGATTTGGTTTCCTCATGATAGAAAGAGGGGTGGCCCCCTGGCTCTTTCTGATCAAGAGCCATGATCAAAGGACTTGCCGGTCCTAAATGGATCCTCAGTGGTCGACTGAGGAGCTGGGGGACGGGTTGAATAGGCAGCGGAGCTACTCCTGAATTCCCACACTACTGCAGACTTCCGGTGAGAGCTCTACTTGAAAAGGAAGGGTTGTTTGTTTGTTTTTAGTTGCTTTGTATATTCTAAGTTTCAGGAAAAATTGTCCCACTCTTGGAAATGGACAAGAGTGTGCTTTCCTGGGTTGCTTTGAATGGCGTCTGTTGTCTAGTGGACCCTCTAGGGATTATCTGACTCAAAGGGATGCAGCTTTGACTCTAATGATTAGACTAATTAAGAATTCTAGGGATACAAGTAAAAAGTGGTAGAGGATTTATAGCTGAAAATGATTCTAATCTATAGGAATCAAAGACATTTTGTCCAGTAGTGATACAATTATTTCAACCCTACTAACAAAGTGATCCCAAATAACACACTTTGTTGTGTTATAGGCTGTTAACCAGTTTTGCGAGTAGCTAGCAAATTCATTTCCGATTTCTGATTACCTGTACATGTATGCCTGTTCTTTAAATTCTTTGAATTAGTTTTAACATCTTACCGGTTCTCTCATTTAATGAGTTAAATAAAATCCTTGACACATGTTCATTCTGTATTTGGATAAAGGTCATGATTTTACCTTTTCGAAAATTATAGTTTAGCGTGGACTCAGCGTGCTTGGCTAGCTGAGGGTGTTTGATAATGAATTCTGCTTCACCTTCTGCCTACTAGTGATGGCATCGTCCTGAGCTGAGCAAATGTCAGAGAGGCGGGGCTCTTTATGTTTCTCTTTCAGCTGTCATACCTCAGTGACTTATGGGAATCATCAAGGAATTCTCATAACTAGAGTACCTTCTTAAAGCATTTTTAGCTCTCCTTCCACCTTCTCAAACCATCTGTGGTAAAGAACCAGTATTTTTATTTCCAATCCACTGCAGAATAATATTTTTGTCAAATATAATAAAAGTGAATTACTAGAAAATAACCAAGTGCTCAGATGTTGCAGTTATGTCAGATGGCTATAAAAGTTGTTGAGTGCTTACCCTGAATTCTCATACTTATCTCACGGAGGATGATTACAAAGAGTTTGAGGGCTGGCACTGGTTTGTGGTTTATACTTTGGGGAGTACTGCTTTATCTAAAGGGCAGAAAAGACTTCTATTTCCCTGGACCAACTTGTTCTACAAAATCCCACCAGACCAAACAGGCTCAGGTATACAGAGTTCTTCCTTGTGGTTGGGCAGGTTTGGTGAGTAATATAAAGTACGGGGACAAGGATTGAATCTCCAAATGGTTCAATCAGTTCCTTATTCTGAAACAAGGGCCCTTCCAGGCTGAGGCTTCTGAAAGGAAGGTCCTCCATGGACATTCTTGCACTCCTAACTTTCCTCTTCCAAATCCAGTTTCTTGTCTTTATTCCTCTTGTTCCCTGTATTAGGTCAAATACAGGTCTGGCTCCTGTAATAAAATCCAAAATAACAGTGGCTTAAACAAGATGGGAGTTTATTTTTCTCTAGCAGTCTGAGCATGAACAGTCCCTAGCTATTATGACAGCTTTACAGTGTGTGAAACTGACTCCTGTCTTGCTGCTCTGCTATCCTATCCTCAAAATAACACCTTCCCCTTTGTGGTCTAGGAGCCACTCCAGCTCTCCTGCCATCACATTCTACAGTCTAGCCAGTGGAAAGGGGGATCAAAGGAAAAGATGAGACCATGCTCCTTCCTTCTAGGGACATGACCCAGAAGTTGCACATATGACTTCTGCTCACATCCTATTGGCCGAAACCTAGTCACACAATGGTTCGCTGCCATACCAGGGATGCTGAGAAATGTAGTCCTTATTCTGGGCACCGATATGCTCAGTTAAAATTCAGAAATCTGTTACTAAAGCAAGAAGAAGAGATGGATATTGGGGGCCAACTAGCAATCTCTGCCACCTTCTTCTTAAAGTTTCGGAGTCAGGTGCCGCTATTTTTCCTTCAACAGTTCCTCCTTCCAACAAAAGGAGGAAACTCTGCCTCTTAGTACCTTGTTCCTTACAAAACTTGGGCCAAGTGCTCGTAGAGGTGTTCTGCTCCAAAGGGCTGGATTATGCTCTGTTCTTATTAGGAAGAGTGTGGATTCCCTCATTCTAGTTCAACCTCCCTGCTGGAAAGACATGGCAATTTTTTTTAAATAAATTTATTTATTTATAAATTTATTAACTTTTTGGCTGCATTGGGTCTTCGTTGCTGTGCGTGGGCTTTCTGTAGTTGCGGTGAGCGGGGGCTACTCTTGGTTGCGGTGCGCGGGCTTCTCATTGTGGTGGCTTCTCTTGTTGCGGAGCATGGGCTCTAGGTGCACAGGCTTCAGTAGTTGCAGCACGTGGGCTCAGTAGTTGTGTCTCGCGGGCTCTAGAGTGCAGGCTCAGTAGTTGTGGCGCACGGGCTTAGTTGCTCCGCGGCATGTGGGATCTTCCCGGACCAGGGATCAAACCCATGTCCCCTGCATTGGCAGGCGGATTCTTAACCACTGCGTCACCAGGGAAGTCCACGGCTATTTTTCTTACTAGAATGTCAACACCTAAGTAAGGCAATACTTGAAACATTTAAAGGCACTATAGCATACTCTCACATGGTGAGAAGACTATTTCTCATATTAGCATGCTTCGGCTCTGTGTGTTTGGGAACAAAAGACCTCATTATCATTATGCTGAAGAGCCCTGGACTCTCTCCTGTCCCAGCTGAGCCTGCTTGAATTACTCTCCCTTTGTTATCCAGGAGGGATGGCACCAGCTCCGCATTCTATATTCCAAGAAGCCAGGGATGATCATAAACAACTAAAACTTATTGAGATTTACCAAGGGCCAGGTGCTCCCCTAACAGCTTTACTTGGTTTACTTCACTTAATGCTCATACTGACCCTTTGAGGTTGGTGGTATTATTGTTTTCAATTTACGGATGAGAAAACTGAAACTTAGAAAGGATGAGTAACTTGCCCAAGAGAATACAGAACCAAGCTCCCAAGTGGTTTAGATTCAAAAGAACATTTATATTTTTATTTAAAAATGAATAGTTATTGAGAATTTTCCTAATGATCAATTTCTATCATTTTTTTCTAATTATCAATTTGCACTGCAGCAAAGTATGAAGAGAAAAAATCGACATCATACACTATTTTCACAAAGAAAGATGGTGCTGTAAAATGTTGCTGTATTTCCTTATAGCCTTTGCCTCGGTCAGTCTGTGTCTCTTTATGTTTATCCCGAGTTTTACTTGAATAGCTAATAAGCTAGCTTTTCCCAGAAATGCCTCCAGCTTGTAGGCACACTACGCCCCCTCGCTGTTAGTGTGGCTTCCTCTAAACCTCCAGCTTCAGTGTGACCTTCAGAAATCGCTCAGTTTGGAAGTAACTCTGCAGGATGGGCCCTTGTCGTGTAATATCCACACAGGGAAACGCCTGGAGAGGTTTTTCAGGCAACAACAGTAATGCTCAGATATTTTTTAAATGTCATCTGTGCTCTTTAAGTCGTAACTCAAATCCTCCCTGTTGGCTGCAGCTTGAACCCCAGGGCTGCAGTGGAGACAGGACGTGTGGCTCGGTCCCAGTCTGAAGGCCTCAGCTATCAACAAGAAATTCCCTCAGAGGAGATCCCAGGCTTTTTCAGGCAGGAGCCAAGAAATTGAATCATATGATGACATTAGATAATTTTTAAAAAATGAAGTACCTCCAGAAGGATAAAATGCTAGGGACTGCGCATTCACAGGCAGTAACTTACCCCACTCTGCATGGTGTCAGGGCCTATAGACTTGGCACATGAAAGACAAAATTTTACCTGACTAAAGATAGCTTTCCTTGAAGCCAATTTAATCTGGAAACGTTCACTCAAATTGTTTAGGCAGAGCAACATTAAGGATCCTGTGACTCTTCGAACGTGGGCACATTTGGCCAGACATTTTTGGGCAGGGAATATTCCCAGGATGCCAGAGAGAACAAGACGAAGCATTCTCAAGGCTTCTTTTCTCTCGAAAAGAATCTCTCATCCGTTAGTTAATGCCCATCCTTCTCTCCTCTGAGTTCTTTTCAACATGTACTGATTCTTAGCAAAAGATGCCTTGTTACATAAGCCATCTTTTGAGGGCCTCAGTGGCTTGTCTTCAGCACTCGATGCTGCATTCATGGTGGCCTCTCTTGCTCTCCCCGGTGTCACCCTCATGGCCAAGCAAGGTATTACAGCACACAGCAGCTGCTGTTTTATTTGTTCCTGCGCTAAGCTGCAGAGGAAACATTTCTGAATCCAGATACGCCAAAGAGCTCCCCAGACAGGCTTCTGGGGGCCCTCCATTCCCCCATTTACTCCATTTAATCCTCACAATTCTCTGTGAGGTACTGTTAGCCCCATTGACAAAGAAGGAAGCTGAAACTCAGAGAGGTAGAGAGGTTTGGTCAAGGTCCCTCAGTGAGCAAGTGGCAAGAGGAGGGCTGGAAATGAGATTTTCTGAACCCCCGAGTCCAGCATTCTTGCCCTGATATGACAGCTGTTCTCACTTCGCCACAATTAGCGGGCTGTGGGAAAACCTGTAGCAATGTGTGTGTGAGGAGGGGGCAGAGTAGCTCTTCCACGGCCCCTGCATTGCTTTGTCCGCGGGCCCATCGCGCCAGGCGGGGCTCCACGGCGCACCCTGGGCAGCCTCGGGCTCCTCCTTTTTCTACTGAGATTCTTTCATTCCTTTTCCCCTGCCCCCTCACCTCCCTGCCAAACACAGAAACGACCCCAGGAATAAAATGCAAGAGCTCGACCAACACAAAGCAAAGGTTAGAAATTGAATGCCACCCCTCCCGAAGCCAGGAAATTCCAGAGACGCGGTTCTCATGGCAAGGGGACTTCAAGTTACATATTTTGCAGTCTGGCTAACCAGTTGTACTTTTCAGTGTGAGGCTTAAGACAGGGTCTGCCTGTGCCACGAGGGTGCCTCCGGGGCTCTCAGACCCATATTAGATTGCACGCAGGCTGTACTGTGGATTAGCTGTGAGATTTGCAAATGTATAGTTTACAATGTGGTAAGAGCCTCGCGGCCCCGGGAGCAAGCTCTGAGAGTCGTTACTGTGCCGGGCTGGTGTGGGGGGGGGGGGGGGGATTTGCCCTTCAAACCTCAAGGCTGCGTTAGCATAGTTGGGGCCTACGGAGTTCCCCTGCTGTAAGAAGCAGTCTACACTTCATTTAAAGTGATTTTCACGAGCCCTCCCTCTTCCGACGCAACCCACCCGATGTGTTTCTCTGGGTAAAACCTCGAATGCTTCCCAAGTCCGCATAAGCCGGATGCCCAAGATTTTAGAATCGGAAGACTGGTCTCTATTGGAAGTGGTTTCCTAGTCAGATGTGAGCTAAAGATGGAGGTCCCGTGGCCTACCTCCCCCTGGCCTGTGGGTCCCCAGTGAATGGGCAAAGCCCCTGTTCTAAAGGTCTTAGGCTGAACACCTACTGCCCACTGCCCTCTGGCCCCAAGGTAGGGACTGAAGAGTTCTCCAGCCCACGGGCAAGGCACACGGAGGACCCTCACCCCAGCCTGGAGAACAGCAGTGCGGGAACCCCAAGCTTTTCTCCAAAAGTCTCCCTAGACTGGAAGCTGGAGAGGCCCATGTTCCTTTCCTGAGTTGTCCCTGACCCCACAGAGCAGGTCCCGGCTCTACACATCACTTCTGTGGTCCGTGTTTCAGCAGTGGAAGCTGAACCCGAGTCTCAGACCAATCACTGAATTGGCTGTTTGACTTGGGCATCTTTCTGGCTTTTCTTCTGCACTCACTTCTCCCTTCAAGACCCCTCCTCTATTTCGCTATGACCTTCTTGTGCCTTGCAGGTCCCAGTCCCTTTCCAGGCCAGTCTGCCTTAGACCCTATTCCCCTCTGGAGCTCTCTCCCTCCCCTCCTCTAACCCTCTTCCCCAGGCCTTTTGCCAAACTTCCTCCCAGCTACCTGTCACTCACAAAAAATCTGATAAAACTGAGTAATAACAGCTGATGTTACTGTGTTCTATATCTGAAAAGCATATTAACAAATACTCTCTCTTTAATCTCACATTAGCCTGTGATGTTCTTGCTGGATGAAGGAAATAAATATCTATCTTTCAAACAGGTTAAGTGGCCCGTCCCAGATCAGGCAACTAAGAAGTGGTAGGATTTGAATCCAAGTCTTCTGATCCCAAATACCTGATACCCTTTCCTTTAGGAGCTGCTGCTTTCTCACCACTGCCCTGCTGGGGGTTCACTGCTGCTCAAGACTTAATTTGTTACTTATCCCAGTGGGGTTTGTGTTTTAGGAGCCGGCACTTCTGCCAGAAGAGTAAGCCAGCAACAGAGCGAGGCTGGTGGGAGTGCCCTTCTGACTCTCTTCCAAGCAGACGGCTCCCACTTGACCTGCTCAAGAGAGAAATGAGCTGTGCTCATGCAAAGAGCTTCTGAGGGTTCTCTGCTGCCAAACTCTAGAAGGCAAAGCCAGGGAGAGGAGACACTGCTGGAGGTACCGTTTGGAGTGAGAAGCTGACACTGTGGGGCCCACAGGCTTCCCTCCTCCTTGCCATCCTCTCCCTTCCAGAGGGTTAATTCTGTACTCCGAGGCAGAGAGGCCTCTCTCAGAGACTCTGATTGTGGTTATAAAACTGTTCCTGTTGACTGGGAGGTTCATTCCTAACTGTGAGGTTGGTAACACCCCTCCCCCAGTCCCCGAGAAAGCCCTGATTCCCCTTTCCTCGCTGCCTTTCTTCCTTCCCCTCCCTTATTAAATATTTGTTGAATGAATAAATGAATGAATGAATGCTGCTCTATCCCTCTGCTCTTGGAGCCAAGTCACCCAGACAGTTCATTCTTGTAGATGGAGCCTGAGCAGTTTAAGAGGTTACCTTGGGCTGGAGCAATGCTCAATTTTTAAAAAATAAATTACTAACGTAACCCGTAAGGTCCTATAGTTCTTGGCTGGAGAAGATAACTTAGCAGAAGTCACTTTAGTTTACAAGCAAATGCATTCAGAGGAAAATTGATGCAGGCTCCCTTTTACATAATTGAACTAGATGGTTGCCCATTTGGTGTAACTGGAGAGGGACTGGAATAGCTCTTCTACCCGAATGTCACTCACATCAGCCTGTCTCAGTGCCTGGGATTCCGCCATTAGAGACGCATTACTTTGCAGTTTTAAGAGCCTCTTAAACTCCTTGCAGTTGACAAGCTTTGTCAACAACTCAATATGTGGTTGGTATGACACTAAATATTCAGATACGTGCATCTCTGTGGTTGGGATTGCATAAAGATAGCATCATTATCCTAATCAAATTAAAGAAAATCTACACATGATGAAACTCACATGCTTCTTATTTTTCTGGAGCTGAAGGCACTTGGCTGACTCTGATTCTGCCTCCCCCTTTCTTCCCTTCCCCACTTTTGTCTTCTGTATGAGGACACGGGCTCAGGCTCACCCTCTGCTCTTCGGGGTCTCCAGCAGGACAAAGTCACGTCCGTGGATTCCAGGCCCGAAGCTTAGGAAGGGAAGGGAGGGTACGTAAGGAGGAAGTGGTGTTGGAAAGCAGAAAGATGGGGAGACGAGGAGACAAGCAAAGAATAGGACAGGAGAGAGGAAAAGAAGGGTGCTTTTGGTGGGGACAGGAAAGAGAACTATGCACCCATTTTGTACAGGAAGCAAAGATTCGTCCTCGTGGGGCTCAGGCTCCAATCCGTTCCCTGCACTCATCTTATTCCAGTGTGTCCTGGGGCCTGCAATCCTCCCTTTAGGGGTGTGCTGCGTCGTAACTCGACAGCTCTTTTGCAAACTTCACCGGCCAGCCTGGGGTTGGTTCTCTGCACCCTGCTTGGAACTGCCCATCCGCCGTCATCTTCTCTTCCTCTAATTGAGGGTCAGATGCTGAGGCTGGGCTGTGCAGACCGGGCCTCTCATGTTGCTGTTCTGTTCACACCTTCCTTGGCACCTTCACAACCGGAAAAAAGACGTTCCAGAAAGAACTAAATGTGTGGCTTGGGTCTGATCGAGTTGCTCGCTGGGCCTGTCTACCCCAAGTGCAGGATGATGGAGATGGAGACGGGAAGTTCAGCAGTGGCTGAGCAGTGTACTTTCTCCTTCGCAGCATCCAGCTCACCAGCCTCTGTCCTCTGGGTCCTCATTCAGAGATCTGGGCGGGAGTCGGGGAGTGGGTGCTGGGGCCACGGTGTTAACTGCTTCTGGAGAACCAGACTGATGAGCAGATGTAGCTTTGCCCGTTTTCTTTTTTGAACCGATTCTGTGCATAGATACTGGGTGTTTGGAAATCAACCTTGACCCGATGTCCTCAGATGTCAGGGCGGTGCATTCGTCCCCTTGGGTGGTGTTTTCTAAAGTGCTGGCTCTCCACCGCTAATGAGAGTTTCTGTCCCCATAGCATGACCTGCAGTGGGCAAAGCCTGCCTCACCCTTTGAACTTCTGCTGGGGCTTCTGGGCTACAGGCGTGGGGAGAGAATTCACCATCCTTTTCGACTCTCGCTTCCAGGGCGGGTATTCATGGTTCCAAGGGGCTCTCTCCTCTCAGCCTCCCGGAGCATCTCATTCTACCTCCTTTAGAGCTTTGAAAATGCTCACCAAAACTCAAGAAAAGACTTCTACTTTTAGCTTCTCCTGCTGAGCCAGAGGTTTATAACTTAACTCTTTTTCCCCCAGTACTAAGAAAAAAAATAAGCCCACTGTATGTTCACATAAATAATACTTGTATGAAAAATACCCAGAGATTCAGAAACAACAACCAGGAACCTAATGAGAAGCCCAGCATTGTGTTCCATTTTTGAAAATCTTTTTTAAAGTCGGTTTGATTCTCACACATACGTCTGCATCCAGTCTGCTGTGACATCACATGTCATACACGCTGTGACAAACTCCAATGTACAATTGTAAGAGAATGAGAATGAAAAAAAGCAAATAATATCTTTGTATTATTGTGAAAATAGTTTCAACTGATAGACCACATTGAGAACCACTGCTTTACAACATCAGAGTTGATAGGTTTCCCAGCGTCAACTGCCTTCTCTTACACAGGTACACACATGCTTGCGCACGCCTGTCTGTCTAGTATTTCTGTTTTGGTAATGTCATGATGTTCTTGGGATAACTGAAAACTGTGCACTGGGAATCAGCATCCTGCATGGCTAGCTAGCGACAGAACAGAGGGAATGGCCCCACTTTAGAGCCACAAACTCTCAGCTTTGGATCCTGGCTCCATCACTGATACACTCTGGCCTGGGGACTATTACATAATCTCTTTAAAGCCTTGGTCTCTTCTTCTGTAAAAGGGGACAACAAGAACTTCTCTTCATAGAATTGTTAGGAGGATGAAGGACACGTATATGTAAAGCAACACGTATAGTATCTGGCAGTGGGAGAACAGGTGTTCAATCCACAGCAGTTATGATTGTTGTCATTGCTATTATTTTTCAATAATGACGTAAGCTACATGAGTGTGAGGACTTGGTTCACTTCTATAACTCCAGACCTCTAGTGAGTGTCCCAGAAATATGAATGCATGGCAATTTACACAAATTCAACTTCCTTCAGAACCTCTTAGCCTGACTCAGCATATGAGAGAAGATCAGGTGGTCCCTACCCCTGGGAGCTCTTGGTCTAATTAGAGGGGGAAAAAAAAGACTCACAATTGAGAAACGGTGCAGTAAGCAAAGGTGTGTGATGAAGAGTCAAAATGAGCAGAGCTGCCAGCATTTATTGCAGTGGCTCACAGATGGGAACTTCTAACACCTGGTGTGGGGATTGGTGCTGGCTCTGAGGTCTGTTTGCCGGCTGCTGCTGCTGTTTTCAACCCCTCCAGCAGCCTGCCTGCACAACCACACAGTGGGAAGGAGCCAGAACAGGTTGTCCTCAAAGATGACTACCACCAAGCCCTCCTCTGCACATGTGCCGCCTCCCATTAAGAGGTTTACTTCATCTGGGCTGGCTTCAAGACTTACTTTGAATAATAGAATGCCGTGGAGATGGTATTCTGGAACTTCCAAATGAGGCTTTCTTAAGGCAGCTTCTGCTTCCTCCCTCTTGGAAGCCAGGGACCATGTGAGAAGTTTGGCCATCCTAAAACCACGCTGCTGGGAGGAAGGGCCACATGGAGAAGCATCGAGGCACCAGACGTATGCATGAAGCCTTCCTTGACCTGCCAGCATGGCCCATCTAGCAGCTGAATGCAGCTACATGAGTGACCCCAGCTGATTTTATATGAAGCAGAATTGCCTGGCTGAATCCAGCTAAGCCACAGAGTCCTGAGAAATAATAAATTGCTGTCTTAAGCCATCATGTATTGGAGAGGTTGGTTTCACGGTAATAGAAAACTGAAGCACGAGGGCAGGGGGCTGGGCAAGAAGAGAGAAAGGTGGCAGAGCTGCTGTGCTCATAAACCTCTGGGTCTGGTAGATGGCACCCTTCCCCTGCAGCCTCTGGGCACACAGCAGATAAGGAGACTAGACACACCTTTGCTAATGTGTGTCTGGATTTGAACTTATATCCCCAAAGGAAATTTCATAAACAATTGTCAAGTAGGAAAACTGTTTAGGTAACAGACAGCAGAGCTGCCAGGATAGACATGTCCAAGGTTCCCTGTTAGTAAATGTGCTTATCCCTCCTGTGGGTAATTGCCACTGTTATGGGTTTTCTCTTGAGTATTTTTATTTTGCATTCTACTTCAATTGGGACTACCTAATTCCTGCTGCCAGGCCTTTTCTCATGTTTTTCCCATTCTCTAGACCGCCCTTTCTCTTTTTCTCTTCCAGTCGAATCCAACGATCCTTCAACATCCCACCTGGCCCACCAGCTCCATTGCAGGACTGTCCTGGCTCCAGCTTGCCCTGGTCACACCCTCCCATGAAGGGCCACGGCTCCCGTTGTATGTCACATACATTTTGCCACTCAGAATCCAAGTATCACAGGTGGTTAGAGAGGACTAGACCTCAGAGGTGGATCCCAGAATAGGAACCTGGAGCTCAGGGAAAGTGACTTGCCCAAGGTTTTGCAGTTAGTTAGTGGAACATGGAGCACCAATATGGCAGCTCCATGGTTTTGGTAACCCACATTTACCAAACATCTGAGTTAAAATGGAACCAAACCAGGACCACTGAGAACTGGCAAGTGCAAAATAGGTTTATCTGGGGGCAGTGTAGGAGATGCACAGTGTCTTGAAGAGCCAGAGGCAGACCCAGAAAATGCGGAAGAGGAGGAGCCCTAGATGGAGACCCTGCTTGAGAAGGGAGGTCGCTGGAGAAAGAAGGTGGAGGGGTCCTTTGGCCATCAGGAGATTCAGAAGCAGAGTAAGAAAACTGCCAACATGTGGGACTAGACTGAGGTGAGAAAAAGTACTTGAGTTATTTGCATAAAGCCCATTCAAACTAGGCAGGAAGGCTGGGTTTTTCCAGAATATTGACATTTGGGACCAAATGGTGGCCTTGGTGCCAAGAAGTGTTGCTACACCCATTGCCAAGACCTTTAAAAAGTTAAACATTCTGTGGTGGAAAAAGCTTTTCCTTTATTTGTACAATGTGTTATTTTGCACCTAGGGGAAAACACGGTGATGTGAATCATCCTACATTTCCATCCCTGTTAAATCGGGTTGTGTTTGGGAGAGCCAGTAGATTTGAAAGCAGTAAGCATGAAAAATAAGCAGCTTACTGAAGTATTTCAAAACAATTCCTTTTTCTCCAAATGGAATCAGTCGATATTAAACACAACACAACCGGCTGATGTAGGAGGGACGGGGAACAGCAGGAATATGAATGCCAGTCAGAGCTGACTGTGCTGAGGATGGTGTAATGTCCCAGGCATTGCTTTAAGCACATTGTCTCACTGAATAATGAGGTAGTACTATTATTTACAGGTGAGGAAGTAAGGCCCAGAGCAGTTCAGGAACTTGCCCTAGGTCCCAAAAGTGCTGGGATGATAATTCAGGTCGTCTGACCCCAGCCCAGCTGGTGATGGATGGCCAGGGAATCAACAGCATGGAGATCTGAGATGGGACCACAGACAGGCATCAGCCTTAAACCAAGAACAGTTTTGATGTGCTTAACATCGGGAAAGGATGGATAATCTGCCCTTTAGTGACTGTACCACTTACTGGCTACCTGAGACTTCTTGCTTTTTTCTGTTATTTACATTTTCATGTGTTTTTATCTTGTCCCCTCAACTGGACCGACAGCTCACAAAGAAGGGGACTGTCTAGTGGGTCTCTTGCCCCCTGCTTGGTACCTATTATGCTCAGAAGCCCGTCAGTGAAAACATAACTGATTAATTAGTTTTGTCAGTTTCTTGCTCTGCCCTCTTTGTAAATGAATGACAGGCAGACCTGTATATTTTTTAAATGTGGTGAATAAACTTTGTAAACACTTGACTGGTGGTTTTCTAAATTCTCTATCAGTAGAATGAATTTAATGCTGCCCCCAGTTTTAATGAAATTCCCTTCATGCTGTCTTCAGGTTGATGTTTAAAAGTTTACACTAGACTGTCAATTTTTGTTTTGCATTTAAATTGTCATTCTAGTGAGGTGAACAAAATGAATATTCTGGCTATCAAAATACCATATTGGGGCTATCAGACTATTGTGAAAGTTGTTTTTTGCTTTAAAGAAAAAGAGGCTCTACAGTTGTCCTTTAGATTTTTTTGTTGGAATAACATGTTGGCATTACAATGCTGAAAATATGGTCAGGAAGAAAAAAGAGAAAAGAAGTGCGCGCACACACACACACACACACACACACACACACACACACACACACAGGTTAATGCTAATCCTCCACTACTGTGCACCTGGGAGCACGGAGCTGACCCTATCAGGGTCTAGAATAGTTGACAGACTGTCAACATGTCGATGACTTTCTGATCTGATTCCATTTGTTACTCTTTCCCAGGACTGAAATGGAGAAAGGGTCACACATCGTCCTAGCTTTAGCAATAACTAGAACATCTTCCCAGATGGAGAAGGGAAAGTCTGCCCCAGTGTGATGCCAGCTTGGCAGGCGAGGAACTGTAAATGCCCCTGGGTTCATGTGAGTAGGGTTTAGTCTGGGCATTGTATAGTCTCAGAGAGAAAAAAAAAGGTTTCCTGAGGGAGGCTCGGGCAGCAGTGGTGAATCAACTATTGTCGTATCGGACTTCAGGAAAGTCCAGCATTAGGAAGGCCCCCGTTTTGTGCAAACTGATCAAATACAGATGTTTCCAAGGAGTTGACGTTATTCACCGTGACTTCACTGGAGATTGAATGGCGGACAGCCGGTCAGCAGTGGGGTGAAGGCATGTTTTGGTGAAAGGGTGTAAATGTATATACAACTGACAGGATGTGGATGACACTGGACAAACATCTCTTCTCTTGATAAATACGTGTTTTATTTCCAAAAAGTTTTATACCAAGGAGATGTAATGCAAAATAAATATGGATTCAGGCTTTGCTAGGTGTCTCTCATGTATGTCAAACTCTGAAAGAGATGATGGGGAAAATATAGGGTTCAAACTTCCGTCTTCCTGAAATATCAGTTTTCATATAAAACTCATCAGCTGAGCTAAGTATTAGGCTTGATCAATGGCAGGAAACTAGGGGATCAAATGCTAATAAATCAGAAACAGATATCCCCTCTCAAGCAGAAAATATATCACAAAACTGAAAACGAGGAAATCATCTGATGATTTTTTTAATGCATGGGCAAGGAGAAAATGAGCTTTTTTGGGGGGTGGAGGAGGGCTGCATCCTAAACAGTGACAAAGAATAAGATTCTTAAACACCTTAATCAGACTTTGACTTGAACATATGCAAAAGAAACAAGGAAGATCCTGATTTGGGTGAAGTCTGGATCCTGAGGCATGATGTGTTTGTGTGGGTGTGCAGATATTAAGATGGCAAAGTGAACACATTAAAATCTTACTACTAATATTTTGCTAGATATTTTAATGCATTTTCTCTCTTCCGGAATTATATCTGCAGCCCTCACCCCTCTGTCTGTCAAAAATGTATTGTCTCACAATCCCATTCCCTTACTTCTTAGTATTTTTTCTCTTATTCATTTTCATTTTGTGAAGTAAATGTTTTATTGAAATAAAACGTGTGTACAGAAAAATGCACAAATCTTAAATTCACAAATTCCTAAGCTTGATGAATTTTCATAAAGTGGACACACCTGTGTAACTAGCACCCAGCATAAGAAACAGAACATTATCAGCAGCCCCCAGAAGCGCCTCTTGTTTTATGTTCCCGTTGCAAACAGAAATCACTATCCTGACTTGTCACACTACAGATTTGTGCTGTCTGTTTTTGATCTTTACATAAATGGATTCTTGGATGTATTCTTGCATCTGCTTTTTCGCTCAACATTATGTTTGTGCAATTCATCCATGGTGGTTTGTTGCGCACTTATTAATATTTTAAACTGTATTGTTTTTAATAATATACATACATTCATTTCATTAATGTAGTCTTGTAGGTACAGAAATGCCTCTATTTCAGCACATTGACCAGCATCAGTACTCAGAAGAAAGTTCAAAAGAGTAAACAATCCCCAGCAGAAATCACAAAGAATCTACTGAAAAAATTCTGAATTGACTTGATGGTAATGAAAGGCACATTATCACCAACACCTTTGAAAGGTTCATCTTTGTTTTCCTTAAAAATATACATACAATTATTTTTTTCTTGCACCCAACTTAAACAAGAATCCAGAGAGTGTGGTCCTGCTCCCTGAATGCAAACTGTTTGCTTCTGTGAAAACAGAGCAAGCTAAATTAAATTAGAAAATCCTGGTATTCAGTAGGACCAAATTTCCCTTCCTTCCTACTTTGCCGTTCCACAGTCTATCACCTAGAGTAATTAAGACCAGGGAGGTATCATCTTCACTGGATTAACCTTAACTAAATTGTGCTCATTCAACATGTGCCCTTTTGATTAGTCCGGGCAGGGCCTGCTGTCTCGGATACACCCACCTTGTAATTCTACACACTTAATTAATTTCAGATGAATAGCGGAGAGGATAAGCTAAATTCTCTGATTAATAAACTATAAGTCCTATTGTCTGTCAGAGTAGCTCAAGATTTTCATTCTTCCCTTATTTCTTTGCCATGCAAGGGCGAATGGAGATTGAAATGTGCACGCACACACGCACACACACACAACACATACACACAGCTGCAATTGTGTGAGGCTGGTGAACAGATCCCTGAGCAGTTTCATCACTGTAAAGGGCAGACCTTGAGAGAGAAAATACTGCAAGAATTGTTGGTAAAATAGATTATTTTTCTGCCAAGCGTAATTTTTAATGTCCTTCTTCACCTGAACCTTACTTTTTATTTGCACATATTTTCATATCCACGTACAGATACAAAACTTCAATATTAATGCCACTAATTTTGTATTTTTAAATGCATTTCTCAGAAGTAAAATACTATTTATAGTCTGAGAACCTTTCTGAGAAATAGTTTGAAGTTATGTGTTGAATCATCAAATTTGACAGCTCTCAAATATATAATCAAAATTTGCCCTCATGGGCATCTCTGACAGCAAAGAAAATTATTTCCTTATAATAAAACAGATCCCAAGGATGTTTATATGCTATAACTTATCTCATATTAAAAGATGGCTAGAAAATTATACAAGATAGATTTACAGCCTCTCCTTCAACCCAGAAAATTTGTGTCTAGTTATTAGTGACTTAAAAACTACTACTGATCTGCATAATTGTATATAAAGAGTTTCCCCAGTAGCTTTTATGTCCTATGATTCAACTTAATGAGGTCAATTATATTCAGGGAATTTAAATTACTGATACTTAGGGAATATAGCCAACATAGCTGTTAGTTTCTAGTTGGTATGCAAGGAATTCTAGTTACATAAGACAAAAATAACATATCTTAATATAGCCAATTTTATGTTTAATTAAGCAGAGACTTTTTTTAAGGCCACTAACCTATTTTATACAGAAAATTGTTCAAGAAACCATATACTCAACTCATTTATGTCTTCAGATGTTGGAGCTGTTCCGATTTAGTCTTTGTTCCAAAATGATTAAAAAAAAAACCTTCTAGTAATTCTGTTAGTATTTTCTACTAGTTTAGAAAATTTAACTGTGAAATTCTTGCACTCCATTTTTAACCACAAATTCCCAAACTACTAAATATTCCTACAAGTTAAAATACTGCTCAATAATTTACCACTAAATGAGTGACAGGGTGTGGAAGATTTTACTGATCATTTTACTAATTGCTCATTTGTGAAAATTCTCAAACTGGTGGAGTCATTTGGTTAATTGAATGCAAATATTAAATAATTTTTGATTGATGACATGCATGCTGATAGGCACATCGTTTTCCAGGATGCATCAGCTAAATGCTTTATCAGGTTTGTATTATCTCCTCCATCCGAGGCTGGGCACATGGGCATTTTAACTCATGTCAGGAAATCTTATTCTCTCTGCCTTCCCTAAAACCAGATCCTACATTTGACCTTTTAGAAAAACACGAAAGCAAGTAATTTAAGTCAGCCCACACCTGCACCATCTTCCAAAATATCCTCATATGAATGCTTAGCACGTCTCATTCCTGAGCAACTGAGGCGGCTGAGAAGGACTATTTATTCCCTCTAAAGAACAAAATACTGACATTGCAGTATGTCGTGTTCGAGGTTGCAGTAAAGTGTAAATATTATTCATGAAAGGGCAGCTAAGCTTGGCCCTGTGATTTAGATTTACTATACAAACCAACTATTTTTGAATGATGGAATTAGGCATTTACATAAGGGGACTTAACAGTTCCTCAGCCTGGTTATGTTCTGCTGTTTATGTTACACAATCGGAACCTGTAAATGCTGTTTTGGGTGATACATTACTAAGAATTTTTACATTAGGAAAGTAACCGTATTATCCGGGATTGTTAGCTGTAAGGAAAGTTGTTTAGCTAAATTCTGCACCTTAAAAAAGTAATAGAAAAATTCCTTAGAAAGTCTCCGAAAAATATAGTATAGTAGTCGCATCACCTAGCGATTTAATCGCCATGTGTCTCGTACTCCTGTTGGCCTCTTTTAACAGGACTTCCATCAATAAATTCAAGTTTTTGTTTTTGCTTACAATCGGCATTTCAATTAGGGCAGGTCCACAGAAAGGAATTAAAGTTTGGATCGTTTTCGACATCATTTGCAGCTATTCATCACTCTGTCTTTTAAGAATAGCTCCCCTTTCCGCACACCCATTGCTGCCGCCTCCCTCGCTCGGTAAATGAGTCTCTGCGCCAAGCAAGGTCGCTCTGTTCGAATTTCTGTGCCTTCACCCTCGGATTGTCGGATCCCCCTCGTCTTTTTCGTGCATATCTCTGAAAAAAAAATTTTTTTTAAATTCGTGGTATTTCTACGCACGGATGGAAGGCAAGCGGGAAAGGAGGGTGCAGGTGCGGGCGGGCGGGCGGCGGCAAGGGCGCGGCGGGTCGGTTGCGGCGGCGGCGCGGAGGCTCTTTCCGGCGCCGGGGGCGGTGCCCCAGGCCGGGTGCGGCGCCCGTTTGGCGCACGTGGCTCTCGGCGCAGCGCAGCCGGAGCGCGGAGAGTTGGGTGTCGGCGGGTGCCTGCGGTTTCCGCCTAGAGCCCTTCGCGCTGCGCCCAGCCGGGAGAGAGGGACGCCCGGGGCCGGCCGGCGGCGGGGGTAACGCTCGCTGACCCGGTGCTCCGGCTGGCGGCGTCTGCGCGGAGTCCCGCCGAGCACGCCCCGCGGCCGAGGGATGTCCAGAGGCACTGGGCGGAGTGTAGGCGCCGAAACATATCTCCGATTCGCTGGAGGCCGACGGGAGGGCCCGGGGCGGCTGGCTAGGCAGCGGGGCAGCTCGGTGGAGAAGGCCCTGCACCCGGCGCAGCGGCCGCCCCTCCGGACCTGCAGGTTTCCGAGGGGAGTCGCTGCCTCAGCGGCGGGGTGCGGGGGCTGCCGACCTTGGGGCCCGAGAGACGGGGAGGCACAGGGCCAGGCGACTCGGGGGGGGGGGCGGTGTGGGGCCCGGTCTGGGAGCTTCGTCCGGCGGCGGAGGTGGGCTGCCGCCAAGTGGTTTGCAGCCCCGATTCCGCCACCTCCTGGGCCACGGGAGTGGGCCCGCGAAGACAGGCAGGGAGAGGCGAACGAGGGTTTGCTCGAACCCGCAGGGCCTGGGTTGGAGGGCAAGACCCTAGGCGAGGGTGGCCGCGCGGCCTGGGAGTCCCGAGACCGGACGGCATTAGTGGAGCCGCCCCGACATGGGGGAGTTGGGGGGATGGTTGTGAATAAGTACGGAATGATCAGGGCTCCGGGTTTTTTCTCTCCTCTCTCCGCTTCCCCCGAAGCCCTTTAGAAGCGGGCGGTTTGCGGAAACGTGGCTGCCCCGCGCCTCGGGCTCCCACGCCGCATCCCGCCCCAGAGAAGCGCCGCTCAAACCTGACCCCGGCTTGGGGACTTGACCCGGGCTTGACCTCTCCCTCCGCTCCGCCCGCACTCTCGGGACCTAACACTGCGGGCTGCCGGCCAGGACGTCGCCAACATCGCTCTTTAGTCTCGGCGCCCAGCTCCGGGCTCTGGCGCCGAGCTTCCAGGCTGGGGTAGGGACCACAGGACGGTGTATTCTGCGGGGTTTGGGGGTAAGCAAGGGAGAAGATCCCGGCTCTCCGGTGTCGCTAGCGGGTCAGGCCCAGAGCGCATCGTGCTCGCTCCGACCCTGCCGCGGAGGGGCGAGGCCTCCCCAGCAGACCCGGCTAGCCAGGGTCGGGGTTTCCCGAGCAAGGCCGGGCATTTGGGCTCTTGGCGGCCGAGGCTTTCGCGAGGGTGGGTTATCCTCCAGCCACTTTAGGGAAAAAGCGATGAGGCCAAGGAAGTTATGGACGACGGGGCACCCACTATTCCAGCGCTGCCCTCAAACTCGGGGGCTCCGTTCCCTCTGCGGTTACTTGCGGCGCACCCCATTCCTCCCCGACACACTGCCCGCAGCGCTCACAGCCAAAGCCCTCGGCGGTGTGCACCGGCCTGTGCGGGGTGGAGAGGCGGCCCTCCTTGGGTCTCCTGCCTGTCACATCTGCACTTATTTAAAGCTCGGCTGGTGGTCCTCGCTCTCTGGAATGCCGATTGTGGGCCTGGCTGCCTACGACATTTGCACTGATTAGCGAGCCGGTCATGGGGGAGGCCAAAGGCGGGGCGGGGGTGGGGAGGGGGAGCTTTGGGGAGACTCGAGGTTCACAGTATTCTTTTTGACCCCGTTCCGAGAGCCAGCTTGGAGCTCAGCGATTCCCACCGCACCAGATAGCTGAGTGTGTCAGGAAACAGGCCTGAACTTCGAGATCGTTCGATGTGTATGGGAAGTGGCCATTGCATTTTAGCATGTATGTTGTGGTCCGCGTGCACGCACAACCCGAAATCTGAAGGCTCCAGCGCTGAATCAGGCAGAGTGGGTGGACAAGTGCTGCGGCCCCAGGTCACTCCAGGCCCTACAGGTGGGCAGGCAGTGTCTGAGATTTGCAGCTTCCTCAACACGCGACTCTTAAATATCTGCTGGTGCAAGTCCACAAAAAGAGATTGACCTGCTGCATTTAAAATACTGTACACAAGCTTTAAAAAGGCACAGGATGCCTGCCTCAGAGTCCACACCCTAAGGGGAAGAGGCGTGGGGCAAGTTCCTTGGTGAAAAACAAGATGTGTTCCACCCTAAGGCGAGTCCCACAGGCGTAGGGTCCAGAGAGAGGCAGTTTTCATTCTATAAACCTAGGAGAGCTCAGTCTGATTTTGCATTTGCCTCTGGACTTGGTATAATTAAGGGTGAAAATAAGGCCCCTCTGTATTTCTATTCCCCTTTGCTGTCTGTGAAGCCTGTACCCCAGAGGAAAGTTGTTTTAGTAATCTGGAAAAGAGAAACCATGTGCTGAGTCAGCAAAATCATGCACCAGGCCAGTTCAGTTCAGTAACACAGCTGTGTGTTATGCACACGCTCTCTACGCCTTGCGGAGATAATGAAAAATATGTTGGAATTTTCATGGCATAGAAATGCCCACAAAGCCCGTTGGCAGTTGAGAGCCCTATTAAATTCTGTGTCTTCTAATACAAGAAATCTGTTCTGAACATGTCTTCTAACAAGCATTAGACCCAACTCCATTTAATACGAGAGAGGACAAGACAAATGCAATTCTCCAAACAACCCAAAATATATTTTTTTCAAATGGTTGTGCTGCAGAATGTTTAAACATTCCTTTCTGCTTGTGTTCTTGTGACAGATGTTCAAGGTGGCTCCAGTGGATGCAATCTGATTTTTCATTTTGAATCATTAAAAGCATTTCTCGAAAATGCATCTTTGAAAGGTCTGAAGAGTCTCCTTGCAAATCCTGTTAGAACCTTAATAACCCATCGGTGGTCCCGCCTTCTCCTTTATGTGCAAGGAATAAATGTATTCACAGAGAGGCACTTGGAAGGCAAGTCACTTCTTAAAGCTGTTAAGCAACTATTTTAGAGAATGATTTCTCATCTTTTAACTGTACAAGTCTTATCCCAATTTGCAGAACTGGAGCATTTCAACTTTGGAACTACAGCCCAGATCATTGCATTTTTAGTGACAGTATTTCTGGGAATACTTCTTCATAATTCTTTTAATCTCTTAGTTGGAAAATGTGTGGCTTTTTTCTTACACTAGCATATTGCGTAAAAAACCAGCCAAAAGTTTGCTTCTATTTCATTCATCTTTTCTATCTTAAAACTTAAATGAAATTACTTAAAACTTAAATGAAATTAGTACAACTTTTATGCTTTTACCCTTTGAATTCTTAAAGATATAGCTGACTTTTTTAGGTTGTTTCAGCATAATGCAAAAACATCTGGATGTAAAATGAAAAATTTAGTCTGTCACTGAGGTTCCAGATGTTTGGTGCTATGTAGACAAAACATCAGGATGAGTGACTGAAATTTTTCTCTCCAAGCCAGATGGTTTAGTGCCTGGTGCTTCTATAAGGAAGCATATTTTCCTTTCTCTAAACATCACATCCTACTGTATCCCACGTAAGGCATGATTTACGCTCTTTCATCGACAAAAATGCTGGGCCATTTGGAGTGTAGCAAAGCAATCCGTAAATGAAACTCTCAGTATGTTTTGGAAAATGTAGTCCAAGTACAAGTGTTTGTGTGTACTTAGGAGGGAGTGGTGGTGGAGGAGCCAGAAATGGGAAGGTAAGAGAGAGCCTTGTTCAATGGGGGAATGACTTGACTAAAAGGACAGCCTTCTAAGAATCCATTTGTGGCATCCCATAATCTTAAATAGGCTAAAGGTGGCGTTCAGCAGCAGCTTGGACAGGGCTGCCTTTTGCCTGAGATGCAACTGGGCTGTGAAATATGGTTGTGTCCTCTGAGGCCCTCTTTCCCCTTTATTCCTTCTTGAAACATTGTAAAATAAAACAAGTAAATGTAATATAACATTAAAACATGATTACTTATGAGCATTACACAGGTGGGAAAATTCCATATTTGAAAAGTAAGGAAACAACATGGTGAATATTTAATCAGTCAAAAAATACACTGCCAGTGAATAGATTTCTCTTCATGTGAAACGTCACCACACTTTTACAGTTGTTAAACTGGGGGATGAAGAGAGAGCAACATTTCTTCCTTCCCCAAAATCACAGAGATTAAGGTCATGAGCAGAGTCTGAGCTTTTCCAAGTCTCTTTGCCTTAGCCATGTTGAGAAAGAAGGAACAAATACAAGAGAGGCCTTCCACTAGAATCAGCAGATGAAATCAAACCCAGAATGAATTCCATTCTACTTATTACCTCACACACTCACTGGGTTATAGAAGAGTGTTTAGACAATGGATGGCAGTGAATGTTAAAACATCATAAAATTTGACCACGTTAACAATTGCTGCAAGAAAAACATACCATTTTGAATAGACCTTCTTATAACTCAGTATCTGAGACTCAGATAATAAGACCCAGGATTTCAATACTGGCCCCAAATCAATTTTTAAAAATAGTTTACAGGGATCTAGTAGAGTTTCAGAGGTACACATATTGAGTCATCAAGAGTCTTGAAAGTCAAAAAGGAATCTTTAACACCATATAAAACAGAATCACAGTTATTTTTCTTGATTGCTATAATGGGGATGTTTTCGTGACTTTTTGGTGATGCATTTATTAGGATAATAAAATGAGGGGGCTGGAAGGGACTTATCCAGGCCTCCTCTCTCCTTTTATAGATGAGTAAATTGGGCACCAAAAACATTAAAGGACCTACCCAAGGTCACACACTGAAAAAGTGGAAAAGTCAGAACTAGAACTGCTGAGTTCCGGTTGTGACAGAGTCCAAAGCTCGTACCACGGCAGCTTGCCTTTGGATCATTACCACTCCGCTCAGAGTCACAGATTTCCGAGTAGTGTCCAAGAAACTGACACCCGTCACTACAGGCTGGAGACAGCTCAAAACCATTCATTTGTGTTACACATCTAAGAACTATAATACAAAGCCAGCACGAAGGCAGAGTTCCCCCATTTGTCTCCACAGTAAGAGGGACTATTGCAAAACAGAACTAATAAAACTCCGGCAACTTCAACAATTTGGCTAGTGGTCCTGATGACAACAAACGACAAGCTTAGCTTTTTATAGAGAACTTGCAGCACCTTGGAGGAATGCCATGCACACAAACTGCTACAGTCTCTTTTCTTTGAAAATAACGCATTCAAACATTCAAAGTACGTGACTTTAATGGGGAGGAGGAGGTGGCTGTAGCCATGTCAACACGATTCTTTACAGAATCAGACAAAGCGTCCCACCTGACTCACAACCATCTTAACTCCCTGTTCCAGTGGCCTGTATGATGAAATGGAAGGTTAGGCTGCATTGGGTAGGTGGAGGGTGAAGGATGGGGGTCGGAGGATCAAGGAGAAATACGCTGCTTAAGGATATTTAGATAGCAACATGAAGCATACATACATCCCCAATTTTTAGGATCTAGGACCTCACTGGTTCTTCACGGCACGAGCCAAGGAATTGGTCTCATACGTGATGTTACCGAACCTCTTCCATTTTATGTTTTATTCGACATCAAATGAGAACACAGAAGCATTGCTTCTAAGAAAGGAAGACAACTCTTCATCATGACTGTTTTGGTCCAAGAAATGCAAGTAAGTATAGCGATTAGGAGAAATGGGGGTGGGAGGAGTGAGTGAAATCAAGACTCAGTATTTGGAGTTGTGAGGGAAGAGACAGTCATGTTTCCACTGGCCTGGAGAGAGAAGAGATCCTGTTAAGGCCTTCTCTCCAAGCTAATGCAAGGTCAGTGCCTCCTGAGAAGCAGGCTCTGGCCAGAATTTGAATTGAGGGATGGGAGAGGTAGCAATGCTGGGAAAAAGAGGTCTGACAACCTATATTCTTCTTTTGAAATGCTTAGGGGAGCAACTAAACCAGCCAAAGTTAAACCAAATAAAACCAGCATGCCCGCTTACCTCTAATTTACTCTCCCAAACAGATCATCATTTGGGCTATTCCCCTGAAGTCAAGCATGAAATCTATTTAGCTGGAGAGCTACCCATTTCCTCTGACCTGCAGAAGAGATGCCCTGTTCTCTAAGAATCCCTGGAATGCCAGAATCCAGAGAAAACTGGAGCCACATGCCTGGGCCCCTTGAGATCCTCCCATTCCTACCCCCATGCCAAAGAAACATGTTAACAAAGAAGGAGCAGACTTTCAGCACTACCTGACCCAGAAGCACAGCTGCTGATTCATCAGTGTAGGTCACTGCATGACTTTAACAGTTGCTGTGGATTTAAGAGTGTCTCTTATCAACTGGAGTATTTAAATCTTTTTTGTGCCTGGGACCTTTTGGGCAGTTTTGTAAAACCTATAGACTCCTTCTCAGAAAAATGCTCTCAAATGCACAAATGATATTGAAATAAAGTTATCAGAATTTTTTTTTTTTTAAGAAACAAATTTATGAGACAGTATTGTATTTGCTTCCTTATTAACCCATTAAATGTAAAATCTACTGGTGGGTCTAATAACTTACGTAATATTGAAATAGGGATAAGTGTGAGTGATAATTCAAACTATCGTCAACAACTATAATGTGATACAAAGGTATCTGTGATTTCTGTTGGTGACAAAGTCACAGGGACAGCCAATGCTGTCTATGTTCATAATGAAAAGAAATGCTAATTTTCAAATAGAGGTTTGTAGAAATGAAGATGTAATTTTTTCACATCCAAGTTTATGAACTTCTGCTTTTATTTGATTACATTTCCAAATCACTTCACTTCCAAGTGAAGGACTCCTTAGGAGGAAGAGGAGCAGTTGTAGTAGCACTTTAGACATATGCACTGGTCAGAGCCATTTGAATCTATTTTGATTGGATTCTCCAAATTCCAAATTTGGAATTTAAACATTGAGCCTGTGTTATTAGACTTGGTCTGAGGTGAAAAGTAACTTTATATTGTAATCCAGTAGAGTGGAGATCTTGAGAAGTGTTCCCTTGCCGAGAGGACACTGAAGGGATTGTCAAAGATCACCTGTCAAAGTGGGGTGGGGAGGGGGAGGCATAACCAGAGCCAGGAAGGACTTGATAAGGTGAGTGGGTCACCTCTGCTTGGTGCATGAGCCTGAGGTGGGGCTCAGACTGGAATGTGAAATGCAGAGGGACCTAGGGAAGGATTACTGACTGCTGATGGCAGGCAGAGAGTCTCCCAGGAGGATGACAGTTCCAGCCTCCAAAACCTGTGGCCACAGAGGAAATAAGTCCAGGCACAAGTCAGAAATGCTATAGCCTCCACCCAGGGAATCTCTAGCAAGCCAGTGGAGCAGAAGGGATCTGCAGGTTAGGACAGAACAGCCTGTAGCCTGGGAACCGAGGGCAGAGAGAGAGAACCCAAAGCAGAGGGTCTTCCTGAAGGTGAAGAAACAGGTTGATATTATGAACTTCACTCAAATTAAGAACTTCCATTCATAAAAAGACATCATTAAGAGAATGAAAAGGCAGACCACAGACTGTGAGAAAAATATTCACAACATGTATATCTGACAAAGGATTCGTATCTGAGAATATATAAAGAATTCTTACAAATCAATAAGAAAAATACAAACCAAAGTTTATGAATGAACAAAAGACTCAACAGCTACTTCACAAAAGAGGATATCCAAATGGCCAACAAGCATATGATAAGGTGCTCGATGTTATTAGTCATCAGGAAAACGCAAATTAAAACTTCCTTGGGATACACACATAACAGACGGGCCAAAATTTAAAAATAAAAACAAAACATTGACAATATTAAGCATTGGAGAGGATGTGGAGCAACTGAAATTCTTACACTGTGGGTAGGAATTGGTATAAAGTGGTACAACCACTTTGGAAAACTGGCAATAGCTACTGAAACAAAGCATCTATTCATAACCTAAGGCCCAGCAACTCCATTCCTAGGTAGAGGCCCAAGATTGCATTTGCCCGTCAATTGATGTACAAGAATATAGCTTTATATATTTTACATGTTTATAAATATAAATATTATATAAAGTTATATAAATATATATCAACTTCATTCATTATAGCACCAACATGGAAACAACCCAAATTGCAGTCTGTTTATACCGTGGAATATCATATAGCAATGAAAAAGAACAAACTCTTGGAATACACAAAGTGGATGAATCTCACGGATATAACGTAGAGCAAAAGAAGCCAGACACAAAAGAGTACACGCCGTGTGATTCCATTTACATGAAGGACAGGCAAAACACAGCCCTAGCACTAGAAGTCAGGATAGAATTTAGTTTTGTAGGGAGTATTGATTGAGAAGGGGCACAAGGGCACCTTCTGTGGTGCTGAATTATAAATATTATTGACTTTCTGAAAAGTGATTTGGAAATGCAATCAAGTAAAAGCAGCTGGCCATACTGTGGATTCAGTCCTCCTGACTCTGTGGTTTTATGTTACACGAAGATTTCACTGGGCCATATGAGCATGAAGAGAGTGCAGAAGCAAGCGACAGACCGGCAGAAGATTTTTACAGTAGATATATCTGACAAAGGGCTTGTATCCAGTTAAAAATGTGTGGAAGACTTGAAGTGCCTTTTACAAAAGAGGATAACTGAATGGCCAAGAAATATAAGGAAAAAGGCTCAACGTTATTATTCTTCAGGGAAATGCAAATTAAGACCACAATTTGATACTAATACACATCCACCAAAATGACCGAAATTAAAAAGACTGGCAACAACACAGACGGATGATGGTATCTTGCACAAGAGAATGCTCCTAAACTGCTGATGGGAGTGCAAAATGGGACAGCCACTTTGGAAACTGGCTGTATCTACTAAGGCTTAATGTGCCTAGCAGGTTAGGGCTCCCTGTGGCTGGTCTAGGAAGCAAGTTAAGTAAGAACAGGAGAAGGACCAGGGATTTTGGCTCATGAAGTCCACCAAGCTTAGAGAACCATATTCCAAGTGTTTGGGTTTTCCTTCGATTTATAGCAAAGCTCCTTATGCAAAATCCCAGCCTTGTATTGGTTTAAATAAAAGGAAAGAGGAATTGTCCGTGCTTAGTTCAGAATAGTAAGGGAGGTGACAGATCAGGAGCCCCAGAAAACTTTGGAGTGAGTGGGCAAGTCAGGATGGCTGCAGGGTTCTCTCCTGGGGCACCAAGTGAAAAGACCAAGAAAGCCACTCACCTCTTCCCACTGCTGTCCAGGAGATGGCCCTCTCCCTTCTTAGAACTCCTGCTACCCATGGGTGGCATGGATCACACAAATGTCCTGAGCAGAGGTGTTTCTGCAGCCCTTACTTCTGTATTTGATGAGCCAGGGCCGTAGGAACTGAAGTGAGGGTCCACATTCATTGTGAAAATCCAGCTCAGGAGGGGAGGACAAAGAGGATGGAGGAGGGATGTGGCGGAAGGGGAGCAAAGTGACCAAAGAAGCGAGCAAGCCCAGAGCCAACGGAAGCCCGAGGCCCAGGCTTCCAGCTATCCTCACGTGAGCCCATCCATCTGCACGCACTTCTGGTCACACATCGATGCTTCCCATGAAAACTGGTGCCAGGATGGACAGGCTCCAGGGTGACTCATAACAAGCAGCAAAGGGCAGAAGGATGGCTGGGGATTTGACATCTGTTCTTTGGCCCGTCAGTAAAACTCCTTTCCTCTAAACACCGAGGATGGTAGTTATAAGTACCAGCCTTTGTGTGTCACTGTCAGAGTATTTTTTCCTAGTTTGAGAATTTTCTCAGGAGCTGCAACCAATGAAACAGCCACCCCAAACTTCCAGGATCATATGTCCAAGTTCCAAGTTATCATTATCCTAGGGCAGCTGAATCCTTGAAGAAAATATGAAGTAGAAGATCTAGCTGTCTTGAAAATGAAAGATTTTTTTAATGATACCATTAAACTTCAACCTTATTCACATTCGTTCTGTTCATTTGGCTTTGAGATTTGGGAGGCTGACTTTTCAACCTCATGTTCCTCGTTGTCACCATCTACTGACATGTATTAGGCACCTACTGTGTGTAGAATGCTGCATTTCTCATAGAAGGGATATATTTTTTTCATAAAATTTATCAATAGAATGGCCTGGGGGCTTCCCTGGTGGCGCAGTGGTTGAGAATCTGCCTGCCAATGCAGGGGACACGGGTTCGAGCCCTGGTCTGGGAGGATCCCACATGCCACAGAGCAACTAGGCCCGTGAGCCACAACTACTGAGCCTGCGCGTCTGGAGCCTGTACTCCGCAACAAGAGAGGCCGCGATAGTGAGAGGCCCGCGCACTGCGATGAAGAGTGGCCCCCGCTTGCCACAACTAGAGAAAGCCCTCACACAGAAACGAAGACCCAACACAGCCATAAATAAATAAATTAATTAATTAATTAAATAAATTAAGAAAAAAAAAATGGCCTGAGGTCTTGTTCTTAAATCCTAAGATACAATTCATTCATTCATTCATTCATTCATTCACTCAAAGAAGGTTTATTGAGCCCCTACCATGTGCCAGGCACCATGTAGTCTCTGCCCCTAAAATGTTTATAGTCCAGGGAAGGAGGGAGATTTTAATTTTAAAAAATCATGCCTCTCTGCACATTTCACCCTTGACCCAACCCTAAACTACCTGAAATAGATAGTTGTCCATCTTAGGATAATCAGGAGTACATAGTGGGAAGTAAATTCACTGCACTTGAGAGGGCTACAGACTAGGGGAGGGATAAGCAAATCAGCCCAGGGGACTGGTCATCGTATGATGCAGGGGGTTGGTTGGATGGAGGGCAGCTGTGGCATCCTCCAAACTCAGAGACACAATCCTGCAGGAAGAACCACACGTATGTTGTTGTTCTTATTTGGTTGTGTGAGGCCTACACTCCCCACATGGTTAAGAGTCCCCAAAACTGACCACAAGAGAGTAGGTGGAGTCTGGGGGGAGGGGTGGGAGGTGAGGCCTCAGGACAGGCAGACCTTGACTGAGGTCAAAGGGAACACTGTTCTAGGTCTATCACACCTTGACTCTGGGTCTCCACCGACAAACAAGAATGATGAGGGTTCAGCTAATACTGCTGCGCACCCAGGAAAGAGGAAAGATGATAGATCTGCACGCTGCTGTCTGGTTTATAAGGCTCCTTCACATGTATGGTTGCATTTGTTAACAGCCTTTTGAAGTAGCCAAGGCAGGCCCTGTCACAGATGAGAGAAGGGAGGCTGCTTTCTCCAGGTTAAATACTCTGCCGCGTACCACACGACCAACTCGTGGCAGAGCGGGGATTTGAACCCATTCCCTCTGTTAGTCCTGTATTCTTTCCACAGGCATAAATATTATTATTTGACCTTGCAAACCTCAGAACATGGATGAACCCCCCCCTCTCTCCCTCCCTCCCCACACAACCGAGGAGCCCAGAACCTCCAAGGTGAAGGTTTACTCCTGAACGTGGCAAACAGCGTTGATGATTCTGCCGGGAAGGAATCTTGCATTTGTTGGACACTTCCCAGGAGGGCTTGTCTCCCTGTGTGCTGAAGGGAAAACAGATGTCAGCAACAGGTTCTCAACCTCCAACATTAAGTCCCACTTTATGATTCTCTTCCACAGGCAGATTGAGAAAGAGATTCTTGTTTGCCTGACTGGGCCAGCTCTATGCACATGGGAAAGAAATGGCCGTTCTAGAGCAGCGCTCAGCACGCTTCCTGTAAAGGGCCAGGTAGTATATGTTTTAGGCTTTAGGGACCACTTGCAAATTATGTGACTGCCTTTGCAGCACAAAAGCAGCCGTGAACAATGCGTAAATGAGCGGGCGTGGCTGTGCTTCAGGAGAACTTTTGGACTCTGAAATGCGAATGTCACATAATGTTCCCATGTCACAAAATATGACTCTTCTATTGATTCTTTTTAACCATTTAAAAATGTAAACACCATTCTTAGCTCGTGAACCATATAAAACAGGCGATGGGCCACCCACGGGCTGTACCTTGCCAAGCCCTGTTCCAGAGGACCAAAGAGAACTCTCAGTCCTAAATATCGCCCCTATATGAACTGGGAATTCCACCATTGGTACTTCGTTTCTCTTGGGGTTAAACTATACTTCTCCAGATTCTTCTTTTAAGAAGCAGGCGTCCTGAGAGGAGGAGCATATTAGATTCCTAACAACTTCATTTTAAAAGTTGATTAGATGAGTTAGGATGTAAGTGCCATGAGGGCAGGATTTTTCGTCTGTTTTGTTCACTGATCTGTTCATTATGTGCCTGGGAGAATGAACAGAGCTGTATAGATACTCTGAACAAATTCTGGTTGAGTGGATGAAAGAACTTTCCCCTCTGATCTGAAAGACCGAAGCCACTAGAAGGGGCAGCTGGGAGAGAACAGTGAGGGCAAGAGATACCAGGTGAGCTGGGCAGCGGATGAAGATAAAGCTTAAAAGTTAATGGTGTTCCTGTGGGCACTGGGCCTGGGAGACGCTCAAGTCGGCCGATGCTCCAGGAAGCCAGTGGGCTTGGAAGAGGTGGGACGCAGGGCCCGCCAGAGCCCACGGAGCCTGGGAAGTGTGTCAGGAAAGCTCCAGTGGCTGCTCTCGGCACCGCCCGGAGAAGCGGCACCAAGGCCTGACGGCTCACCCAAGCCATTTCAGTGGAGTGGTGTGGTCCCTGCCAAGGACAACGTTAGGACTCGGCAGACTTGGAAATTCCCCGTAGCATTAAAGTTAGAGGGGTCTTTGGGAGATGGGGCACATCTGAACAGACGGGATGCCAAAACCTACTCCTGCTGCAGGGAAGAGCCGAGGAAAGGGAAGGCTGAAAGAGGGGAGACGATGAAGACCCTCCCTCAGCAGCCACATTTTCCTGGGTCAGACATATCATAAAATGCTGTCGGAATAAATGAATGCGATGCCTATGGTAAGCGTTACTAAAAATAACCAGGGTTCCTCACTGTGACCACAATGAAAAATATCAAGCTGGACATTTAACTGGATGGAGAAGTTCTTGGAGATGAGCTGCCCCAGCAGAGGGGCTTGATTTCTCACCCTGAAAAATCTCTCCATGTGCAGAGATCAACAACCTGCCATCCCCTGGCTGCCCCCTAAACTCATCCTTATCTCTTGCCTATGGGCTCTCAGATCTGACTCGGTGATTTCCAAACTTGGTAAGGGATGGACCAAACCATCCACTTCATCTCTGGTTAGGTAAGTCAAGCTGGGGCCCTGTGAGACCTTCCAGGTATTGGTACAGGGGGTGAGGTTCCCACACACCTGGCCCAGGTGCCCCAGGATGGGGAGGCACCAGTAGGACAAACTCAGATCCCCACTGGAGCTGGAGTCTGTACCTGCAACAGGGAAGGTCAATATTTGGGGCCAACACAAGAATCACGAAATGTCAGGGAAGGCCCATGATGAGGTGTGGAGACATAGGCTGCAGTCTCTTCCTTAACGCACCCAGGGCAGCATGGCGTAGGAAGTAAGAGTTCCGTAGACCTGGACTGTATCCTCAACCTTGATGTCACTAGGTTTCTGACTTGGGGTAAGTTATTTTACCTCATGGTGGCTTGGTTTTATCAGCTGCAAGGTGAGCGATATTTACCTCACTGGCTGGTGTGAGGCTTGAGTGAAATGATATGTGTAATGCAACTAGTACAGCGCCTGACGTGTAGGCAGCGTGTGATAAACAGTATTTACTGTTGTTATTTTTGAATTGCCATTTGATGAGACCACTTCCACTTGCTGTTAATCAGCAAGGCTTCCCCTCCCCATTGTCCAGCTTCTACGAAGAGAAGGGGACCCCCCTCCATGTCTCCTGTCATCACACCACCCACTTCTCCAACTTGCCTGCCCTAGTCCCCCAGTGGAAAGGAGGGCAGGCAGGTGTCCAGTTGGGTGTGGCTCAAAGTGGCCCTTCACCTTTGTGAAATTTCTTTCACATCTCAGCTTTAATTTAAACATTTTGGCCAATTTTGTGTTTTACTCCATGAAATGTGTTAATAGATTGTCTTATACATTTGTTCCCCCATCGTCTACGAGTAACACCGAGGCTTCGAGAAGACAAGCGTTCACCCTGAACACATGAAGACTCTCAAACCAACATGATTTCTGCCTCTGGGCACATCAGCAGATCGGGGGCGGTGGGGGAGGCCCAGGTTAGACCATCACGGATAACTTCACGAAGAGGCCTTCACAGAGGCCTGAGCTGGCCGAACAGGGCTTGGACATGAGGAAAGAGGGAAGAAGGTAACGAGCAAAGGTCTGGAGGTAGAGAATACAAATGAAACTCTCAAAGAACCACAAAGAAACTTTGTTCCAGAAACCAGGAACCAGGGTTCTTTCTTAAATGAAAGTCACTAATCTTTGTGTCTCGTTCCAGTAAAACCTGACCCCACAGGAGCCAGATCTGCCGTCCCAAGGCCATCAGTCACCTTCAGCAGCCACGAGGTCTCTTCTCACTCTCCTCCCTCACTCCCTACACATTTGCCATCTGGACAGGAGGCCCCATGCAAGCATGGCTGGCGCCAGGCCTTGCTCACATGCCTCCCTCAGGACTTACAGTCATTAAGAAAGTTCTCATAATGAGCACTTTCATTAAGAAAGTTCTCATAATGAGCACTTTGGCCTCAAAGCACCAGCCTTCCCTGCCCCTCTCACAGCCAGCCTTCAGGTTCCGCCCTCCCCTGTCCCAGGCCTGGCACCTTCTCATGGTGGGAATGGTCCTGGATTCCCTCCCTCTCCCCTTCTTTCTCTGTGCAGCTTCCTTCCTGGAAGTGTTAACAAGGGCTGAAGGCCAGTGGGGTGTGAATCATGGTGCTCAGTCAGTTCTGCTACACAAAGCACGAGCTGCCTCAGCACGCGGAGCTAACTTGCTTTTTATCACCAGAACACTCCCATTTTTCTCTCCAGTGTTAGCCAGCTTCCTCCAGCTTCAAGGGGAGACATCACAGAAGCAGAGCAAGGTACATTCAATTGGGGGATTGAACAGTGGCCCCCTCCCACTGGCACATTCGCCACCAAGGAAGAAGGTCCAAAAAAAGCTGCCTTGGGACTCCCTGGTACAGGATGGTGCCCCTTGGAGCTCACCGGGTCCTAAGAGTTATTTCATGAGGTTTATTCGGCATCTTGAAATGACAATCCGTGCCTCTGGGGCCTGGCTGCAAGGAAGATGAGGCAAGTGGACTTCTTTTTCTGTATCCAAATCAGGCAGGTGTGTCCCTGCAGATGGGTTCTGTCTCTTCACTTGTTGAGCATATTATAGGTATCAGTGACTACTTGGATGAAAGATTTATTGGTTTCCAGCCAACATGTTTTTAGATGTTTAGTCCTTTTCCACACAGAAACCAACATGGGGAACATCAGCATAGGAAGACTCTTTAATTTGAAGAGACAGAAGCTGTTAAAGGGCAGCACACCATGGCATGATGGCCTTGGCAGGAGGAGGAAATCTCGAAAACAAGCTTAGGCTTTTTAATCCAAATTCGAACCCAGCTCCTCAGCTGTAAAAAGGGGATGATGCTGCCTAAATAACTGGTACACTGTGAAACAATTTAGCCAGAACAGACACTCGGCAAAGGGTTTAATACATCGTAAATCCCAACCGTGATCATTTACTTCTTCCTCTCTTTGGTCATCACATTCAAGCTGGTACGGTGGATCCTTTGGAAGAGAAAGACGTGTACATTTTAGACAGTGGAAGTCAACTTCTGAAATCCATTCTTTCTAGATGTGGCTCTGATGGCAAATACAAAGAGTTCACTGGAGAATCGGGACGTATCGTGAACACTGGATGCTCTGCCTCTCGAGGCTGTGGAAGAGGCTCCTCGTGGTCCCCGCACCAACCCGTGCCCGGGTGTCTCAGCAGTCATGAGATTCCCGGCTGGACAGAACCTGAGTGCTGATACCATGGAGGCCTTTCTTGGGCTTTGACTTTCTTTGTCTCACTCTGGCCTGCTAAGCTCTGGCACAGTGCCTGAGCTTAAAGTCAACAGGTGGCCAAGAGTGGCTTCAAAAGTCTCCTTAGGGCTTTGGGAAGGGACTTGGAGATGCTTGAAAGAGGTACAGCAGAGCAGACCCCACGGAATCACTGCCTTTTGTCAGTTAGGTGAGTCATGGTGGATGGCACCAAGGTGCCTTGTGTCCCCTCCTCTGGGCTTGTCCCCTGCTTGAGGCCTTCTGACCCTGGACAGCAAGTCTCAGCTCTTCCGATCCTTTCTCCACGCTGGTCAAGGCTAGATGCTGCCCTGACAGAGTCAGGAGCCTCCAACCACATGGGTGTGATGACCTGACCACAGCTCCGACACGGTGTACTTTCCCAGGCTAAACTGGATAGCATTTGTTCAGTACCTGTTTAGCTTAGACAACCCCACTGAACTTCAAGAACAAGTCAAAAGACCAATGAAGTTTTTGCAAAACGTGTTTTGCTTGTTTGTTTTTGTTTTGTTTTACTGCTGCAATGAGAGGGCAAGAACCAAACCTCAAACCTTTCTGTGTGAGGTTACCTTTATTTAAATCACACCTGTTTTCCAGGAAGCTAGTAAATAAACAGAATGCGTCCCAGAGGTAGGCGCGGAGGAATAATGATGTGAAAAGTCAAAGTGATCTGCCCGATCACACGGCACGGGCACACCAAGGGGAAGGAGAGGCTACTCTGGGACTTTTAGTTTTCTAAACCTCTAGTTTACAATTCTCTCTGGCAGTGGTCTGTATTTTTTGTTTAAAACTTTTCCAAATTTGCTCTCCAAATTTCAGCTCAAGACAAGGCTGTACTGGTCTTGGAGGTGAAGCTCAGCCATGTCAACTGAAAGGCTTCCCGCTGTCAGGTTCTCCCTGGCTGGCCCCTAAGGCCCTTGCTTCTGGCTTCCCACTGCAGCTGTGGTGCCACCATCAGCCGGAGTGTCCCCAGCCACATGTTCTCTGCTTCTGCTCCTGTTCCCAGATGGCCAGGATGGCGGGAGCACATGTTACGGCCACACATGTTGGACGGAGCCAGGTTTCCATCTTCAGTTTGCTTCTTAATGCTGCTCATGCCCTATTATTCATTACTGTTTGACTTTCTACCCCATTTCCTGCCTGCCTCCAATTTCCAAGCCTTCCCACTCTTACATCACCTCCATCTCCAGCCCCACTCTCAGCACATGATCTCATCGGTTCCTTCCTCAAGAGGCTGCCAGTACTCTCACCCCCACCCTTGCCTTTATCTCTGGCTCATCACCCCTCCTTCTTGCTGCTTTCTAAAGTCAATCCCTCCACCCCTTTCTGCTCCCGCCTGCCCCGATCGTGCTCCATCAGAGAGACCCCTCTCTGATATCTTTTCAATCTCTCCCTTCTTACTAATTCCTCATTAAATATTGTTCAAGGGCCCATCGCCACCCCCCCCCCCAAATCTTTCCTTTCACATTATCACTGTGAAATTTCTTTAAATTCACTCTTGCTGCCTCTACTTCCCACCCCCTTTTTACTTAGACTGTCGTCCCAGAGGTAACCACTGTCCTCTTTATTGCTTTATTGAACCCAAACAGCCCAGAATCTCCCCTGCTGGGGCCTCCTTGAAGCATCAGAAATGTGTTCCAGCTCTTCTCAAAACTCTCCTCCCTTTTCCTCTTGGCTCTTCTCCTACTCCCCTTCTGTCCCCTCTTGTCCGTTGCATTGGCACCTCTCAATGTGGATGTTCCTATCCTATTTTGGTCCATTTCTCCCTCTACTGTCCCTTGGATATTGCCTCATGAAAGTCACTGCCAAGAATTCCAGCTCCGCATATCCAACTGGAACGGATGTTTTTTTCTCTCCCTCCCCCCAAACCACTTCTCTCAGAGTTCTGTCTCTGTCATGGCCGTGGGCATCCTCCCAGGCACCCCGAAAATAGCAAACGACTCGCTGGTGCTTCCCTTGCTCCCATCACATCTCGTGGTTGACCTCTGCAGGGTCCCCAGCACCCGTTCCCCCTCTCCAGGAACACCGCCAGTGTCTTGCAGCCCTCCTCCTCTCTGACCTGGGCTACTGAAATAGCCTTTGGTCCCCCTGCCTCCACCGTCTTCCCTCCTCAGCCTGCTCTTTTTTATGGCTCACAGGGTCTATCAAGAACACACAGATGGGGTCACATCACCACTCGCTCACCCACGCACCCCCTTCTCAAGGCTCCAACATCTTTAAGAGGCGACTGTGGTTTGCAAAATAAAGCATGGCTTCTGTAGCCTGCTGACCACAGCTCTCAATATGGCCCCAGACCAACTTCAATTCCATTTCCCACCACCCTTTTCACCCCCTACCGACACCCCCCCCACAGCCCACAGACACTTGTCTTATTCTCCTTTCATTTGAGACCACTTACCATTCTCTAGATACAACTTTTACTTTCATACCTCCATGTTATGCCGTGTCTTTCATGCTTATGCTGGTTCCTTACCCTGGAACATCATTCCTTTTGAAATCCTCCCCATCTTTTCAGTCTCATCTCCTCCATGAAGCTTTCTCTTCTTCCTCCTGGCACAGCTCACTGCTTCCTCCCCTGAAGTCACATAGCTTTTTTTTTGTTTGTATCTCCATTACAGCACTTGACAGACCTAGCAACATGGTTTGCACACAGTGAGAATTTACCCTCTGCCGAATGCACGAGGGAACGAATGAGTAAAGCGTTCCAGTGCTGTACGGGGTAGGAAGTATAATCACTCGAGTGGTAGAGGACAATGCTCTCACAGTATCTACACCTTAGTTTCATCAGGATCCCAGCTCAGACTCAGCCAAGGCCCACGGGAACAGCCCTCCAGCTTCACTTCCTCACTACCTTTCCATTCTTCCTTCTGGGCCATGGGCCTCTCCTCTGCACCTTTACCCTGGATTATATTAAGTCTCTACCTCTTCCATAAGTCTGCTGGCAGTCGTTTTATCAAGGGACTTTCTACTTCTTCACAGGGCCACCGTGAAGGTGTCTGCTGGCTATGACACCAGTCACCCCACTGCTTTGCCCTCACTCCTTCCAAGAGTTCCCCTCCTGCTGTTCAGATGCTGGTAAACTTGGATGCTTTTTCTTTCACCCTCTCATCTCAATGATGCCCATCACTGACATCGTAGTGAAGATCTGAGTCCCTATGTTTCCCTGCCAAAGGCTTCTGCAGTGAAGCCTCTTAGGAAGTGCAAGTTTTGTACCCTATTGGAGGCAATTCGCACCTTTGGAAAGGGGCAGGGGAGCTCTGAGATGTTGAGATCCCTCCTCATGCTCCTGAAATCTGCAAGCAGCCATCTCCTCTATCTTCCACTGCAGTAAATTCAGGGAGGCCAGGACCACACAGAAGCCCTTCCCCTGAACAGTGTCCTAGCACGCGGCAAGGTGAAGCCATGCTGGGGTGGGACAGCTTGTAATTCTGGCCTGCCCCGAGGGTGAGTCAGCATTCCTACAGTCGGGCCCTGCCTGGCTCCTCTCCCCCCCCCCCCCCCCCCCCATCTGGAGGGAAGATGCCAGCAGCACACCTTGTGGGCAGCCCCTGAGCCAAAGACCCCGTGGCTCTCCATCTGCGCATGCCCCACACGGCAGCGGGCCTGGTACCTCCTTCCCGGCGTTTGACGAGGGGGCCTAGGAGGGTCCAGAGCAGCAGCCGCCGCCCTGGGAAGCCGTCCCTCTAGTGGTCAGATGAAACACCGACCTTCCAGGGAAGGGACAGGGCCTCGGGTCGTGAGTCCATCGCCTGTACCTGCACGGGCCTGAGCGCGCTGAAGGCTCCCATCCCCAGGCGGTGGGTGTAAACGGAGCCAGCCCAGGCCACCGCCGCCATCCAGGTTTCCCTGCACGAACCCTCCTACAAGCACAAGGCTGGAGGGCCGCCTCCTCTGCCATGGCTTGAAATGGTTTGCACCGACGGAGTCCAGAGATGTAATAACCGGTCTCTATTTTCTATGAGAAGATTTATTCAAAAATAAATTTAGCTAAGGGGAAAAAGTTAAAAAAAAAAAAGGAAAACAGAGGGACAGATTTTCTTGTTGACCGGCTGCCAGGGATTGAAACGTTGAGGCAGCGAGGAGACAGCTGTAACATTTCACGGTGTAAAGTCAGCGAATTTCCACCGGCCCGCCTGCCAGAGACCACAAAATGGTTTCAAACAACGGCTCGCTTCATGCTATTTGTGTGTGTGTGTGTGTGTGTGTGTGCGCGTGCGTGTGTGTGCGAGTCCGCGTGTGTTTGAGAAAAAGGCGAGGGTGGGAGCGGGGGTGGGGTGGGCAGAGAGGGAGCTAAAAAGTGTCCTCCCGCGGCCGGCCGAGTGGACAGGGGCGCGGGAGCCGATTAATGAAAATGTTTCGCTGGCACGAGGGGTTAGGTTGCCCCACTGCAAAATTGCTTGCAGATTTGAAAACAGCATGTTTCATTTCAAACTCATTCTCTTGCCATACATTAGCACTTGTCAATGTAACCATTAAGCACAGGCAGTGCAGAAATTTAATTACAAAACCATTTATTTTATTGAAAGAAAAATAAACCCAAGCTACCTCAAATGCATTAGGTAGGTTCAAAACATGTTCAGCTGATAACACCCAAGGGTAGGGAGGCTGCTGCAGGAATAAATGCGTCTTTCATGTGCGGTGGGGACTCGATATTAGAAACAGCTGCCTATAGGTCGCTCTTTATTTAAGTTCAATTATGAATTAAAAAACACTGATTTAATGAAGGGACTTTTTATATCTGAAGTTACTCAGCTGTGGTATGCATTCTTCTCGTCCCATTTTTGCCTCCCCTTTTGGGCGTTTGAATTAAAAATGTTAATTAGGCGAATGGAACTTTTTATTGAATGGGTCTCCCTCCTCCCCACCCCCATCTCAGGCTTGTCTTTTGTTCTCCTAATCGTGGAAGAACGCAAGGTCTGTGGTATTAAAGGAAGTCACAAAAATGTGCTAAACACATCAAAAAGTCTCCAATCTGTGTCTTATTTATGTCTTCTTCCCGTCTCCCCCATGTGTGTCTTCTGTACTGTTGGAAAGCCGGCAGCGTACGGCTCTCTGGTGAAATAATAGATTTGGGTCAAGCCGTGGGCTGATGTCATGCTGGAGACGGCCTCTCTTAGCACTAATGAGCTGCCAATAACGCGTCTGTTTTACTATTCTGCTGGAAAGGGGAAAAAAGAGTTATAACCTTAGCGGTTTGGACTGATTTGTCAATTTAAAGTGCTGCTTTTTTTTTTTTTTTCTTTCCTGTCTGAGATATCTACCCACAATTTCTTACAGACATCTCCCGCAGTCCACTCAGAGGAGGAATCTGGAAAGGGAAGATTTTTTTTTTTTTCTTTCCCTAGTGAGAATACGAATCTCTAAAATTTCAAGGAGGCATCATTTGTCTGGCAGGAAGTGGGGAGCAGGATGTAGATCCCACAGAGGGGGCTCTGGGACTGAAAGTTCAGTTTTAGCTCTTGGAACTAAACTTTTGCACGGTAGCGGACCTGTGACACTGAGACAGCGATGGGTTTACATGTGTCATTGTTTCCCAGGGTGAGACCTAAGGAGGACGTCCTGGCCTGTTTCAGAAGGGCCTCCAGACCTCCCTTGCCTCTTGCAGGACCACTGTTGATGCTCTTTGGGGGGGATGGGCATCTTTGTCCAAACTGCGCTGAAACCTGCCAGGAGCAAAGCCTGAGCAGGCATGCTGTCCTGGCGTCTTGGAAATTATACCCGCTCCCTCACCCGGATGGGCACCTCTCCTCAGACCCAAATGCTCTGCTCTGTTCTTAACACGTGCTCTCCATGCCAAATACCTAGGGAGCCTCAGGCAAGAAAAACATTCAGAAATAGAGAAACTCACCACTCCAGGTAGCAAAACTTTTACCAGTAGATTTAGATAATCACTTGTTTGGGAAGGAGGAAAGGGGGCAGAAGAAAACAGGATGAGGAAGTTGGAGGTGGGTGGGGGCAGGTGTTTGTGTCCTACTTTAATATTCTGAGAGAATTGGAATCTAAATTGAGGCCTGTAAATCAAGGAAGCCCCAGAGTAGAGTGGACCTCCATCCTGTTATCACATGTGCACCCAGCAGAGAAAATAGCAAAACACTACAAACATTCGCTGACGGGGTCAAGAAGGTGATGCCCCATTCTGACCCAGCCAAGGAGAGATGCTCATATTCCATGGCTGTGTGTGAGAAAGAACAAGGAGGAAAAGGGAGATGATGGGGAGGGAGGGCTGATTGGCTAATGCACTGTTACTGAAAGAATTTCCACTGGGAATATGTGCTGCAGACTTTCTGAACATCACATCACACTCAATAAAAGCACATGCCAACACCACGTGCTCCTGCTTATGTCTCTCCCTGTCCAGTGCTTAGGATGGATGAAGTTGCTTCCGTTGGCTTCCAACTCTTGTTAAGTGTGCAATGTCTAATTAAGTGATGTTTCCTGGCCTGGGTTGTAGGCAGGAGAGTTCCAAAAATGTATCCTAGTTTTAGAAACAGCAATGGTTTTTAAAATGAAGCAACTCAATGGATTCTTCAAGAATGATTTCTTTTCTCTTATTCCTGCTGTCTTTGGGAATAAGAAGCAAACTCCTAGGAAACAGAAGAGGTTTCCTCTCCTAGGAGTTGAGCTGGCAAAGCAGATGGAGCAAGCAAGCTCTTCAAAACCATCCTGTGGCTTAGAAGCAAGAACTGGGGAAAGTGAAATGAGCTTCCATCCACAGTAGCCTTCTGGGCAGTGTGAATGGATAAAGAAAATACGGTGTATATATACACAATGGAATATTATTCAGCCATAAAAAGGAAGGAAGTTCTGCCATTTGCTACACATGGATGAATCTGGAGGGTTTTATGCTAAGTGAAAGAGAAAGACAAATACTGTATGGTATCACTTATATGTGGAATCTAAAAAACAAAAACAAAAAAAACAAACTGATTTCACAGAAACAGAGAATAGAATCATGGTTTCCAGGAGCCGGGGGAGGAGGGAGAAATGCGATAATACAGGTCAAAGGGTACACATCTTCAGTTATAAGAAGAATAAGTTCTCAGGAGCTAATGTACAGCATGGTGACTATAGTTAATAATATGATATTAAATACCTGAAAGTTGCTGAGAGTAGGTCTTAAGCATTCTCACCACAAAAAAAGAGTCAACTGTGTTAACTATGTGAGATGATAGGTATGTTAATTGTCTTGATCTTGATAATCATTCTATAATGTATATGTATATCAAATCATCATTGTATACTTTAAATATATACAATTAAAATTGTCAATTTTTCCTCAAACTAGTTTAAAAATAAATTTTAATAAGGGATAAACTTAAAGTATAATGGTCAATAATAATCATAAATGTGCACTGTGTAAGAACAGAGGCTCAAGACACATGAAGCAAAATATGACAGAATAAAAGAAATAGAAAAATTTACAATTATAACAGGATATTTCAACACTTCTTTCTGCAACTGATAGACCCACCAGACAAAAAATTCAGTAAAGACATAGAGGTTCAGAACAACTTACTGATATTTATATAACCCTACACCCAACAAATGAAGGACATTATTTTCAGCTGTACAAGTTCACCAACAGAGACCACATTTAGGCTAAAAAAAAAAGTCCTAATAAAATGAAAAGATTGAAATAATAGTAGTGTGTATCCTCTAATCACAATGTAATTAAATTAGGAATCAATAAAAATAAGATACCTTGGAAAAACCCAAATATTAGGAAATTAAACACACACTTCTAAACAACCCATGGGCGAAAGAAGAAATCAGAGAGATATAAGAAAATATCTAAAATGTAATGATGGTAACAATACAACAAAACTTGTGAGATGTAGCTAAAGGAGTGCTTAGAGGGAATTTTATGGATTTAAATGCTTATATTCAAAAAGGTCTAAAATCAGTGACTGAAGATTCCACTTGAACCTAAAGTGAACCAAAGTATAGCCTACTGTCCAAATCCATGGATATGGAACCCAAGGAGATGGTGGGCCAACTGTACTAGACCATTTTATATAAGGGACTTGAGCATCCATGAATTTTGGTATCTGAGGGGGTCCTGCAATCGATCCCCTGCAGATATACTGAGGGATGACTGTAGAAGAAACAATAAATATGAGAGTGGAAATGAATGTAATAAGAAGCAGACAAGCAATAAAAATAATCAGCAAACCCCAAAGTAGTCTCTTTGTAAAGAACAAAAAAAGTTTGATAAGTTTTATTAGACTGCTCGAGAAAGAGAGCACAAATTATCAATATCAGAAATGAAAAGGGATTATCACAACAGATCTTAACAGACATTAAAATAATAAAAAGAGAATATCAGAATGTTTTAAAGGAATGTTTAAAGAATGTTTTAAAGAAATTATAGCAATAATTTCTACAAAATAGAGGAAATAAAAAAATTCTTTAAAACTCTAAATCCCTAGCATTTACACAGATGAAACAGAAAAGCTGAATTCTGGGCACAGGTGATTTCACTGGTAAATTCTACCAAACATTCAAAGAAGAAAACAGCTCAAACTTACATAAACTCTTTCAGAAAATAGAGGAGGATGGGGTACAATTCTCAACTTGTTTTATGATGCCATGAAAACTTTAATACTAAAACCTGTCAAATACATATATAAAAGAGGTTAATATCCCTTATGAACATAAATGTAAAAATTCTTAACAAAATATTAGCAGATTAAACCCAACAATATCTAAAAAAGAATAATATGTTATGACCAACTAAGGTTCATCCCAGGAAGGCAAAGTTGATTTAATATTCAAAAATTAATCAATATAATTCACCACATTAACAGGTTAGAGGAGAAAAATAATATGACCACTTTGATAGATGCACAGAAAGCAGACATGAAAAAATGTAGCATGTATTTATGATAAAAACTCTCAGCAATCTAAGGAATAGAGAGGAACTTTTTCAGTATGAGCAAGGGTATAAAGATGAAATATTGAACACTTTCCCAGTAAGTCTGAGAACAGGCAAGGATGTCTACTTTCATAACTTCTGTTCAACATCATACTGGTGATGCCAGCCATTGTAACAAGGCAATAAAAAGAAATAAATGGTTTAAAGATCAAAAAGGAAGAAAAACTCTCTATTTGCAGATGGCATGATTTCTTAGGTAGAAAATTCTAAAGAATCTACAAAACTATTATGGAAACTATAAATGGATTTAACAAGGTTGCATGTTGTAAAGTTAATATACAAATTAATTTTGTTTTTATACACTAACAGCAAACAATTAGCAAATGAAATTGAAAAAAGTTAATTTACAAGAGTGACAAATATACTTAGAAATAAATTTAACAAAAGATATGCGAGACCTATACACTGAAAACTACAGAATATTTCTGAGAGAAATTAAAACATAAATATATGGAGAAATGTACTATGTTCATGAATTAGAAGAATCCATTCCTTGTTGTAAAGATGTTAATTCTTCCCAAATTTATCTATAGATTCAATGCAAAATTCCAGCAACCTTTCTTGTAGCAATTAACAAAGTCAATTATAAAATTTATGTGGAACTAGAACCCACCTAGGATTGCCAAGGTATTTTTTTTTTTTAATTATGCCTTTTTTTTTTAAAAAATCTATATATAGAATTTCATAGTCACTTGAATCTACTGATTTTTTTTTTTTAATTTTATAGCTACTTTATTTATTTATTTTTGGCTGTGTTGGGTCTTCGGTTCGTGCGAGGGCTTTCTCTAGTTGCGGCAAGCGGGGGCCACTCTTCATCGCAGTGCGCGGGCCTTTCACTATCGCAGCCCCTCCCGTTGCGGGGCACAGGCTCCAGACGCGCAAGCTCAGTAGTTGTGGCTCACGGGCCCAGCTGCTCCGTGGCATGTGGGATCTTCCCAGACCAGGGCTCGAACCCGTGTTCCCTGCATTAGCAGGCAGATTCTCAACCACTGCGCCACCAGGGAAGCCCGCCAAGGTATTTTTTATAAAGAAGAACAAAGTCTGTAGTCCTCTACTACCTGGTTTCAAGGTTTGCCATAAAGCTACTGAAATCAAAACAGTGTGGTATTGGCCAAAGGACAGACATGGAGATCAATCGAACAGAATAGAGAGTTCAAAAATAGACCCACAGATATATTGTCAGTGATTTTTCACAAAAGTGCAAAGGCAATTCAAAGGAGAAAGGATAGTCTTTTTGATAAATGGTACTGGAACCATTACACGTCCATAGGTCAAAAAGAAAAAAAAAAGGTAAGAACAGAAAGAAAAAGAAAAGAAAGAACCTCTCTGTACCCTCCACACCTTGTAGCATATTCAAAGCTAAAAATGGATCATAGATCTAAATATAAAACCTTAGATTATATAACGTCTAGAAGGAAAAAAATTTTATGACCTTGGCAAAGATTTCTTAGATACCTCAAAAAAAAATCATAAAAAAGAGAAATTTGATTTTATCCAAATTAAGCAGGAAATAAAGTATTATTTTATTAATAGTTGGAAAATTGAGGCTTGCACCAGGTCCCAAAGGCTAGCAAATGGCAGAGCCTAGAAATGAACTCAGGGCAGTCTGACTCCAGAATCTACATTTTTGTGTTCAGAAACAACTCCATTCACAAGATACAATGCAGAGAGCATAGACTTCAACAGCACAGCTGCGCCTCTGGGCTAATAGGCCAGGACTACATCCCCAGTCCCCACCCTGAACCTGGGGAGGCCTGAGTGCTTGAGCTTTATCAACACTGAACGAGCTTTCAGCAAACCTGGCAATGCTTCATCGCAAAAGAAAAATGTTATGACGGAGGTTAGAACTAGGCTGTCCTCCCTGAAGATTTGGTAGCTCAATCTTACTGACTTGTTATTGCTTAAAACAAGGGCCATCCATGTGACTGGTGTCACCCCAGAGGCTGTGTTGCAGAGAATTCCACCCCTCAGTCAGGGCTTGTACAGGGAGGGGAGGGGAGGGTTTGGGGCTGAAATCCCATTGTGGGCCCTCACTCACTGGACCTGCCCCTGCCTCTTTCTTTCCTGCAGTGCCTAACTCAGGACTAGGCACATGGTAGATTTCAATAAAGATATTGCTTGACAGTGGTCTGGAGATGCCATTATTCACATTAGGGATTTATTTGTAGTTCCAAACTCCAGACTTAGACCATTAGATTATTTTCTCTGTGTTCTATAGAGCGGCACATATAAACCTCTTTAAAGTTCAGACTCAAATCTAGTAGGTCTGGGGTGGGGCCCGAGATGCTGCATTTCTAACAAGCTTCCAAGTACTGATACTGATGCTGCCCATGGACCACACTGAGACTATCAAGGATAGAGAACACAAATGCCAGAAATAGTTTCTCTCTTCCCTTTCAACCAAGAGAGAGTTCAACATGAGTAATCATTTTCCTCCGGGGAGGAAAGGCTCGATTAGTTCATTTCAATTCATTTTGTGCATTCATTTATTTTTAAAGGATGGATTAAGAATATACTATGTTTGTGTCACAGCTACCAGACCAGATGGAGAGCTGTGAGTGCCAGGGCAGGCTCATAGGATGGTGCCCTTCAAACACATTTGGGCATATGTATTTAGAGGCCATACCAGCTTTCCCTGGTGATGGGGGAAATGTAACCCAGCCTCCCTACTGTCTTTCCAACCAGTTGGACTCTGGTTCACACTTGCAAACTCCTTAGAAAAGAAGTGTAGCAACTATCTGCTGAATGCCTCCAAGTGTCTCTTCCAGCCACACTTTCCTTCTTTCCATGAGACAGATCAAAGTGTGTGCTACTTGCCCTCCACTCTCTCTGAGAAGAACCCTGCTAATGTAAGTTTTCCATCTTATTATTTATAATAGCTTGGCATCCTCAGGAAAGGCCTTGACTAAGCCATCTTTTAATTGGTACAATTATATTTCATTCACTTATACTTTCTACTCAGCCCACTGCTGAGAAAACATAGTCTTTGCCTTCATCAAGCTTTCCATCTTCTTAAGGAAAGCAGGCTCACAGCTAAGCAATAAGAGCATGTAGCTGAATCCTGGATCAGGTTGTACCCAATCTGACTGCTGTGTAAGCAGGGACAGGTCACTGTGGCCTGGCGGGGCTTGTGGAAGGCTTCATGGAAAGGGCTGGGCCGGGCCTGAGGGACAGGAACATAATGTGAATCCAGAGAGCATAAACCAAGGCCAGGAAGGAAAATTTGCAGTCTGGACAAATGCACACAGGACCACGCCTGCAGGTCGTTGGAACCCAGCTCCTCTGGGTTTTCAGAGCTTCTCCAGCCCTACGCTCCTCTTACTGGCACCTGGCCAAAAGATCCGCAAACATTTCCATCCTGAATTCAGCCAGGTTGGGATATTTCATTCTACCAAAGAGAGAAGCCAGAGGTTTTGACCTGAATGCAAAGAATGAAAGTGGAAAAACAATGTTTGAATTTTTCTTCAGAAAAAGGAAGCAACCACCAATAATCTGGAAATTCTTAATAGAGTAGCAATTTAGGACAGCAGCTGAAACTGTTTGACAGAGTAGAAAACTGTGTGAGGCACCTTCCCTGAACTGCAATTATGATCCCACTGTTACTAGGAGAAAGAGAGCCGGTGACACAACATTGCCGTCTTAGGTCTTTAAAAATCCACATCTGCCTCCGTTATCTGATGCTACAGCCAAGCCCTGGGCCTTTTCTTCAAAAGCACCACAGTAAAAGCATCCCCATGCATTCTTGCCATTCTTCTGCCTTGCGGCAGGCTTCAGGTCAGAGCAGTTGCAAGATTGGCTTTGTCTGTGGTGTGTTTGTAGAATAAAGTGTTTTAACCGTTTGTCGGAAGGAGGGAGAGATGAAACCAAGATGGCTGGAGCGCTTACACCTGATGGGTCACTCTTGGCAAGAGAAGGGAACTACTGGGTAGCAGGGCAGAGGGAGGCCTAGGGCCCCTTCCTGTCAGCCCCCAGCTCTGTGCAGCTGCCCAGAACCTTGAGCTGGTAAGGTCCCTTCGGAGGGGCAGCTGGGCAATGAGGAAGGCCCAGGTGGTAACGGCGACTGCAGAGAGTCAGAGCACAGCATAGGCAAGTGCCACTGGGGTCACCAGGGATCCTAGGTACCCACTACATGGGACTTCTGCTCAAGGGGGTTTTGAGTACCTTGGCTTCCTGGCCATTCAGATTTAGGGGAGGAAAAACAATGACAGGAACAAAACTGCATCAACCTCCCACAGAGTCCCATAGCATATGGGTATATTACATACCCCCTGACCAGGAATTCAAGGTCTTTAAAATACAGACCCAAACTATCTGCCCAACCTAGCTGCTCCCCTGCACACGCCATGTGCTCCAGCGAGGCCAGGGTTCCCAGTTCTTCACTGCCCCTCCAGCCAGGCACAGCCTTTCCTCCTCTCTCTCCTTTCTTAATCCTACCCATCCTTCAAGATCCATGAAGCTTGCTGATTCTACAGGCCCACAATAAGCTCTTCTTTCTCTAAAACTGGATTGCCCAAACTGCAGACCACGCCAAATTTAGCAACAGCAAAGCACGGACAACTAAAAGCATTGTTTGATTCCAAAGAATTTGTTACCAGAAAATTTCTTTTAAAAGTACTGAAATAATCATCATGGGAAAAATATAAATTTTCTTGTATTTCTTTACTCTTATTTTGTTGTTTATAGTAATGCTTATTTTTTAATTACCTGGAGGGGGACACCCTGTAATCTTTCCCCTAGACCTGAACCATGTCTGTCCCTCTCTGACCACTTCACCCACTGACAGCCTGTCCTGCATATCAGGGTCCCTAATCATTCACGTCTTACATGTGGTTATGTAACTATTTTCTGCCTCACTTTCTAACTAATCAGAATCTCCTTCTGGGCAGGCACTAAGTTTTCAGCATGGTTAAAGGATGTGATGCATGGAAAGCTGTTAGGACAGTGCTTGGCACATTGTAAAAATTCACTACATGTTAGCTATTACTATAGTTGTTATTATTATTATTTTACTTCTTTGTATCACCCTAGAGAAGAGGTTTTTATTTTCTTCAAAGATTAGACATGGGCAACCAACAGGAGCTCAATAAATACTTGTTAAATTACTTTGCAGGGATATAGTGTCTACTAAATTAAAGGGTAGTTAATTAAATTAAACTAAATTAAAGGGTGGATTCAAGAGCCAGCATATCATAATGGTTACAAGCACAGCCTCTGGAGATATAATACTTTGATCCAAATCATGGCACCACAGCTTGAGTTCGATTACTTAATCTTAGGGTCTCTGTTTCCTTGTCTGTAGCGCCTACTTCATAGATTTGTTATAAGAATTAAATGGGTTAACATTTCAACAGTACATCACACTGTGCCTAGAACATTAGTAAGCCCTGTGTCAGTATCTGAAATACAAACATTACCACATAGACATTTACCTTAGAGAAAAAGCTTTCTAAGAAGTACCAAGAAGATTAGTGGTTTTTTTTTTAATCAATTTGAAAGAATAAGTTCCTCTGTTTGCAGATGAGCCACTGGTATGCTAATTACATTAAGTCCCAACTCTTCTTCAAAGCTGATGCAATAGGATCTTTCCTTGGCAGGATCTGACTAATGATTGAAGTATATATCTTTGTAATATTTGTACTCAAACTCTTCTCTCCCTTTGGGGGGGGAGATGCTGTGCTATGCCACCCTGACCCCTCCTCAGGACTGCTGGGAATGCTGCCAGCTGTCAGACCTCCTCCAGAAATCTACCCTCAGCTGGGGAGAGCCCTCAGGGAGGGCCATATCCAATGACTGGTGGGTGTGGAGAATAGAGGCCAGTCCCCCTCACACCAGCTTGCAAAAACTGTGAAGGTCATCCCAGCCCCAGAGTCAGCTGAGGTCTTTGATAAGACTGCCTTTCCTTCTTGCCTTCCACAGGTACTAATCCCAGGAGCTCTCCCTAATAAATGTCCTGCCCACTAATCTCCATCTCAAAGTCCACTTCCAGGGAACCCAGCCTGTATGTAGCACCAGGTAGGACAAATTCATTTATTTTCACTAATTCTGATAAGACCTCTAATTTACAAAGACCTGGATTCCATCTGTAACACAGGTGAGGACACGGTGTAGTTTGTCTGGGACAATCTGTTTGTGCCTTTAATTATGAAAAGATTTAATTATTAATAGCAATCACTTGTACTTTAAAAATATTCCCAGTTTGAACAATAAAGTATACCGCCACTCTATCTGTACACAACCTCAGTGTCCCCAGGCCTCACTGCTAGTGTGGAAAATGAGCTCTTATTAACATAGCCTCAATTCCCCTGGTGTGGAGCTCCTCTTAAATATAACTTTGGAACCTCAGCACCCTTGCGAAGCTCTTTCCACTAATCCTCCCCTGCTGCCCAGAACATCTGAGCAACTCTCTGGAGCTCACGCACTCTCAACAGATCAAACTGCCGTTCAGCTCCTACTCTCAACCCTCTTCTGAGGCTGCTACTTGCATCCAGTGCCGACAGCAGCCCTCTCCACTCTCCCCGGGAGTGGTGGCACCCACTGGCACTGCGGCTCCTGGGCATCAGACAGCCTCTGGGTGTTCCAGCATTGCCACAAGGCCCAGATGGCCTGAGGAGGCCCGTGGATGCTCAGCCCTGACCAGGGTTTAAGTATCTATTTCAGTTGTATTTCATATATCTACCCTCCCATGAAATAAGTAACAAAACACATTTCTTTTGTCTGGATCCCACAGCAGGATGGCATGGGCCCCAAATGGGGGCAGTTCATCTCATATTGCCCACAAAGCTCTTTCCCACTCAGAGTCACACAGAGGCCATCAGGGTGGCTGGATCAGGTTGGGGTTGAATAACAGCCTCCGAAATATACCTGGAACCCCTATACCTACCTAACTCTAGTGGCTCAAGTTCTTTTTCCAGAATTTTCCTTACACTCCACATAATTCAGTTGGCACAAGCAGATGTGGAGGAATTGTAATCTAACTCCGCACAAACCAGGTATATATACAGGCAGTCCTCGCTTTGCAGGATAGTGCAGGACCATAAAAATGACTGTGTAAGTTGAAACCCTGCAAAGTGATCTTGATAATCAATGGGGAAAATTACAATTGCTCTGTGACCTTTAGAAAATTTTGTCAAAACGTGAAAAATCTCTTACTGTAAGTTCCAAATGCATTGGGAAATGAAAAATTAGTAAAACTAATATTTACATATTACACTGTAATTTAAAACATTAGAAACATTGAAAATTACAGTGTTTTGTTTTTTTATAAAAAAAACTTATCAAAAGTAGTTTGAACAGTTCTTGCCTTCTTCTTCTCATTATATAACTGGTGTTGTAGAGCAAGCATCTTGTCTATGCCTTGGTGCTTTTTCACACTTCTTTCTAAATTGGTTTGGCTTGCAATATTTCTTGCAATGACATGAAATGTCTATGAGCATTCCTTTAAGGTGAAGTTTTTTCGCTGGCGTCACTTCCTCTGGGACATGTTCATTTTCTTGGAATTTGGGTGCAAAATACACTATATTCACTATATTTTCTTGGAATTTGGGTGCAAATTTCACAAATTTCATCCTTACCTGAGCTAGCATCTTCACCAGTAGCTCAACATCAGTCATCTCATGCTCAATTATGAAATAGTGAAACAAGCCTTTATTGGCAGCAAAAGTTCTTCTTCAGTCTTCTTGTAATTACCTTTTTCTTTTGCTGCGGCAACTTACTTCAATGCTTCGGCCTGAATACTAGCCAGACTAATTAGGATTTTAAAATATTACAGTCTTCAATCCAAAATAGAAAAAAATACTCCGTTTCAACCATAAGTGGCTTTCTGTTTCTAGTGCAATATAAACTAAAAGATGATGAAGTGACTTTATCTTGTTTTTTATACTCATTGGACTTTCCAATATGGTTTGAGACATCACTTCTAGGGCCCCATGTCTCATCCTATCTTTGTTTTGCGGTTGCCATTTCCATATCTTCTATTCACATCCAATTTCACTTCCAGCATTAACACTTTTTGTTTCTTTGTTGTACTTGTATTTTTGTTATCTAACCCTCTATAGATTATCTGTTTTTGTAAGATATCATGTTAGTTTATCACAGGGAGATAAAGAGGCAACATAGCTACATGCACTGCTGTCTGTGCATGAACTGAGTAGCAGATGCATGGCGACCAATCACAGACAGACTTTGAAAGAACTGATGCTATTGCTCACATCATGATGCACATCTGTTGTTTACAAAGTGGTCTGTGACCTGAAGAGTGGGCAGTGAAATTTGTACTCTATGCAATTACAGTCATGTACTATGGTGATGAAAATTTGAACCATTTTGTTGGGGACTGGTATTATTTAACTAAATCACGGTAACTGAAACTTGTGCATATCAGAACCATGAAAAGGAAGGACTATTTTATGAATGTTGTTTATCAAATATTTCTGAGCATATTTCTAGCATGCCATTTCACCCACCTTGTGGTTGGGTGGTTGCATGTGTTTACTTCTGGCTAGTGAATTGTGAGTGGAAGTTACATGTATCACTTTCATGCCAAAGCATTTGATTGCCAGTCAGCACCGGCACAGCCTCTGAGGATATCTGAGAAGGTGGCTGCTCTGTTAGCCTGAGGCCCCTGCTAAGATGTCACAGACACATAGCATAAGCAAGATGTAAGCCTTTGTTTTAAGCCATGGAGATCTTAGGGTTGTTCATTTCTGCAGCATAATAGCCCATCCTGATTGATACAGTATATAATTAGGAGAGAATCTAGGAAAAGGAGGATAGGGAACTGGGCAGAATTCAGAACCCAGAAATTGGCAGCTCATAGTTAAAAAGGCTCCAAACTGGGGAGAGGTTGGGGGATAGAAAAAGAATCAGGGGCATGTACTAAAAACAAATTTAAAATCTTTATATGGTAAAAAATGCACAAATACAGAAAATAGATGTTTAGTTTAATAAATTACTGAAAGGTGAACATTCTTACAACCTTTACTCAAATCAAGAAACAGAACTCTGGCAACCACCCCAGAAGCTCCTGTCTGGGGTGCCCCATCCCACCACAGACCCCACCTTGTCCCCTATCATTACCAATTAACTGCTTTTTATGATAATGACCTCCTTCCATTCTTCATAGCATCGTCACCCATATGTGCCTCCCTCAACACTGTAGTTTAGTTTTACTTTTAAAATATTCTTCTCTCTCTTAATGTACAAATTTCCTGTCTACCTCATTCCCCTTGTGAATTTATCTGCTGATGAATTTATTTGTTATCTACAGTATCTGTGATACTCATGATGTAGCAGCTATCATCACCAAGAAGGGGGAATTTAATCCTCACCAATTTATGCTGCCTCACCCAGAGGATGCACGCAGGTTCAGCTTCATTCCATTTGGAGGAGATCTTAGGAGCTATGAAGGGAAAGAGTTTGGAAAAATCCTTCTTAAAATATTTAGTGGAGCTGGCCAGGCATAGTGACTGGTGACTTCTAAATCGACAGCCTATAATGAAAGTATAGTCCCATTGTGTCCCCTGTGGACGATCTCCTGGCAAGGTTCACTGTTTCCAGGAGGAAATAAATCTGATGGGTGTGAATGTCCAAACCTCAGACTCATTTGAAGTGTGCACATGAGTTTCTACATAACGTTTTGTTGATTTTATTATACTTAACTTCTAAATGTATATTTATGTCTCTACTATAGTACCACACTATTTAAATATTAAAATAAGGAATTTGTATTGTTTCCAAATAAAGTAAAATGTGAAGGTGAAAAAAAGGGATCATTTGCGGATTTTCCCACAGTGCAGATTTTTCGACTTGTGTCCCCTTGGTCTTATCTACGTGTTCCTCTGACCCTTGTAGTTCCTCTAATTGCTAGTTGGAGCTATAGATCGGTCAAATTTGGGTTTGATTATTTTTGGCAAGACGATTTCATAGGTGGTGGTGCATTTGTTTACCAAAATATACATAATTATCTACAAAATAATTTTTTTTTTGTATTATGAACAGCCACTGATGTTCAATTCCAAGATTCGGCCTAGATCCATTCATTTATCTGTGGTTTCAGAATGGTAAAATTCCAATCCAGAAATTCCCTTCTCCTACTATGTGGTTATTTGTGGTACAGTTCAAACCGGGAAAACCAGGGTAAATGCTTGATTTTTTTTTCCCCAGAGATCAAAGCTCTGTCATATCCAGATAAGTTGCTAAGATCTAAATTTCACAAAACTGTCACAAAGGCCAAGATGGCTTCCATTGGCCCAGGCTTCTCTCAGTAAGCTTTTGATCCCCTAAGAAATCTCCCCAGGCTCTGCACATCCATAGTCTCTCTCCCCATCTCTCCACCCCATCAGAGCCCACCTGCGGGGAGAGAAAGTCCTCATTTTCTCCGCCTTAGAAGATAAACTGTGACAATCACCCTTCCTAGAGGTATATGGATTTTAAGCCACATCTTTCAAATATTCTGTCATAATCCTTGTGGAAGTGAAAACAGGTAGCCCTAAGCCCAAACCCAGTTTAGGACTATGTTTTGTTTTGGCTTGCAAGAGTGTTTTTGCTTGTTGAGCTTTTTGGTTTGTTTGTTTTAAGCTGAAAGAGACCATTTGGGTAACGGGCATTTTCTCTCTAGTTAGAGCAGAGCCTACCACCCCGTCTGTTTTATACTTTCCCTGTTTTCTGAGTCCCAAAGGTACTTGTGTTTGCCACCTCTATCTTACAGCAATCTTGTAGACAGGTGTTAGTAACCCATTTTACAGGTGAATGAACAAGAACTGGAGAGGAGATGGGCCTGAGTGAGGCCTAATGGAAATGGGATGGGTAGTGAGTGCTCTGGGAAGCAGACCACATGGGGGAGAATGGGTGGGGGGCCCTCTCCAGCCCTGCTCAAACTAAAACCCACATTCTCTTTTCTTCCCTTTTACAGAGACAGCTCAAGTAAGCATGATAAAATGAGGCCTAAGATAATATTTGGGAGGAGAGTTTATTTTTCTATGGTCTGTTTGCATTAGACCGTCAGGCGAAGAGAGGCAGTTAAAGACTTGTCCCAAATGGCTGGGCTGGAGAAGCACAAATCCAATGTCAATAGATGGAAATACAAGTGTTTGGTTTCATTAAACTTCTTTTTAAAAAACATTTCTTCTTTCCTTTTCCTGAGGCAATCCAAGGGAAAGAGATACATAGCCGGAAAAAGACAGGGAGGAGGAGGGAGCAAGCCGGGGCCAGTGGCGAGCTGGTCCAGAAGACTTGCTCCCCTCTCGGTGTCTCCGCCAGCCCAAGAGGTTGTCAGAACTGACTAGGAGCAGTCACCTGGAGTCATCTGCTGGTCCCAAGGACCGCTGCTGATTGAGGGCAGAGCCAGAGTTCTAGCATTTGCCCAGCCACAAACTTTTTAAAAAATGAGTGAATATGAACAAATTGTCAAATCAGGACCAGCTCTGGGAAAAAACGATTTGAATTCTGTATTCTCCTGTGGCCCCTTTTGGCAACAGCTGTGTCCTTTTTCTCCCTCACCACCTTGCTGGCCCACGGCTACCCCAAGGCAGAGGCCACATCTGTAGAAGCAGAAGAAGGCAGGTAAAGTAGGCAGGATCTAGTCAGCTTGGGTTTTCAGGTTAAAATCCCAGCTCTGACACTTGTTCACTGGGTCATTTTGGGCAAATTCTTTGTGCCTCAGTTTTCCCATCTGTAAAACTGATAAATAATAATACCATGGCTGTTGAAAGAATTAAATGAGGAAACAAATGCTTAGCATGGTGCCTAGCATATAGTAAAGTGTTCAGTGAACATTTATTGTTGTAATTTCATTATTTTTAGAGCTCCCTCTCTCTCTACCTCTGTCCTTGCATTACATTCCACCCCCCAGTAATCCCACTGGATTTGTCAACATAGATAAATGTACCCAGAAGAGTGAAAACACATATTCTCTTGCAGGGTATTTTGCACATTGCCCACCAAGACCCTCTCTCCAGTACATTTCTATACAGCTCCATGAATACCACTTCCTTATCCATATGGCAACACCTGCTTGGGTTGCCCTCTTCATTCACCTCCATCCACTCAAATCTAGTTCAAGGGCCACATTGTAACAATATACTTTCTGTTCCAAGAAAACCAACCCCAAGTTCATATAAGAAGAAAGAAAATGTATTGACTACACAGTTGAAAAGTCCAGGGGATAGGTATGTCTTCAGGCATGGCTTGATTCAGGGTCTTGTATGAAGTCACTAGTACCTGGTGTCATCTCTTGGTCTTGCTTGCTCCAGATTGGCACAACTCTCAGACAGACTCTACATTTGTGGTGGCAAGAGGTTTGCATTGCAAAGTGAACTCCAGGTTCAAGCCCAGTGAGAAAGAGAACTTTCCACTCTCCTAATAGCCCCAGCAGATGTTGCATGTGTTCCTTGGCTGTGATCGGGTCATAAGTCCATCCCTGGACCAATCTTATAATTGGGAGATGGAGGGAGGAATTTGGTGTTCCCACCTGTAACCTAACCTACAGTTCCTGGGCTGATGGGGGTGGGGAGGGGTGCTTCTCAGAAAGAAATCAGGATAGTTTCCAAAATAAGGGAGAATGGACACAGGAGCCAAACCCCTGCAAATGTCCACTACACACACATCTTTTCTAAAACCCATCTCCAACAGTTCTAGCCAATTCTCTTCTCTGAATTCCTGACCTAATTCTTCATAATGTCACTCATGTTGGCAATGTATTTTGCTGTGATCCCTTTGTTGAGAATAAATCTTGCTATATCAGCTACTCTATGAACTGCTTGATGAGAAAACTGTTCCCATGTCCTTCATTTGCCAATGCATCATGTACTGCCTTCTTGTACTGCACTGTTACATTTCTATTACTGATATTGAACTTCCCATATATGTATGTATTACCTTCCTTACAGACTGTAAACTTCCCCATGGAAGGAAATAAGGATACTTCTTTCTATATAATAATTGCTTGATAGATGTTGTTGATTGATCAATAATTGAATGATATTTCTTCTCTTATACCTTCCATTGGTTAAATGTCTAGCAGGTGCTAAATAATAGTCTTAGAATCATAGATTTAGAAGGAATGTTGAATTAGGGCAGGACCTTATAATCTAATGCAGGTCCCTCATTTTATTGTATATGGAGTTAGAACAGGACCCACGGTAACACAGTGATTATACAAGCAAGCGTAGAAAAAAATTTAAATCAAGATCCTTTGAACCACAGTTGGCACTTGTATTTGTTGATTATCTGACTGATTGAAAATTCAATGGTTTTTCCACTGAACTTTTATGTAAGACCAGGAGCAAGCCAAGGATGCCCACTCTCACCACTTCTATTCAACCTAGTATTTGAAGTTCCAGCCAGAGAAACTAGACAAGAAAAAAGAAATAAAAGGCATCCTAATAAGAAAAGAAGAAGTAAAATTATGTTTGCAGATGACATAATCTTATATGTAGAAACTCCTGAAGATTCTACAAAGAAACTCTTAGAGCTGATAAATTTAGTAAAGTTGCAAGGTACAAAGTCAACCTACAAAAATTAGTTGCATTTAAAAAAATCGTTTTATTGTGGAAATAACACTTAACATGAGATCTACCCTCTTAACAAATTGTTAAGTGTACAATACAGTATTGTTGGCCTTAGGTACAACTTTGTACAATAAATCTCTGGAATTATTCATCTTGCTTAACTGAAACTTCATGCCCATTGATTAGTAATTTTCCATTTCACTCTCCCCCTAGCCCCTGGAAACTACCATTCCACTCTTCTGTGAATTTCACTATTTCAGATACTGCATATAAGTGAAATGATGCACTTACCGACTTATCACTTCTGTGACTGACTTATTTCACTTAGCATAATGTCCTTAAGGTTCATCCATGTTGTCACATATTGCATAATTTCCTTCTTTTTAAAGGCTGAATAATATTCCATTGTATGTACAGACCACATTCTCTTTATCCATGCATCGACTTTGATCAAAGCATATTTAGGTTGTTTCCATATCTGGGCTATTGTGAATAGTGCTGCAATGAACACGGGAGTGCAGATATCAACTTGAGATCCTGATTCCATTTCTTTTGGATAAATATCCAGAAGTAGGATTGCTGGATCACATGACCGTTCTATTTTCATTTTTGTGAGAAACCTTCATTCTTTTTTTATAGTGGTTGTACCATTTTGCATTCTCACCAACAGAGTGCAGAAGTTCCAATTTCTCCACATCCTCAACATGTGTTTTTTCACTTTTTTTGATAATAGCCATCCTGACAGGTATGAGGTAATATCTCATTGTGGTTTTTATTTTCTTTTCCCTGATGATTAGTGATGTTAGATACCTTTTCATATACCTGTTGGCCATTTATATGTCTTTTTTGGAGAAATATCTATTCAAGTCTTTTGCCTATTTTTTAAATTGGGTTATTAGGTTTTTTGCTTTTAAGTTGTAGGGGTTCCTTACACATTTTGGATATTAACCCTTAACAGATATATGGTTTGCAAATATTTTCTTCCATTCCATAGGTTACCTTTCACTCTGTTGATTGTTTCACTTGTTATGCATAAGCTTTTTAGCTTGATGAATTCACACTTGTCTATTTTTGTTTTTAATGCCTGTGCTTTTTATGTCATATCCAAGAGACAACTGCCAAGACCAATGTCATGAAGGTTTTCCCTTATGTTTTCTTCTAGGAGTTTCATAGTTTCAGGTCTTACATTTATGTCTTTAATCCACTTTGAGTTGATTTTTGTATATGGTGTAAGATAAGGGTCCAATTTCATTCTTTTGCATGTGGATATCCAGTTTTCCCAACACCATTTGTTGAAGAGACTATCCTTTCCCCACTGCATATTCTTGGCACCTTTGTTGAAGATCAATTGACTGTATATGCATGGATTTATTTCTGAGCTCTCTATTCTCTTCCATTGGTCCATGTATCTATCTTTAGGCCAGTACCATACTGTTTTGATTACTGTAGCTTTGTAATATATTTTGAAATCAGGAAGTAATTGCATCTTGATCCCTAACATCACCAGAAGCTCCAGTCTGCCTACCTGGGCCTGTTGGCTGGAGGCCCAGTGGGAAGACCAGCTAAGTCCAGCACAGGAGACAGGAGTACAGCCCTTAAACAGACAAAACAAACAAACAAAAAACTTATCTGGCTTTTCATTCCTCAGGGACCAGAGATTAAGGCAGAGTATATCCTTAACACGTAAAGGAAATAAATCTATAAAATAAGAGAAATACCAAAGGAGTGTTAAGCCAGTTTAGACACTTCATCCAAAGCCTTTGCCATTACCCGCAATGTAAGCTCCTGTACCTCCGGCAGTAACTCTGTCCCAGGCCCAAGATATCTCTCTGGGCCTTGGCCAGGGGCTTGATCCCAATGCAATTCAAGCTGAGCACTGGGCAAGGCCCATGGTGAGCACTGCTTAACCTGATTCCCAGGTCAAAGGATCCCCAGGGACACCAACTAGCACTCAGCAAGGGGGAGGAGGGCTGGGGAGCCATAGAACTGAAACGGCTCTCCAGTTCTCCTCAATCCTCTTTACCAGACAGTGGGGGCTCCCTAGTTGCCAGACCCAGGGCAAGAACCGGTGATCAGGCCCACATGGTTCTCTGTCCCACAGGAAATCTCCAGATAACTCCAGATAACTACCACCCTGCTCTAAGTTAGGTGACAGTCAATTCTGATGGCACGCTATCACCTGCACCAGCTATACACCCACAGGCCACATCTCTAAGACATTCGATTTCTCAGTGGACAATCAAGGCCAAATCTCTACTCTGGCTTGTGCTATGGAGCCATGGAGCAGTGCCGCCCAGCAGTGAAGGGCACTGCTCTGGAGCCGAACTGTTGGGTTTGTATCCCAGCTCTGTCCCGCTCTCCATGCCTCAGCCTCCCCATCTCTAAGTTGGAGATAATTCCTATCTTGTAGGGTGGTTATGAAGATTCAACGAGGTAATTTAGACAAAGTCTCTCAGAACGGTGCCCGGCACTTGTACTATAAGGTTGGCTGTTATTACCATGCGTCAGGAGCCCACAGAGCTCTCAAAACCACCATTTGAGCTAAAAAATGTCCAGGGTGCAGCTCCCCAGGACTTTGGGGGAAAGCTGAGCCTCTTGCACACGAGGGCCAGAAAGAGATGGCCCTGGATGTTCTCCTTCTCACTCTGTGGCCTGCAGATTAGAGGCCCTCCCAGCCTCCAGCTCCAGGGGGCCATTGGGACCATGCTATTGACTTGGAAGGTCACACCCCATGTTTGCACAATGCGGCCTGGCAGGCCGGATGTGGCCTCCTTTCCCAGCAGGCTCGTGCCAGATGGCTCCATTTCTATGGGGTGCATTTCAGGCCTCCTCACTATTATCAGCGTCTCACTTTCAGCTGCTGGATCAGGGGCAGGATTCTTCCCTTCCTCCCTCTGCCCCATCATTGGGTGTTTGTTTTCACTGGCAGCCTGGATTCCAGAGGTGAGCCACCTCCTGTCCTGGTGAAGGCTTCTCCCAGCCTGATGCTCAGACTCACCCCACATCGCCTCAGTTAGAACCCAACTCTTGCCTCCCAGTCTCAACCCCAAATGAATCTGTCTTGAGTGAGGGGTGGGAGGTGAGGAAGGGGCTAGGTAATAACTATCCAGTCCATGCCACCCACAATTGAAGAAAAAATCTTTCCTGCAGTGATGACTAGCACACCAGGAAAGACAGAAGGGAAGGAGAAGAAAATGGTAGAGAGGGAAGAAGCAAAGATTTACCCTGGAATCATGAACACCGGATTTACAAAATCTGCCATGCTCCCACCCCCCGCTACTCCTTCACTTGTGCAGTGGCCCCTCCTGCTGTGCCCTTTCCCCTCTCCTTCCTGAAGCTGCCCTAGGACATCAGCTGTCACAGTCCTTCCTTCCTGACCATTCCTTCCCAAATGGACGGGGGGCAGGGGCTGTGAGCACTCCCCACCATATCCAGGTCAGCACAACTTCCTTATGTTAGATGAACTCCTCACAACGGGGATGGGGGGCATTTCATCTTTGAATAAACAAACAAACAGAGAATTCTTTCATCAAAGAGCTCCAAAAGAAGCCTGTCAGGGGGAAGGGCCGTTTAGCAGCTGGTCCCTTTCCCTCCCCTCCCAGGTTTTTGTCCTCACTGGCAATGCTCTTTTGTTCTCAGTGCCACCAAGTCACCTGGTCCGCCTTGTTCTGCCCAGGTGTGGGCTGCACCTCCACTGTCCCCCTTTGCAGGACTCAGGCTGGAATTCTCTAAAAATAATCCCAAAGAAAATCAACAAAATGAACAAAGAGAACACAAACAGCTGCAGGACAGATGCACTGACTGAGTGCCGGTACCTAATCCGAAAATGACCAAAGTCTCACCACCCCTGGGCCAGCCAGGCCTGGGTTCCTCCCTGCCCATTCCGTCCCCCACTAGAAAAGACATTCTCAAGTAAAGCTCTTTTGATGCTCTCCTGCCCTTCTCTTCTCTCCACCCTCTAGCCAGGCACAGGGGGTAAGAGAAAGGGCAGGAGGTGTTCAGAGTGCAGCAAACAGCTGGCCTTGTGTCTGAGCTAGGGTCAAAGGGGAGGCGGGCCCCTAAGTCTCTTGGTCACTCAGTGTGGCCTTTGGAGAAGGGAGGTATCCATAGAGGGGGACCTAGGGTGTGGAGGGGAGCTGGTGAAACTAGGCTTGGAGCCAAGGCCAAGGTCTAGATGTTGGGAGCAGGAGCCTGGTTCCACCTCTGCCTTTGTCACTCCGGCCACGTCCCCATCTTTTCTGGGCCTCAGCTTCCCCATTGGTAAAAGCAGTGAGTTTAAGTAGGTGATCTCCAAAGTCACCTACTCACTTCTAGCACTTGGAAATTTTTCAATTTTCCAATTTCAACCACCAGTTCCCCGAGGTAAGAAAACACCAGTCCACTTAGATGGGTCTCATATATGGTACCTTGGTGTAAAGGCATCAACTCCCAACAGCTAACTTCCTGAATGTTGACCAGGTGCCAGAAACAACTGCAGCTACTTTACATGTGTTGACTCATTTCTTCCTCACAAGATCCCTGAGCAGAAAGGCCTAGTCTCCCCATCTCACAAAAGAGAAAACTCATGCACAAAGAGGTTAAGACCATCCCAGGGTGGTAAGTAAAAAGATCGGCTTCAGGCAGTGTGGCTCCAGGGTCTGTGCTCTGATCCCCTAAACTACTTCTTCATAATGTGTGACTATAATATCTATCAGAGGCACAACAGCCAAAAGGTGGAAACAACCCACATGTCCATCAACAGATGAATGGATAAACAAAATGTGGTATATCCACACAATGGAATACTATTATTCCTTAAAGAGGAATGAAATTCTGATATGTGCTACAACATGGATGAACCTTGGAAACATTATGCTAAGTAAAATAAGCCAGACACAACAGGACAAATATTGTATGATCCCACTTACATGAAATATCTGGACTAGACAAATTCACAGAGACAGAGAACAGACTAAAGATTACCAGGGGCTGAGGGGAGGGGAGAATAGGGAGTTATTGCTTAATTGGCACAGAATTTCTGTTTGGGATGATGAAAAGTTCTAGAAATGGATAGTGAAGATTGCTGCACATTATATATGTATTTAATGCCACTGAATTGTACACTTAAAAATGGTTACGATGGTGAATGTTCTATGTTAAAAATTTTTTAAAAATATCTGTAACAGAATAGACACTGCTTATTGAGCACCTGCTATGCCCCTACTGCAGTAGGTGCTTTATGTATCACCTCGTTCAGCCTTTACAACAACCCTGTGCACTAGGCTATGGTGACATTCCACCTAATTTATAGGCAAGGACACCAAGGTTCAGAGAATAAATTCCCCAAGGACTCACAAGCAGTAAGTGGTAGAGCTGATATATAAACCCAGGTAATGCTGACAGCAAACTCAGAGAAGAGGGTAGAGAGAAACTTGAGCAGGCTAGGAACAAGCTGAGACGAACCAGGGTGTGGGGCTTCTCACATCCCTCCTGTGCTGGCCAGGTTCCACAAAACCCACGTTCGTCTTTCTCACATCCCTTTCTGCATTTGTTATGCTTTTTTCCCCCCTGTATTTTAGCCAACTAACGCCTTCCTGCCTCACCCCTCCACATCACCACCTCTGCCTATGTCTGCCCAGGACACCTCCTCAGCACAGCAGGACAACCTGTCAGGATTTGCGGCAGGGAGAGGGCTCAGAGCCCATCAGTGTTTATTCTGTGCTGAGCAAGACAGGGGCCCAGATCTCCACTAAAGGTGACCCCTGAGCAAGCAAATCCCCCCCTCTGGGAGTTCTGCTGGGGCCAGGGGTCCTGGTGGGGCCAGGGGCAGCTGGCTGTTGACTGACTGTCTGCAGAAGAACCTTAGGGAGGCTGTGCAGGTGACTCCATGGGGTGCCAGGCCTTGGTAGGCACCAGTTTATCCCAGTCAGGGCTGCAGGTTTCCTCTGCCTCGTAAATAACAATAACAACAACAAAATATGCACATGCAACTTTGCATTCAGGTCACCCAGGAAAGCCAAGCACACCTAGATCCAGGCCACCACACTCCTGTCCATTTATAGCCTCCTGAGGCATTAGCCTAGCCATGAAGTTCACGTGGAGGCACAAAGCATCCTTCCTCATATGGGAAGGTTCAGGCAAAAGTGCCAGACGCCAAAGGTTGTGACTGTCAGGGTTGGAGGGGATTTTGTGTGCACCCCACGACTTGGTTTCTCTAGCCCGAATCCCCCTAGACATTTCCCTGGCATCCTGCTCCTCCAGGCCCTGCGCCCAGCCAATGACTGTAAATCCCTAGAAGATGTTCACTGATGATCTGGAATCCCTCTCAGGGGACCCTGAACAAATAACACTGACCCAAGAAGTGAAATCCATGGGATTCCAGACCTCAGGCACAGTATGGAGGAAAGATTTTTAAGCAGACGAGTCTTCCCAAATACCCCTTTAATCATGTTCAGTAAGACTGACCCCTACCAGTGGGCAGATTTAAAGAATAGGCTCCCCGCGATAGTGAGAGGCCCGCGCACCGCGATGAAGAGTGCCCCCCACTTGCCACTTGCCGCAACTAGAGAAAGCCCTCGCACAGAAACGAAGACCCAACACAGCCATAAATAAATAAATAAATTAAAAAAAAAAAAAAAAAAAAAGAATAGGCTCCCATGCTCTCGGGAGAGTCAATGTGGCATAACAGAGTGGACTCTGGTGTCAAACTTCCAGAGTCTAACTCCCGATCTGCCACTAACCAGATGGGTGATCTTGAGACAGTTGTGGCTAAATATTCCTTCTTTATAAACTAGAAACAATAATAATGCTTACCTCAGAATATTGAAGAGAACCAAATGGGATGAAGCACATAAACTATTGAGGACAGTGCCTGGCACAAAGGTCCTATTCAATAAATATTAGCTAACATTATTATGCAAACAGATATTGGTAGTCAATTGTGGCATCTTTGCCCCTGAAACCCTGGGAGTCAAAAGACTCCTTCTCAATGCAGCATAGCAGTTAGCTACTACCAACTGGCCAGGGCATTGCATCTAAGACAAGATCTATTTGCAACCATTGCCCGATTTTTTCTCCACTGGGTTTATTGCCCTTCCCCTCTCTGTGAGCTGGGACTCCTCTACTTCTCCACCCTGTCTCCTATTATGCCAATTCTAGGACCACCCTCCTCATAACACGTACATGCACTTTAGATGCAAAACTGATCCCTGATTTCCCCATGCACAATTTTATTTATTTATTTATTTATTTATTTATTTATTTATTTATGCCGCGTCAGGTCTTAGTTGCAGTGGGCAGGTTCTCTAGCTGTGGGGTGTGGGCTCTCTAGTTGTGGCGTGTGGGCTCCAGAGTGCGTGGGCTCTGTAGTTGTGGTGCCCAGGCTTAGTTGCCCTACAGAATGTGGGATCTTAGTTCCCTGACCAGGGATCAAGCCCGCATTCTCTGCTTTGGAAGGCGGATTCTTAATCACTGGACCACCAGGGAAGTCCCTTTCCCATGCACAATTTTAAACAGCTTTATTGAAATATAATTCATAACTATATGATTCACCCATTTAAAGTGTACAATTCAATGGCTTTTAGTATGTACAGAGCTGTACATATATCACCACAGTCAATTTGAGCATATTTTCATTACCCCCCCAAAAAACTCTTACACCTCTTACCCATCACCTCCAAAAATTTCCTTCCCCCATCCTACCAGTCCTAGGCAACCACTAATTACCTTTTGTCTTTATAGATTTGCTTATTGTAGGCACTTCATATAAATAGAATCATATAATATGTGGTCCTTTGTGACTGGCTTCTTTCACTTAGCATAATGTTTTCAAGGTCCATCCACATGGTAGCATGTATCAATACTTTATTTTTATTGCTGAAAAATATTCCATTGTATGAATATAATACATTTTATTTATTTATTATAAATTTGTTTATTTTATTTATTTACTTTTGGCTGCGTTGGGTCTTTGTTGCTGCACGCGGGCTTTCTCTAGTTGAGGTGCGTGGGCTTCTCATTGCAGTGGCTTCTCTTCTTGCGGAGCACGGGCACTAGGCACACGGGCTTCAGTAGTTGTGGCACGCAGGCTCAGTAGTTGTGGCTCGAGGGCTCTAGAGTGCAGGCTCAGTAGCTGTGGTGCATGGGCTTAGCTGCTCCGCAGCATGTGGGATCTTCCCAGACCAGGGCTCGAACCTGTGTCCCCTGCATTGGCAGGCGGATTCTTAACCACTGCACCACCAGGGAAGCCCCATACATTTTATTTATTGACTCATCCATTGGTGGACATTTGGTTTGTTTCCACTACTATGAATAATGCTGCTATGAACATTTACGTTGAAGTTTTTGTGAGGACATATGTTTTCACTTCTTGGATAGATATCTAGGAGTGGAATTGTTGGGTAATATGATAACTCTATGTTTAACCATTTCAGAAACTGCCAGAATGTTTTCCAAACAAGCTGTACCATTTTAAATTTCCACCAGCAGTGTATGAGGGTTTTATTTCTCCACTTCCCCACCAACACTTGTTATCATCTGTATTTTCGATTAAACCTGTCCTAGAGGGTGTAAAATGCTAACTCATTGTGGTTTTGATTTGCATTTCCTGATGGCTAATGATGCTGAACATCTTCTCTCAGGCTTATTGGTCATTTGTATATATTCATTGGAGAAATATCTATTCAGACCCTTTGCCCATTTTTAAATTAGCTTATTTGTCTTTTTTATTATTGAGTTGTAAGAGTTCTTTATATATTCTAAATACAAGTCCCTTATCAGATGTATGATTTGCAAAAATATTCTCCCACTCTGTGGGTCGTTTTTTCATTTTTTTGATGGTATCTTTTGAAGCACAAAAGTTTTAAATTTTGAAGCCATTTTAAGTAAGGTAGGAGTTCAACTTCATTCTTATACATGTGGCTCTCCAGGTGTCCCAGCACCATTTGAAAGACTTTTCTTTCCCCAATTTAATTGTCTTGGCACCCTTGTCAAAGATCAGTTGACCGTAAAGTTGAGGGTTTATTTCTGGACTCTCAATTCCATTCCATTGATCTATTATATTTATCCATATGCCAGTACCACACTGTCTTGATGACTAAGCTTTGTAGTAAGTTTTGAAATCTGGCAGTGTGAATTCTCCAACTCTGTTCCTCATTTTCAAGATTATTTTGACTAATCTGAGTCCCTTGCATTTTCATATGAATTTTAGGATCAGCTTGTCAATTTCTGCAATGAAATCAGCTGGAATTTTGATAGAAATTATGTTGAATCTGTGGATCAATCTGGGGAGTATTGCCATCTTAAAATGTCTTCCAGTCCATAAACATGAGATGAATTTCCATTTATTTAGGTCTTCTTTAATTTCTTCCAACAACGTTTTGTAGTTTTCAGAGTATAAATTTTGTATTTCTTTTGTCAAATTTATTTCTAAGTACTTTATTATTTTGACACTATTGTAAGTGGAATTGTTTTTAATTTCAGTTTCAGTTTACTCATTTTTACTGTAAAGAAATAAATTGATTTTTGTATATTGATCATGTATCCTGCAACTTTGCTGAACTCACTTATTAGAGATAATAGTTTTTTTTGTGAATTGTTTAGGGTGTTCTCTATATAAATCATGTCATCTGAGAATAGAGATAGTTTTACTTCTTCCTTTCTAATTTTTATGTCTTTTACTTCTTTTCTTGCCTTATTTCCCTGCATAGAACTTCCAGTACAATGTTGTATAGAAGTGACAAGAGTAGACAACCTTGTCTTGTTTTGAATCTTAGGAGAAGAGCTTTAAGTCTTTTACCACTAAGTAGAATGTTAGCTGTGGGGATTTGTAGATGCTCTTAGTCAGATTGAGGAAGTTCCCTTCTATTCCTAGTTTGTTAAATTTTTTTATCATTAAGCAGTGTTGAATTTTGTCTAATGCTTTTTCTCTGTCTATTGAGATGATCATGGAGTTTTTGTCCTTTAATCCATTGATGTGGTGTATTACAATTCATTTTCAGATGTTACACCAACCTTGTGTTCCTGGGGTAAAGCCTACTTGGTCATGGTGTATAATCCTTTTTATACATTGCTAGATTTGATTTGCTAGTATTTTGTTGAGGGTCTTTGTATCTGTACTCGTAATAAGTATTGGTCTGTAGTTTTCTCATGAAATCTTTGTCTGGTTTTGGTATCGTGGTAATACTGGCTTCACAGAATGAGTTGGGAAGTGTTTCCTCCTCTTTTATTTTTGGAAGAGTCTGTGAAGAATTGGTATTATTTAAATGTGTAGTAGAATTCACCAATGAAGTCAGTTTTGGTAGTTTTTGCCTCTCTAGGAATTTATCAATTTCACTAAATTAATATACTGTCATATATTTGTTCATAGTACTACATTTGTTTTATTTCTGGAAAGTCTGTGATGATATCCCTTCTTTAACTTCTGATTTTAGTAAGTTGATTCCTTTCTCTTTTTTTCTTCATCAGTCTAGTTAAAGTCTTGTCAATTTTTTTATCTTTCCAAAGAACCAACTTTTACTTTTGTTGATTTTCTCTATTGTCTTTTTAGCCTCTATTTCATTAGTTTATCCTCTAATATTTACATTTTCTTCTTTCTGTTTTCTTTGTGTTTAGTTTTCTCTTCTTTTCCTAATGCCTTAAGGTGGAGCATCCAGTTATTTGAGATCTTTCTTCTTTTTTAGTGGAAGCATCTACAGCTATAAAACTTCCTCTAAGCATTGCTTTAATACGCTATGTTTCATTTACACTCAAATATCTTCTAGTTTCCCTACGATTTCTTCTTTGATCCATTGGTTTTTCAATAGTATGTTGTTTAATTTCTGCATATTTGTGAATTTCCTAATTTTTTCTATTATTAACTTCCAAGTTCATGCTATTATGATTAGAGAACATACTTTGTATAATTTCAATCCTTTTCAATTTATTGAGCTTTATTTTACAGCCTAGCATATGGTCTATCCTGGAGAATGTTCCATGTGTGCTTAAGAAGAATGTTTATTCTGTTTCCTTTCAGCAAGGTAGTCTATAGATGTCTGTTACCTATACATGGTTTATCTAAGTTCTCATTAGTTCCCATTCTTAGAGTGTCTTTCCCTTTATCTCCATGGTACTAAAGTGTATCCTTTACTCAAAGCATAGAGTAAATCTTACTTCAAATGCTGTGTAAGCTGCTATGGACAATTAAAAATAAGGAAAAACTTATGCATTCATTATTAATGCTGAATAACAAATTACCCCAAAACTTAGTAGCTTTAAACAACAAACATTTGTTATCTCAGATTCTATGGCTCAGGAATCCAGGAGCAGCTTAGCTGGATGGCTCTGAATCAGCATCTCTCATAAGGTAGCAGCCAGACTCTCAGCCAGGGCTACAGTCATCTCAAAGCTTGACTGGGGGAGGATCTGCTTCTGAGATCATTTATGTGGCTATTGGCAGTCCTCAGTTTCTTGCTGGCTGTTGGCTGGAGATTTCAGTTTCTTGCCACATGAGCCACTTGCTTGCTTCTCCCAGAGCAAGTGATCCAAGAGTGGGCCAGAAGGCAAGGAAACACCCAAGATGGAAGCCATAGTCTTTTATAACCTAATCTCAGAAGTGAGATTCTGCCATATGCTATCAGTCACACAGACAAACTCTGTACCAGAGTCTACACAGGATGTAAATACTAGGAGGAAGGGATTATTGGGGGCCATTCTGAAGGTTGGCTGCCAGAGTTTACAAATAATTTGTTTGAAGCAGCATAACACTGATCCCTAAATCTAATAAATGGCACAAAAAAGAAAACTACAGGTCAATCTCACTAATGAATTATTGAGGCAAAATTCATAAATTATTATTATTATTATTTTTTAAACATCTTTATTGGAGTATAATTGCTTTACAATGGTGTGTTAGTTTCTGCTTTATAACGAAGTGAATCAGTTATACATATACATATGTTCCCATATCTCTTCCCTCTCATAAATAAATTATTAACAAACAGATTCATGTGGCACCTTTTAAGAATACCCATATGTAAGTGGGGGTTTATCTTGGGAATGCAAGGATGGTTCAATATTCATAAATCTGTTAATATGATTCACCATATTAAAAGATCCAAGGAGAAAAATTAATCATTTCCATAGATGCTTAAAAGGCATTTGAATAAAATTCAACATTCGTTTCAATTCAACATTCATTTCAATGAATTCAGATTCGTTTCATAAATTCTTAATACAAGAGGGTGTTGGGCTGCACCCCACAGGCCTGCAAGCCCTGTGCTTGCCCAGCCTCAAGACCAAAGAAAGAGCCTGGAGTCAGCGACAGAGACATCAATGGTTTAATGGATGGGGGAGTTTACACGTCAGAAACAAGGTCTTGGAGTGACACCCTACCATGTGGCAGACAGAGGGTAGGACATGGCAGCAGTCTTCTCTCCTGGGGGGAGCAGAAGGTTACCAGTTATAGGCGGAACTGACATCAGGTTGGCTCACAGTTTACCAGGGAAACTAGCAGAGGAGCACGCCCCTCAACGCCCCTTTGATAAGCTATCATGGTGGAGATATTCTGATTTAAAGATTAGAACAATCACTAGCTAGGATGGGGTCAATTATGTAGGAAGGTCAGTCATGTGAGTAGGGTGTAGGTGAAGCAGTCACGGGTCAAGCAGGGGATGTACAGAGAGCAAGAGAACAGCCATCTTGGGTGGCCTGATCATACAGAGGAATAGATGGATTCTTCCTTGGTGTGATAAAATATCTTTCCCAAAAGTTAGCATCTTGCCTAAAGGGAAAACAATAAAAGCAGTTCCATTATAGTTAGGTAAAAAGAAAAGGGTGCCCATTATCATTATTATTTTAAAAGCTCTGGAGAATTATGGCTTTCTCAGGGTATATGCCCAGTAGTGGGATTGCTGGGTCATATGATAGTTTTCTATTTTTAGTTTTTTAAGGAACCTTCATACTGTTCTTCATAGTGGCTGTATCAATTTACATTCCCACCCACAGTGCAAAAGGGTTCCCTTTTCTCCACACCCTCTCCAGCATTTATTGTTTGCAGATTTTTTTGATGATGGCCATTCTGACTGGTGTGAGGTGATACCTCATTGAAGTTTTGATTTGCAGTTCTCTAATGATTAGTGATGTTGAGCGTTCTTTCATGTGATTGTTGGCAATCTGTATATCTTCTTTGGAGAAATGTCTATTTAGGTCTTCTGCCCATTTTTGGATTGGGTTGCTTGTTTTTTGATATTGAGCTGCATGAGCTGCTTGTAAATTTTGGAGATTAATCCTTTGTCAGTTGCTTTGTTTAAAAATATTTTTTCCCATTCTGAGGGTTGTCTTTTTGTCTTGTTTATGGTTTCCTTTGCTGTGCAAAAGCTTTGAAGTTTCATTAGGTCCCATTTGTTTATTTTTGTTTTTATTTCCATTTCTCTAGGAGGTGGGTCAAAAAGGATCTTGCTGTGATTTATGTCATAGAGTGTTCTGCCTATGTTTTCCTCTAGAGTTTTATAGTGTCTGCCCTTGCATTTAGGTCTTTAATCTGTATTGAGGTTATTTTTGTGTATGGTGTTAGGAAGTGTTCTAATTTCATTCTTTTCCATGTAGCTGTCCAGTTTTCCCAGCACCACTTATTTAAGAGGCTGTCTTTTCTCCATTGTATATTCTTGCCTCCTTTGTCTAAGATAAGGTGACCATATGTGCATGGGTGTATCTCTGGGCTTTCTATCCTGTTCCATTGATCTATATTTCTGTTTTTGTGCCAGTTCCATACTGTCTTGATTACTGTAGCTTTGTAGTGTAGTCTGAGGTCAGGGAGCCTGATTCCTCCAGCTCTGTTTTTCTTTCTCAAGATTGGTTTGGCTATTCGGGGTCTTTTGTGTTTCCATACAAATTGTGAAATTTTTTGTCTTAGTTCTGTGAAAAATGCCATTGGTAGTTTGATAGAGATTGCACTGAATCTGTAGATTGCTTTCGGTAATATAGTCATTTTCACAATGTTGATTATTCTAATCCAAGAACATGGTATATCTCTCCCTCTGTTTGTATCATCTTTAATTTCTCTCATCAGCGTTTTATAGTTTTCTGCATACAGTCTTTTGTCTCCTTAGGGAGGCTTATTCCTAGGTATTTTATTCTTTTTGTTGCAATGGTAAATGGGAGTGTTTCCTTAACTTCTCTTTTGGATTTTTCATCATTACTGTATAGGAATGCATATACCCTGAGAAAACCATAATTCAAAAAGAGACATGTACCACAATGTTCATTGCAGCACTATTTACAATAGCCAGGACATGGAACCAAGCTAAATGTCCATCGACAGATGAATGGATAAAGAAGATGTGGCACATATATACAATGGAATATTACTCAGCCATAAAAAGAAATGAATTGACTTATTTGTAGTGAGGTGGATGGGCCTAGAGTCTGTCATACAGAGTGAAGTCAGAAAGAGAAAAACAAATACCGTATGCTAACACATATATATGGAATCTAAAAAAAAATACGGTTCTGACGAACCTAGGGTCAGGACAGGAATAAAGATGCAGACGTAGAGAATGAACTTGAGGACACGGGGAGGGGGAAGGGTAAACTGGGACGAAGTGAGAGAGTAGCATTGACATATATATACACTACCAAATGCAAAATAGATAGCTAGTGGGAAGCAGCTGCACTGCACAGGGAGATCAGTTCGGTGCTTTGTGACCACCTAGAGGGGTGGGATAGGGAGGGTGGGAGGGAGGCGCCAGAGGGAGGGGATATGGAGATATATGTATACGTATAGCTGATTCACTTTGTTATACAGCAGAAACTAACACAAGATTGTAAAGCAATTATACTCCAATAAAGATGTTAAAAAACATAAAAATAAAAATTAAGTCATGGGGAAAAAAAAGAGAAAGCTCTGGAGATAGTAGCCAATAAAATTATGCAACAGAAAGAAGTTGGAGGTGTAAAATTTGAAAATAAGAGGCAAAGTTATCAAGATTTGTAAATGACATGATTGTATATCTTGAAGACCTAAGAGAACCAACTGAGAAACTGCTGCAAACAAGAGAATTTGGTAATGAAGCAGCAATATTTTGTTTATAATAAGAAATATATATTTGGTCTTCATCTCATTTCTGGTATAGAGCTCCTAAAACCTTTAGAATTTTCTAAGTGATTACAGCCATAAAAGTGTCTTTTGTTATGTTACTGAGGTGACTTAGGGCCTCACCTAAGGATGGGGGCTTGTTGCTAGGAGAACCAACCATGTGGATAAGGCACTGAAAATTTCAGTCCCGTACCTGACCTCCAGGGAGAGGAGAGGGGCTGGAGGCTGAATGGATTGCCAATAGCCAACAGTCTAATCAATCATAATTATGTAGTGAAGCTTTGATAAAAACCCAAAAGCACAGAGCCTCCAGGTTGGTGAACACATGGAGATTTGGGGAGACTAGCATGCTCAGAGAGAGCATGGAAGCCCTGCACCCTTGCCCTACACCTTACCCTATGCTCTTCCCTCTGGCTGTTCCTGAGTTATATCCTTTTATAATACACCTGTGAGTTATTAAGTAAAATCTGAGTCTGTGAACCGCTCTAGTAAGCTAATCAAACCTGCGAAGGAGGTTGTGGAAACCTCCCATCTATAACCAGTCAGTTGGAAGTACAGGTGGCAACCTAAACTTGAAACTGGTGTCTGAAGTCCAAGGAAAAGTTCATGGAAACCTCTAATATGTACCCATTAAGATAGAAGCACAGGTAACAAACTGGGCTTGCACTGGCATTTGAAGTTGGGGGGTGGGGGACAGTCTTATAAGACTGAACCCTCAACCTGTGGAATCTGATGCTATCTCCAGGTAGACAGTGTCAGAATTGGGTTGAATTCTCTGACACCCTGCTGGTGTCTGAGAACTGCTTGGTGGTGTGTGGGGAACCCCCCCCACACACACACATAAACACGCACATTGGAATTGGGTCCAAGAATCCAAAAGAGAAGCCAATTACAAAATTAATGTATGGTAAACAATAGCTTTTATACATAAAAGTATCAACCAGTTAGAAGATATAGTGGAAGAAAAGAGTGTATTTTCAGTATCGATTAAAGTATAAAATAGCTGGGAATAACCTTTAAAATGTGCAAGAAATGTATGAAGAAAACTTTAACATACAAAAGGGACTTGAAAAAATGAAAAGGTATACCATAATCTTAGATTGGAAGATTCATCACTGTAAAAATATCAATTCTCCACTCAGTTATTTTCTAAATCTAACACTATCTCAATAAAGATAACCACAGGACTCGTGTGAAACTAGAAAAGCTGATTGTAGAAGTAAACAATCAAGCATAGTTATGAAAATTGGGGACAGGAGAATAAGGAGCAAACTTTGGAGTGAGAATCCAGAAATCAGGGCTCTAGTCCAGCTCTGCCCTCATAAATTGAAGGACCATTCATCACTTCTGTTGGGGTTTCAGTTTCCTCATCAGCAAAGTGAAGCACCCAGGCTCTAGAATGTTCTTTTTTTTTTTTTTTTTAAACACATGAACTTTTTTTTTTTTTATTTTTATTTATTTATTTATTTATTTATGGCTGTGCTGGGTCTTCGTTTCTGTGCGAGGGCTTTCTCCAGTTGCGGCAAGTGGGGGCCACTCTTCATCGCGGTGCACGGGCCTCTCACTATCACGGCTTCTCTTGTTGCGGAGCACAGGCTCCAGACGCACAGGCTCAGTAATTGTGGCTCACGGGCCTAGCTGCTCTGCAGCATGTGGGATCTTCCCAGACCAGGGCTCGAATCCGTGTCCCCTGCATTGGCAGGCAGATTCTCAACCACTGCGCCACCAGGGAAGCCCCAGGCTCTAGAATGTTCTGATTGATTCTGTTATAAGAATACTCAAATACCCCAGACTTGGTTGGAGCTATGTCTATTCTAAACAGGTCCAGGACAACTTGGCTCAGCAAAGCACCTAAGTATGGTAGTTTCTGGGGTACCAGCTTCACCCTATGCTAAAAAGTGTTCCTACTCTTACCTTTACCCACATCCTTTCTCTGGTATGGCTCCCTGGGATTTAGTCAGTTGATTTGACCTGGCCTGTCCCTCCATTACCTTCCCACTGAGGAAGTAAGCAGTGTATTTGGATCTTGGTGTAGCTCCTATTAGATCCTTTCTTAGGAGCCAATTTGAAAAGTAAAAGTAAGAAGATGGGGTGCACAGAGACCCCTCAGAGGGAGGATGAACTACCCAGCGGAAAGAAAAGAGAACACAGAGACACAGAGAACAAACACCGGGCATTTTAGCCCCAGAGAGTCCATTCTGAGAGGATCATTGCCATTGGGCCTGGTAGAGAGAAATGGATGCTCAAACAGAGAGCCCAGAGGAAGGCACAAGACCTATACCCAGACTCAGGTGGAATTAATTGATCAACATCTTCATCTATGAAACAACAAGTGCATAATGGACTGAACTCAGTATTTATTGCCTTGAATAGAGAAGAATAATTTGCACAAGAAGAAAAGAAAAACTTCTCCTCTACCCAGTCAGGAAGGGGAAGAAGAGGCTTGGTTAGGATGTGCTTTCTCCAAAATCCAGAGAAGTCACAGGAGAGGGAGATGGGGGAGGATGGCCAGAGAGCAGTGAGGAAGACTTCACATGAAGAGAGAGAAGGGTAGAGGAATTGGGGAAGAAAGATACTAGCCCAGGATGGCCAAGCCCCATGAAGGTTCTGTGAGTGGGCTGACATAAAGTACATTGAACAACAGGGGGTGGGACGATGCCCCAGTACCAGGTCCAAGCATGGGAGTTTTTGAAGCAACTCTCTGGGAACTAGTATAATTCCCTATGATATAATTGCAGGGCTTCAAAGGAGCTCAGAGTTTGACCACTTCCAAGCATTCTCCATCCACCCTCAGAAATGTAAATCATGCTGTATTATTGCCTGTGGCCAGGCAATGGTTTGAGTTCAGGTCAACTCAAGTAATTGCTAAACTATTACCACGAGTCCAGCCCCACACTAAGGGCATGGTGACCAAAAGGAAGTCAGAGCAGGGTCCTTGCTATTAAGGAGTTTATAGCTGGAAAAACACAAATTCCATATTGGAAAATCATATGATTCATATTACTCACCCAAGTCCCCAGTGAAATGTAAATGGGTGAAAAAGTGAGTGAGGTAAGAGTTCAGAGGGAACAGAGAAAGACAGTGGGCTGGTGGCCAGGGAGAACTTCACAGAAAAGGTGGAACTTGACACCAATATGCATCTGTGAGAATTTAAGATCCCTCTTCCTTCCTCCCTGCCCCAAGCTACAAGGGGTCCAAGCTGGAGCCCAGGAGTGGAAGAAGCAGCTTCTCTTCTGGAAGCTTAGAGGTGACACTCTAAGTGAGAACTTTTTCCTATCCTATCTTTTTCAGTGCTGTTTATTTGAAAAGGGAATAGATTTTCCTGTTCCAACAGCCAAAAACCCAAAAATAAATCAAGAAAGGAATGGCAAGGATGGACCTGGAAATGAAGTTAAAATATCTAGGCTTGGTGAAGACACCATGAAATGGTTTTCTCCTCATAGTGGCTGCTCAACTTATAGGGACGGCGGACCAGATTGCTCTAATGGATCTGGGGACATATTCTTCTCCCTGACAACCCTGCCCACCCCTCTTCCCACACCATTTCCTCCAAAAGCCTTTTGCAGATGGTACCTCTCAGTTCCCAAAACCAGTCTGGAGCAGTGATTAAAAGATCAAAATTCCAGGAATCATTTTTTTCTTCTTGTACACCTTGGCAAATGCTTAAGCTACACTGAGACACAGTGAATCATTTAAGAATGACAATCAAGATGCTGGAGAAAAATTAAGAATTCCACTAGGCATGGGGCCAGTCCTCAAAAAAGTGGTTGTTTGGGAAAAGGTAGGATTCTGTGAAGACACTGGGAACCCTTCCTCCCCATAGGTGCTCAGACCTCCCTCTTGCCTTTCCCCATTTTACAAGGACAGGAATCATTTACATTACTACCAGTTTTCTTCATATTACAGGGTTGTAACATAGCCTGGAAAAAAGAAATAACGAAAGACTCAGGACGTTATTAGATCCACTAACCCTGAAGAGTCCTTTATACAATACCCCACATTCCACTGAAAGGATTCCCAGTGTCCTTTTGCCCATTTTGGTCTTTCAAAATTTTTCCTAACACTCAAGAAGCTCTCCCAGAATGAGGGGAAAAAGACAAAGAGATTAAATCTCTTTGATTAAATCTCTTTGTCTTTAAAAAGACAAAGAGATTTAAACATACAATCGAGTTTAAATAATTATTGTAAATATCATTTCAAAGCATGTAAGGTAAACATCAATTAATTTTTGAAAGAGAGTATAATGTAAAATGTTAATAATAGTAATACATTGTTTCCCCATATCCCAGATCACACAACACACACACACAGAAGATGTGCATAAGAAAGGATAGAAGGAAGTCAAAGAATGAAAATGTCTTCGTGTTACACATGGCTATTTAGCATTTTTTTATTCTTAGCACTGGTATTTAGAAGAAATATGGATTCAAGCACATTTACTGATAGTTTTTATAATTGATAAAACAATCTGTGGTGTGTGTGTATGTGTGTGTGTGTGTGTGTGTGTGTTTATGTGAGAGAGAGAAAGAGAGGGAGAGAGAAAGCACACACAAGAGAGAGCAGCTAGTTCCCTTCCCTTTAATTTGATAGGAGGTCATTTTTCCCCTTAGCTTTACTGAGGTATAACTGACAGATAAAAAGTATATATATTTAAGGTGTACAACTGATGATTTGATATATGTATACATTGTGAAATAATTACTACGTTAAAGCTAATTAACATATCCATCACCTCACGTACTTACCATTTTCTTTTCTTTTTCTGTGTGTGTGTGTGTGTGTGTGTGTGTGTGTGTGTGTGTGTGTGGTGAGAACACTTAGGATCTTCCCTCTTAGCAAATTTCAAGTATAGAGTACGTACAGTCTTATTAACTATCGTCACCATGCTGTACATTAGATCCCCAGAAGTTATGTTGCATAACTGAAACAGTGCCACGTGACCACCATCTTCCCATTTCCCCCATGAGGTCACTTCTAAAGAATCTGTCCTGTGTCCCCACAGTTATCTCAGTTCTTTCACATTTCCCTAGCCCTGCAGGCCTCCATTTCTGGTTTCACGTGCCTTCATATCCAGCTTTGTACATTCTCGAGGGCAAAGGGGAAGGGAGGAGGTATAGGAGGAGAGAAGTGGACAGTGGATGATGCGGCTCTGCTCTGGATACTTTGCCCTCTCCGACATCACAGCCTAAATTGAGCTGAGCTGGGGTTGGGGGCGGGGAGAGGTACACACTATGAAGATACTTCCCAGCCCTTTGTGCTGGGCTGTTTCCAATTTTTTGTTATTATCAGTAACACAGTAGTGAACATCTTTATACATGTTTTAGCTTCAAAACTTGTATTATTTCTGTCCAAGGATATGGAGTGAGACTTCCCCTCTTACCCCCAGAAAGCAACCAGGACTCAACACTAAGACCGAGGAAGTATGAAGTGCCATGCTATGGCAGGCAGCCATGCTATGGTTGGTTCCCAGTGATCGTTGCTTCCTGGTATTCACACCCTTATCTAAAGTGAAGGATATAATTAATAATCATTCTGTAAGTCTAAGTAGAGCCTTTTTGATATAATTTCTAGAAACCCAAGAAAATGAATAAGTGCAATGACATTTATTCAAAGTAAGTTTTCCCAGTTAGTTGATTCTCCATTCTTTGCATTCAGCTAAATAGATGGAGGACCTAATTGAACTGTCAGCTCATAGATCATTAAAAATAATTTTTGATGATAGGTCACCATGTGATTTTGGTATACAACTGGGAAAGAGTTCAAAAATTGCTATAATAAAACTCTTTCTATTCCCACCATATTTCTGTGAACACATTTTCTCAGCATGTATATCTACAAGAAAGGAAAATGGGAATAGAACTGAAGCTAAACACTGTCTTAGTCTAACAATAAATAACACTTATCCATGGATATAGGAGCAAACAAAAAAGAAAGCCTTCCCATGTCATGAAGAGATACATTTACAATAACAATGTATTTTTGTTATTTATTAAAATTTGTATTACATTTATGGTATTTTGATCAATTGTATAATAAAATTATTTTAATGCATAATCTAGAAAAGTTTTTTTAACATTTAGAGGTTATAGTCACAGGAGTTTTTTTAATGTTAACTTTAATATATACACACATTTTAATTTTTTTATACACACATTTTTATTGCAGAGAGTATGATAAGCATAAAAAGATATTAGAAAAAAATTCTATGGGAGAAATGGAATAAAACTGCAGATTCAAAAAGAAATAGAAACAATATAAGATTTCTGATGGTAAAAAAAAGCTTGTTCATGTACTTTTAAAACAAGTGATGGTGAATATCAAACTGCTATGGTATTTATATTTCTTTGGATACACATAAAAAGAGTAATGTTTCAGTTTTATAACTGTCACATTTCCAGTATGCCAGAAATTGCACCCTTTTGAGATTACTTTTTAAATTTGTGATGAAAATATTTAGCTGTCAATGCGCTCATGCTGCCGCTCAGACGTGGCTTAGCTCTTCCCCTTATCTGGAACATTCTTTCCTTCCTAGCCAGGACTGCATGGGTACGGAGGGCCTAGGACAGGCGCACACAGTGCGGGTGGGGTGCCTCAGGCTGCACTGTCTGCATTGCAGCTTTCCAGGGCTGTCCTGAACCCACCATTCTCCAAGAGCCAAGCAGAGGCACATCACACAGCTTACCTTAGGGATTATGCCCTCTGAGCTGAGGATAGCAACAGGCCCTGCTCACACAAATAAAGGGTCCCCAGGATTTTCAGGGCACAAACCCCTCCATTGTCCTCTGCCCTAATTAGTGATGCTTGGCTTCCTATGGGGAAGTGGGCTGAGGGGCCTGGGCTCCATACCAGCCATCCACCATCCACTGTACAGCTTATGCCTCCTCCCAGCAAGCCCTGGGTAAGCACTCTGGAGACAGAAAGGGAGGACTGAGCACCCAGGCTGATGGAGGAGACAGTCTCTACACAGAGGTGGAGAGGGGACATCAGAATCCCTGCCCCCTTGTCCTCAGCCTAAAAGAGGGACTTTATGCTCTTAATTTTTTTCTTTATGCTCATAATTCAATATAATTGATGATTTAAAGGGTCCAGGGCCTGAAATAGTCACAATGTACCTTTAGGACCAGCAACAACAGAAGATAACTACCTATATAATAGCAAGGGCATCAAACTCTTTGGGAAAGGCAATCTGGGAAGGCTGCCTGGAGGAAGTGAGATATTTGAACTAGTTTTTAAAGGAGATTTGAGTCTAAGCAACAATTCCATTATTAATTGCCTCCTGGAATGCTCTCTCTGTGGTGAGGAGTTATAACATTGAAAATGCCAGAGATCAGCTAAAGACAGATTAGGCGAATTTTGGAGGAAAGGGGTGAGGGAGGGTGGAGTGGGAGGAGAGAAAAACAAAAGGAAACAATCCTATTTCAAATCCAATAACATTGCCCTACTTCATTTCATTACCAGAGATGAACGAAGATTACAGATGACATTATAAGTTGAAATGTGATCCCCTGGGAAAGAGTATCAGCTACCTCAGTAACTATAGATCTGCTCCCTGCCTGCAGAGAGCTCCAAGAACTAACGGGCAGTATCCCCTTCCACTGAGGTCCATGAGGTTTTAGTTGTAAAGAGCATAGCCCAGCACAGCTCTGAGACTTGTTGGGTTGCCCTGGCCTGGGGCCTTGGTCAATAAACCCATAGGAGCTGTGCCCCGCTGCAGCTCAGGGGAATGGCCAAGGGGGATAGTCTTGGGAGAGGAGGACACAGAGCAGTGGGTACCTACCAACTTTCCAACCCAATATGGCCACTCTCTTCCAGGCACTCTTGGCTCCAGGATAACAAAGCTGTTTGCTCTTGCCCCACACCTCCCTGCCCTGTGTTCTCCTGCCTAAGCCACTTCCCTCCTTTATATGTCCTTTATTCTTGTATCCCCATGTCAACCTCCTGCCGTTCCTAAGGCTCCTCCTCTGGAAAGGTTTCTCTGTGTTCCCATCAACCCACCCAGCCCTTTAGCTGAAGACTGCCTGTCATCCTCTGCACTGCAGCCCCTGATCCCCCATCTTGCAATTCTCTCATGAAATGGATCCCTTTCTACCTTGCACTATGGTAATTTAAATGGTCTGGTTTCCCCTTCCAGCCCGGGGCTAGAATTATCAGTCCCTGTTCACTTCAAATCCACAGACATGAGCTGAGCACTTCCTGGGTGCCAGGCACTGAGCAGGGTGCACTAATGAGGGTGGGAGATACGGTTCTGCAGCCAGGCATTTCCATCCCAATAGGAGAGCAGAGGCCAAGCACAGCCCGGGCACCGCCCTTCCTGGCCAGGGTCAACGCTTGTTCTATAACTTCGGCCCAGAGTGTGGCTTAGTTCCAGGTCGTTGGAAGATGGTTTATCTTTAGCCGAATGCAGAACAGCCTGTGACTGGGTTAGGGTCCAGGGAGCAGCGGTTGGAAGGAGGTCCAGCAAATATTGCTCAGCATTCAGGGCATGGGCTTCCGGGAAATGGTGAGAATACCCTTGGTCATCATATTTTCTCTATGTGGAGGCCCAGGAGGGAGTCTGAAGCCAAGATTCCTATGCACCCCAGCTGAGTACAGGGAGAACATTCAGTTCACATCCAACAGGTGGTTTTTTAATGTTCTGAGAAGCTAATGAAAGTTCTGGATGTTCTTTCCAGAAGTGCACAGACTTATGCACCCACTATTTGGCACATAATTTCAGGGGATTCACCTACTCTCAGAAATCTATCCACGAATCCCTGGATCAGTATCTTGGTGAAAACAATGAGTCCTTTAGCGTGGTTGCTGTGGAACAATGGGCAAAACCTATACTCCCTGGGGGAAAATTTGCTCAGTAAACGTTTGTTGAATTAATGATGACCTTGAATTTAAGCAGGCCAAGATCCCCACTTGTGTTCACTGATCACTAATTATTTCTTGTACTGTCTGGTAGAGCCAGCATGAAGTCTTAGCCAGAGCCCACCCGGTGTTCAGGTAGAACAGGCGGCCTCTGCACGGTGGCATGTGGATTCAGGGAATGCCTCACCTCTCAAACGTATCTTCCCCCAACAATCTTCCTTTGGCCGCATCGTGTCTGAAACTCCACCACTGACACAACCATTAACACAACATCCCTTTGAAGCAAGAGGTCGGAGTCAAGAGGTTACTGAAGTCCTTTCGTCCTTCCAGAAGAGCCCAGGGGTTAAGAACAGATGTGTAGAGCTTCTCTTCCTCTTAGCCGTGGGCTCGGCACATGGACTACAGTGCATCATACACACAGACTTCCCGACCTGGGCTCTGCCTCCCTCAGTGGTGATGTTCAGACTGTGAGGAACTGCAGAGACCTTAAGGGCCGTTTCAAAATCAAAACGCCACCTGTATGATCTGACAACACTGAAACACAGAAATATCCTGCAAAATCTTGAGAGTCAGTGAATGAAAACTGCCAAGCACCTTCAGCCTCCAGAAAGTCTACATTTATCCAAGCGGGAAAGGGGTTGGGAAGGATGAGGATGAACATTTACTGGGTATCTGCTATGTGCCGGGTGATTTCCATATATTATCTCATTTAATCTTCACAATATGGGGAAAAGAAAGTATGATTTTCCCCAATGACAAGTGAGGAAACTGAGGCAAACGTGCCCAAAGGTACACAGCTGGTAAAATAAAGAACCCAGATTCAAACTGAGGCTGTCAGTTTTCGGAGCACATGAGCTTCCCACTGTACAATAAATTCGTTTTGTTTCAGGACAGAACACAGATCAGACCTGTGATCACTTCAGCTAAGAAATAATGGAAAATCAGGGGAGATCAGGGCTGCCCTGAAAGACATCAACTTTAAAGTTGGGGGGGGATGAGTCCAAGCCCCACTATTTCCCATGGAACCAGTGCTGGGTTTGTTTCATGATCATGAGAATGAATCACTCTTCTTTATCAATGTACATGCTTTGCAGACCTTAAGATCCTTGTAAAATCTGAAAATATGAAAGATTTTCCATGACAGCCCAAGTCCAAATCTTCCAGAGGCTGGGGAGATGCTATACACACACTTCCACAAGATGCCAGGTTCTGAGAGCCCGAGAGCCCAGCCCAGCAGAGCCCGAGAAGGCTGACCCCTGTGACTCCAGATGACTGTGACCAAGGACTCATTTGCCCATACACTTCACGGTGCAAGGAAATTAGCAACCTGGGAAAATATTCAGTTTTCAACCACATTTATTATTCCAATTATTTTTTAGTTCAAAATATCTTTGTTTTACTTTTATCTCTTTGGCATTTTCTATTGTTTACGTGACCAAGTGTATTTCCCATAAATGTGATAATTATCCTCAAGACAGTCAACATCCAGGAATTCATTTGCAGTCTAAAAAGCACTTTCCTACAAATGCAAATCACAATCATGGGCCATAACCAAGACTTCCTAAGACAGACAGTGCTGAGATAATTTTTTTCTTTGGGAATAAGCAACTTTTGGTGTGTTTATTAACTTTTGTGCCTGGATTTTTCCTCTTCTATTTCTCATGATTTTTTTTTAACTAGGTGATTTTGAATAAATCATTCTCCTACTGATCCCATTAGATAGGGAAATAGGAACCAACCAGGGTATCTACACACAAATAAATATCTTTGCACAGTAATATTAGCAAACTGATGACTTTCGAGGTCTAGTTATCGTGGTTTCTCAGATAAAAACCATTTGGATAACATTAAAGAAAAAAACTCCAAAACTGTTTTTCACTTCATAGAGGGCTCTGCAGAAAATATTTTTGGCACCTCAGGTTGTCTTGTTGTTAATCAGCTCTTATTACAGGGGTTCACACCAGAATAATGTTCCAAAAGCTCTTTATCTCGTGACACGAGCAGAATGACATTTCAAAATCTCATTTTAAAAAGCCATTAGTCACCAGTATAACAAAACACATGCTCTGTACCAATAAAATTTAATGTTCAAATAAAAAATGCTTATTTACATGCATTTTTGTATGGCTCCCGATATAAAAGAAACCATGTTTTCATGAGCTATTTTCCTTAGATGAGTGGACCCTCCCTCCTATTTCTCTGTCTAATGGGAAGCCAGCCCATCTCGTTGTCATCACCCCTGGAGATGAGGCAGAGATCCAAGAGGGGAGGAGCACATTCGGTAGTTATGACTTTGTGATTTGAAGATAAACAATAGCTCTGCCTCCCCACTCCCCGACTCAGTCTGGTAAAAGAACTATTTCTACAGGTGGGTCGTTGTTGCAATGAGCTTCATCACTTCTCTGCCACTAAACCCACCTGTGGTGGACCCTGCAAGAGGTCCCTTCTTTCTGCACCAGCAATAGTCAGTTGCATGTATTATAACAAGAACAGTGACAAAAGGTAGAGTTTCTTTTTTTTTTAAACAGTCCTTTTTTATACCCAATTCCAGAGGATCCATCCATCAACAAAACAACTTGTTAAATTTATTAACTTATACTTCATCCAAGATAACGAAATCTTATGAGATAGGGCAATAGTTCGTTTTACACCACTGTAACTCTATTTGATATCATCTGTGGGTTAAAATTTCCCCTTCAATCTAACTTAAATTTCCTCACTGAAGTTTATGCACTAGCAGTATCTGATTTTTACCTGTGTTACTTGGTTTGATGTATTTCTTACACGCGTTTAGAATTCACGTGGCTTAACATTGTAAACATAATACTAGGTCATTCATAGACTTGTCTTATATGCTTAGCATCCTGGGAAAGGATATCAGAGTTAAGGATGGAGTTTCTTGTAGGTAATATCTTCCTTTTTGGTTCTACAAACAAAAGTAAGTGTTGTGTTAAGGAATATTTTATTTTACTAAGAGGTTAGAATTTTATTCAGTAGCAGGTTAATGATTTATTAGTCTTATTAATGAGATGCCAAAGCCCTAACATTTTAAATTAAGCTTAATAGTAACAGAGAGGGACCAGGAGGACAGAGAAACATGTCCTGGAAACTATTTATTTGTGTGTGTGGAATAAGTACAACCACCATTAATTCTTCCTTCTGCTTACCTGAAAGCCTTGCAAATTCTAGACAATCTACCTCTCTGTCAGAGTTCAGGAAGAGAAAGAAAAAACAAAATGAAGCTGACACAATTTTTTGCCCATGATGTCATTTGCTGTCTTCCAAAGCCTGTGGGTCTGATTTTGATGTCAGGGTGTGTAACTCCACAGTGACAGGCCCAAATGTATTTGAAGAGGGAAATAACCTCTCAGCTCTGCGGCAGTCATTTTCCCCACGAAGAAAAATATAGCCCAGGCTGAAATCACTTAGTGTCAATCAAGGTAACCAGATCACTTCAGCGTTAATAATGAATTTGATCACATGCCTCCACAGAGAGAAAAGTGTGAGATAGCTGAACTCTCCTTGCATGGGATACCCACTGGCTTCTATGTCAGGCCACAGTTCTCCTAGCCCAACTGGGAAGCAAAAGGGTAATTTTATCTGCCATCCACTCTAATTGTAAACTGAGAGAATTATCAGGGTTGCCAGAAAGCGATTTCAGGGCCCTAAGTCCAGGCTGGGTGACTGGTATGCAGAGCAATGCCTGGGATTGTCATTAGGGATGGACTCAGGTTTTTTGTGGGGTCTAAGGCTTATACAAGTTAGGATCTCTCCTTAAGGAAAAGAATACAAAATTACAAAAGCAAAATTAGGAGCAGGGCCTTGGAAGGGGCCCTCTTAAGTTAGAGGTCCTGAAGCTTAAATTCCATTAACATCATGGTAAATCTGCCTCTGGTTGTCATGGAAACCAAAAGAACATTAGCCTCCCGTCTGGGTCCTGGATTTTGGATTGACTGTCTCCAAGGAGGTATATTCTCTCTACTCTTATGTAATCATTTGTACCTTTCTGTGTTTTGTTACATGAAGATGAAGTATATACAATGCTATCATGGGTCCTGGGTCATCCCTTTACCAACCCCTCAGCACACCTCAGATGTAACGCTGTGTTTCTGACTGACACCAATCATCAGTTGGTATGCCCTGGCTGTCCTCTATGATGCCAACTTTTAAAGGTTAAGCACATGTCCCAAATATCCTTAGTTTCTAAGGATATTAGAAATAATATCCTAAATAATCTGCAGTAAAACTTTTAAAATAATCTGCAGTAAATAATCTGCAGTAAAACTAAATAATCTGCAGTAAAACTTTTTAAAAAGAGGATAACGACAAACTCAATCACTAGAGACAAAAATATTGGAACAATGTAATCGAGGAGAACTTTGAAGCAGTCAGTTTTCAGGCAAACCAAAGATTGCCTGTCCTATTTAAGTTCTTACAAGCAAACTAAAGGCATTATTACCACAAATGGGAAAAATCAAATAGTGTTTAATCCCTCAAGTGCAATGTTGGTCCAACATTTCAAAATATTGTTCAATTAATAGACGAGAAGAGAAAAATTATATGATTATCTCAACAGAAGCAGAAAAATTATTTCATGAGATTTAGCACTCATTCCCAAGAAACTCTTAGCAACTTGGAAATAGAAGAAAATTTTCTTTTCTTGAAAAAGAATGTCAACCAGAAGCCTAGAGCAAATATCATTCTAATGATAAAACAGAATTATTTCTATTAATATTAGAGATAAGGATGCTCATAAGTATTTCACGTTGACTTAGAAGTCCCAGCCAATTAACTGACAAGGAAAAGAAATAAGACATAAGGATTTGAAAAGAAGAAACCATCAGTATTTGCAGACAGCATGAAAGTCTAAGAGAGTATGAAGCAAGCTATCACAATTCACAGAGTTCAGTTAGGAGGCCAAGTACCATATTAACATATGCAAGCAATAGATTGCCTCTGTTTCACAATAACTATGACAAAATGTCATGAAAAAAGATCTTATTCACAAAAGCCACAAAACCACAAAACTGCAAAATACCTAAGAATAAACTAAAAATATTCAAGATCTAAATGATAAAATTTTACTAAAGGACATAAAAGAAAAACCACATAAATGGAGAAAATGTTCATGTATCTGGTTGGAAAGACTTGGCATCGTAAAGATGGTCGTTCCCCTCAAATTAATCTATACACTCAGCGAAATCACAATCAAATTCCCAGTGGGATTTTTCAAAGAACTCACAAACTGATTCTAAAATTCTTCTAGAAGAGAAAATGTGAAAGAATATCCAAGGCAAATTTGAAAAAGAAGTTCTAAAAGAGAGAGCATGCTGTTCTAAATTTCTGAAGTAGCCCAACAGAGGCTGGGCTTGAAGATAAGTAAGAAGGAACACTTAGGGCTTCCCTGGTGGCGCAGTGGTTAAGAATCCGCCTGCCAGTGCAGGGGACACGGGTTCGAGCCCTGGTCTGGGAAGATCCCACATGCCGCGGAGCAACTAGGCCCGTGAGCCACAGCTACTGAGCCTGCACGTTTGGAGCCTGTGCTCCGCAACAAGAGAGGCCGCGATAGTGAGAGGCCCGCGCATCGCGATGAAGAGTGGCCCCCGCTCGCCGCAACTGGAGAAAGCCCTCGCACAGAAATGAAGACCCAAAACAGCCAAAAATAAAAATAATAATAAATAAATAATAAATAAATTTTAAAAAAAAGAATGAACTATTGATATAGCCAACAATGTGAATAAATCTCAATATAATAAAGCTACAGTAATCAAGATAATACAAAAAAAAAAAAAAAAAGAAGGAACACTTAGGCGCATAGAGAGTACACGACTTGCATGTCATTGCAACTGACCTTAAAGGATAAGAGATCATATCAAGCAACAGAGCTTAGGGAGGACAGTTTCTTGGATTTACCTTAATTCCACCATAAGATACAGGCTTGAGTGCTTCCCATGGTCAGCCTGCCAGGGGGAAACTGCCAGGTACTGAGAAGTCCCAACCTGTGTTTTCTGGAGCCCATAGATTCCCAGCCACAAATCTCAAAACTCTAGAATGGTTTTACAAAACCACTGGATAAGGTTGGGAAGGCACATTATCCAGACCTATTATCAGGTTCAATTTCTTGCTTTATTGCTATAATGCCATATTGCTGCACCAAGCACAGATTAAATGATAATAACTAGGCATCACAGATGTCTGGTTGACCTAAGACAATACGACAGGCCATGTGTGATGTCTGGTTATTATCACTACTCATCCTAAAGCCCATTTTTTGGTGAACTGCTTCAAAAATGTAGAAGAGCATGGGCTCCCTTCTAGAACTCCTTTCTCAGAATTTCAGGCAGGCATGTGATTTATCTACTAGGAGGAGCTGGGCAGGTCAAGCCTGGCCATTGCCTGTCACAATATCAAAACATAATGTAAAGCTATGGGAAATAAAACATTGTGACATTGGTTTAAAATAGCTCAATAGGACATAAAGGGAAAACTGAGCCGTGAATATATGGTTTTATATATATATCTTATATGATACATGTATTACGTGATAAATGTGACATTTTAAATCAATAGGGAAAGGATAGATTGGCTATTCAAAGAATGATATTGGAGCAACTTTCTGACCATTAGGAGAAATTCATTTACATCACTACTTTTCACTATTCAAAAATATAAATTCCAGAAGGATTAAAGACCTAAACACTATACAAAACTATAAAACCTTAGAAGAAAATCTTAGAGAATGTGACATAGGGAAAGCCTATGCAAAAATATGGAGGAAAAAGTGATTAAATTTAATTTTGTCAAATTTTAAAGTTCTGTCCACAGAAGTCACCATAAACATACTAAAAGGAAAGTAACAGATTACAAAAAGATATTAGCTACACATATAACATAGGATTGGTATTCAAACTATAAGGAATTCACACAAAGACAAATAGCCCAAGAGAAAATGGGTGAAAGATACTAATCAGCAATTCATATAAGACAAACTACAAGTCAATATTAACATAACAAAAAAAAAGTAAAACGATCAGTTTCTCTGCTCACTAGGAATAGATTAAACAGTAGTGCGATACCACTTCCATTTTTTACTTGTGGTTGACAATGCTTTCTGTTTGTATACAGAGAAAGTCTTTATTTTTCCTTCATTTTTGCAAGATACTTTCACTGGGTATAAAATTCTGATTGACAGAGGCTTTTTCCCACCTATAGCACTTTATTTTGGCTGCATTGGGTCTTTGTTGCTGTGCGTGGGCTTTCTCTAGTTGCCGTGAGCAGGGGCTACTCTTCGGTGCAGTGCGCGGGCTTCTCATTGTGGTGGCTTCTCTTGTTGCGGAGCTCGGGCTCTAGGCGCGCAGGCTTCAGTAGTTGTGGCACGCAGGCTTCAGTAGTTGTGGCACGCAGGCTCAGTAGTTGTGGAGCGTGGGCTTAGTTGCTCCATGGCATGTGGGATCTTCCCAGACCAGGGATCGAACCCGTGTCCCCTGCACTGTCAGGTGGATTCTTAACCACTGTGCCACCAGGGAAGCACCCCCACCCATAGCACTTTAAAGATGTCACTCCATCATCTTCTCATAGTTTCTGACAAGAAGTTTGCTGTAATAGTTTATCTTTGTTCCTCAGCATATAATGTCTTTTTTTTTTTCATTGCTTTCAAGCTTTTCTCTTTATCCTTGGCATTCAACAATTTGTATATGACATGCCTAGGTTATTTTGTTTTGTTTTGTATTTATTCTGTTTAGTGTTCTCTGAGCTTTTTAGATCCATGAGTAGTGTTTATAATTAACTTTGGAAAATTCTCAGCCATTATTTCTTTAAGTATTTCTTCTGCCTTTTACCTCTCTTCTCTTTCTGGAATTGTAATTTACATGTATGTTAGACTATTTGATATTTTCCCACAGATTTTGCATTCTCTGTTCTGTTGTGCTTTCTTTTTTCACTCATGTGCATGTGCTTCAGTTTGGGCAATTTCATGAAGATAGATCTTCATGTTCAATGATTCTTTCTTTGGCTGTAACAAGTTTACTAATGAGCCTATTGAAAGCATTCTTCATCTGTTACTGTGTCTTTCATGTGTAGCATTTCCATTTGATTCTTTCTTATCATTTCCATCTCTCTACTGAAATTACCCAAACTATCTGCTATTATGCATTGTCCATCTTTTCCATTAGAACCTTCAACATATAAACCATAGCTATTTTATTTATTTATTTATTTATTTATTTATTTATTTATTTAACCATAGCTATTTTAAATTCTGCTGATGGCTTTGTCTCTCGACAGTGTGTTTTTTCCTTGCTGTTTTGTATGTTTTATAATTTTTTGTTGAAAGCCAGACATCTTGCATGTGACAGTAAAAATTGATGCAAATATTTTTTATGCCTGGAAATGAGCATACCTTTCCCTCTGCTAGGCCTTTGGTATAGGGGTTTGAGTCAGTATATTCAGAAGATGCTCTATGGCAGACACTGTTGGTTGTCTCCCCAACAGTAATCACTTCTTCTTCCTTGCTAAAAAACTCCAACATCGGTCAAGTATTATGTGACAATGCCTTTAGGGAAGATAGGACCTTCCTCCAGTTTCAGAAGATGAATTATGTTTGGTTTAAACTAATCATGGAAATCTGATTTCTCTTTGCCAGTGATTGGTTTAATAGTATGCCTGTGATCCAGTCCACACTAATATTAGTGTGAAGACTTCAGGGAGGAGTCTGGGAAAGATTTTCCCACATGATATAAAAAAGGGATGTGGAAGAGACCTTAACAATTTTCCACCCTCTCTATCTTTCTGCCATGCTGTTTGAAGCTTTGGATGTCATCTTGTGACCATGAAGGGAGAACCAAAGGAATCTTAGAGACATGACTCAAAGCCCTAACATGATTGAACTGTTGAATGAATCAACCCTGGAATCACCTATCTCTGGATTTCATATTGTATGAGAAAATGAAAAGTCTCTATTGCTGGTCTTGTTTCTTACAGGGAAAGCTATCCCAGAGAATCTAATACTTAAAAAGTATTCATTGACAAAATGAACACAAGGCTCAGGGCTAGGCCATTGCTTACCTCCAATAAAGTTCTCGATACTCCTCCACACCTCCTCTCTGCCCCAGCCATCCTGATCTTTGACTGCTTCCGTGACTGTGTTAGATGGTTTACACATGCTGTTCTCTCTGCTGAAACCATCTTCCCCAACATCTTTGCCTAGCTAATTCCTATTCATCCTTTAAGTCTCACTTAGGGCATTGCTTTTTATGAAGGACTCTCTGCCCCCTGAGTATGTTTAAGTGGCCCTCCTATGTTCTTCCATGGTGCTCAGTACCATCCCCTAAATAGTACTTGTCACACTAAATGGTTATTGTTCCTCACTAGACTATAAGCTCTGTAGGGCAGCAACCATGTCTGTCTTATTCACTGCAGCACTCCTGCATGGAGCTCAGGGCCTCACAGGTGGTTAGTCCACAATAAATATTTTTTGAATAAATGAATGAAATCTTACCACCTGGAAAGGAAAATAAGGCACACATATGAAAAAGAAATAAAAATATAAGTCAGGGTATGCTAAGTATCAAATAATCCCCACTAAATTTCAAGGGAGTTGGAGAGAGTATCTGGGAAAAGTTTCCCAGTGGAGGTCGAAGTGAGCTGGACCTTGCAGGAATTGTACCAGAGGGAGGAAGACATTTCTGGCAGAAGTCGAGGTGCCTGAAGTGGGGAGAGAAGCAAGTAAAGCAGCAAGGCTGGATCCAAGGTGTCAAGTGAGGTGAGTGCCAGAGATAACACTGGACCAGATTATAGAGGGTCTTAAAGGGGTTTGAGCTTTATTCTGTAGGCAAAAGGAATGTCTTAAATATTCTGAGTGGAGCAGTGGCATATGCAGAGCCAAGCTTTTGACTATTAAATCTTGAGAGAGTAAGAGGTGGCTTGGAGCAGGTGGGGTGGAGTCAGGAGGACCAATGAGTCAGTCATTGTGATACTCCGAGTGTGAGCAGATGGGGGTATTTGCTTGAGTAATGATTCTGCTCCCATTTTTAACCCATGATTGGGTTAAAAAAAAAGCTGTGATTATACAGCAGATACATATACAGCAGATACAAAAAGTGATTTAAAAAAGACCTGTAGAAAGAACAAGTCAGGCAAAGATTATTCCTCACCATGACCCTACAGACAGGACATCAAGAAGCAGACCCAGGAAAAGAAGGAAAGAAGGTTTCCAGGCTACTTCTTTACCAACAAAAATGAGCTCTTTTTAAGTCATCTGTTTTGGCTGAGGCTAAGAGAAGAAACTTGGTTCATTTTTGCAAATTCCAATGTCATTCATGGTTTGTAGTGTTTTCAACTGCAAGACAATTTTCCTGCTGTCACTAAGAGCTATAACTTTTCTTCAAACTACAAAGTTATGGTCAAAACAATACCGAAGTAGGTGAGTGTGCTTTTCTCTAGAAATGTCTCTTAAGAAGGGGCGTGAGGAGAGATATTCAAGTAAGATTTTTTTTTCCCATAGCACTTTAATTATATAACAGCTTGAAAATTCTTAACACCTTTCATGTGAGGTGATCAAAAGCAATTTTATCGCACTCGTGGTTTTATTTATATGCAGAAAATCTCTTCAGATTTCAGAAGAGAGTTGATATATATTTGCATCAGAGCTACCAACTCATATACCTGACAGCAAGTCATATTTTACCAAAAAATGAAGCCTTAAAATTTTACTGTCATAAGGTTTCCAGTCCCCACGTTGTATCTTAGCCTTCCTGCCAAACTTGCCAAGAGAGAAGGCGCCTTGAACTTTTCTGACCCTATTGTGTCAAACACATCTCTCATGCTTCATACTTTGTCTCAGTTCTTTTCGACAATCAGGTCTGAGATTTAAGAAATTCTCCACAGGAAAAACCTCAAAACAAGGACCGTACCTTCTACACACATCTGGAGCTATATATCAAAACCTGTCCTCACAGGTTAGTTGCCAGCTTCTCCGGACAGAAAGGAAGGGATGTCCATCTTTTGACTAGGAACTGGCTCTCCTAGGTGCCTGCCCTTCCCTCCTTTTCCCTCATGTGAACCCCTTGTCTCCCCTTTAGGAAACTGCTCTCCTTCTAGTGCCCGGAGTCCTTGGACTGTCTGCCTCTGATATCGCAAGCACCCTCATGATAATTCCCCAACAGGGCTCGGCCATCTGTGATCCACCCCTTCAGACCTCAATTTGTGAAGTCAAATTTCTTCACTTCCAAGGAATATGCATATTTTAAAATACTAAGGCCCCACTGAATCTGAATCTGGGGGTGAGGCCCAGACATCAGTTTAAGTTTTAAAGCAGCCCAGGTAACCTGCAGCCCACCTTCAGAACCACTAGGTTAGATGGTCTCCGAAGTTCTATCATCTTTAACATTCCATGATTCTAGGAGGTGCTAATGGTTTACTAGGATATACCACTTCCCTTTTCCTTTCATCAACAGAGACCCTGGAAACATAATGACAAATCCTAGAAAGGCAAATTGTTTCAGTTCAAAGCCCTACATCAATGGCTTTGTAATTGTTGTCTAGAGCTCTGGGGTGAGGTTTAAGGCAAGATGTGGGTGAATGGGAAAAAAGTTGTATCAGCCAGCAGTGTCTGTCAAGAGCAAGAGGAACAGAGCGGCACTCAAGATTTCTCCCAGGCGGTCCTAATCCAAAGAGGAGATTACACAGGAAGAGATCTCAGACATGGATCCAGATCAGTGCTACCCCTTGTTTCAGGTATGTATTGCTGTGTAACAAAACATTTCAAATTGAAGTGGCTCAAAACAACAAGCACGTGCTCGTGATGGTATAACTTGGACTGGGTTTTAGGGAGACATCTTATTGCTTTTCCAAGTGGTGTTAAGGGGCAGGACTTGACTGGGGCTGGAGGAGCCAAGATGACTTCCCATTACATGTCTAGCACCTTGGCTGGGGAGGCTGGAATGGTGGGAGGTTGGCTAGGCCCCCCTCTCCAGCAGGGTAGTCAGATGTCCTTACACGGTGGCTCAAGGCTCTAAGAGAGTGAAAGTAGAAGCTATTGGGCCTCTTCAGAGCCTTTTACAAGGCTCAGAATGGGCACAGCATTGTTTCTGCAGAATTCTGTTGACCAAAGCAAGTCACAAGGCCAGGGGAGGAGAACTACACTCAATCCCTTGATAGGAGGCACAACAGGTGTGTCCAGGGAGGGGAGGAATTGTTGGTGGCATCTTTGCACACAATTTACCATACCCCTTACTCAGCTCATCGAATGGGTCCTATTGTGTGTCTACTGGCCTGAAAACTATATTATAAAGTAGGTAACGAGAGTATGTTGATATTCCTAAGTATCCACCTGTAATTTAAATTGTTTAAATAGTAATATAACCACAGACACATGCATATTATATTCATAAACACATATATTTTCATCACTGCCTTAGCTAATATCTAAATATTGTCAAATATGGTCATCTATTAGATTATTATCTTCACCAGTGACCATCAGGAAGAGATAATGTGGTTGAATTTTAACCTGACAATCCCTTGGAAGGATTGTATTTTGTTGTATTTAAGAATACAAGGGGAAATGGGAAATTAAGACTACAATAGGAAGATAGCTGTTTCCCCCCACAGCACTCTGACCTAAACCCAAACTGGCAGATACACAGTCTCTTGGGTGTCAGTTTCAGGATATGGCACATAGCAACAAGATTAAGAACAGGAAGTGAAACCAGGGGCTTAAAATCTGCTTCTTCTGGGAAATTACAACCCCAGCCCCACTCTGGCCTTCCCCTCTCGCTGCATATCCTTACCTCATCTGTCTCTTTTGGGAGACTGTGTTCACTTACTGAAATCCTTTGTATCCCTTCATACCATATGATCCCAAAGACTTTGGGGGGGATCTCCTTTTATTTTAACTACTCTTCAAATAGACCCTAGCCCTGGGACCACAACTCCAAGCAGAAAGATTTATTACTAGTTGAGTTTCACTTGTTTCCACATTGTAGTTCTATTGGTTAAAATTCCAAGACAACTTTTCGTTATTTAAACAAAAATAAGACTTGGGATATTTTGTAAACCACAAGACAATTCATAAGAAGGCCACAGAGGCATGGTTGACAGACTGCTTGTCCCATGAAGTTTGCTGGAAAAAATACATAAATGATGTCAGACAGAACCACACAGGCTATGCCCAATCATTTACTCAACAAGTATTCACTGAGCACTTAATATGTTCTTGACATGCTGTTAAACACTGAGAAAACAGAGAAAAATAGGACTCTGTTCTGGCTCTAATAGCTGGAGTAGAAGAGAGAGACATATAATCCATTACATCGCACACAATATATTAAGTATCCTAATAATAACAACAACAGAAAATATGTAGCATTTACCATGAATCAGGCATTGTTCTAAATGCTGTAACTTACACTGATCCATTTACTCCTCAGAATAACCCTACAATCTACATTCTCTTATTATCTCCATTTTACAAATGAGGAAGCTGAGACACAGACAGCCTAAAGAATGTGTTCAAGGCAAGCCCCTAGCAGGTGGTAGAGCTGGAACTTAAACCTATATGGTCTGGCTCTAGAGTTTGTTCCTTTCACCAGCACACAGAGAAGACAGCAACTAATTTGTCTGGGGGAGTTGGGAATGGTCCTATGGAGGTAGTGATGCTACCATTTTAAAGGATAGGGGCAGTTCCACAGGGGAAGAAGAGACATTTACAAACTTGAAGACAACCTTGAGGACTGAGGAGAAAGCTGGTGAGGCTGTGGAGATGGGGTGTGATAGGGAGGTGACGGCAGGGCAGGCGGGGGGCGGAGGGGGGGGCGTTGATGGTGACGAGCCCTGTGTACTGTGACCGTGAAGGCAAAGGGTCCATTCGGGGACGGCCGACTTCCCCCCCATCCCCTGTTCAGAGCCTCGCCTTAATTCAGAACCATGTCCTCACAAACAACATGTTGCAATCCGAAAAAGAGAGATGGAAAATAATGGTCAAAGAAATCTCCACGCACAGTTTCATTTTCAGAGTCAACACACATTCTCTTAGCTACACTTCATGTTTTGCAGGTGAGAAAACAGTCGAAGAAACAAGTGTCACCCAGTAAATTCGTCCAAAGCCAGGCCTCAGACCAGGTCTTTGGATTCCTTATTCAGTGCCCTTTCTGTTGTGACCAACACAGTCCGTCCCCATCACTGGACCCCAAAACCTCCAAGGGTCCATTCAGCTAGACCTGGGTCCAGAGGACCACTGTCACACAAAAAGGAGAGCCAATGACATTTAGAATGCTGAGACTCCAGAGGAGGCAGATGCACCCACAGTAAAAATGACATTAGAGTCTCGTCATTATCACAGTCACAGTGTGACCTGCAGGTCTTGGTGTCCTCACCTGTAAAGTAAAGGAAGAGTGTTCGAGATGATTTCCAAAGGGCCCGTCCAGACTTATCTTTCTCTGCCTCCATCACTGTCTACACGTAGCTTCATTATTTTAGTCAACTGCTGTTTTTGGCCATCACTGAGTGTCCAGTTCCACTCAAAACAGAGCTGAGTTGACAGACTGTGCCATTAGAGCTGGAAGTGCAGCGTCTGGGACACAGCCTCAGGCGTGTCTGTATTCCAGCCAAGTTCCTCTCTTCAGTTTAAGCTAACCTTGAAGCGCCCAGCATTTCCATGTCCCACTGTGGGATCTGCTTTGTAGGCTGAAATGAGATACGTGTCTCCCTATTAATATCCTCACACTGTCTGAATGCATTTTAAAAAGCTCACCGTGTTCGGCAACTTGTGGGCCTGTTTTTGTTATTGTTGGTTGGAGTCGTGCATACTTGACTTAAAAGTTAGCACCAAACGCAGCTTTATCTGATCAGGGAAGCATGAAATAGAGAAGGAATGGGTAAATTTCCTTTGCAAAGCAGACACCCCTGGATGCATTTTTCATGCTAGAGATTTGCATCAACTTGAATGAATGGCAGTGGTGGTTCTCACCAGGTGAAGGGAGTGCCAGCGAGGTCAGAGAGAGAACAGTATAGAGTATTGCAAAGATTACAACACAGACTGAGTCTACTGGGCCCAAGGAAAGGGACATGGGGCAATGACCATGTTAACTTGATTCCCTAATCTCCTCCTCTGTTTATGCAGGGCTCTTCGGTTTTCAAAGAGTCTTTATATTCCTTTATTCATTTGATTGCCATAGTACCTAGGAGGTGACCAGGGCATAGGTCATTATCTCCAGTGACAGGAAGCTGAGGTTTGGCAAATGGCCAAGGTTAAATGGAAAGGTTAAATGGAAAGACTAGAACCCAGGTCTCCCAACTCCCTAGTCCAGGGCTCTTTCCTCTGCACCATGATGCCACAACCACTGGGATTCAAACTTGAACTTTTTGAAGGTAGAAACTGCCTTACTCATCAATGTATGCCTCAGGACTTGGCATATACAATCAAGAAATTTTTGTTGAATTTCTTGAACTCTAGTTTGACTAATGAGAGAGACTGGCCTTTATGAACTTACTTAGGTACAGACAGAAAAAGTCAAAGTCATTACAGTACCTGCAGGCTCCTATGTGATCTGATCCCTTTATATTTCTGACCTCATCTCCTTTTACTTCCCCCATTGGTCACTTCACTCTGGCCACTCTGGCCTTCTTGCTGGTCTTTACACATGCCAGACATTAGTCCTGCCTCGGGGCCTTTGCAATGGCTGTTCCCTCGGCCTGGAACACACTTCCCCAGATACCTTCATGGCTAACTTCCTTGCCTCCCTCAAGTCTATGTTCAAACATCACCTTCTCTATAGGCTTGCCCCAAACCGCCTATTTGCACATGTAACTCACCCCCACTCTAGTACTTTCCAATCTCTCTTACCTTGTTCTGTTTTATTCGTTGGCATTTTTTGCCTTCTATCACATTGTACACATTTCTTATTGTTTATGATTATTATTTATCATCTGCTTACACCTACTAGAATATGAACTCCAGGAGGGCAAGGATTCACTGATGTGTATCCCAAGGGCGTAGAACAGTGTCTGACACACAGTAGACTCAATAAATGTTGCTGAATGAATGGGTTTGCAAAGTTACAAACACACTTTTATTTCATAGAGAGGTTTTCTTTCTGGTCTATCCAAGTGTATAAGCATAACTGTGGTATAACCGACCGTTTTTGGTACCGCAGGTTGGTCGGGGAGTAGGGAATCTGTCCCGTTACTTTTGTTGCGGGGGGAGGAGCAGCTGTGGCCTGAATCACCGATCTAGAATCTTCTCCCACTGGGCATGGGCCTTTTGCCTCGAGGTGGGGTCCTTGCAAAGAGGAATAGAGGGGCAGATGGAAAAAACAGGAAGACACATTCCTCATGGTAGATTTTCAGAGGGGCTCTCACATCTCAGAGTCAGTAAGGCATAGCACTGAGAGGGTTGCAGAGAGCACTTCTAGATGTTGAGGAACAGACAGAATGCGGCACCAGATCCACTGACACTGCAGCACAGGAGCCAGGACAGGGATTCAAAGCACACGGGCGGGCACTGAGTTCAATGGGCACACGGCTTCTTCCAGCCCTGGGCCCAGGCCCGCACTGACTAGTGGGGCAGGGGCTGAGGGGCGAGGGCATTTCCAAGCATGCCAAGCCCGGGTACAGGCGAGCTGGAGAGCTGGCTTCAAGCGCCCAGACATCTGTATGGAGCAAGCTGGAGCCTTTGCTGTTGCGGGGCTGCTTGGTCCTGGGCTGGGCACCTGGGCAGGACCCAGGAGAGACTGCAGCTCGGGAAGGAGGCTCATGCTGTGCTCAGGCAGGACGAGCAGCCGCTCGTCTGGAGACCTCAGGACCTCCTACAGCACCGCAGGCCTGGGTCCGGGAACTGGGGTCAAGTGGAGCCAAAGGGGGAGAACTGGGGAGGGGTGTGGAGCAGCCCCAGCTGTGAGAGAGGGAGGGGAGCAGGGCAGGGCCAAGCGGGGCTGACCCAGGTGCGAAAGGCTTCTTCTCAGAGACGACCGCCTCTTTATTCACCAAGGCCTCGTGGAGAGAGACTGCATGGGCTTTCAGAGTCAGGGTCAACGCCAGTGTCACCGTTTTTTAAAGCTGGGCAAGTTGTTACCATGTCAAAGCTTCACTTTCCTCACTCTCTTTCCTCACAGGAGTGCTGAAATAACCAACAGAGAGCGAGCGCTCAGACAGCCTGTGTACTTCACGGGCACACTGAGGGGCCCCCCTCGGGAAGCAGCAGCGGCCTCTGATCTTTCTACCACGGCCCCAGCCCAGGCAGGTTGCAGGAGCGGAGCCTGCTGCGGCCTCCACCCCACTTCCCATCCCCCACCCCCTGCCCAGCCAAGAGATGGTTTATTTGAACTAAGAATTTAAATGTAAATATGCAACATCCCTTCTCCTCTCCCTCCACGCAGTGGGAGAGAGCGTGCGTCCACCTCTGTCAGCTGCAGCAAGAGTGCCCTGTGTGCAGAGATCCTATCTACACCAAAAAGAGCAGAAATATTAGACACGGCTAAATAAGAAAACACAGATTATTGCTGGAGACCCCTAAGGCCTACTTTGTCTGTGCAATAGTTTGTTTTACTTTTCACAGAATTTATTTTGGCTGCAGCCAGATTGATGGTGATTATATCTGAAATCCCTCCCACATATCTGTCACATAAACACTTCGTTTAATTCAGGTCTGTAAAAGCTACAGGCCAACAGGGAGCCGGGTTTTCCAATTAATTAGCAGATGCTAACACTGGGCATCTTGTCACATGGTCCGACGGCTCAGAGGCTGAGGGTCCAAGAGGGGATGGCACGCGGCCCTGGCCCCTTTCTCAGGGGTTTGATCCCTTGGGCCAATAAAGGAAAACCGAGGAAAAGATGGAGGAGGAGGAAGGTCGCTCGCTGTCTGGCCTGGCTGAGGAGCAGGATTCCAGGCTACAGAGTGGGCCAAAGTCGTCCATCTGGGCACAGCCAGAGGAGGAGGGGGATTCGTAGGCGTTTTGAAGTGGATACAAAATAAACCCCAGGCTTCCTCGGACTTTCTGTCGACAGAATCGCCGGATCCGACACCTTCTGAGAAGGAGAAGGGCCTTAGGGGCCCGCGGCTGGGGAGGGAGGCCCTGCTCAGGCAGCCGGGGAGGGACATGGAGCCTGGAGCCTTGGCAGCAACGGCTCTGACTCCCCGAGACCCCCAAACCGCCTGCTCCCCAGTGGCTGCTCAGGCCCTGCGGTACCCGGCAGGATTTCCTTCTGTCTGATGGGAGCGTGCCCCTAACAGGCCGCATATGCCCGCCAGCTGTTGCGCTCCTTCTGCCCACAGCTGAGACAAGAAAAGCGTTATTTCCTCCTGGCCTTCTCATCTCCGGGCCTCTCTAACTTCACAGGCCTGCTTCGGGCATCGTTAACTCGGTGCTGCTTCTCAGGGTGAGTCCCTCTTTGCTCAGAAAAGCCCCTTTTTTTTCTCTCCATCCCATTTGCCTTTCCGGTTGACGTGGGGTTCCTCCACTAAGGGGCTGGGAGTATGCAGAACTTCAACAAGGATATTTGGTTTTCAGAGGCTTTATCTGCATCCTTACTGATTTGGAAGAGGCTGTCCCAAGCCTGGGAGAATTCCTGGTAGCCCAAGAACAAACATTTTTTGAGCCTCTGGTCTTTATACAGACCATCTCATTTAATACCAAAAACCCAGCCAAAGACCTATTTTGAACCCCATTTGGCAAATGACGGACCTGAATGGAGAGGGGAAAAGATGAACCGGAGGTAACCCAGCCAAGAAGAGGCTGAAACAGCCCTCAATCCGCGTCTGCCTGAATCCACGTGCTAAAATAATCCAGGGCTTTCCAGAAAGGACACTGGGACGGGAAGCAAGACTTTCCCACTCTTGTCTTTGCCGTGCCACTGTAAGGATGGCCTGAGTCAAGTTCCCAGCCTTCCCTGGGTTTTGTTTCCCTCTGTGTAAAGGAGGGGTGGGTAGCACCTCCCAGGCCCTGCCCTCCAGAGCTGCCTGCCTCGATTCTACCTCCAAATAACCGCAAGAACTGGGCCAACCTCAACTCTCAACCTGCAGAGGGACGGGAGGCCAGAAACCCAGCTCAAGCCATATCCAGTTACTAACCAAACACTCGTCTTTCTTCCCGACTGAAACTGGACAGGCCTGGTGCTTAGGGCTCTTGAATTTTTAACCCTTTCACAGCACCTGGTTTTTTCCCCCCAAAGCACATAAAGTACAAGTCTCAGATTGGTCAGACATTACTCAGCTCAGACCTCACCTGGGGAAAAGATCTGCGGGAGCCTAAGCAGGACACACCATTTTTGACTTAACCAGTCCTAACTGTTCACTTCTGTCCCTTTTTGTAAATGTTACTGTGGAAGTGTGATTCCTATTTCACCCTCCTTCTTAAAACAAAGGGTGCCATTGTTTAGAGGGCCGGAGGAGAGAGGGAGGGGACAGGAGTTGGGGTCAGGGGTCATGTCTTGGTACAGACATGCTGTTCCCTAAGGTGGAGCTGGGGTACGCAGGCTCCTGGGAAATGCCTATCCAATCAGGGCACCCCAAGTCTGCGAGGAACTCCCCATCTAATTACTTCAAAGGGTCATTTAACTCCTTATTCGTCTGAGGTCTCCTCTCGGGACAAGCCTGGGGTTAGAGTTTTGTTCTCCTGCACTGAAATTGACTGGATTCCAAGATTTTTAAATCTCCACTCCCAGGGCCAAAAACAGACAAACAAACAAAACTGAAACAGAACAAAAAGCAACCTCGGGGGACAGTACTGTAGAAACCATGAGGATCCAAATTCCAAAACTCTTGCATTCACCCCAGCATTAAGGATGTGATAGTCACAGCCAGGAAACAAATGCAGAGCCTGAGTGCTGGCCTCCGGGCTCAGAGGCCTAATTGTCAGACTGTGTTTCCAGATGCAAGGTTCCTGCCTTTGGCACGAACGTTTTCTATAACAAACCCACTTTGGGGTCATTTATCAGTGCATAAATACACACCTGGGAGGTGGGGGACAAGCCCCCATTTTTCTGGCTTTATAAATACGGAACTCACATTTCTCCCATTGACATCTGCAAAGGAATGATCGATTAGAGGGCCTTGCACCATGGAGCAATTTCAAATAAACGAGAGTCGGCTGTGCATGCTCCAGCTCTCCACGCCCTACAGAGGAAACAAGCTTTCCCTTCCAGCCTCTTCCTTGTTAGGTGAGCAAAAGTAAAGACCCCAGCTGAGAGGGAGTCCCGCTTCAGGATTCTGACTCAACAAGGTATGGGGAGAAGGGTGCGAACTCTCAGTTCCACGTGCTGCTCAGCAAACCGGGTGGGAACGGGAGGTCCAGAGCTCAGAGCACTCAGGCCTCCAGGACTACCTGGGACCAAAGAGATGGAAGTGGGTGAGACTCACCGCTGGGTGACTTCCCAGCGTCACTAGTTATAGGGACTTAGGACCACCTCTGATTGTGGGCCAAGTTGGTAGTTATTCAAATGGAAAGATTTGAGAAAACCCCTAGCATTGTTGGCTAACCCAAAATATTGTCTGCATCTGATGCCTGCAGTGACACCATTGGAAACCCATTTGTTTGGGTTGACCATGTTACCAGCTTGTAACATGGTGAAGGTGCCCTGGGAGGAGGTGGGAATATACCGGGAGGAGATGGGGGTGGACCTGGAGGAGGTGGAGGTGGGCTGGGAGGAGACAGAAGGGAACTGGAAATTGGTAACAGGAAAAAATGCACCAGAGCCAGTGAGGACTCAGAAGGGGCCCTGGGGTTAGACCTGGACATTAATGGTCACCTTAAAGAAGGCAGCTCCAGTCAGTGTGCGAGGAGGGTTGTAAGGCATGAAGTAGAGGCAGTGTGTATGAAGCTTCTTTTTTCCACGAGTCTGGGACTGAAGGAAAGATGAGAGAGCTTCAACTACTGCTAGATAAGACAACTGAATTAGGGATTTGGGGGCACCTTCTAGACTTTTGGGGTAGTTCACATAATACACTATAAGTGAAAATACCTTCAAAACAGTAGGGGGCCATATGGGTGAGAATTTGGGGTCCTGATTGTTAACTGGTAGGCGTGTTGAATCAGCAGACAGGGGAGACTTGAGCCTCGGCCGGCCAGCCGTGCTGTGCCCTCCACCTCTCTGACCCTCCACAGACTCTCGGGGTTTCTGTCCAGAACTTCAGTGACTGTGGCTTCTCCACTTCCGCCATTATACCCGCCCCAGGAGATGAAGCCTGAGCCTTGAGTGCCTGGGAGGGAAGGGTGTGAGGGAGGATTACTCCAGCCACCCCCTCCTCCTATTAGACCCTCTTTCAACACCAAGCAGGCGTCTGGCACTTGCTGAACCTTTAGAGGGAAAGACCAGCTTGGTGAGGGGAGGGCTAAGTGGAGCCAGTGAATGTCTTGGGAGGAGAATTAAATTACTCCAAAGAGGGCTCTCTTCTTGGAATCCCTGAAAGCTTGTGTGACAATATAATTAAGTAGGAGGCCACAACAGCCTGTCAAATTGGAAGTGTGCCTCCGGCTTGCCTAAGGGGATGGGTGGGTGAGCAGGGCTGGGGGCGTCAGGCCTGCCATCAGCGCAGTAATTCCAGGTATGCACTTCTCTCTGTCAGTTCCTGAGAATCACAGACGAAGTAAACGGAGGCTCTGAGCCTTCAGCAGGTGAGGATGCCAGCTACTCACCGGCTCACTTCAGCCGACAGAGCCACCCACGGGAATTTCTGACACCCCAGCCCCACTTGACCTCTTCTTTCTCCAAGCTCAGCCTCATGGTCACCAACGCTAGTTAGCACTTTAGCTTGTTTTATTTTTTTTGGTGCGTATGCAGGAGCATTGCCCTTGTATCACCACCACGTTTGCTCCTTTGATATGGAGACTGGTGCAGCCAGGAGCGGCTTTGCATCCAGGGCGGAGATGCAGAGAGAAAGAGAAAGAGAAAGAGAAGGAAGGGAGGGCGGGCCCTCAACGGAATAACAAGAGACCTTACTGCTAACTCAATGGCTCAGTTTCCCCACTTGTAACCCCCCACCCCACCCCACCTCGACCTCTTCCCGGTCCACCGGGCCTCATCATGCTGGTCCTCCACCACCATCGCCACACAGCTGTTTCAACCTAACTCAGGGCTCCAAACGGAACAAATCTTTGATTGGAAACCACTGCTGAATAACCAACGGTGGCCTCCGAAGCAAATGTCCTTATCCACTGACCACAGACACTAACACACATACGTAGAGATAAACATATATGTGTTCTGTCTCCCAAGCATTTTAAATAAATGTTACCACAACACCTCAGCTATGTAGACTTTTTTAAAAAATCAATATTGCCTCAAGCTAGCAAATAAGGAAGGAAATCACTGGGAAATGCATTATTCATGAGCTTGCCAGAGTGCTGATGACTGGCAGTGATAAAAGTCCCAGTGTGAGCGAGCTGCAGCCTGATAGCTCCCTATCAAGTCAATCTATCCAGCCTGCTTCCTGTTTTTGGGAGCAGGGATATCAGGCTCTCATCACTTTTCTCGTCTCTCTCATTTAGGAGAGTGGGATCTGTGCACCTGTGGGAAATGAACCTGGCTTTTGCTCCGGTCATGACATGCAGGGAGCAGGATGGAACCAGGCGGAGGAGAGGACCGAACCCCGGCAGGGGGAAACCCTGTTGAGAACTACTTAGAATTCCGTCCTCTGTAGCTCTTCCGCTCACACCTTCCTGTGAGTGATAAAAAATCACTCTCAGCTTTTGAGAATTCTAATCGGCATGAGGAAACAATGAGTGGACATCAGTCAATACAGAGCCCTTGCCCAATGAAATTATGGGAAAGGCTCTCAGAAGCCTGAGCACAGGGCTGGTTAGGAATGGCTTGGCTGCCTCATCAGTTAGCTTTCCTAGCAGAGACAGGCCACCAAGCCTGGAGAATGGAGGATGAGGAGACAGGAAGGGCTCGTGGGGCAGGGAATCCTTGGGACTTATTCACAGATCCTCTGCTGGCCCATCGAGTTGCCTTGGGCAAGACACTCCACTCCACCTGGGCTTCTGAGCACCTCCCCACCATTAAAGTAAAAAGTCAGGAACGCCACAGTGTCAGGAAAAGCAAATCAATTCCTTCTGAAGTGTTGCATGAGCTTGAGTGGAGAGAGAGGGAAAATTGAGGAGTAAGAAAAAATTTGTTGTATTCAAATGAAATTTCAAACGATTAACACAGACTCATGCATAACTTATGTGCACCTGAGAAATGCGTTATGTAAATGAACACAGTTCCAAAGAGCACTAGTTCACACATGATCACACATGCAGTGGGCGTGAATCCCAGAACAATAAGCACTGTGCCCGTAGAAGACACAGAGAGCACTGGAAGAGGGAGATGATGGGTCATTTCCAGCCCTGCTGAATCAGCTACAATCATTTTCGTTAAGCCTCTGGAGGAAAGTAAGAGTCAGCTGTCTGAAGCAGTTTGTTACAGGCCCCCACTCCACTCCTTGCCAGAACTCCTGGCAGGCAGGGCGACTGGTACTTCTAGACAGCAGGGTCCAAGTCAGAGATCAACGGATGCAGGTGCAAAGGACGGGGTGGAGGGCAGGGGCAGGGTCCAAGGACCCAGTCCTCCAGCTGCCCAGGTGCCAAGCAGAGGGGAACAGAAGCAGTGTCATCCCCTTTCAGTCCTGGCCGAACCGGTCTCCTGGGCAGGCAGGCAGGGTGAGCCAGAACCGGTGCCAGGCGGAGCCCAGGCAGCAATGCGCAGCTGAAGGCAATGAGGGCATTACTCAGCACAAGCAATGAAACCCCCGTTAGAAAAATCACACCATTTTTCACAGGAAGAAGTCTGAGTTACAGATTTTTTTCTTCTTTATGTTACATTGGTATTTGCGTGTGCATACAGGGCTTTGAAGGAGGTTAACAAAGATAGACGAGTAGCAATTTCGTTGGTCCCACTTTACCAAATAGAGAAGAATCATCATTTATACTCACATGGTCGACTGTATTCAAGCACATGTTCCTAAATTGTGTGACAGCTGTGCTTTTAATTGAGCTACCTTTCCTCCTGCAACTTTATTTGTGCCACAGCAGTTACCTGAAGGAAATGCTTGCAGGAATCTCTGGACAGAACTATCATGATACCCACCAGGAAGTGGAAAGAATAGCTGAGGAGCAGAGAGCTTTCGCCAAGCTCGCGCACTGTACTCTCAGAAGACACATGTCCTTCAGCCTCTTGCCCAGATGTGGCACCTAAGTGCCAGAGCCCAGGAGCAAAAAGCGCCAACAGCAGAACCACATTACCACTGACAGCCAAGGAAGGGCTGTGGAAACAGTTCTGTGTGTTTGCTTTCTGGGTCATGAATCTGGGTTCATTTAGTGTAGGGACTGGGAGAAAAATACACAACAACAACACAAAACCCCTCTCCTTTTCTTCATAGTCCCAGAGTGTATCCTCGTGTTACAAAATAACATAGAATAATAGGACTTGGTATTAAAAGTCACCCTAAGAATCATTAGTCCGGTGTTTTCAAAACCGGGGTTTCCCAGAACATTTTTTCTAAGAGATGTTAACAGGTAGGCTGTATAAAAAGTATCCCACAGTCAATTAGTTTGGGAAATATTTAATACTCTCCCCATATATTCACAATGCACATTGAAATATTGAAGGCACTGAGAAGTACCGTAGTAGGTAAATCTTCGTTTTAATTTACTGAGCATCTGCAAATTTATCTAAGGATGGGACAATTTTCCCTTCAGTATAGCTAATAATATACTATGGGATAATATTATTTTGGTTAAACATATATCTGTCTTCCCTCTCTCCACCCCCCAGATGAAGCCCTCAGAATACCTGCTTGAATAAGGCAGCTTGTCATATATGATTGATTCCTTTAATGGCCCCAGTTTTTCACCCTTCCCTGTATCCATATCTTTCGCCACATAATTTTGCAGTTCCTTCCATAAAAGAGGAGGAGTATATTCCCCACTCCTGACGCTGAGTTGGATCATATGACTTGGTTTGGCCAATAGAAATGACTGTGTGACAGTTCCCAGCCTGTAGGATTCAAGGGGTTGTATGATTCCTCTTGCTTTCTTTCACCTGTGCCATTGCCACTAGAACATGCCTGGGCTAGCCTGCTGAGGTTGAAAGACATGTGGAGCAGAGCTGAGTCACCTCATTTGCCCCAGACAAGGCCAGCCTAGATCAGCCAATAGCCAGTCAACCACAAGACAGGTGGCTGAGCCCAGCCAAGAACAGCAGAAGTGCCTGGCCGACTCCCAGCTGACCCCAGAGGGATGAGCAATATGCACTTACTGTTGCATGCCACTGAGGTTTTGTGGTTGCCTGTCATTCATCATGCAGCATTATTGAAACAATAGATAATTGGTGCAGTATAGAAGAAAGTACATGGGCTTTGGAGTCAGTTATATTTATATCCAAATCCTAGCCCCACTCTCTTTCAGCTGTGTGAACCTGAGCAAGCCACACAACATCTCTTAGCTTTAGCTTCCTTGTCTATGAAACAAAGATAACATCAGAGCACCATTATCAGGACCAACAGAGATAACATATGAAAGCAACTAAAATAGTGTCTGGCACATGATAGGTGATCAGTAAATGGTGCTTCCTTTGCCTGGAATTCTTTAACTGGACCCACAGAACTTTCACCTAAGGCTGAGTACTTTGGTGTCTTCATGCATAGATTTGAACAGTCTGGAATCAGAACGCATCAGGATTCCCAGGCATAGAGGCCACCCTGATGTACCTACTGTTTAGCAGCCACTGCATCACTTAGTGATACAGCAAAAACTTCTTTCCAGTATTTCAATTTCTATATCAATAGTCTTCTACATCCTTTTCAAAGGTCACAGAGTAACCCATAGAGTGAGTACATCATCATTTATTTTGCCATTTGGGATGTTTCCATCATTTTTCACCACTAAATAAGGAGTAAATGTGTATTAAATACCAAGATAGATGAAGTCATGTAATTATAAAATAGCACATAATGAACAAAAGAAGAGCAAAAAGAAGACAAAGTCTTTAAAACTGACATTCAGAATAATGGCCCTGTGTCGTCAATGAACACTTAACATCTCTGCAACATTTCTGTTGAAGAAGAGGCACAGGTAATATATTCTTGAAAACTGTCTGTCCTGAATGGATAAAATAAAAGCTTTGCTGTCTGCAGGAAAAAGCCACAGTTGTCTGAGAAATGTCACTTCTGAGGTGCACCAAAACCAGATAACTCAAATTTGCCTGCAGATTCTTAGACAGAAAAAAGATGAAGCCCAACCTTTTCAAATGTCAAGGGTTCCAACTGGTGAGATTTGGCTGTTAAAACCATCATGCTCTCCACCCTTGTGAACCTATATTTATTCCTGGTCCTCTCAGTACGTAAGACAAACAAGAGCAGCAGCATCTGCCTTTCTCCGAAGCCCTTTGTGAGCTCACAGGCCCCTGAAAATGCCATTCTCCCCCTCCCTAAGCCTTCCAGGGGAAACAGCAGGTACCTCTGAAAACAGCCATGGCCAACTGGTCACCATTAGCTGATCGCTCGCTCCTGGAGGAAGTCATCCCGGCCTACAGCGGAAGTCCATTTCCAGTGATTACCACTAGACAAACGGCTTTTAAATTACACCCTAAAAGGCTAACAGGCCATTTGTCTTTTTCAGTAATGGCACAGAAATACTGTACTACTGCCTCCCCAGCCCTGCAAAGGGGCTCTGACTTGCAAGGGGGAGTGTGGGTGGGTGGATAGGAAAGGGGTCCAGGAGACAGAAACACCTGACGTGGGGGGCGTGGGGTGGGATTTGATTCAGAAAACCTGGCGGCTTTTCTAGAGCCAAATGGGGGCGCACGCACTGGCTAGACCTCGGAGAAGGCAAAGCTGAGGTGGTTTTCCCTGGCAGGTGTCTAAGGTTAACAAAGAGAACTGGAGCTGAGCTTCTGGAATGGGAAAGGTGGGTGAGTACGAGGAGAACTGGAGCAGGGAGAGAGAAACCAGACAACGCCTGTGACCGCGGCTCGACCAGCAGGCTAGAGCTGGGACTTTATCCTCAAACACGCAACCCCAGGAGCATGGACTTCCCAAGGAAGCGGCCAGATGCTCGGACTCTGAGCTCAGCCTCTGGGCTTCCGGCCTTGCCCCTTACTACCCTTGGGACATCTTAAAAGCCGGGAACTGCTACCTCCACCAGGCCAGGCGTTAACTCTGTGACATGTTATGAATAGGGAAACATTAAAGAAAGAATTCCGGCATTCCTCCTCCATGCTCTAAAGCCTTTGTTTACCTTATTAGCCCAGGCCTGTCAGTTCCCCCGCAAGCTGACAGGTCTGGAGGGTGAAGGAAGCTGTCACCGCATGGTTTCCACGCTGACAGTCTGTCTCGCCTTCGTTTCAGCACATAGCCTGCCTCGAGGCACCAAGTCACGCTACATCTTTCAGATCGTGGCCTCCCGGGGGCATGGCGAGACCAGAGCCCCCCGTCTGGAGCCCAGAGAATCACACAGAGGGGCCTCTGGGCCAAGAACAAAAAGCTGCCAGCTTTCAGGGATGGAGTTATCATCATCTCACATGCCTGGCTCCCCCCCTTCCCAGGGAGGAGATGCCACTTCTGTGGGACTTTCTCCCTCCCGCTTTCTGCAAGACACCTGAAACGCCCCCTTCGTGGAAGCAATCACTGCCTGTTTAAGATACTCCACATACTAACCTCATGTCCCTCAAACTGGAGTTTCACACTCTTAGATATGCTCACCATACAAAGAGTAAGCATCACTTATGTTTAGGAGAGTTGATTTTATAACGATAAAGAGTTTGTGGGGGAACCACTATTTCTAGATTGGAACAAACACAAACATTAAGAAATAAAATGCATATTTTATGTGCATTTTTAAAGATAACACGAAAGTCCAAGATATTTCGTTCTTATGGAATGGAGTTAAGCCCCTAGATTACTTGGATTTACATTTCCACTCTTCTCTGATATTAGGGATGCTTTGGTGAAAAGTTTAAGAACCACTTAACTAGCATGACAAATTACAAAATAGTTCCCAGTATCCAGTTTCCAGCAAGTCTACAGAATATGTCTGTCTCAAGTTCTTCATTTATAGCAATAATAAAAAAAATAGTATTCATATGCCAAGCGCTATTCTAAGCACTTTATATGAATTATCTTCTTTAAATATGGCCACCAACCAATGAAACAAGGACTATTATAACTGTTCAAAGAGGTTAAGTGATATGTCCAAGGTCATGAAGCTTCAAAGTGGTGGGACCAGGATTTAAACCCAGTCAATATGACACCAGACCTTCCTTTCTTAGCCATTCACCCACACAGACTATAAAATGAAGGGCCTGGATCGAGTGATCTCAAATGTCTCTTTCAGCTTTGCATTCCCAGGGCTAAAGTACAAGAAATACGATCAAATAAAAAGAAACCCTTTCTTATAAAGACAAATCCAAGACAGTCAGGGCATCCTTAGTTTGGTCTCCTCCACTTTTGGTAGGTGGGAATTTCGAGGTGGCTTCACTACTAGAATCAATTCAGGCAAAATGGAATCTGAGAAAGCTTCTTGGAGGAAGCCCTCGGAGTGGGCTCGGAGAGCAAGGACCCTAGGGGCTTTCCAAAGCATACACAGTGCCAACATGTGTAGAATGGGGGTGGTTGCTTAGTAGCTGCACTTGCCTAGAAAGCAAATGGAGAAGACGACAGTCAAGTGACAAACGTGTGATGTGAAAGGAGCTGCACGGCTGAAGAGTGGGCTCAAGAGGAAAGCCTATCTGTCTGTGGGCTCCTAAGGGCTCTGAGCAAAATGGCTCTGAAGGACAGGGACACCTGGTGCCCAAACCCCACCTTCCTTCCCCTTCCAAATGGCCTTCTGGTCCTGTTCTTATAAAAAGCACAGTAAAGGCAGGTTTATTCCACCGAGTCAAGGAAAGAAGCAGACAGCCATGAAAGAGGTCCAGGGGAAGAGGACACAAAGGGAGGGGAGCCTCAGTGAGAAGGTGTGTGTGGGGGAGGGGAGGCCCCACCAGTCTCATGGCCCATCAAATGCTGGGGAACGGCAGTGGGGCCATGGGCTCAATACTGGAGAACATGGAGCTTTTATTAGATTTTATTGACCTGAAGGCTCTCTTTACCCATCTGTCTCTAAACGCCGCCCCCCCTCCTCCCCCAAACAGTCCAGAGCTTCAATGCCTCCCCCCTCCTCCCCCAAAATACTTGGCTCAAGATAACGCTTCCAAAGAACCTGGCACCATGTGGCCAAGGATGCAACGCAGGGGAGATTTCAAAATGTTGAACTCTTGGTACAGCTTGGGTATCAACCGACCAGAACAGGGTTCTCACCAGATAACTTCGTGTTAAGTCCCTTCTGCCATTCAGCTTTCTAACCTTCAGTGACGTCTCCCCACGTGGGGCAGGCAGTCATCCTTATAATTAGCTGCTGTGGATTTCCCCCAGTGGCAGCACCTGCCTCTCCGCCCCAAATCCCTCTTCATACCCACATACTTCCCTCAAGTCCTGGGCTCTCTCCGGCAAAGACCATTAAAGCACACGACCCGCACATCATTCATTCTAACCTCCAGGTTGTCACCCACCCTCTCCCCCTGGAAAGTGCGCTCTCCTCCCCTTCACTGGCCACACGCCCCCGGCCCGAGCTCTGCCGATGGCCTCCTGACTCCAAGAACGCTTCCCTCCAATCCACCCGTGTGGTTAGCCTCTCTTCCAGGACACTTTAGTCTGACTTGGCATTTGACGTTAGGAAGCTCCGCTCTTGAGTGAACACTGCCCTACCATGTTCATTTGACTGCTTCATCCATGAGTTCTGCCGCCCCACCAAGGTTGTACGCTCCTTGAGGGCGGGGAGCAGGCTTCAGTCTCCTCTTGTAACCCCATGGTGCCCAGGGCAGGACTGAGCGCTCTGCAGGTGTGTAGCAACCACCAAGCAATCCAAACTGACTCATGCCTGGATCTGAGTCCTGGCCCTGACACTGGCAGTCACCTCCGTTTGGGGGCCTCTATAAACTCAAAGGTTGGACTGTGGTTCCCAATGCTGGCATCACGTTAGAGTCACCTGGGGACTTGGAAAAAGTCTCACTAGCCAGGACCTACCCCAGGTCTTCTGTTTGAATAGTGTTGGGTGGGAACAGACATTAGCTTTTGTACATTTTTAAAGCGTTCCAGGTGATTCCAAGGTGCAGCCAAAACTGAGAACCACTGGATGAGATCATCACAGTCCTGTGCACCCTGTGCTTCCACGAACTGAACTGAATTGGACGGTATTCCAGGTGAGGTCATCCCTGAGAGAGGGTTAGCTTGAAAGCTCTTCCTGACTGACAGGCAGGGAGAGGCCGCCGGTGAGGCTGTAGTAATAGCTGCTGTCAGAGCTCACGGGAGGCTCATCACCTACGCCCACGGCAGGTCCTCCCCTGGGGCTGTTCTTAGGTGATGCTTACTCCAAAGGACCCTTAGAGGCTAAATGAAAGGGTTAAGGCCTCCCCCACATCTGCCCTCCCTCCCCCTCCCTACGTGCTCTTTAGAGTGTCAGGAAAAGTTCAAGATTGCTGCTGGCAGGTGTGCCAGAACTCTTGCCTGAACATATTGGATTATAAAATATGTGGATGTGACAAGCATATCTGACAGGTCCGTTTGCTTCATACTAAGATGATGTTTAGAAGAAAGACATGTTTTTGCACCGCTGTGGTTTAGAGTTTTTTGGTTGTTTTGTGTGTTTCCCAAGTGTTTTCATTCTTTCCTCCTTCTTGAAATACGGTCCTGACTTTGAGTTGTGACATCTATTAAAAACTAAGATAATGAGAAAGCGAAACCCATGGGAGTACATTAAATGCCACTTAGGAAAGTTGATTCCAGATCCTTTTCAAAGCCAAATCTTGGACACCAAATCACGCTCAATCACAGACCTTCATTTTTTCCTTGGATAGAAAAGTCTTTTTGTAACTCTCCTTCATTGTGGGGCTGCATAAATGGGGCATATTCATATTCTCTCTGACCCTCCCTCCCTCCTTCCTTCACTCTCTCACTTGTTGAAACAAGCACAGTAATTGCATTACCAGATTTCCAGGATTAACTTTTCATTCAAGGAAAAGAGCTCAGTTTGAGCGTGTATCTGTAATTAGAGGTGGTAGGGTAATTAGCTGCACACAGCTAGATTGTGTCTACAAGGAACCTAGAAGACAGGTCTGTTTGTTCTGTTTCATCAAACAATTTAATCAAACAGTGAGTGCCTTGCTCACAGGCCTCACAGAACAAATATTTGCTGATTGATTAGTTCATCAAACAACTGGTCAATTCAGTTAAACCAGCTCTTTGCTGTCCAGTAAGCCAAGGAAAGAAAAATAATTGACCTAAGTCTTTCACTTTTTAAATGGCTGCTTTGCTGCCTTATAGAAACAACGGCAGAACAGCACATGGTAAAGGTGTTGAAATCCACTTCTTTCTTTCCTTTTAATGTCTTTCCAAAATAAATAGCATTTAAAAATTAATAGGCTACAAAATGAAAATCTACAAAAGACACTCATCACTTTGTCTACCCGAAGGCCCCTTCCCTGAGCAGCCTGTCTCCTTGGGGTCAAGGTGTGTCCCATCATTGAGAGGCTCTTAAGTCAGCGCATCCCTCCAGCAGAGCAGGACTGACCCGTGGAGACAGCCTCTCAAGTGCCAGGAGAAGGTGCAGCACATCACTGGGGATTTTGCTGCGGACATGATGCCAACATCTAGATGCACAAGGAACACCCAGACCGGGCCCTGGTGTCCTGCCCACCTCACAGAGAAACCTCTGCTTTCTGTGTTGCTATTAGCAGATGGTAATGACTGGCTAGAAGCCCTGCTTGGCCCTGCTCTGCTGGTAGAAATTCCTGGTGGGGAGTGAAGTGTTTCAACACACTTAATTTTCCATTCTGGACCAACTGACCAGAGGAGATTTGTCTCTGTTGGGCCCAGAAGAAAGAACTTTGCCCCACAGCAAGGCAAGGCTCCAGCTGTGCACAGAGTTGCCTGGCCAGAGAGGCTCTCTGCTGAGGCTGAGGAATGGCAGGGAGGCTGCTTTCCATGAAAAGCAATTTAAAGTGACATGATGTTAAAGGCCAAGCGTCCAAAAAAGGCAAACAGCCCCTCACTTGTGAGTGATCCCCTGAGTCCGGCCACATTTTTTAAAAATCCATCTCACAAATTGTTCAGTGTTTAACTTGAAGTCCATTTGTTAATTTGGTAAACACTGGCATGATATTGACAGTATGACTCTAATCCAGGCAGGAAGGAAGTATCAAGTGTCAGATGACTCCAGCCCCCTTTCCAGTCCCTCCTCACCTGAGGGTCAGGGAGGGGGTAGTGACAGTTCAGACAGCAGGTGGAAGAGCAGGGGAGACAGGGGCTCCTTAACCCTCCGTGTGCCAAAGCACTCTCACTTGGGGTGGAGGGTGGAACCTGCAGAGCTTCCCTCTCTTTTAGCAGTATAGAGCAGTTTACCATTCATAAAACACTTCTCACAGTTCCTGACTAATTCAATCTTCTGGCCTGTCCTATGAGACCAGCTGTGATCAGGGTTAATTTTTAAATTAACTTGGCTGGGCCACAGGGCCCAGCTATTTGGTCAAACATTATTCTGGATGTTTCTGTGAAGGTGTTTTTTTGGATGAGATTAACGTTTAAATCAGTGGACTTAGAGTGAGCAGATTACTCTCCATGATGTGGTGAGCCTCATCCAATCAGCTGAAGGCCTGAATGTAGAACAAAGTCTGACCATCCCTGAGCAAGAAGGAATTCTGCCAGTTGACTGCCTTTGGACTTGATCAGCAACTCTTCTCTGGGTCTCCAGCCTGCTGGCCTACCCTGCAGATTTTGGACTTGCCAAGCCTCTATAATCACATGAACCAATTCTGTAAAATCAGCCTCTCTCTCCTCTCTCAGAAATATATATATTTCTGTTGGTTCTGTTTCTCTGGAGGACCCTGTCTAATACACCAGAAGTGTTATCAACCCCATTTTATGGATGAGGAAACAGCTTCAGTGAGAACAGAAACCAAAATCAGGCCACTGCAATGTAAATTGGTCACAGAGACAGGTGTTGGGTCTACGTTCTAACATGATGACTTCGCCATTTAGTAACATAAAAACCCAGGGCTGGAAAAGAACCCAAGAGTCGGGCTTTAGGCCCTGCCATCAGACAGGCATATGTCTTGATCATATCACTTCTATTCTTGAAGATTTCCAGGCATGTAATCCCACTCCTCACCTCCATGACCCATTGCTTCTTCCTCCACTGCCAACTGGAATGACCTTCTCTCCTAATTTAAACTCATTTTCTTTGGTGATATCACCCACACAGGAGAAAAGTACTGCTTATAAAGTTTCTAGCAGGAGCCCTCCATGAACTAAAAGACAACTTTAAATAGCATGTGGCACAAAGCTAAGAACACAGCAGATGCACACAATAAACAAACAATTGTGTTTGTGGTATCCTACAAAGGTGATCTAGGCTTTGTAAACTATAAGGCAAACATACAAATGGAAAGTATTGTCATCATTAATGTTCCAGGTTGCAGGACCGGATGAAGTTGAGAGAACACTCAGTTTCTCAGGTATAAGAAGCAGATCATAAAAGCTTCTGGTTCAAGGCTGAGACTACTCCATGCTAAAAATTAGTTTAAGTGAGATGATATGAGATTTAACACTCTAAACTTAACTAAATAAATTCTGGACCCCTGGCTTAGACCCTCTCCAAACCCTCCAAATCCTCTCCTTTCTTTTTATTTATGTATTTATTTATTTATTTTTGGCTGCGTTGGGTCTTTGTTGCTATGCATGGACTTTCTCTAGTTGTGGCGAGCAGGGGCTACTCTTTGTTGCAGTACGCGGGCTTCTCATTGCGATGGCTTCTCTTGTTGCAGAGCACGGGCTCTAGGCGCGCGGGCTTTTAGTAGTTGTGTCACCTGGGCTTAGTAGTGGTGGCTCGCGGGCTCTAGAGCGCAGGCTCAGTAGTTGGGGCGCATGGGCTTAGTTGCTCCGTGCGGCCTATGGGATCTTCCCGGACCAGGGCTCGAACCCATGCCCCCTGCATTGGCAGGCGGATTCTTAACCACTGCGCCACCAGGGAAGTCCTCCTCTCCTTTCTTCATAGGAAAATAAATAGGTGCCCCTTCTTTTATTAAAGAGAACTGTTTTGGTCGCAAGAAATGGAAACCATCTTACATTAACTTAAATACACAAGTGTAGGTCTCACAGACCCTGAAGGCAAGAGCAACTAAACCTAAGGAGGGGATTGGAATCAGAAAATGGAAAGCCATGGAGAACCCGGGGGCTACTCCTTCTTCCTCTCACAGTGACTCCATTCTTGTCTCTCTGCTAACTCAGTCCACATAGTGGGGAAAAGCCTCCTTCCTGGTCCAAAATTTATAATGTCTTCTTTGTTCAAAAGTCTAGCCAAGAATGAAATCTCTTGGTCCTTATTCCAGATTCTTGGGTAAGGAATTTTGACTGTCCACGTTTAAGCCAGATGTTCACCCCTTATCCAGCTGACTGTGGCAGGGGTCTGGGGTCAGTTAGTACCTCCCATGTGGCTGGCAGAGGACCTATGACTATACACCCTTGTGATCCAGGACCATAGGATGGAGACAGGAAAGTCACCCCCTAAATTGTCAACCATACCAGTGTTTCTCAAAGTTGTTCTGCATCCAAACCACCTGGAAAGCTTAGAAAAAACACAGATTCTGCAAGCCTACTCTAGCTCAGAGACCTTGGACCAATAGCTTCCAGCTGCCAGCAGCATTGTCTACTTTCCCCAGAATGTTCTAGGAAGGGGAAAGGATAATCAGTACATTTAAAAATAGCCTCTTCCCCTTTTCCCACCCCACCCAAATGATTCTGTGCAACTGTCTGAAACCCCTTTCTGGGGAAAGCACTGTAAAATATCATCAGGCAATGCAGAGTAAGAGATGGGGAATAATAATCTAATAACCCTGTATCAGCCTTTCACCTTGTGTCAAGTGCTTCCCCACTTACTAAGTGCTTCCTGCCAGCTGGTCATTGAGCGAAGCTGTTTAATAAATATGGCCTCTTTCCATCTTCACAACAATCCCACAAGGTACATGCTTTTTATTCTCATTTGACAGACGAGAAAAGTGAAGCTCAGAGAGGTTAAGGGACTTGCCCAAGGCCACTTAGCTAGTCAGTGACAGAACCACTTGTATGCTTGTCTCCCTCAGTTCCATGAGGCCAGGGATGATATGTCATTGCTTTTGCCCCTCCCAGTATCCATCTGCAGCACCTGGTGCCTGACATAGGACAGTTGCTCAGTACTGTTTATGGGGCAAATGTAAAATAAATGAATGGCAGCCTGACGGTCTTCAGCGAGCCCATTCCATGTATTCCTACCAGAGCTCCCCACCCCTCTGGTTATTGCACCTTGGCAGGTCTTGGTGGGTTATAAGTCGACTGAGATACATAACCTCTCAGCTGCTGGGGCAGCCAGAGCCCTTGGACCAGTAGCTTCCTCTGGCTGGAAGCAGCCTTGTCTACTTTCCTTAGAATGTCCAACAATATTCTGTTCTACGGGTGGTATGATTTGAGAAAGTGTGGGAAGTACAGCACAGTCTCATTTAAAGAGTAAATATATGTCCTGCTAATTAAAAACTTGGAAGGTGGGCTGTGAACCCACCCCAACCCTTTCGAGTTATCCTGAGACATTTATTAGAGAATTGTTCTGGGACTTCCCTGGCAGTCCAGCAGTTGAGACTCCGTGCTCCCAATGCAGGGGGACCGGGTTTGATCCCTGGTCAGGGAACTAGATCCTGCATGCCGCAACTAAAGATCCTGCAAGTCATGATGAAGATCCCGCGCGCCGCAACTAAGACCCAGAGCAGCCAAATAAATAAATAAATATTTTAAAAAGAAAAAAAAACCCACGTTGGCTCATCTTTAAAAAAAGAAAATTGTTCTGCATCCTCTCTCTCGGGGAAGTCCTGGATGACAGCCCTCATGAGCCAGCAGCCTGCTCCCTTCCAGCAAGAGCACCCAAGGGCTCCAGAGTTAAACTCAGACCTTAATGAAAGGCCGGCAGCATCTGGCATTCTTCACGTGAAACCCAGAGGCCCCCAGCTGGATGCCAGGACTCCGAAACGCCTTTCCTGCCAGGGGATTATGTTCATTTGCACAGGATCTGAGACAGAAATTCCAAAGAGATGATACTGGAAACCAAAGGCCTATATCGTATTAATAATACAGACAGGAAGACTCCCTTGGCAGCTGGTAGCAAACATATTACATAAAGAAGGGGCCCTGGTCCCTACCCCAGCCCCAGCAAGCCAGCCAGGTCATTTCAGATTACGAATAGACACAATTAAAACTTACTATGTCTATTAGAGACGTCGTCTCTGTTTAGCTATTAGGTTTACGCACTTACATGCTAATTTCTGAGTCAGAGAATCAGAGATCTCTCCAGATGAGGTATCCACCACAGCTCAGCAGGCTGCAAAAATCAAGCTGTACTTACCTTTCATTGGATCCTCCGTGCCCGTGTCTGGGTGCAGCTGCAGCAAAGAGCAGAGGCCAGAGTCGGTGGAAGGCTGGGTTACAAGGCACAGCAAGGAGAGCATCAGCTCTGCATTCAGAGGCCTTGGGTCGGAGGCCTGTCTCGGCCACTCACCAGCTGGGTGACTGTGAAAGAGAGAGAACCCACATTTTTAATTGACGATTTTAAACTTCAGCCAGCCCAGGCACCCTCAGCTCTCACCTATCCCAAACCCTGATTCCAGTTCCCAAATTCCTATACCCACCACTTCTTCAGTCAGCAAGCAAGCTAGCTAAGCGGAGGTCAAAAGCAGACAATCACACCTTTAAATGGTATGGGTTCAAACATACACAGACAGCCGTTCAGCTTTCTCATCTATAAAATGAGAATGCTAATAATCCCTGCCTGGGTTCTGAACCCTTATGGGTTCATATTCTTGCTCGGGATCATTAGTTGTATAACTTTATTTAACCTCTCCTGGCCTCGGTTTCCTCATCCATAAAAGGGAGATTGGCCTGTGGAGAGGGGTCATGAGATTGGTATATTTCTGCTTTTGTAAACCACCACTTTTTCATTCGGAACACTTAGATTATATTGGTTTGTAAGAGCTCTTTATATATTATAAACTTTAGCCCTTCCTCATTAATACCATATTTTTTGCTTAGTTTATCTTTTATTTATGACATATAAAGTGCTTAGCATGGTGATTATGACATTGGCAGCAATTTTATTACTGAGAAATGGTTTCTAAGTGGAAAGTTCTAGAACAAGGTGAGCTATCATTACTTTTTTATTACCAACAAGGGCAAGGCTGGACCCAAAGAAAAGGAGCTCCACCTTCCTGGAGAACTGAAGCCAATTTGAGCCAGCTGGAAGCAAGCGGTGCTATGGAGACAAACGTGACTGCCTAGGGCTATGCTAGAGACCTGAGGTCCTCAGGTGAGAAAGACAAATGTTGAGAGGAACCAAGATCCCGAAAATGAAGGGCTTTCCTGGAATCAGATTACATCCCATCACCACCCACAACATATACACACACACACATCATATATCAGACATCACATGTATACACACACATCACCCACGTCACACACACATACACATAACCCCCCCTCACACACACATCACACACATTCATACTCATGACAAAAACATACATTTCACACCCGTATCTCACACACACACACACACACACACACACACACACACGAGAGCAGGAGAAAGGGTCATAAGAAAGACTGCCCTGCATCATACCTATGGAGAAAACCAAGAGAGCAGCTCGCCTGAGGAGCCGGCACTGGCCGGGACAGAAACCAGGCTGAGAAAGTGCCTTTGTGTGAACAAAGGTCACGGCTGCTTAGCAAGAGGAGCTTCTGGGAGCAAAAGGAAGACAGTCATCAGTGTGCCTGTGTGAAGACCTTGCAGGACCTACACTTTCTATGATCCTCAAAGCAGCCCTCGGAGGTGTCCGGGACAGGAATTTACAGGCCCTTTCACAGAAGGGGAAACTGAGGCTTAGAAGGTCCATGTTTTATTTTAAAACAGTTCACAAATATCAGAACCAGGGCCAGGATCTGGGTCTTTTGATTCCTATTCAAAGTCATTCATTCAACAAATATTTACTGAGACCCTACCTTGGGCCTGGCTTTAAGTTGTGGGTTTGTTTTAACACCTGGTTATAGAAGCTTTCTGAGTTCTTCAAGCCTTTCCATGTTGGCCTAATGCACCCTAGGATTCCCAGAATCAGAGTCTCAGGCTGCAAGGACCCTTGGAAAGGACTCTGGCCAGACTGGCATGTCTCAGGGTTTTGCAAATATTCCTATATCATATGCCTAAGAAAACAGAACATTGTTCTGTTTGCCAAACAGCTGGACTGTGGTAGCTCTAATAAAGACCAAGCTCAGGGGCCAAGCAGAATCCTCCAGTTTATTTAATAGCATAAGAGGTTTGCAAGTCTAGGAAATACCTCTGGTTTCACCGCCCTGGTTGAAAAGCCTTTTACATTCTAGTTCCTGCTGACTCAGCAAGATGAACATGGCTTGGGTTTGGGCTGGAGGGGAGGAAGATACCTTTGTCCCTAACCCCAGTTCATTGGCTTGCCAAAGCGGCCCCGTGGGCTCCGTCTCACTTCATTCTCCCAGCAGCAAGCTCCTCCACCACCACCTGCACTGTTCATGGGTCTGAGCAGTGATGAGACCACAGAGACCCAAAGCATGCCCAGGATGAGCTGCCACATGGAACTCACAGCTCTCTTGGCCCCTCCCTCCTCCCCGGTACCTCTCCCTCAAGAACCGCTCCCCTTTCAGGAAAGTCTAATCAGCCAGCGGCCAGATCCGTGGTAACTGAGCTCAGACACTGGATCGAATGTCCGGTGGGCCCCCACCATAAACTGCAGGTCACATAATTCAACTTGATCCCTCACTCCATCCTACACTTTATATGCTTCGGGGGACACGGCGGCTGATGGTGAGAGAGATAAGTCCCTGCGATGGGGCTGCAAGATGAGGGATTGCTCTCAAATGGAAAAGTTACTTCAGATCCAAAGAGGAGCAACTGGCTCAAGACCTTGCAGCGGGGGGGCGGGGGGGGGGGGGAGGGCCACCCTGGGGAAGCCCAACCCCAGTCCCTGTTTTCCACTCTGACCCCCCATCGGGAATACTCGACCCTCCTCCTTACTCATGCTCCAGGCAACCTCAGAACCCTGTTGGGAGGTTTTGGAAGCCCCATTTTCTCATCTGTAACATGGGAAGGAGAAAATCTGCTGAGAAAATGAGATAAAATAGCAATGCACATCAGTCCTAGGAGGAAGAAACTTTGAACTGGGCAAGAAGGTTATTTTCCATCCACATGACCTGGTAACCACAGAGCAAATGCTTCATTTTGTTCACCAGCAGTGACATGGTTGAGTGGGAATAATGGCGGCACTTGGTTTTTCACCAAAGGCCTATGCAGTTGATATGTAAGAAGACAAAGTCCTCCACAGGGCCTCAGAAAGGGGCTCGGACTCCCTCTTTCTGTTTTCACAGATCCAGTGCCCCCAGACCCCAGGAAACCAGAAACAAAGGAGCAAGTGGGCCAGGCCCTCCTTATCTCCATCTGCTCACACTCTCCCAGCTCGGGAATCAGGCAGGAGGCCCATCCTCCCAGCGGAGGCCTCGTACCTTTTGCTGCTGTGTACCCCGGGGTGCAATCACCCCTTTTGCTGCTGTATACCCCGGGGTGCCATCCCCCCAGCACACTTGAGTCTGGGCTTTTCATGTGCGCAAATCTCTCTCATAACAGTCATGGCCGGACAGGCCCAATGGTAGGGCCGCTGTGCAACAATGTTTAGACACATTGCTAAATATTTCCAGCTGCCCAGAGGGCCCCTGTACTATATGAGGTGAGACTGTGACGTTTCACCGCACAGGCGAGGACAGCCAAAGGGCATCCCCTCGACTTTTCTCTACTGTCCTCCATTTGATGAAAGACTTGTGGTTAAACCTTTATCTTCCATAAACATTTAAAATGCGGTTACCTTGATTTCCATGTCTCATTTTCGTTTTATTAAAAAAATGGGTTCCTTGCAGTAAAACATCTGATACTGTGGATGTTCTGCAGAAAACAGATGTTTCTCCATGTAATAGACGTTGGCGGGCCTCCGCATGCCCACCAGGCCTCACACTACCACTCAGATGCACGCACCCACACATGTGTCTCGTGAAAGGCCGGGCATGGCTGGGTCCCACAAGGGACCCTGAGGCCACAAGGCCGCAAGGCTTGAGTCCCCACAGCCATGGCACCCTGGAGCCAAGAGGCCAGAGAGGTAACATGACCTGGGGCTGTCACTGGAGGGCTCACTGCCTCTGAATTCCTGCTCCCTCTCTCTGCCTCTAAGGGGACAGGGGCAGAAGCGTCAAACCAAGCAGGCACAATCTTTCTCAAGGGCACACAAAGCACCCTTGCCAGCTCTATCCCTCAGGCGCTGGGGCGGACTGGCTCACTCATTTCCCCAGGAATTTTCTCCCCATCCCCTCTGGAGATTCGCCTGGAACTGGCTGAGACAGCTGAGGCTTGCTTCCTTCCCAGGGATAGTGGCACCTTCATGGACCCTGAAAAATTAAGGGTTATCAAGACCCAAAAGAATTAGCTTCCTGCTATGGAATGTCTCAGGTACTCAGAAAGCTGTTTCTGGGCAACAGGGGACTGTCACGCTGGAGGGGGGCTCCACCACCCACATGGCCCTACCCACAGGACAGTGTCCTAGAACTTGCCCAGCAGTGGGGTGGCTGGGTTCCCTTTCAACCTGCCTCTCCTTCTCCCATGACCCTAGCAGCATCACTTCCCCTCTCTGTACCTCAGGATCACTTAAGGAAGCTGGACTTTCCTCTCTCTGAGCTCCTGTAGTTCCTACAAGCTGAAACTCTGAGCCAATGATTCTGTGAAATTATTTCCCTAGAATTATATTTATAATTCCAAGTAAGATTTGTGGATGCTTACAGAAGTGTACACAAATTTAAAAAAGAGAGAGAGAGAGAGAGGATGATGATGATGATGATATTACAGCAAATGACTAAAAAACAAGGGTAGAAAAAATAAGATGAATCCTGGTTGCTACACAAAATCTTCGCTAAGGAGAACTGTAAAGTTGGGTCTGGGCTTCCCAGATGCAGAGCAGCGAGGATAATACTGTCAGTTACAAGAAGTACGGTGTCACTGAGGTGAAAAAAACAAACCATTACTCAGAAGAATCACAGATATTCTCGGGAGTGAGACCTCAAAGCAATTTCTCACAGGGAATTTTGAGGTGTGTAGTAAACCAGTGCTTTTCACCTTGAAAAACAAAAACAAATGGATAACTCTTTTTTTCAAACTAAAATTTATTTTCAAAATGCAAAGAAATAAAATAGACAAAAGAATTGCTCTCGCTGAAGGGAGGACAAGGGCTCCATGCTCTGTGCAGGATGCCAAAGTAACCCACAACCTCGCTCCCCAAACAGCTCAGTTGGACTGACCAGGCACTGCATGAGTCACTGTTTCCAAACCCTGCCAGAAGGTAGGAGTCCCCTGGAGGGCTTGCTAAGCACATAGAGCCCACAGCCCCACAGCAAACCGACTGCATCAGAATCTTGGAGGGAAGGGAGACAGGGTATGATCTGCGGCTCCTGGTGATCTATGTTCAGCAAGCTTTAGAAACACTGCCATAAACCAATACCACAACAGTCTGGCTCAACTAGACAGTAAAAGCTCCTTAGAATGGCGAGCCCCATCCCTGGGAATGTGGCATTCTTTGTAAGGCAAGGCCCCAGCGGGGTAAGAGTACATGGAGTAAGCTGCCAGGGCCACAGACTGTGCTGATCTGGGAGGAGGTAGAGAATTTCTCTGCTCCCTCTCTGGTAGCACCGCCCACACCTCCACAGCAGCTGCCCCTTCCATACTGCTCTTCCCTGCTCTCAAGGTGAAGCAATCTTGCTGTCCTCTCCTCAGAGACACGCAAATATCATGGCAACAATAACAGGCAGAGCAGGCGACAAGGCTTCCCTTCTGTGCAGCAGAAGTTGGAGAAGCACAAACCTCAGGTGACCTGATGGGCTGTGGACATGTGCTCCACCTTCCTACTCCAGCTCACCCTCCATAAGCCAGGTCGGGCTCCCACAGACTTTGCTGTCATCAGGGCACCCAGCTTCCATGGCCAATGGAAAGTCCTTCCATGACTTTCCATTGGCCATGACTTCTGCATATGGAATTATATCATGGCGGTTTAGAGCTTGGGCTCTGGAGCCGTATCAGGTTCAAACTCTGATGTTCTCACTTTTGACTGGTGTGTCCTGGGCGAGTTCCTGCCTACTCAGCGCCCAAGTTTCCTCATCTGTAAAATGAGGGTGTCCACTAGGCAGAATATGCTAGCTTGTTTTGCAGTAGCAAACAACCCCAAAATTTCAATGGATTAAAACAACAAAGGCTTATTTTTTATGCAAGCAAAGTTGGCGATGGCTCCAGAGACCTCCCAAGGCACTTGCCCCCCTATGTGGAAGCTCAACAATCCAGGCTATTTCAACCATGTGCCACTGCTGTCTACCACAGGCTTCCACGATTAGAATGGGACTCTGGAGGGCCTCGCAGAGACTTTTAAATGCTTCAACCCAGAAGTGATGCACGTCACTTCCCCTCACCAATCACTGGTCAAAACTAGTCACATGGCCCTGTCTCCAGCAAGGGTATGGGGAAGCATAGTCAAGCTGGTGCCTAGGAGAAGAGAAGCAGCCACGAGGGAGCACTAACCATGGTGGCAATGCATAATGGGGGGCTGGTAATTATGCGATCCACGTAAATCTTCAGCACAGTTTCTGGCACACAGAAACGTTTTAATAAATGTTCAACATCATTATTATCATCATAGCCTTCCAAAGCCTTGCCTTCTCCTCCGTTCTGGTCCTGACCAGTGTTCTAAGGAGCAGTGGCCCATTTCCTAGCTTGCAAATTCTTTTACCCTCCAGGCTTGGAATTTTGTAGCTTTTCCTTTCCATTAAGCCCAGTATTAATCATGAGATTTACATCAGCCATCATAAGAACTCTGGATGTTACTACAGCAAGAGGCCAAGGATGATTTATCATCCAATACATACACACAGCACACACATACTTGTTAACATGCGCATATTACAGAGGTCGTTGATTAATGTTTCATCAGCACTATCATCATCAGTGAATACAGCTGGTTCAAGATCAAGGCGCAGGCGGGGTCACCAGATGCAGAGGGAAGAGCATTCCTGGGAAATGAATCAGAAGCCTGGGTTCTGAAACCTACGTGTCCACATCTGTGAAATGGGGCTAATGTTCCTGCCAAGCTCACGAGGTTGTTGATAGGACCCAGCAAGAGCAAGAAGCCTAGTCCCCTGTGAAGTGTCATCCAAATGCAGGCCACAGTATTCCCTGACAGGTGCCAAGTACCGTGGTGCCTCAGAAAAAAACTCGTCAGCAGAGTCCTTTGAAGATCTCAAATGCTTCTTTTCTATCTCCCAGGGTTTCTCTCCCCAGAGATCTCTGTCCCCCACTAATTCTTATTCCCTTGATAACCAACTCACCATCAGATTGCATAGCCCAGTATCTTCCTCCCTCCAGACTTACGGGGGGTGGGGGGGAGGTCAGATTGTATTGGGGAGTGTGTGCAGGTTCCCAGGGCTTTTCCTACCAGAGCGCCGAGCTCTGGGGAACAGCTTACTGCTGCTCTAATCGTAACGAGGCTCACGCCACCATTACACAACTTTAGTACCAACTTTTATGCGGGCATCTGGGGATGTGTGTGCTTATGAGCAATCTGTAATGAAAAAAAGACCGACCTGCAGCAGGCTGGGAGAAGAGGGGCCCAGAGCACCAGGCAGGGCAGGCCCCATCACAGAGGCCGCCCCAGGCTCTGGGGACAGGGCTGCTGCCCTGGGACATTTAAGGCACTATTTGATCTCTTGTTAAGTCCCACATGGCTTCAATTTCCACGTGCTCTGAAAGAGAATGGAATTAGAGTCAACAGATCCATCGTGTCTTTCATAAAGATGTGTTCTTAATCAAGGAGATGGAGGAGGGAAGGAAACTCACATTCCTGGAAGGCCTACTATGTGCCAGGACCATGCCAAGAGCTTTGTTTCTATGCATTATCTCATATGAGCCTCACAGTAACCCACTGAGGTAGGATTTGTTATTAACCTTTGTGGTAGTTTGCAGAAAAACCCCGAAAAACCCACAGTATTTTGAGGCGGAGTCTGTTTCTCCATCCTTTGAATCTGGTACTGGCTATCTTCTTGCTTGGGCCAGTGTGTCTGCATTAGCAAACACAACGCAAGCAGGGGCTTGAAAAGGGCCTGTGTGTCAGACTTGCCTTCTCTCGCTGCTTCGAACCATTTCACTGCTATGTGAACAAGCACAAGCTAGCCTCCTGGAGGATGAGAGACCACATGGGGCATGACGCCAGCTGGGACCACAAACATAGGAGTGAGGCCATCCTAGCCCATCCAGCCACAGCTGAGGCAGCCCAGACCTGAAGAACACCCAGCCAGCCTAGAGAATCACAGGAAATACTAAATCCTTCTTATCATAACCCACCCTGTTTTCGGGGACTTTGTTGTTCAGTAAGAGTTGCCTGATACATCCTTTGTTACAGATGAGGAGTCTGAGGCTCAGAAAGCTCAAGTCCATTCTCCAAGATTCCTTAACTGGTTAAATGGCAGAGAGGGATTAGAACCCCAGGCTTATATTCAGTGCGCTGAATTGCCATGGTTCCCCTACAGCATGCTGGCATGTGGAGTGGGACTCCTGAGAGCAAGTTCTCCTGAGAGGTGCTAACTCCCCCCCACAGCCATTGCCACCATTCCCCTCGGAGGAAAGCTGGAAAACCTCCAGTGCTCTGGAGACTTTCCGCCTAGGTGGGCTTCACAGCTTACAAAAGGCACAGCACAGACCTGAAAACTTTTCTCTAGATGGCGTTTTCATAAATAGAGTCTAATTTTTCCATTGCTTCTTATTTAAGAATTGCTCCATCCTTCTGTCTAAAGAATCATCAAAAGACTGGGGTAGCCCTTGCAAGTTCTCTATTCCTCTGGCTCAGAAACCCTCGCCTCTGGTCACGTGTGAGTGGTTTGAAGACAAACCTTTTTGTGTGTGTTTTTTGTTATGATAAAATATACACAACATAAAATTTTACTATTGTAACCGTTTTTAAGTGTACAAGTCAGTGGTGGTAGATACCTTCATAATCTTGTGCACCATCACCACCATCCATCTCCACAGCTCTTTTCATCTTATAAAACTGAAACTCGGCACCCATTAAACAGCATTTCCCCCATTCCCTCCTCTCCCAGCCCCTGACACCATTCTACCTTCTCTATGATTTTGATGACTCTAGGTACCTCATGTAAGTGGAATCATGCAGTATTTGTCTTTGTGTGACTGGCTTATTTCACTTAGTACAACATCCTCAAGGTTCATCCATGTTGTAGCATATGTTAGAATTTCCTTCCTTTTTAAGGCTGAATAATATTCAATTGTACACTTATCCATCCATCTGTCAGTGGACACTTGGGTTGCTCTCACATCTTAGCTACTGTGAATAATGCTGTTATGAATATGGGTGTACAAACATCCAGAAGATAAACCATCGAGTGTATCTGGTAATCTCCTTGTTCAATAGTTATACTAAGGGGAGTCATTTTGGATGTTTGAATTTATGCCCTGAGGACACCACCTTCCTATCCCAACATCATGTTCCAAGGAGGGCTTGCTTCAATATGGACATACCAGGATCAGGGAGCCCCAGTTATAAGTCCTCTGTGCCCCCAAAGTCAGTTAACTGAGAATAAATCTCCCCAGCAAAATCCTACTGTGCTTGTTAGTCTGTTCTTGGGCTAACCTGTGTACCTCATAGCGCAGCTGAAGGATCACATACTAGTTCTGGGTCCTAGGGGCAGGGCAGCCCTCCTTCCTGATGCAGAATTGGTTTTAAGTAGAATTTTGAAATAGCCACTGTTATATTTTAGCACTTCTGGGGCTCCTTGTCAGGTCCCTGCCTTCCCTACTTTGGAATGAGCCCTCTACCACCTCCTACCTTCCCAGCATCAGTGTGCTCCGCACCCTAGAATAATCTCTCCTCTCCTCCTCTTCTCTCTCCCCCTATTCCTCTCCCCTCCATTCCCCTCTCCTCATCACGTAGATGGGCCAGAGCTGGTGGGCCTTCTTTGGCTGTCCCTATTTTGTTCATTTTAACTATGTCTCTTCCTCCATTTAGAATCCCACAGATCATCTAGAAGCACCAGTGCTGTTTCACCGGTCTCTCACCTGGAAACGGTAGTGGAGAATCTGCTGGTAGCTGCACCAACTAGTTCAGTAACAACATAAACTGGATTCTAATCAATCTGGAATTTCATATGTAAACTCTCACATCTGTGGTGAGGAAGGAGGTTGAGTTTGGGATCCTTCGCAACTTAAAAGCTAAAGTCTGAACCTGTTTAAAAATAAAATGCGTAGAAGACATCTTTTGATATGATTTATGGGATACTGTATGGAACCTGGAATTTATTCTTGAAAGCAATTGTGTGCAGAGAAATTAGCAGACACTAATTGTTTTCAAGAGAAAATTGCATCTCATTACAAACTATTGGATTTTTTTTTTTTTTTTAAATGACCTCCTTCCCTGCAGTGAAAACATCTGGATTCCCAGGGGCATGGGCAAAGCCAGAGCCTCTTCCAGCCCAAGATAGGTTTTGCCAGTTGCTGGAGCTCTGAGTGAGAAAGGTCACAGGACAGGGAAGCGTGGGATTTTGTTGTTGTTGGTGGTGGTGGTTTTTTTGCATGGCAAGTTAAATCTAGTATGGGGCCATCAGTAGCATGGAATTGTTTAAAATCTCAGCTTCAAACCCAAACTCCACGTGGCACTCAAGGCTCTCTAAAATCAATCCAGCTCCTCGGCAACCTGAAAAACCTGTCTTCTGTCTTGGGCTGGAAGAGGCTCTCCACAGAGCTGCTTCCTGAGTGCAGCGCTGACGACAGAAGGAAAAATGCCTTTCCAAGGTTGTGGCAATCGATGTGTTCCACGGCCAAGAAAGAAAATTTTAAGAATGGTCACTCATTAAGTAATCACCAAGAATGACTCAGGCACCCATGATTTGCTCACAGTACACTAGCAGCTAGTTATCAAGATACTGCCTATGTAAACATATCAGTTTGAGCACAGCAGCCAAATGTTTCCCAACAACTAGTAAGGAGCCAAAGCTTGATCATGTCACGTCTGAGTGAGCTGATACACATTTTTATTTTTCAGATGGTCCTTTTCCCAAAGGTAGAAGACGACTGCCTGGGAATGTTGTGTGGAACAATGTTTTTTCAGACCATTTTAGTCATAGAATCCTTTCTTCAAACTGAAATTTCACGTGGAAGCCCTGGATTTAAAACCCAAGGCCTACAGGACGGGCCCCTTCCTTTTTGGTTCCTTAGGGGCCCATTTTTGGCTCCTTCTTGGGAAGGGGGCTGGGGGGTTGGAAGGCTGTGCCCTGCTGTTTCTACAAGCAGATGCTCCACGTGACCTGGTAGTCCAAAGAGAGGGCCCTCCATGCCCGTCAAAACCATAGGAAAGTAGTTGCCCTCAACCTACTCTGGACCCCTCCTTCCCTGCCTTCTCCTGGCTGAATCTCCACTGACTTTTCTGAAGGTCCAAAGCTGTTCTTTTCTGATGAAATCAGTCCACTGATCCAAAGCTATAAAAAGCCAGGCAGTGCAGTGAAGGATGGGGTGGGCAATACAATCCTGAGCCTCGTGTTTCACACTTTCTTCTCTGCATCACACAAGGGACCACACCTCACTGCCTGGGCCTTCAGAAAGGGTGATGAGGATGCTTCCTCCTTCCCTGGCTCTCCTCTTCTCCCCTCACTTCCTTTAACCCTTTCTTCCCCAGAGGGTGGCAACCCTAACCATCTCCATCCTTTCCCCGCCAGCCCCACCCTTCCCCATTCATGTATCAGTTTCTAACCCCTAAAGTCCCTCCCCATATCTTGCAAATGTCACAGCCTTCAGCAGCATCCTCTGACTGTCCTGGGGCCTCTTCCCAGCCCAGTATCTGCTGCTCTATGGAGTGACTCTGGTCTTAAGGTTTTCCCACAACGTGGGGGCAGGATGGACAGTGGAGACGTCCTTTCCTGGATGCAACTGTCTTCTCAACAATAACTCACCATCATGAGGATCAATTCCCTAAAACAATAGCAGCAACAACAACAAAACACTTCGGCTGGTCTTCAAGAGAGAGTTATACTTCTCCTTTAATGCAACTTTGACTTATCTGGGGAGAGTTAATAACCCTGGCCATGAATAGCACTATGCCCAAATCTCTTCCTGTAACACCTAGGATTCTTCCTTTGTCACAGAACACAGAGAGGGGAGGAGTTGTTTTGTCTGTCTGTTTTAACTAGATAAAAGCAAGAGTTGGTCTTATTAAAATGGTGAATGGGTGGTAGAAATCCCTGCCCCTTGAACCCTCCATTTCTCTGCTGGCAGACCCCCTGAATACGGTTGCCAAATTTAGCAAATAAAAATATGGGATACCCAGTTAAATTTGAATTTTAGATAAACAATGAATAATTTTTAGTATAATTATGTTCCAAATACTGCATGGGACAACCCTAACCCTGAGACAGCCCCAAGGAGCACTGACTGAACCCACTGTGTGGGAAATGTTGGCTTCAGTTAGGGGATCACAACAGTTGACCTCCAAGAGTCCTTCATCCCAAGGACTCTGTGATTTCTTATATACCAACACACTAAGAGTGGGGGGTACACAGAACATGGGTCCTTGTTCTTGGCAGCAGAAGGGCCCCTCCTTCCTGAGTCTCAGCTCCCACCTAGGGCCCTGACTGTGGTAATGTCTCCTTCAGCTCAGGGGCCTCAAACTCTGCCCCTCGCTCTTTCCTCAGCCCCCAGACGGTCTCCATTTAGCATTTCCAAGTGACCACCAACATTTGGTAATGGGCTCTGGCTCTGCCTCCCGTGTCTGCCTGACCTGCCTTCAAGGCTGGGACCGCCTCACTCATTCTCTACAACTATCACCCGACACTTGTGATGAGTAGCATTTGGCCAAGAGCTTGGCTGGGATATCAAGTCTCCCTCCAGAGCAGCACAGACCAATCTTTCCTTACAGCAGGAGGGCCTGAGGTACCCAGAATGAGAATCCTTGTCAGGAAAGTAAATGAGGGTGTCCCTTCTTAAAAACAAGGAGCCAAGATCACCATATGAGAGACAGAACTGTGTTTAGTTTGGCTAAAGTCAGGTCTAATGGAGAATGTGTGTGATAACTACCTCCAGGCTTGGCTAGGGGATACAGATCGAAGAGGAAAGAGGAGCTGGGCAGGGGACTCACAGAATCAGAAGATAACGGAGGAGGGGAAACACAGTCCGAAATGCAGGAATGTACCCAGCCCTGGTTCACTGGATATGTTGAAGCAGGCTTACAGATAAAAAGATAAAGATGCTGTCAATAATGCTAGAGTCATCCTCCAACAACCTCAACTTTCTCTCAAACTGAAAAGAAAAAAAGAAAAAGAAAACAAAAAAAGAGAGAGAGAGAGAAACCACCTCCATTTCTGTCTCCTTTTAAAATGGAGGAGGATCAGAGGAATCATACTCCCTGACTTCAGACTATACTGCAAAGCTACAGTAATCAAGACAATATGGTACTGGCACAAAAACAGAAACATAGATCAACGGAACAAGATAGAAAGCCCAGAGATAAACCCACACACCTATGGTCAATTAATCTATGACAAAGGAGGCAAGGATATACAATGGAGAAAAGACAGTCTCTTCAATAAGCAGTGCTGGGAAAACTGGACAGCTACATGTAAAAGAATGGAATTACAACACTCCCTAACACTATACACAAAAATAAACTCCAAATGGATTCGAGACCTAAATGTAAGACCAGACACTATAAAACTCTTAGAGGAAAACATAGGAAGAACACTCTTTGACATAAATCACAGCAAGATCTTTTTTGATCCACCTCCTAGCGTAATGGAAATAAAAACAAAAATAAACAAATGGGACCTAATGAAACTTCAAAGCTTTTGCACAGCAAAGGAAATCATAAAGACGAAAAGACAACCCTCAGAATGGGAGAAAATATTTGCAAACGAATCAACAGACAAAGGATTAATCTCCAAAATATATAAACAGCTCATGCAGCTCAATATTAAAGAAACCAACAACCCAATCCAAAAATGGGCAGAAGACCTAAATAGACATTTCTCCAAAGAAGACATACAGATGGCCAAGAAGCACATGAAAAGATGCTCAACATCACTAATTATCAGAGAAATGCAAATCAAAACTACAATGAGGTATCACCTCACACCAGTTAGAATGGGCATCATCAGAAAATCTACAAACAACAAATGCTGGAAAGGGTGTGGAAAAAAGGGAACCCTCTTGCACTGTTGGTGGGAATGTAAATTGCTACAGCCACTATGGAGAACAGTACGGAGGTTCCTTAAAAAACTAAAAATAGAATTACCATATGACCCAGCAATCCCACTACTGGGCATATACCCTGAGAAAAACATAATTCAAAAAGAAACATGCACCCCAATGTTCACTGAAGCACTGTTTACAATAGCCAGGTCATGGAAGCAACCTAAATGCCCATCGACAGATGAATGGATAAAGAAGATGTGGTACATATATACAATGGAATATTACTCAGCCATAAAAAGGAATGAAATTGGGTCATTTGTTGAGACGTGGATGGATCTAGAGACTGTCATACAGAGTGAAGTAAGTCAGAAAGAGAAAAACAAACATCGTATATTAACACATGTATGTGGAACCTAGAAAAATGGTACAGATGAACCGGTTTGCAGGACAGAAGTTGAGACACAGATGTAGAGAACAAACGTATGGACACCAAGGGGGGAAAGCCGCAGGGGGGTAGGGATGGTGGTTTGATGAATTGGGCGATTGGGATTGACATGTATACATTGATGTGTATAAAATTGATGACTAATAACATGCTGTATAAAAAAATACATAAAATAAAATTCAAAAATTAAAAAAAAAAATGGAGGAGGATAATGCCTAGTGGAGGCACACAGCCTCCACCCAGAATAATCAACACATGAACTGACAAGTGAATGGACAAATACATGAAGGTAGCTGCTCAGTTAGAACTCCCTCTACATTCGGAACCAGAATATCTTGGTTCAGATCCCAGCTCTGCTACTACTTATTCCACGGCCTTGAGCAACCGCTTGATCGCTCCAAAGCCTCAGTTTTCTCATCTAAAAACTGGCATTAATAACTCTATCAACTTCACCAGACAACAGTAAGGATCAAAGGAGGTGACATATCAGAAAGGGCTTATAAACTCTAAAGCAATTTCCAAATTGATACCACAAAATGCAATCCCTACCTTTAAGCAGCTTACAATCTAGGCCTGTACTGTCCAATATGGTAGCCACTAGGCACGTGTGGCTACTGAGCACTTGAAATGTGACTGATGAAAATTTACACAGGCTGCAAGTATATAATACACACTAGGGAGTGTGTGTGTTTTAATACAAAAAAAGAATGTCAAAATATCTCATTACTATGTTTTATATTAAACGCATGATGAAATGGTACTATTTTTATACATTGAACTAAATTAAATGGCAGTAGCTTATTAGTACACAAATGGTGGCCAACCAATGTGTCTTGAAATGTAAACTAATGTGTCTCCTGGGCCTCTGCTGATCAGAAGAGCAAACATAAATATTTTGAACTCTAAGTGACCTTCAGGACTATCCAATACAACACCTTATTTTTTTCAAATGAAGAATCTGAGGTCCAGAGAGGGTTGAGACTTAACCAAGACCACACAGCCCATGAACGACCCAGTGTATTTTCCATTAGACCACAGTGCAGTTTTTAGAGCTTTTCAAACCTTTTTTTAATAAAGATTGCCTAAAATCAAGTCACATGATAATTCTGGGAAATAACAACATATCCACAGCTGGCAGATGAAAAAACTGAGGCCCTGAATGACTAAACACACACAATTAGTGGCATCTTTGAGGCCAGCACCCTTTCACCCCAGGCTCTCCCTCCCACCCCAGGCTCCCTCTCCAGGTCCAGAAGATGGTGCAATAATATGTAGCATCCTCTTCCCTGGTGCCTCCACCACCTCAGGTTCAGGACACGCCCATGAGCATTCTTCAGCCTAATTAAATAATGGAACCACACTGATCCTTTCTTCCAAGGTCCAGGGGCACTGTTTCCTCTCCACCCCAGTTCTGCTTGGGAATGTTGACTTTGGATAACGGCACCAAATACACTCTGACTGCAATTTCCAAATCAGAAACAGCCTCCAAATCTTTATTCAGCAGAGAGTAAAAGATCTCAGAAGGGCTGAGCCTGTTTAGGCCACGAGAGCCTAGAAGCTCTTCTGCCCACAGAGCCTCCGGGGACAAACAGGTCATTACAAGTCAGCTCAAATCCACAAATGGGTACCTGCTGCATGTCCTGGAATTCAGAGATGACTAAAACAAAGCTAGCACCTCTTAGTCATTCCTGGTCCAACAGAGGAGATTCATACAAATGGTCAGTTGGACTCTGAGGCAGAAAGCCATGGGTGCCGTACTTTGGGGGCCCAGAAATTAAGGAGCCTCAGGTTCAGGTAGGCTTCCTGGAGCAGGGGGGTCTGACCAAAGTCTTAGAGGATGAGAAGGACATCATAGGCCAAGAAGGGACAGATAAACCTTCCAGGTAGAGACAGCAGAGATTCAAGAAAACTTTAGTCTTTGAGGACACGTGACACTGGGCTGGCTGTTCCTTTCTGGCACTCTCCAAGGTGACCGTGAGCCAAGCTTCTGCAGCAGCAATATTAATAGTACCTCCTCGCCTCTCGGGGATGCTTCATGGACAATCTCATTGCATACTCACAAACACCCCAGAAAGCAGGCAGGGCAAATGTCACATATCCATTCTCCAGATCAGGGAAGACTCGGGGAGATTAGTGCCCTGACTGGCTTCACATAGCAATTAAGGGACAGAGCCCAGGCATCACCAAGCGTTTCTGGGTCCTCCACCTCTGATCTTGCTTCCATACAGTTCAGCAGCTGAGAATTGCATAGCTCCAAGGTTTCCCCCAACCTCCCTTGTCTTAAAGGCAACTTAGTTATTGCCAAGTACCACTTATGGGGCACTTTGCATAAATGGCCTTGCCCCTGCGCTGTTTTCTCAAGGTTTGTGTCTTATCTCCCAAGGTGCTTCTTTTATCTCTCACAACATCTAGAAGGCGCTCAGGAGACTCATAGATTCATGGATTGGTAGGCCTAGTGCAGAGATGATGTCAAAAAGGAAAGGGCATGTTAAAAGTATTTTAAATATTATTACTACCTAAATTCATAGACACTTTCTTTGGAGGTCTTTAAAACACAGGGCTAGCCTCTCTAATTATGCCCTATCTCCATGCCCGTCATGTACCTACAAACGTCTCCTTAATCACATTCAAGCTATCTACTTGCCTCCCTGATATTTTGACTTTCCAGACTGCTAGATAAACACCAATCCATTTAACATCTATATCTTGGGCACCAATGCACAGGTGCGTGTGTGTGTGTGACATAAGGGGAGGAAGGTGTGGTAGGGAGATGCATAGCCGTGCCCAGTCCACTAAGCCGCATGTGGCTATTGAGCACTTGGATTGTGGCCAGTCTAAATGAAGACATGCTGTGAGCGTAAGATCCACACTGGATTTCAATGATTTAGTGCAGAAAAACAAAGAATGTAAGATAGCTCATTAATATTGAATACACATCGAAAAGATAATATTTTAGATATAATGGATTAAATAAAATATACTATTAAAATTAACTTCACTCGTTTCTTTTTACTCTTGTTAATGTGGCTACTAGAAAGTGTTAAGATACACGTGTGGCTCACGTTATATTTCTATTGGACATTACCAACCTTTAGAGGGGGTCTAACCCGGGAAGGGAACAGACTTGTGAACAAGCCACGCAAGTAGGACCCGGAGTGTGGGGAGTGGCGTCTCCCTCAAAACCTTAGTCTTATGGGTCTTAATTTCTTTATCCATTTTCTCCATATTTGGTCCTTTAATTTGTCCAACCCAGTAACTATTTATATCTCCCATTCCTCCAACCGATTCAAACACATGCAGTTCAGAATGCAAGTCAAAGGCATCCTCCACCCACACCTGCCCACCACACATGCCTCTTGTCTGATTCCCTTTTCTTTTTATTGCTGATTTTGCCCAACTGCTGCCTTATCAGCCACAGCACAAAGAACCCGGCACAGGGTAGTCCCTCAACAAGGACGTGAATGTGGGGCTGAAAAATGGGTAAGTGAATGTACGAAGTGCATAATGCAGATACGTGTGCGTGCGTGTACACAAACACACACAGAGTCTTGTTTGTGTTTCTTGTTTCATACACACATCTTGTGTCTTTAGCTAGCTGTAAGACTTCTGCCTTAGGACTTTACTTAAGCTTTAGCCATATTGTTTTTATGCTACTCAATACATTCTTGTTGGCTAATTAATTCTTTTCTTTTCCTAAAGCCAAGGAGAAATCACTTTCTTCATAAAGTCTCTATCGTCTCCTTCCACATTGCTCTTCCTCCTGATTCCCACTGACAGCCTATTCTATACTGTGTGACAATTATGTCTTGTGTTTTCTTTTTGTTTCATGAATGAATCCTGCACTCCCTTTGGTCTTCCCTCTACCCACACTCCCAGTGAACTGTAAACTTCTTTGAAGCCTGAAACTATGTTCTCTTAAAGCTCTAGCACAGAGCTTAGCCCATGGTAATTGTTCAATAAAGACTTGCTGGTTGGTTGATTGGGGGGATATGCCTATAAGAGTCTTGTGATATTGTGATTTATAATAGGAAACATACAGGCATACCTCAGAGATATTGTGGGATCAGTTCCAGACCACCACAATAAGTTGAATATCACAATAAAGTGAGTCAAATGTTTTGATTTCCTAGTGCACATAAAAGTTATATTTACACTATACTGTAGTCTAAGTGTGCAATAGCATTATGTCTAAAAAAATGTACATACTTTAGTTAAAAAATACTTGATTGCCAAAAAATGCTAACCATCATCTGAGCCTTCATTGAGTTGTAATCTTTTCGCTGGTGGAGGTTTTGCCTCAACATTGACTGATCTGGGTGTGGTTGCTGAAGGCTGGGTGGCTGTAGCAACTTCTTAAAATAAGACAGCAACGAAGTTTGTCGCATCAATTGACTCTTCCTTTCCTGAATGATGTCTCTGTAGCAGGCAATACTGTTTGACAGCATTTTAGTCACAGTAGAACTTCTTTCAACTAAGTTTATCAACTAAGTTTACAACACAACCTAAATCCTTGTTGTCATTTCAACAATCTTCATAGCGTCTTCACCAGGAGTAGATGCCATCTCCAGAAACCGTTTTCTTTGCTCATCCGTAAGAAGCAATTCATCATTAAAGTCTTACCATGAGACTGCAGCAATTCAGTTACATCTTCAGGCCCCACTTCTAATTTTGCTGTTTCCACCACATCTGCAGTTACTTCCATCACTAAAGTCTTAAACCCCTCAAAGTCGTCCATGAGGGTTGGAATTAACTTCTTCCAAACTCCTGTTAATGTTGATATTTTGACCTCTTCCCATGAATCACAAATGTTCTTTATGGCATCAAAAATGGTGAATCCTTTCAGAAGGTTTTCAATTTACTTTGCCCAGATTCCTAAGAATAATTACTATCCATAGCCTTATGAAATGTATTTCTTAAATAATAAGACTTGAAAGTCAAAATTACTCCTCAATCCATGGGCTGCAGAATGGACGCTGTATTAGCAGGCATGAAAACGACATGAATCTCATTGTACATCTCCATCAGAGCTCTTGGGTGACCAGGTGCATTGTCAATGAGCAGTCATATTTTGAAAGGAATCTTTTTTTCTGAGAGTAGGTCTCAACGGTGGGCTTAAAATATTCAGTAAACCATGTTGTAAATAGACGTGCTGTCATCCAGGCTTTGCTCTTCCGTCCATAAAGCACAGGCAGAGTAGATTTAGCATACTTCTTAAGGGCTCCAGGCGTCTTTGAATGGTAAATGAGCATTGGTTTTAACTTAAAGTGACCAGTGGCATTGGCTCTTCACGACAGAGTTAGATTGTCTTTCGAAGATTTGAAGCCAGGCCTTGACTTCTCCTCTCTATGAAAGTCCTAGATGACATCTTCTTCCAGTATAAGGCTGATTCGTCTACATTGAATATCTCTTGTTTAGCGTAGCCACCTTCATTGATTATCTTATCTAGATCTTCTGGATAACTTGCTGCAGCTTCTCCATCAGCACTTGCTGCTTCACCTTGCACTTTTAGGTTATAGAGACGGCCTCTTTCCTGAAGCCTCATAAAGCAAACTCGGCTGGCTTCAAACTTTTCTTCTGCAGCTTCCTCGCCTCTCTCAGCCTTCAAAGAATTGAAGAGAGTTATGCCTCACACTGGATTAAGCTTTGGCTTAAAGGGGTGTTGTGGCTGGTTTAATCTTCTATCCAAACGACTAAAACTTTCTCCATATCAGCAGTAAGGCTGTTTTGCTTTCTTATCATTTATGTGTTTACTGGAGTAGCACTTTTCATTTCTTTCAAGAACTTCTCTTTTCATTCAGAACTTTGTTGTTTGGTGCAAGAGGCCTGGCTTTTGGCCTATCTTGGCTTTTGACATGCCTTTCTCACTAACCTGAATCACTTCTAGCTTTTGATTTAAAGTGAGAGACGTACAAACTCTTCCTTTCACTTGAACACTTACATGCCATTGTAAGGTTATCAATTGGCCTAATTTCAATATCATTGTGTCTCAGGGAATAGGGAGGTCCAAGGAGACGGAGAAACATGGGGGAGCAGTCAAAATACAACATTTATTAAGTTCAACATCTTATATGGGTGCAGTTCATGGCTTCCCAAAATAATTACAATAGTAACATCAAAGATCACTGATCACAGACCACCATGACAAATTAATAATAATGAAAAAGTTTGAAATATTGTGAGAATTACCAAAATGTGATACAGTGACACAAAGTGAGCAAAATCCTTTTGGAAAAATGGCACCAACAGACTTGCTCAATGCAGGTTTGACACAAACCTTCGATTTGTAAAAAGGGCAATATCTGTGAAGCACAATAAAGCGAAGTGCAATAAAACAAGGTATACCTGTATATTTGGTCTTGTCCCCTTTCCTGGTACAGAGGTTGGAAAACCCTTGGAATTTCCTAAGAGGTGAGAGCTAGGAAGGTGTCTTTTGTTCCATGAACGATGTGGCTTTTGGAAAGCCCTTAGGTCAACTAAGGATGGGGGTGCTGGTTGCCAGAAAAACCAACCATGTGATTAGAGGGTGGAACTTTCTATTTCACCCCTGACCTCCTGGGAAGGGGGAGGGGAAGAGCTGGAGATTGAGTTCAATCAGCAACAGTCAATGATTTAATCATTCACGCCTCTGTAACAGCAGCCTCCACAAAAACCTAAAAGGATGGGTTCGGATAGCTCCAGGTTGGAGAACATACAGAGGAAATTCGGGGAGAGTGGTCCACCCAGATAGAGCATGGAAGCGCTGTGCCCCTTCCCACATACCCTGCCCTATGCATCTCTTCCATCTGGCTGTTCCTGAGTTACATCCTTTTATAATCAACCAGCAATCCAATAAGTAAAATGTTCCTCTGAATTCTGTAAGCCTCCCTAGCAAATTAATCAACCCCGAGGAGGAGGTCATAGGCTCCAAACTCTAGCCAGTTGATCAGAGCACAGGTGACAACCTAGACTCGCAATCACCTCTGAAGTGTTTATGTGTTGAGGGGCATTGGAGACAGTCCTGTAGGACTGAGCCCTTAACCTGTGGGATCTAACTCTATTTCTAGGTAGTGTCAGAATTGAATTAATTGTCAATTTGAGTTAACAGACACACATCGGAGGACTTCAAAGGAGATGTATTTTGTAAGCTTGGTGCCTGGATTTCTTATCCCTTCTCTCTACCCCTAGCATTCACCTATGTCCATTAAAAGTAAAAATAAGCCAAATAGAAATTACTTCAAAGGGTGAGGCTCCCTCCCCCCAACACACACCCGGGGCTCCATGCACTGCCTGTCAATGGGTTTCTCCTTGCTAAGAATTCTCTTCACGAATGAATCAATTGGTCTGCTCAGAAACCAATCACAGTAAGGTCATTTAACCTGGGGCTCCAGAAAGAAGCCTCCAACCAGGAACTTCTGCAAAAACAGGTGCTGATTAAGAACTCCCTAATCTGTATCAGCTCTTGCACTGACAAGGATGGCTGTGAGTGGCCCCAGCAAGGGCAGGGACGGCAGGCGGGCCTCTGAGCAGTGGGGAGTTCCCGGCAGGGAGGACAGGAGACCTCAGAACGAACACGACACCATGCTCTTTACACACACAAAGCTCCTAGAAACAGCCCACACATGCCAAAGTTTGGTCCCTCATGTCCACCAAGCCAGCAGACCAGGGCACAATCTCAGAAGACCCCACCTCCTGTGGCCTAGAGGCTGTCCCTGGGTCCTGCCCTCTGGCTTCCCAAGGCTCCTCTTATAGTCGGAGACCTCAGGGCCGGTCAACAGCGAGACACTGGGTGAGGGCTGGTTGGAAGGGGAGGAGGGGGCCCTGCTTCTGCAGTTGTATCTGGCCTCTTGACCTTCTTTATCACAAGGCCATTCCTGTTATCCTAACTCTCTTGAATTTCCATGGGGCTATGGGTGCCTTGCCCACAGAGTGACAGCCCCATGGCATCAACCAAAGAACATGTTTGGAATAGGAGAGAGACTAGGCTTTGGCCCACAGGTGCTCCCTGGGCCACCAGTAGACCATTGCTGGGAACGCTCAGTGAAGCCGGCCATAGCCCTGAAATCAGGCCTAGGTTCTCCAACCTTCTTTAAGGGAGCATCAGATCCCTTACCCAGCATCTCAGATCCTACAGGGCCTAGACCCTACGGGCCCGAGACAACAGTGCTCCTCTAAGTTACACCCCACCTATCTCCGGGACCCCTCTCTCTTGGCCCCAGTAATGCCTTCTAGACTGAAATAACCAGGTTCATCAAATGTCACAGGGGATGAGCCTTAGAGCTGTCTTTTTCTAAGAGGTCTCTATACCCAGATCTGGAACCCCTGATGTAGTTTTGAGGGTTTTGAGGGCTCACCCCTGACTCACTTTTAATTTTACCCAGGCCCTTAGAAGACTTCACAGCATGGGTATTAACTCATTAGGAAACTTGAAGGCTATGATCAGCTCCAGACTTTGCTGGCATTTGTGGGGGTTGCTATGGCTGTCCCAGAAGATGGTGGAGCCACCACCAGGGACCCCAACAGAGGCATGCGTGACAGCTTATTCACCATCCACTCACCTCCCCTCTGTGCTGTGAGGGGGATGGGTCTTCAGGCTCTCCAGGAAGGCCAACCCCTAAAGCTGCTGTGATGTTTGGGATCCCCCAGAGCTGACCTTGGCGTTCTTAGGGGCCATCCTCCTTCACTATTGCAAGGGTCTCTTAAAGCCCTGGTGTATGAGAGAGGGCCCTGCACTCAGGAGAGAAGGGAGCCAGGAGCAAGGGGAGGAAAGGGAGAAAAAGGCCAAGCATCTCCCAAGCCCAGGCACCAGGCTTGGTAATTTGCGCCCACTATGCCCTCAGCAGCACTCAGGAGAGCACCTCTCCCCTCTCTGGAGACCCCACTGGCTCTGCGGGAATACTCCTGGTTGTGCTGTGTACACAGTGGGTAGGCTGCAGTGGCAAAGGCAGGTTTGAGCTCACAGCCTCGATTCAAAAGGGCCATCCACATTCCAAACTCGGCAAGACTCTGAACAAATTTCTGAACAGCTCTGGGGCAGCTGAGGTTGGGAAATTATAAGTGTACCCACACTGAAAACCTGCATGATATATGGAAACATTCTGATCACCAGAACTTACACAGGCCTTGGCTTGTTGTGCGGGTGCCATGATGCTTCAGAATTTCTTACCAAGGCTCTGTGCTTAGTTCTTCTTGGGGCTAAAGCGAGGCTCTTAGGCCCAGGGAATTGCACATAACCCGTGGGTATGGGTATCCCCCGTGGACATCACTGCCATGTAGAAAAGCTGAGAATCACTGGACTGGACTGCACGCAATGCTCTGAGAGCAGCAGAGCGTATCTTGTATCCAGCACCCTCCACAGGGCCAGCCACACGGTAAGTGCTCAACGAAGACCTGCTGATTATAATGCATCAGTCTCTAAATGGATTTGCTAGTGACCTCAGTATAGGGGATCCACAAACAGGCCTCTCCTGGCCACGAGAGGGACCACACTGCACCCCCATGCTCCCCTTCCCAGGGAACAGGCTGAGTCAACAGAGCAGGGCAGGCAATAATATGGGTGATGGGAGATCTAGAATTAGGGCAAGTTGGAGGTCTGGAGGTCGGCATCCAGCATGACCTGGAAAGCTGCTGAGCCCATGAAGAGACCCAGGCAACCACGGCGCCAGCATCACAGATGACTGGCAGGCAAAGCAGGCATGGGGACCTTTCTGGAAGCACCACTAGGATCCCAGGGAGGGCTCGGTAGGGAGCCCAGAGCAAGCTTCAACTCCAGATGAATTGGGCCCTGAGTGAGGGGGGGCAGGGCGGAGACTGAAGCTCCAGGGGCTGAGAGGAGCCTCAGAAAGGATGGCCTGCGGCCGAGCTGCTCGTCCAGAGCCCCTGAGTTGCAGCAGCGCGAGCCCCGGCATCCAGGTAAGCCTGAGCGGGAGGCTCTGCTCCTGGCCCCCGCAGGAAGGTGACAGGGACGCGGCATCAGGGCCTCTGCAAATCATTTCAATAGTCGAAGCCAAAGAACCACACTAACTGACCCCAAGAGAGGCCAGAAAGTAAACACACCACCTGTGACCTGCGCCTTCAAGGAGAACCCTGAGAAAGCCCCGGCCGGGCCAGCCTCACATGCACCGTCTCACCATCCCACAGCCCGACATCCCCCTCAAGCTCCTCATTTCCTTCAGGCGACCGCTTCAGCCCATGCTCTTTGAGTGTGTGTGCTCCTGGATGTGTGCACACACCTACCTCAGGCGTTACAGGAGCAAGGGTTTATGTTCTCCACTGTCCTCACAGGCATTTCTATCGAAGTTACATCTTCCTCAACCTTTACTGCAGGTGAAAGAAATGCATAAATGGGCAGATGGAATGACTGACATGCTCAGGATATATGAGGGACATTAAAGGCACTGCTAGGATCTGACGACAGCTGCCAAGAATCTGTTCCATAATCATAAATGAGATAAGCGCAAAGCCATGAAGGTGACAGAAAAATCCCAGTGCGGGCCAGGGCAGGTGTTTCCCTGCTGCAGTTAATGACCCTGGGGGAGTTTGCTGCAGACCCAGAACATGTGCAGGTGCCCCTGGCCCCGGGCTCGGAGGGCCGGGGAGCCTCAGGGTGGGTCACTCATTCTTGATGTCCGTTCTTACCTGCATTTTCCCGGCTGGGGCCCCTGCCTGGGAAGTATGGCCTCCTGGCATTCATCTGTGGGAACCTCTGCCAGCCTCCGAGACTCCCAGGCTCAGCCGGACCCTCTTCCTCCTGGGAGGGAATCAGCCTTAGCTCCTCCGCTCCAGGTCTCCGGGCCCCCCCACAGTGCTTTTGCATAGTAGGGCCTTTCCTGGTTTCGCTGCAGGGCACACGCTGCTCACGCAGGCAAATCTTTCACTGGGCTCTTATTAGCTACACCCGGAGATACCTCAACGAACAAGGTGTACCTACTGCCTCTACTGTTCTTTACTTTCAAACGCTTCCTCCCTTCCTTCCAAAAGTACTCTGTTCTGACACTGGCAAGCAACTTCATATGATGGATACACCGCACTCTGTCATCCCTACAGAGACCCTCAAGGAGCGAGTCAGCCTGAGAGAAGCTGTGAAGCCCACAGAGCTTAACTCAGGCTGCTCAGCATGTCTGTCCTTCTCTCCCTCCACTCCTCTCACCCCACCCACACCCAGGGCTCTCCAGCCTCTGGGGTCTCACACAATTGGAGAACTCAGAGGCATGGGGAAGGCACGAGGAGCAAGTGGGGAGGGCTGCGGTTTCAGCACTCAGCCTGAAGGCAGATTCCAAGCAGTGGAGGCTTCAGGGATGGGCCTTCTCTCCAGGCGCTCCACAGCTGAGGCCGGACAGGGAACCCACTGAGAGCTGTCAGGGAATTCAGCCCACCCCCTCTCCCCAGCATTATAGGCTAGTCAGACTGAGGCGATGCGGGTCCCTCAGCCTGCCAGGAGGCGATGGGGAATGGGGAGGCTCTGGGACCTAGGGCAGACCCGCCTAAATGTCCTCACCTTTTACCACCCCCCCTCCTCAGAGAGAACTCCAGTTCCTAGGCTCTCATGGCCATGTGGACCAAGCTAAGAGTCAGGGGAAATGACATCCCCATGTTCTAAGGCCCCTCATTGAACCGGGGTGTCATGGTTTGGTTTGGAGCTCTCCCCTAAGCTCCCAGATAAACATAGGTGGAGAGTCCACAGGCACCAGTTCACAGGAGGAAGGGGCTTTAATGGTGGGAAGCTCTGGGCCAAGGGTCTTCTGGGAAATCCAGGGGGAGGCAGGAAAGGCTCCCAAGGCTTTTGGCTTTTCTATCTCAAATGCTACCTGCACTCACCCCAGGATGGCCCTCCTGCTGCCATGATGCTAAGCCCACCCAGATGATTCTCACTTCACCCCAATTCAACACAACCCTGTCTACCCCACTCATTTGCTGCATAGCCTCCAAGATCTGTCTGCTTTCTAAGCCTGTTTCCTCATCAGTAAAATGGTGAAGATAGTAGCAGTGCTTCCTTCAGGGCTATGAGGATTACATTTCATGTGATGCACCTGGAGCAGTGGCTGACACACAGCAATTACTCACTTAACGTCAGCTGCTGTGTTTGGTGTTACAGCTGACCCTTGAACAACATGGGTTTGAACAGTACCGGCCCACTTATACGTAGATTTTTTTCAATTGTAAATAGTACAGTACTGCACCATCTGGGCTTGGCTGAATCTGAGGATGCAGAACTGAGGATATGAATACGGAGGGCCTACTATAAGTTATATGTGGATTTTCCTCTGTGTGGAGGGCCAGTACGCCTAACCCTCAAGTTCAAGGGTCAACTGTATTAGTATTATCATCGTTATTCTCCCTGGGTGAGCTCTGGGTTCTCCACTGACAGTTACCTTTCATGTGCAATCTTGGGCCTTATGGGCCTGGAGCCGGTGGGGAGAGGGAGCTGGGACCACGGAGCACTACTTATTGCTATTGTTCGCACCGCCGCCAACTCCTTTCCACTGAGCACCCACTCCATGCTGGCGATGGCATCTAGACAGGACTTCCCAGATGTTAGTGTGGAGATCTTGCTAAAGCACAAAACACTGGGCCACGCCCTCAGAGTTTTTGTTTAAACTTGCATTTCTCCCTGGTTCCCAGGTGATGCCAATGCTGCTGGTCCGGGGACCGCACTTTGAGAACCCCTGCTCTAGGATGCTGGAGGCATCCGCTTTGTCATTGCTGTGCCCCCGGCACAGTTCTCAGCACAAAGTAGGTGTTCAGTTACCACCCGATGCTTTGTTTGTGCCTTGCCTACTCTGTGATCAGCTAGCACACTGCCTCCTGGCTTGGGGCAGCCGGACCCTCGTTTGAGAAGCATGCGATCTGACTACTCAAGCAGCAGGGAGACCACTCAGTGCTGAACCTCCTCAGAGAGCCTCCAACAGAACTGGAGGCCAGCCCACACCCGCTGGCGAAGCTTCTCACCCTGCCACACCCAGCACAGGCTCCCCACAGCTGTCTGTCACAAGTAATCCGTGACATGTCCCGCATTATTAACTGTCCCCGAGACAGAACGGAGCTGAGGTGAAAGGCAGATAGTGAGAATGGGGAAGGCAGGCACCCTGATGCCAGCAACAGCAGTTCTCAGCCTTTCAATAACCCACCAAACTCTTCTAGGCTTTTTTTTTCTTCTCCTTACTTTTTTCTTTCCCTCCTTCTTCCTCCTTTTCCTCCTCTTCTTCCTGCTCCTCTGCCTCTTCTTCTTCTTTTTATATACAGTTAAATGACAGGGGTTAGGGGTGCCAACCCCAGCACAGTCAAAAATCCATGTGTAACTTATAAGTTAACCCTCTGGACCCACAGTTCTGCATCCATAGATTCAACCAACCACAGATCGTGTAGTACTGTAGCATTTACTGAAAAGAATTTGCATGTAGGTGGAACCGCACAGTTCAAACTTGTGTAGTTCAAGGTTAACTGTGCTTTTTATTGGTTCCCAGTTTTTCACTTTTATCTTCTAAAATGTCTCTGACCATGACAAGGCACCCCCATGACCAATGATGAGATTTAGGAGTTCCTCACTGAGAAACAGGTTTAACAGACCTTGGAGGATGTAACGCCTTCCAGTCTGCTGCCTCCATCACATCTGCCTAAATCTTCCTTTGTAACATGACTCCATCCTGCATCCCAAACATTAGGCTCCCATGAGCCTCCACCCACCACATTCCCCATGAACTCATCTCATTTTTGTGATCATGGTAGACTCTTGCTCTGTCTCCAGGGAGGTCTACATCATTCTCCTTGTTGGAGCAAGTCCTCAGGAGAAAATGCCAGTGCAGCAGAATAGAACCGTGTCACCTACTCTCTTCTTGGGAAACAAAGTGAGGAAAAGGAGGGCCAGATGAAGACAGGTGGATGAGGTGATGGAGAAGCAGTTTCTGCTGAGGGTCAGAAGGTTGACGGGGAAAGCCTGGGGTGGGGCCGAAGTGGAGTGGCTGCCAAGGGCACCTCAGATGAGCTTCTGCAGGGCCCCTGGGGATGAGTGTGAGAGCCTAGCAAGCAGGAACTACACAAAGTCTGCGTGGTCCCAAATCCCCCACCAGAATTAACCAAGAGAACAGGCCTGCACTGTGCTGTGAGCCCATGGCGGGTGGAGGTACACGGAGCAGGGCAGTCCCTCTTCCCCTGACTCCAGGGCTGGGCTCCTGGGACCCCGCAGGGAAAGTGCCCTCTCAGAGCAGTCAGTGATGGCCTTCTGGGCGTAAGCATAAGGCGGTCCAAGGGTCCGCTCTGAAGGACAATACACGAGATTATGTGAGTTCTAATGGGGTTTTGTTTTTTTCTTAGACACGGCACGTATGGTCCAATAACCTGGACATTTTTCTGCTTTTTTTTTACCCTAAATTAAAGGGTTTGGGGCTTTGTGGGCCACACTGCATTCCTATGGTTAATGAGAACCACAGATGTGTCGTTGTCAGTTTGGGTTGAATCCCCCGTGGACCAGTTCGTGCTTTGCGCCACCCCCCAGCACCTGTAGGGATTTCTGCCCACAGTGGGGCTGAGTGGTGCTCACCAGTCTACTCTTGTGGGTTCAGATAACAGCAGTGGGGAAGGAGATTGGCTATGGGGAAGGAGAGGCTGAAACTCAGAGCTGCTGAACAGCCCCGCAGGGCCGTGGGCACCTGTTATACAGGTAAGATTTGGCAGGCCATGCCGGGCTGCAGTAGGACATTAAAAACAGTGTGGCTCAACTCTCTTTTCAATCAAGAAAATGCATTTTTGTTTGTTGTTGTTGTTGTTTTGTTTTGTTTTTTTCTGATCCTTCTTTCAGGAAAATGGAAAAGAGAAGGGAAAACAAACGAAAACATAAAACAATGTTCTCTTAAGCTTGACAGTGGCCAGAGCTTTTGATAATTCAACTGCAAGTTTACAAATTGTTCCCATTTGGGTGGTTTCACTGAGCAGCAGATAATAAGCGGTGGCTTCTCTGCATCTACTTATGGTACCAGCAACAAGTAATAGCATTTCTGCGATTGTTCACCATCGTAGGACCCTTGACATTAATCAACTCCATGCTCTGGCTCCCAGCAGGGAGAGCTCAACTCGAAATCACTCCAGGTTACAGACAACACACTCCAAGGAGCTGCCACCTGCACAGCCTCAAACTTCGCAGCAAACATCTGAGAGACGGGTGAGAGACCCGTCATACAAGCCAGTGTGAGAGGCAGAGACTGAAAGACTGAAACCAGACGGAGTCCCGGTAGTCCCTGGCCAGGGCTGGGCTGGGCATCAGATTCACTGGGGGCTGTTTCCAAAAGGTGCAAGCCCAGGCCCCGCCCCCAGAGGTTCCTTTTATAGGTCTGACCCAAGGCATCTGTATTCTGCAAAAGCAGCTCAGTGATTCTGGTGTGTACCCAAGGTCACCATACACAGCTGAACAGTACATGACAGCCCTGTGGGCCCTCTAGCTCTAACCACTGGATTCGACCCAGCAAGGCAGCCAGCTTCCATGCAGAAACGTGCTGGGACAGGATGAAGAAGGTTGGCAGGGTGACCCTTTGCTAGCAGCAGAAAGCCCTTGTCATTCCGATCCTGAAGAGGCTGGGTGGAACAGTGTCAGGCCACACCGCCCAGAAACAGCTTAAACTACTGACTCATGGCCTATCAATCAGTCAGCAGGGTCCTGCCCAGGAATGACTGGCCCAGAGGATATGGGCTTTTGAACTCTTTAGAGGAAAACTAGAAAAGAATTTCTTGGTTTAAAACAAAATGCGAGGCTCAAAATGTAATGTGCCAAAACTTAGGGGAAAAGATCAAAAAACCCTGCTGCCTGTTCCCGATAACCAGCTAAAACTCTCCAGTGAAGTTGACTGCTTTGGTGGTTAAAAGCACGATGCTTGTGCCAGGCTGCTGGGTTCAAATCCCAGCACAATCACTTACTGTGTGACCTTGCACAAGTTTCTCTCTCTCTCTCTTTGAGCTTCAATTTCCCCATCGGGTTGTTATGAAGATTAAGTGAGATAATATTCATGAAGTGCTTAGGACGGGGCAGGCCCAGAGCGCTGCGTAAGCGTTAATTACTGTTGTCACCGGGTGCAACGTTCTCACGACCGCTTCCAGTCATTCTTAGGCACCAAGCCCCCAAAAATGAAGATCTGAGGAGACATCCCAGTGCTCCTGAGGGCAGCAGCAAGATGAAGCTCTCCCCTCTTCCAGCCTTTTGGAGAGACGGGTCTTGGAGAGAGACTGGGTTAGGAAGTATTTAGATGGACTGGTTGAGTAAACTGTGATACATTCAGATGATGGGATGTGATGTGACTGACACAAATAATGGCGAGTGCGTAGGAACACACAAGGAAGACCTGTGTGATCCAGTGCTGAGTGGAATAACCAGGTAACAGAACAGAATGGCCCGTTTCTGTTAAAAGCATATACATGCAACATGTATGAATCATACTTCACAAGCTCAGATATGCAAGAAGTATCACGTGTCATTACTTAAATCAACTCAAATCTGACTTCAGGTTTTACCCTGTGGGCTGGCAGGCAATTCACTCTTGGCATCGCTGAGGTTTCTTCCCCTACCCAGCACCACACGAGAATCCAACGTGCTAACGCGGTGCCCAGAAAACAGAGGCTGGCCTCTAGCCCCCCGTCCCTTGGCCACGGTCAAGCCCACGGGTTCCTTGCAGGTAGATGGCTGTCCATGAGATGGGGATGTGTGGAGGTGCACCTTTAGCAAGGCTGGGAGCTCAGGCGCCTTTAACCTGTCCCCTGGGGCAGTCATGTCCCTCAGGTGTCCTGTCCCCTCTTCAGGTGCTGCCAGGACAGCTCGGGTTCCCTGCAACTTGGGGCCCACCAGTCTACATCCCTGACCAGGGCCAGGTGCTGTCTTGTCCCTTCTCCCAACCCCCTGCACACACCTGCCATAATACGGGGCCGGAGGGAGCTTGGGCTTTCCTGAGAGACGGAAAGAGGGGCAACTCTTGCTTCTTCCTCTACCAGAGGCTCCCCAGGCTAGGAATGCATGGGCTTAGAATAGGGAGGCAAGGGGCCAGGGAGAACCCACGCCAATTAGGAGCCCAGGACATCACTTAACTACATGTTCGTATGTGCACACGTGGGTACGGACAAGTCTGTGTGTGGGAGCCCAAATGTAGTATCTCTAGGGGAGGGCAGATTATGGGTGATTGGAATTTTCTCCTTTTAATTTCTCTGTACTTTCTACAATTAATATGAATTATTTGTATCAAAAATTATGAAGTTTGACAGAAGCGTTTCGTAAGGAAGCTAGGACTTGTTTAGAAGCCTGAATGACAAGTTTCTGAAATAGGGGGAACTTAAAAGCTGGGGCAATGGAAGCAGCCTTCTGTGCAAAGTGAATATCGTCTGAGTGATTTTACCGCTAGGGCATGCTCTGAGCATTAAGTTCTTGTCCCATGTAAATAACTACATGGTGTTAAGAGGCACACTCAGAGCTCTGGGTGGACAAGTCAAGAGCTACTCCCTGCCCCACAATCCCCTCCACCAGGAGCCAGCTTTCCCGAGTGCGTGGACGGGGCTGTGCCTGCTGATGCCGAGCAGTGTGTGTGTGCGTGTGTGTGTGTGTGTGTGTGTGGTGTGTGTGTGGGGGTGTGTGTGTGGGGGGGTGGGTGTGAGTGTGTGTGGTGTGTGTGTGGGGGGGGGTGTGGTGTGTGGGGTGTGGGGGGTGTGTGTGTGGTGTGTGTGTGTGTGGGGTGTGTGTGGGGTGTGTGTGTGGGTGTGTGTGTGGTGTGTATGTGGGGGTGTGTGTGTGAGTGTGTGGGGGGTGTGGGTGTGTGTGTGTGGGGGTGTGTATGTGTATGTGTGTGTGTGAGTGTGTGTGTGTGTGTGGTGTGGTGTGTGTGGGGTGTGTGTGAGTGTGTGTGGTGTGTGTGTGTGGGTGGTGTGTGGGTGTGTGGTGTGTGTGTGTGTGTGAGTGTGTGGGGGGTGTGTGGGGGGTGTGGGTGTGTGTGTGTGTGAGTGTGTGTGTGTATGAGTGTGTGTGTGAGTGTGTGTGGGTGTGTGTGGGTGTGTGTGGGGGGTGTGTGTGGTGTGAGTGTGTGTGTATGAGTGTGTGTGTGTGAGTGTGTGTGGGTGTGTGTGTGGGGGTGTGGGTGTGGTGTGTGTGGGTGTGTGTGTGGTGGGGGTGTGTGTGTATGAGTGTGTGTGTGTGAGTGTGTGTGTGTGAGTGTGTGTGTGAGTGTGTGTGTGTGAGTGTGGGGGTGTGTATGTGTATGAGTGTGTGTGTGTGGTGTGTGTGGTGTGTGTGTGTGTGTGTGTGTATGAGTGTGTGGGGGTGTGTGTGAGTGTGTAGGTGTGGGTGTGAATTTTCCATGCTGCCTCCTTCCCTGAGTCCTCGGTCATTGCATCCTTCTCTGAGCTGCAGCAGCACCTCCAGATGTGTTTATGTGTTTCACCACCTCCCGTCCCACAAGCCTTCTCGGGGCCACAGAACAAAGGAGAGGAGCAAGAGGGGCTGGGTGTCACTCATTCCGGTTCTGCTGATCCGGGGAGCCTGGCTTATTTGTTTTGGTGAGCTGGCCAGCTGCAAGCTGTTTGGTTTGGGGCTACAGGATTAGGACTGTTTTCCTTTCTGAGTTTGGTGCAGTCAGGGGTGAGAAGAAGGATCCCAGGTTGAGGACAGCCAGGGTCTGGCCTCTCAGCTCTGGTTTCTCAGTGCTGCTGCTGGGGATCCGGCTCCCGCAACAAGTGTGAGGGCGCTGCCTTTCAGGGAGGGGCAGCTCCCTGGACAGGGCAGCTGGTTGTCACCCAGGCCACAGGGGCTAGCTCCCCTAGCTCCTGGAAGAAAGCCCCTGGTCGGGGGGGCGTCTAGGTAAAATACAGAGGAAACAGGCAGCGCCACAGCCCCTCTCTCAGCCTCGGGGCTCCCCCTCTCAGGCCTGTCAAAGGCTGTTTCCCCCTCCCCCTCCCAGCAGATTCTCAGCATCCCCAGGATAAGCGGTGTTTGGGGTCCTCAAAGACCCTTTGATCTTTAGACCCTCAAATCCATTAGAGTTCCAGGCCATAAATATTGTGCTACTACCCCTGTCACCAGCCCTCTAGAGTGACAATGCCTATGTTTTTAATTCTGGCTTAGATAACAATGCCTAGGTTGTATTTAATGATTCCCATGTCTGAGCTTTTTCCCCTAACTTGATTAGAACTTCTTTAAGGTAGACACCGTTTTCCCACAGGCCAAAGCATAGGGCAAAAAAGGACCGGGCACCTAAAACACACTCGTTGAATTACTAACCTGGATGGGCAGATGGATAGGTGTACAGACAGACAGATGGACAGATAGATGGATGGCAGACATCCTTCATGGAAATCTTCCCATAGCAGAAACAGTTTTTATGTGCATTTATCCAACAAATATTTATTGTGCACTAACTACATGCCAGCCATTGTTTTAGGCCATTGAGATTCATCAGTGAACACAAATACAAAAAAACCTCTGCCTTCCTGGAACTTATATTCTATCAGGAGGAGATCTATAAACAATAAACACTTAAAATCAAGTAATTTCATAGTATGTCAGAAAGTGATAACTACTATGGAAACTAAGTAGAACAGGATGAGGAGGGTTGGGATTTGAGTAGAGGCAGTTGTACTATAAACAGGAGTCAGAGTAGGTCTCACTGAGATGGTGACATCTGAGCAAAAATTTGAGGGACGTGAAGGAGTGAGTCATGTGGCTATTTGGGGAAGGAGCATTCCAGGAGAGTGAACAGACAGTTTGTAAAACGGAGCATCCTAGGTGTGTCTGAGGAACTGCCATGAGGTCAGTAGGCTGGAGTGGAGTAAATAAGAAGGATAGTAGGAGAGAGTTGAGAGAGGTAGAGTTGAGACAGTTGGCAGATTCTGCAGGACCACAGAGAAATGGGGAACCATTGAAAGGTTTTGAGAAGAGCAATGACATGACCTGATGACATGATTTGATTTAAATTTTGGAAGACTCCCTCTAGTTGCTGTTTTGAGAACAGATTGCAAGGAAACAAAGGTGGGAGCAATTAGGAGGCTATTATAGTAATCCAGGTGAGAAACGATAGTCTCCAACCAGGGTGGTAGCCATAAATGTGGCAAGACTAAGCAATTGAAGGATGGAGTTGGCATCAAGTGAGATGGAGATGGCTGTGGGTAGAGCAGGTTTATGAGGCAGGGGTGGGCATAGGGCAGACCAGGAGAGCATGCTGAACTTAAGATATCATCCAAGTAGACATCCAAATAGATATCTGAAGGCCGGAGGTATAAACTGAAATTTGGACATCAACAGTAATATATGATGTGCAAAGCCATGAGATCACCAACAATATTAATGTAGATAAAGGAGAGAAGAGTACCAAGGACTGAGCTCTGAGGTATATCAACATTAAAAGATCAAGGAGATGAGGAGGAACCAGCAAAGGAGACCAAGAGGGAGCAACCTGCAAGACAGGAGGAAAACAAAGAGAATGTACTGTTCTGCAAGTCAAGGGAAGAATATGTAACAAGGAGGAAAAGTGATCAACTTGTGTTAAATGCAGCTGATCAACTAAGTGGTAAAGACACACCTGACAACTGAACTCGGCAATAAGAAGGCTGTCAAGAGTAGCCTGTTGAGTACTGGGGGGCAAAGGCTGACTGGAGTGTGTTTAAGACAGAATGGGAGGAATCCACACATTTATGGTCAACTGACCTTCAACAAGCATGCCATGAACACACAATGGGGAAAAGATAGTCTCTTCAATAACTGAATATCCACAGGCAGAAGAATGAACTTGGATCCTTATCTCATACCATATACAAAAATTAACTCAAAATGGATTAAAGACTTACATGTAAGACCTGAAACTGTAAAACTACTAGAAGAAAACCTACGGGGAAGGCTTCTTGACATTGCTCTTGGCAATAATTTTTTGGTTATGACACCAAAATCACAGGCAACAAAGGCAAAAACAAACAAGTGGAACTATATCAAACTAAGCTTCTGTACAGAATGAAAAGGAAACCTATGGAATGGTAGAAAAAAACTGCAAACCACATATCTGATAAGGTGTTAATATCTAAAATATATAAGGAACTCCTACAACTCAATTTTTTTAAAAGGTGATTTTAAAATGGGCAAAGGACCTGAATAGACATTTTTCAAAAGAAGATATACAAATGACCAACAGGTACATGGAAAGATACTAAACATCATTAATCATCAGGGAAGTGTTATTCAAAACCACAATGACATATCACCTCATACCTGTTAGAACAGCTATTATCAAAAAGACAAATATAACACGTGTTGGTGAGGATGTAGAAAAAAAGGGAAACTTTGTGCACTGTTGGTGGGAATGTAAATTGGTACAGCCACTATGGAAAATAGTATTAAAGTTCCTCAAAAAATTAAAAATAGAACTACCAGGTGACCCAGCAACCCCACTTCTGGGTATATATCCAAAGGAAATGAAATCAGTATCTCAAAGAGATATCTCACGTTTATTACAGCATCATTCACAATAGTCAAGATATGGAAACACCCTAAATGTCCACCGAAGGACAAATGGATAAAGAAAATGTGATATATATATATCACAATGGTATATTATTCAGCCTTACAAAATGAAGGAAATCCTCTCATTTGTGAAAACATGGAGGACGTTATGCCAAGTGAAACAAAACAGAAACAGAAAGACAAAATACTACATGATCTCATTTATATGTGGAATGTAAAAGGGTCATACTCATATAAGCAGAAAGTAGAATGGTGGTTGCCAGGAGCAAGGAGGATGGGAGGGGGAAATGAGATGTTGGTCAAAGGGTACAAAATTTCAGTTATGCAACATGAATGAGTTGTGTATAGCATGGTGATGAGAGTTAACGGTACCATATTGTATACTTGAAAGCTACTAAGAGGATAGATCTTAAAGTTAGATCTTAAAGTTAAACCTTAAATTAAATCTTAAAGTTAAATCTTCTCAACACACACCCACATATACACAATGGTAACTATGTAGAGGTGATGGATAAGTTATAGAGCTTGATTGTGGTGATCTTTTCACAATATATCAAAATTATCAAAACATCAAATATATCAGAACAGCATATCAACTGTATCAAAACATCAAGATGTACTCCTTAAATATATACAATTTTTATATGTCCATGATATCTCAAAAAAGTTGTTTTCAAGAAACAACTAATTGGAGACGTGAGTACAGACAACTTTCTGGAGAAGTTCTGCTGTGAATGGGGAGCAAATCAAAAGTTGCAGAAGTGGGTTCAAAAGAAGGATTTTATAAAATGGGAGAAACAGTCACATGCCTGCATGCTGATGAAAATGATTCAGGAGAACATGAACAACTGAAGATGGAGGAGAGAAGTGGGCAATATGGCCAGAGCAATATCCTTGAGTAGGTGAGCAGGGACGGGATCTGGTGCCCAGGTGGAAAGACTGGCTCTAGAGAGGTGCATGGAGAGGTCATCAAGTTACAGCCAAGGAAACAGAGGATATGAGGGAAGACGGAGGCAGGCAGGGAGATGTGGTGGAGTCCGTGGAAGTTCTCTTCTGATGACTTCACCTTTGTCATAAAGAGGGAAACAAGGTCATATGGGAAGAGGGCGTTAGGGATCTGGAGAAAGAGGTGACAGTGTAAAGTCGTCATCCAGGATAATGGCAGAGTGAGTGGACCAGGAGAGTAGAGGGGGATGTCCTGGAAGCAGCTGAAGGCCACCTCGAAAATTGTGGGCATAAATTTAAAGTGACACCAAGTCAGCATGGTTGTATTATTTTTCCCTAAAGCAGCATGGAGTAAATGGGGAGTTGGATTTAACCTTGATTGTGGTTTACAGTACAATAAAATGAGAGGGGCAAGGGAGTGATTATAATGACTGACCAGGAATTAAAGTTGTATTCTAGAAAGAAGGGTTTCCATTTTAGTAACTGGGAACATGTGAGGTCTTTCACTTTGCCAAGAGTGAGCTGTGGATGGAAAAAGGCTGAGACTCACTGCCCTGGAGCCATCACTAACGCAGTGACTCCCTGAGGATTTAATGGAGGTGACCTGCCTTCCGAATTCGCCCTCATGATTGTCTTGCCAAGAGGTGTGATATAGCACAGGGGTTGGCAGTAGAACAAGGAAGTAAGGGGTTGTCATATTTGTACTAAACTTGCTCTTAGGCTGCCTGTGGGGCACCCCATTCACCCCAAGACACAGTCCTCTCTGGGCCATCAGCAAGCTTGGCCTTACCAGGAATGGGTTCAGCAGTCACCTCTGACCTCAGCCAGGTCTCTCAGCTCCTCCAACTGGGTCAAAGTACCTCTACCATGCAGCTGCCTTTCCCTATCCCTGCCATATTTGTTAGTCCCAAGATAGCAGCTCTATCTCAATTCATGTCCTCTGAATTTTCAGGGATTTCTGAATCTCTGCTCCCGGCTTATATGACCAAGTCCTTGGCTGTTCTGCCCTCCATTCTTCCCCACCCAACCGGCCCCATCAGACATGCAGACTAGACCTCTGCACACCCACCTCACCAGACAGGCTCATTCTTACCTACTCAGAGGAAAGTTTGTTGGCTCAGCCTCACCCACCCATTGGCAGACAATCAATGTCTAGGCCTATTTCCAGAATCATGACGACAATAATAATAACAACAGTAGTTAACTACCACAGTGTAACTACTGAGAAAACAAGAACCTGATCTACTTTGCTCACTGCTATGTTCATGTTCTCAGAATCCAGACAGAGCCTTACAATAGTAGGTACTCAGTAAATATCTGAGGAATAAAAGAATAAATGAGTAGCATCTACCCAGTGCACATAAAGCCCCAAGGATGGCACTACATCGTCTTCACACGCGATCTTATTTTAATCCTCCCAGCAACCTCCTTCAATGCAGGAGATGATACTGTACTAATTTTATGAAGGCGGAAAACTAAGATGCTAAGGGGTCATATAGCTAATAAATGCCAGAAACAGAATTAGGACCCAGTTCTATCTTCTAACCCACTACCTTATATGGATCCAACCCAATGAGTCCCCAAAGTCACCCTGGTCCTCCCCACCCCTCCCCTCAAAGGACAGAACAAAAGGCTGCAATTGAGAGCACCCAGGCCAGAACCCTCACCAGTCAAGCCACATCTCGTGATTCATGGCATAAGAATGGCGAACCCCTGGCTCTCAGAAATGTCCTTGTTTCCCCAACCCCAGCTCTGGGACGCCAGGCTCCAATGATGGCCCAGCACCTTCAGGAAGCTCTGCCCAGGGATACCAGATGACCGTCCAGAGCTCTGGCCAAGGACCCCAGAAATTCCTCCCACTGGTGACCACCCTTAGTCCTTTCCCTCCACAGCCAGCCCCATTGTGCATTCCAGGCCGGTATCTCAGATATGAGGTGGGACTTCAGTAATTTGGCAGTCCAGATGCCTGAAACAGATGCAAAGAATACAAGGTGTCCCCATTCTCTCTTCATTTATAGAGAACTTCCAAGTTTTAGATGGGTATATGGCTACCCAGCTTGTCATGACCATACAACTAACTTCTATACAATAGGATAACACCAGAAGTAATAGGTGCTTTCACTAGATCAGTGATTCCCAACCAGGAGTGATTTTCTCCCCCCTCCCCAGACATTTCTGGTTGTCAGTACTGGTAGGTGCTGCTGGTATCGAGGGGGTAGAGGCCAGGAATGCTGCTAAACATCCTACAATACACAAAACGGTACCCGCAAAAAATGATTATCTGGTCCAAAATGTCAGCAGAGTCAAGGTTGAGAAATTCTATTCTAGATCATGCCCTTAAAAGGAATGTACATGACCTTCTCCACTCCCTTCTTCCTTTCCTCCAGGCTATGAGTTGAGGAAAATTGGAGCAATGTCCTTGGACCTAGAAATAGAAACCAGAAGCTTGGAGATGGCAGAGCCACCATGGCAGCCTACCTCCATTACTACCACGAAAAAGAAATAGCCTCTTTTGTTTAAGCCATTGTATTTTGGGGGTCCTTTTGTTATAGCAGCTTAGCCCATACCCTAACTGATACAATGGATTTTAAGAGGGCAGTGACCCAGACCGTCTGAAATGACTTCCACAGTCATTTAGGGCCAGACTGTGTCCTTTGGCCCATACTCCCAGACCACTATCTGGTGCTTGCCTGAGATGGTTTCTAATCCCAGGATAAGCAGGATTTCAATTTAGTATAATTTCATGTAATTCCGTTTCTGCCATTCCCCACACCCCCCATCGCCTTTCTTGCTGTAATACCCTGTAGTAAGCAGAATAACACCTCCCTAAACATGTCTATGTCCTAATCTCCAAAACCTGTGAATGTTATGTTACAAAGCACAGGGAAATTAAGGTTGCTAATCAGCTAAGGAGGGTATCCTGGATTTTTCAGGTGAGTGCAATGTTATCACAAAGGTCCTTAAAGTAAAAAGGGGAGGCAGAGAGGCAAAGATGGAGTGATGCAGTGTGGGAAGGACTCCACTGCCCACCGCTGGCTTTGAAGATGAAGCGGGGGCCACAAGCCACGGAATGTGGCAGCCTCTAGAAGCTGGACTAGGCAAGGAAATGGATTCTCCCCTAGAGCCTCCAGAAGGAACACAGCCCTACTGATATTTGATTTTAGCCCAAAGAGACCCACGTAGGACATCTTACCTCCAGAACTGTAAGATAAGAAATTTATGTTGTTTTAAGCACCAAGTGTGTGAGAGTTTATTAAGCAGCCACTGGAAACAAATATTCACCTTTCTTCCTTTCTCCTTCTTCCCTCTCTTTCTTTCCAGTCTAGCTTCTACTTAATCTCTATGAGAGTCTGAGCCAGTGTGGCAAACAGACCAAGGCCCAAGCTGGTCAACTTCTGGGGCCTCCCAGAAAGCTCTTAAGAGCAGGATAGAATGAACACCTGGGAGAAGAGTCTGGTCATGCTAACCCAGGGCATGGTCTGGGTTCAGCAATTCATGGATTCAGGACTAATTCCCTTTATGACTTGCTTTCAGAAACATACATTTCATCTGCACCCAAGATCCTGCAGTAAGTAGCCCAGTTGTACTCTTTATGAAATCCAGGTTATCACTGGATTATCTGCAGTTCCAAAGGTGTCTCTGCCCAAAGCCAGGGACCACTAAGTGACAGTCATACTAACTGGAGGTGGAATTACCCAACCCTCTAATTCCAAAGTGTTTAGCTTTGGAGCACAAAAAGTTAAACACCTTCTTGCAACACATAGTAAACATGTCAGTGTGTTTAACATGTTAACCATCCTCTGTTCTCCTGCCCAAGTGTTTAGAAAAGAAACAGGTTATGATGTTTAACTAGTGAATGGATACATGTGCTCATAGCAGCTAACACTTTTTAAACACTTGTGGATGCTTAAAATTATGATGTGTTTAAGATTTGAACACATTTGCTTTTCTACACTCTTAATCCAATGAGTGTTGGCTACACTTTTTTTTTCCCGAACAGCAAGGGTTTGTCCACCTTGCAAAGGCCAGTGTGCAATAAGTTCCTAGAGCTGTAAATTGCATTGTTGTTGGTGTTTTTGTTTGGGGGAGTTTTGTGTTTTTGTTTGTTTTTTAACATTTTCTTTCATACATGGACCCCCTCACCAGGAGAGTGTAAATGATAGTCATTCTTTGGAGGATGTCTGGAGTCCTATTCTATTAGAGAATCTAAAGGAATTTAGTGGAATCAACGGGGAAGCTTGACCAATTTCACTATAATTTCAGAAAATAAAAACCAAAGAGGCTCCAGGTCCTGCCCAGGCCACAAAGAAGTGTGTGGAGGGCCTGGGGGTTAAGCCAGACCTCCAGGTGCCACCTGGGGCTCTACTTGTCTTCTCCACCGAGCCTGTCCAAACCAGCAGCTGGAAAAGGCATTAAATCCTCCGGCTCCCTTCCAAGTGTGGGCTCACAGTACGTAATCGTGGAGAGGGTTGTCTGGGGTGGTTGTCGGTCTGCTTTCCTCTGTTGCACTGTGACCTCTCCACCCGAGGCCTCCATCCTTTCTTGCTTGATGTCTCCGGTGATCTCCCCAGCCACTCGTGTCCACCCATTTCTCCATACCCCACTTCCCACCACAGCCCCTGCTGGACGTGGCCTTTAAATGGCCCCTCAGACACCCTGCCCTGACCAGCCTTGTTTCTTGCCAGTGTCTCTCTCCCTCTCTATGCTTCAGCCACTCTGGCCTTTTCATCCTCGCTACTTCCTGCCCCAGGGCCTTTAAATATTCCCTTCCATGATGAAAGCCATTCTTTTCTAGGTCCTCTTCAACTAGATAACTGTTTTAAACAGCAGTGTCTCAGGAAAGGTCTACCCCACTACCCACAGCCCCTCAAGTCTAGGCAGACACCCCTTCTCTATGCCATCCCAGCACTCTTTGTCCCTCTAGCATGTAATTACCATGTACTTAGTTTTGCCTTCCCCCATTGGTCTAAGCCTCCCATGAGGGCAGGGTCTGCCACTGTCTTTTCACCAGTGTATCACCAGCACCCAAGGCCAGACACAAAGTCAGCGCCTAATGAATATCTGTCGAATGGCCAATGGGACTTCTGGCTCTTCAGCCAATCTTGGGGTCAAGGAAAGAAAGATTGCATTGTGAGTCGGGGGATGTGAGCATAGTTTCTGACCTGGTGCAAGCTACTTAATTTCTTTGATTCTCAGCCTGTCTGCACGCTGGATGGGGTATCCGCTCAATTCAGCAAATGTTTTTGGACCTGGCACAATGTTTAAGGACCCTGCCAGGCTCTCTTGGTGCCTGCAGAGATGAAAACCACAAGGGGCTGGCCTTCCTTGCCCTCAAAGAGCTTGTAGTTTACTGTGCAAGATTAGACTTCTACATTAAATAACCACAATAAAAGGCAAATTTGATAAAGTTTCAAGATAATTTGAAAGGACTAGGGAAAGCATAGAAGAACCCACTTGTAAGTGACAGACTAAGAAGGCCTTGTGGAGTAAAGAACATTTGGGCAAACTTATGAACAAGTAGGACTCCAACAGGCCAAAAGGTGGGGGAAATAAGAGGGAGTCTTCTAATCACATCAGTGACATTAAAGGCCCAGAGATGGAGAAGCCTGGGACATGCTTCAGGAATGTCTAGGATCCAGCTTGGCTGCCATGTAAGACACAGAACAGGAAGTGAACCTGGAGAGGTAGATTGGAGTCATGCATAGTAAGAGATCTTGAAATGCCGCTCAGGGGTTTGGAATAAATTCATAAGGCAGTAGGGAGTGCTGGAGGGCTGTGAGCAGGGGAGTGACCAGTGAGAGCTACACTGAGGGTGGTTAATCCAGCTGCAAGAACTGGGCCGGGATGATCACTTGGGAGGCAACTACAATTGTTCAGGAGAGAAGGGAGAAGGCAGATGGCAGTGAGAAAGGCAGTGAGAGAAGGCAGCTGAAATCGGAGGCCAAAGATACCAAAGATAGAAGCAGAGGGGTTTAGGAGCTGATTGGATATGCAGTCAAGGGAGAGAGTGAAACCCAACAAGGATGTCAGGGTTTCAAGCCTGGACCATCAGGAACATGACGCTGCAATGAACAAAAACAAAACACAGGAGTAAGAGAGGTAGGTGGGGATCAGACAGCATGTTTCAGAAATGTTCACTGTGAGTCCCTGATGAAGCTGCCTGGTAAAAACACTGCAGGCAGTGAGAAATGCAGGGCTTGAAACTGGAATGTGGATTAATACCTTCCCAGCCTGGCCACAGGGCTACTGGGAAAATCAAAAGAGATGGTGGGACAGAAGGCACTTTGGGACGTACAAGTCACTCTGGATGTGTAAGGCATGATGGTTTGTATTTTTATTACCGGTACAAAATACATCTCTAAATATCTCATAAGTAAAGATGGGGAAACTACGTCTGGTCTCTCTCTCTCTCCCTGGAGATTAGAAACCTAAAATTGTTCCCTGAGTGTTAAAATCCACCCATAAAGAAGCAGCCTGGAGGTCCTTGAAAAAGACATAATGGGTTCAGGGCCAGCAGATAGCGGGAAAGGGGTTGAGTTATCCTTGGGGACATGGGAAGGGAGAGCACGAGGCACCACTGGCCTTACCCACCCAGGCACTATCTAGGGATGCAGGGGCAGGAGCATTTCTACTTCCTTGTAAGACTTATCCCAGGCAGCACATGGTTCTCAGACCTAAGTATTCAATCAATCCATCAATGTTACTGATACCCGGATTCTGTCACCAGCAAACCTCATTAACAATTCCCAGGAAATAGAATCTGGGGAATAAAAAAAAGTCTGACCTTCTTTTCCTTTCCGTTGTGCTTAGTCTAGTTTCACTTGTTCACAGGGTGCTGTGGACAGAGGCCTTGACCCCGGCGCTTCAGAATGGAGCTCCCGGTGCAACGTGGCTGCGCTGACACCTCAGCTGGGGGACCGCGTGCAGAAGCTGCGCGGGACACTCAATTCAAGATGGCGGCGGTGGGCCGTGAGCAGAGATCCCGTGACCGGCACTGGAGCGCGAGCGTGCGCAGCACAGCTCCGCCCACCCCGGAAGAACTCGGCCCCTCCCCTCCCTGCTGCCGAGATCCCTATAAAGCAGCCCCGCCCACAGCCTGATGGGAGAGCCTGTGCTTTAGAGGTCTGTGCTCTCGAGGTCCCCAGCCCCCGGCGGGGGGCCTGTTAGGATCGGGGACGCACAGCAGGAGGTGAGTGGCGGGCGAGCAAGCGAGCGAAGCTTCACCTGCTGCTCCCCACGCTCGCGTTACCGCCTGAACCCCTCCCCCACCCCACCTCCGGTCCGTGGAAAAATTGTCTTCCATGAAACCGGTCCCTGGTGCCAAAAAAGGTTGGGGACCGCTGCTCCAGAGCATGAGCTCGCACCTCTCCATCCTCTGATCAAAGAATAAAGTTTCCCTTTGCTTCTGAACTGAGCTTGGTCTCATTCTATTGGCTCAAATGACACCAGGCAGGAGGACCTTTGTCTGGGTCCGACTGGAAAGGGTCCGTAATAATTCTGTTCCTGGAGATTCAGATTTAATTTGGGGTATGGCCTGGATATTGAGGGTTTTTTTAAAGTTCTCTAAATAATTCCAACGTGTAGCCAAGTTTGAAATATATTGCTTAGTGCCTTAAGTGATCTCAAATTGTACAAACAACCTTCTCATTTCAACCTGACCTCTCCTGTGATTTGCCAACAGGGAAAGAATATGTGAGCCGAAGACCTGGGCAGCTTAAACCTCACACCCATCAGAAGGGCAATTATCAAAAAGACAGCAAATAATAAGTATTGGCAAGGATGTAGAGAAAAGGGAAGCTTTGAACACTATTGGTGGGACTGCAAATTGGTGCAGCCACTATGAAGATTCCTCAAAAAATGAAAAATAGAACTACCACACAATCCACTCCTCAATATTTGTCCAAAGAAAATTAAAACACTAATTTGAAAATATATGTGCACCTCTATGCTCACTGCAGCATTATTCACAATAGCTAAGATATGGAAGCAACCTAAGTGCCCACTGATAGATAAATGGATAAAGAAGATGTGGCACACTATATACAATGGAATATTACTCAGTCATAAAAAAGGATGAAATCTTGCCATTTGTGACAACATGGATGGACCTAGAGGGTATTATGCTAAGTGAAATAAGTCAGACAGAGAAAGAAAAACACCATATAATTTCACTTACATGTGGAATCTAAAAAACAAAACAAATGAACAAACATAAAACAGAAACAAAGTCATAGATACAGAGAACAAACAGGTGGTTGCCAGAGGGGTGAGGGGTGAGGGCAGGAAAGAAATAGGTGAGGGAGATTAAGAGGTACAAACTTCCAGTTGCAAAATAAATGAGTTGTGGGTATGAAATGTACAGTGTGGGGCATATAGTCAATAACTGTGTAATATCTTGGTGTGGTGACAGATGGTAACTAGACTTAATCATGGTGATTGTTTTGAAATGTATAGGAATACTGATTCACTATATTGCGTGCCAGGAGCTAACATAGTGTTGTAGGTTAATTATACTTTAAAAACCAACCAAACAAACAAACAAACTCATAGAAAAAGAGATCAGATTTGTGGTTACCAGAGGTAGGGGGTGGGGAGAGAGGGAATTAGATGAAGGCAGTCAAAGATACAAATTTCCAGTTATAAGATATTTAAGCACTAGGGATGTAATGTACAACATGATAAATATAATTAACACTGCTGTTCGTTATGTATGAAAGTTGTAAAGAGAGTAAATCCTGAAAGTTCTCATCATAAGGAAAAAATTTGTTTTTCTATTTCTTTAATGTTCTATCTGTATGAGATAATGGGTGTTCACTAAATTGACTGTGGTGATCATTTCACGATGTATGTAAGTCAAATCATTATGTTGTACCTTAAACTTATACAGTGCTATATACTAATCATATCTCAATAAAACTGTAAGAAAAATTTTAAGTAAGGTTCGGAAAATTTTTTAAAAATCAGTATAGAATTATTTCAGACCTTGAGTGAGCCATAACATTTTTTTTTCTGCTTGTCTCTTTTATTTATTTAATTTTTTTTAACACCTGTATTGGAGTATAATTGCTTTACATTGTTGTGTTAGTTGCTGCTGTATAACAAAGTGAATCAGCTATACGTATACATATATCCCCATCTTGATGGCTTTGGAGCAGTCTCTCATTTCCCAGTTTTCTCATCACTTGCAAATGGGTAGCGTTAGCCCCTCACACTCACTGAAGTCTGAGGCAACCTCCAGATAGAATTATAAACCTGTGTTCAAAATATGATTTAAATGTCTTTCTCCCTGGGCTTTCCATTTTTTTTCCCGTGATTCCTTTGGAGTCTGGGGGTGGAAGGCTGGTTCTCTGCAGGTGGTCTCCCAGAGAGGGAGACAGCCTTCTGTAGAGCCCTGTGGTTCCTCTGCAGTTTTCTGAGCCAGGGAACTTCTTGGGAGGTATATTAAAATGTTTAAATTTTAGATAATACAATAAATCACTCACCTCCTGAGGACAGTACTACTCGTTGCATGATTCAGTGTCAGAATTTCAGCTGATGATGCCTGCTGGCTTCAGGTAACTGTCTGCTGGCTGGTCCCCGGACTGGTCAGGAGGCCCAAATTCATGGCACCCAATTGCAAATGTGAGTCACAAAGCACTTGATAGACATGGAGTTAGAGCAGCAGAGACCGTTTCTCCTTGCCTCTGGCATGCACAACCTGGTAGACTTTACTAGTATCTACTAATCACCAGCTCTCATCCCCTTTCTGGCAGCAGGAAGGCTACACGCCTCAAGCCCCATAGATCAGGGCAGAGCTGTATGCTGTGAGAGGGACTCCCAGCCTGAGGCAGGGAACAGCCCATGCATGGTTTTCGCTCTCTTCCTCTGTCTCGTTGATTAAGGAGGCCGCGTTTCAGACACAGGGCCCTCATGGGTCCCTGAGCTGTCATCCGGAGGACATTTGCTTTCCAGAGTCATTGGGACTGGTGTGAGTGAGAAGTAAATTGTGTGTGTTAAAACACTGATACCAGAAGATTGCATATGGAAATGTGACCCATACCCCAGTTTTCATTTATTTCAGTGACATTTTAGCTCCTATAATAGATTGGTGACTATATTAATTTCCTATTGCTGTTAAAACAAATGCCACAAACTTGGTCGCTTAAAGCAATACAAATTTATTATTTTACAGTTTGAGAGGTCAGAAGCCCAGAATCAGTCTTACTGGGCTAAAATCAAGGTGTTGACAGGGTTGGTTCCTTCTGGAGGCTTTAGGGGAGAATCCTGTCCTTGCCTTTTCAAGCTTCTGGAAGCTACCTGCATTCTTTGGCTCATGGCCCCTTTCTCCATCCTCAAAGCCATCCTTTCTCTCTCTCTGATCTCTGCTTCTGTATTCACATCTCCTTCTATTACGCTGACCCTCCTGCCTCCCCCTTATAAGGGCCTTTGTGATTACACTGGGCCCCGCCAGATAATCCAGGATAATCTCCCATCTCAAAATTCTTAACCAAACCACATCTGCAAAATCCCTTTTACAATGTAAAGCAAACATGTTCACAGGTTCAGGGGAATACATCGTGGACATCTTTAGCGGGGAATTGTTCAGCCTTCCACAGCGACCCATGCATTTGCTAATCTGACTGATCCTCCCACTCTGGTGGGATTTGGCTGGGAGCCAGATGGCCTTCCCCAGGCAGTACTCTTCCATTATCACCAAAAGCCATACATCTCTTCTTTTGAGATTCATAAGGTTCCATGTAGCATTGATTATGGGGAAATATTCCAAATGAAGATAAACTGTATGCACCAAGGTGTTTGTGAAGCATTCTAGATTTTGTTATTAAAAAAATTAGAAACACCTACATGTGCAGCAATAGGGGAACGTGCAAGGAAATTCTAGAGCAACCCATGTTTAAATTCTGTGCAGCCATTATAAACGTTTAGGACAAATTTTAATAACTGAAATTCTTTATAATAATTTTTAAAGCAAGTTGCACATTTATATAATCTTAATTCTGAGAAAAACATATGTAGAAGAGAAATGTATACACCAAAATATCAACAATGCTTTTTATTTGTTTTCCTAGAGGTCATGCATGACTTTTATTTTCTTCTTTACACTTTCATTTTTTTTTTTTTTTTTCATGTCCACACAGGATTAGGATTACTTTTGTAATCAGAAAGCTCTGTTGGTGATAAGAGCAGATACCCAGACTGGACAAGAGTGACCTGGCAGTCGTGGAGAATCACTGTTTATGAGGAAAGGCGCTTCATCTTCTCTCTGTAAGCACTTGAGGATTTGTGGCAGGGTGATTCCTGCTTCCACGTGTGCTCAGACCCTTGAGTGTCCCTTCTTTTGGGGCATTTGCCCTGAGGGAGCAGCTAGGACTTCTGCAGAAGGCATAGGGACCCACTGGGCCATCCTGAACAATGAGGTCCAAGGTTAGAGATATCAGATTGCTGGTTACCTACAGGCTTCTGTTCAGCTCACCAAGGAGATGATCAGAAGAAGGTCTTCAGTGTGAGTATGAAAAAGTGCACCATCTTCCTAGGTGGCCAGAGCCAAGGAGAAACAAACAAACTCAAGCCACAGCTCCAGGGCATAGAAGCAGTGCGGGTCTGAGACCTCATCATCCCTAATGTCAAAATGGATGTCAGCCCATGTGGCATTGTCACCTCCCTGGTGGGGACATGTCCTTCCTAAAAGACCAAGGCGGGTGGAGTGGGTGAGGAACTGAGGCAGATAAGCAAGCCACCTGCATTGCAGATGTGATCTGAGTGCAAGGACACCAAAATGCTCTCTGCTTTTCAACTTTCTCTTGCTCCTGCAGACTCTACAGTCTCCCATTAAGGTTTCTGTTTCTTTGGAGTAATCAGTTTCCTCTTGTAAGTACCTATGCCCAAGCCAGGTGGCTGCTTTTGTTCCTCCGGCCTCCCTCCCTCCTCATCCCTTTGCCCATTCCCCATGTATCTTTGGTCTTTATTTCAGCTCCTCGTTAATGGCTCTCCCTACTCAGCCCAATCCCCGGGACCCCTTCCATACACCATCCTTGAGGGAAGTTAATCCACTCATCACCAAACACCTCAGGAGGACTGAATCCACAGCTGCTTCCCAAGAGGAAGGGGGCAAGGCACAAGAAAACTCTGGGCGTGGGTGAGGATGATTTCCGCTCTGTGCTCATGGATACGGGGGCCGCCATGGTGCTCGGCCAGCTTCCCCATCCTTTACCTTCTTCCTCCAGGTCCTGATCCAAAGTCCACTCTCAAGGACGCTGCCTGTCTCAGACTATGAGCTCCTTAAGAACAGAGAGATGGGGCCACTCCCAGCACAGGGCCAGACATAACTAGCCGATTAAAGGTGACCAAGAAAGGGGAGGGAGACAAGGGAGGAGGGAAGGCGGGGGGAGGGAGGAGCGTGCCCCTTTATCCTAGTCCCACGCCTTGGTTCATGCTGAAACCTAAGGAGGCTGTCCCTCCACCACTCCAGCCTGAGTCGCCCTCCCGCTCCCCCGGCCTCGCCATCACTTAGCAGAGACTTCGGTCAGCCTGACTCCGCCTGCCGGCGCTGCGGCTGTGCACTGCCTGTGCAACAGTCCTGAGTCCACACCTCCACTGTGAGCTGCTCCTCGCGGGGACTCACAGGCCCTCGCTGCAGCCTTGATTGATCGGGTGATGGGGTGCCCAAGGGCTGAGACGCCCTGGTGGTTCTTGCCGAGGAAAGGGGAGTCCAGGGCACATTCCAGCCCTGTCAGCGCTGACTCAGCCCGAGTGGTGTAAAATCTCACGCCCGGAGCCCCGGGAGCTCCCGGTGCCAGCTGCAATTTTATTGGTGGTCTGTGACTTCAAAGGCCTCTCCCCCTGCGTGGCTGAGCCGGGAGGGCTGTGGAGCAGGAGGCCTTGTGCCCAGGGCACTGGGGAACTCCTCTGGACCTGGACCCAGCCTCTCCCCAGCCTGCCTTGTCACTTCCTTCTGCCTTCATTAAAAACCACTTTCCCAGCTCACTCTGTGACCACAGAGCAGATGGAGAGGAGCGCCTTGTTTAGGAGACTGCTTTCATGGACCTGTGTGTCCCAGTTTGCAGGCAAAACACTTGTGACCAAACATCTATTCAATGCCCCAGCATTTGTTTTTTTTTAAAAGATATCTGCACAAGATTTTCTCTTTTTTTTTAAAAATTAATTAATTAATTAATTAATTTTTATATTTATTTTTGGCTGTGTTGGGTCTTCGTTTCTGTGCGAGGGCTTCCTCTAGTTGCGGCAAGTGGGGGCCACTCTTCATCGCGGTGCGTGGGCCTCTCACTATCACGGCCTCTCTTGTTGCGGAGCACAGGCTCCAGACACGCAGGCTCAGTAGTTGTGGCTCACGGGCCCAGTTGCTCCATGGCATGTGGGATCTTCCCGGACCAGGGCTCGAACCCGTGTCCCCTGCATTGGCAGGCAGATTCTCAACCACTGCACCACCAGGGAAGCCCACCCCAGCATTTTTTCCTATAGAAACCCCTGCAGTGGCAAGACAGCTGGCTGGGCTGTGGTCTGGGTGACATGGGCTCCGACTTGACATCTCTGTGCCTTACCTCATCTATAAAGGGAAGTGACGCCCAGATCCGGCTGCCTGCCTCACCATGCTCGGAGGCTTAGAAGAGGTCAAGTGTGGGAGAGGAGGATAAAATCTCTCAGTGAAAAGTAGTGCTCACTCCACACTGCCGGCGTCCTTCTCTGGCAGGCCCGAAACTCAATCAAGTGTTTAAGACACACTCTGAGTTTGAATCGCAACTCTGACATTTCCCAGCTGTGTTACCTTGGGAGAGTTACCCAACATCTCTGTGCTTCAGTTTCCTCATGGGGATTAGTTAACACTGGGGAAACACTTGACTAGTCCCTGGCACCCAGTAGGTGCTAGAACAGTGTTTGCTGTAATTATCATCACCACACATAAACCTCATCTTGCTTGTTTATTCCACATGAATAGGTGCATCTGCCAGCGAGATGACAAGTTTCCAGCATTCTTTCCTTCTCCCCACGACACACACGGACACACAGGCACACCCCCAGCCTGGTATGGTAGCAAGAGCAGCCCAGGGGTCAGATCCTGCTCTGCCATCTGCTTGCTAAACGAGCTTGGGTAAATCATTACAACCCTGCAAAACCAGCTTACTCATTGATAAAGACAAGCCAAGAATAACCTGCTTCACACAGTAGTGGAGAATTTACATGAAATTTAAGGAAAGCTACCGGTAAGTATCAGTGAAGCTCAGTGTCTAGCCTGTAGAAAACGTTTAGTGAACCTTCTAGTCTCAGGGCTGGACACACCATAGCTCAATAAACACTTGCTGGCCTGAGGTCAGTTCTGCACAAGATGTGTTAAATTGGAGGTGATGTGAAGTCACCAGCCTCACACCCCCATCACAGGCCACACCTTCCACGGCAGCCCCACACTCAGAAAGACTGAGAGGAGTGAACCCCTTAAGGGCAAGGACTGCATCTTCTCCTTCACACTTGCCGGCAGCTGGTCCAGCTCGGTACAAACAATGCGAGACACACCCCCGCAGAAGTGACCCTGGCTGTCTGAAATCCTGTCCAGAAGAAAATTATTGAGAGAAAGCTGAAGAAGGAAAAGCTGCCCTGAAACATACCCAGAATCTTGCTGGAGATGGAAACTAACAGGGATGGAAACATGACAGCAACAAAATACAGACAGTTTTGAAGTCTGCCCACCTGGGAGTCAAGCCACATTGAAAATCAATAAGGCATCAAGGCCGGGAGCACGGAGAGCTGACTGGATACCTGCTTATGCCTCCTTTAAAGCAAGGAAACCTTTGAAGTTGCAGACGACCAATAAAAATACAGCTGGCGTTTACAGCTTCAACTCCTCCTGCCTTTGCTTTTCACCAAGTACCTCAAGCTGCAGCCAGAGTTGCCTCGGGCTGGAATGTTGACCCAGGACCACAGGGCCCATGCCGTTGACAAGGACAATGTCTCCTGGCATGAACTGGCCAGGGATTGGTGATTAACTGTGGGCCTGCTGGCACCTTTCCAGGACAACTCTGGCTTGTGTTCTGGCCACCAGACGCAGTGGCTGAGATCCCCCAAAATACTTTAGTAAGGTGAGCTCTGTCGGGAGCAGTCTAAGTCAAGGCCAAGTTGAACCACAGGGAAGCTCTCGTTTGCATGGGATACCTCCACTTGATTTAGTGTGCTTTCCATCCACTGGCTCTTTCTGTACTCTCTTTGGAAGGCCTGTAACACCAGAAGGATACCTGCAGGAATGACGTCCCCCACCTCAGAAGATGGAGCAATCCAAACAGAACAGGTTTAAGCGAATAGTGAAAAAGGCAACAAAAGTTATAATGAAAGGGCCCTAGAACCCAGTTTCCAGCCCAATGCTGATCGCTTAGGATGCTGAAGTTGGAGGCTCTTCTCATTTCCCTCATTTTTCTGCTTAGCACCCATAGGAAGCTCCATGACCTCACTCTTCTTTCAATAAGCACGTAACAGGCTCAGGGCTCATGGTCCAGCCAAGGAGACAGAACTTAGAGACAGAAGACCTCCAACAAAAAAGCGATAAAGGAGTCTTTGAATGGAAGATATTGTACCATACGACGTACATGGGCAATGTCAGGCTTAATGACCAAGCTGAGCTAATGTCAATAAACAGAGAACTATTAGGAAATTCATTAATCAAGGCCTTGTTTATACTCCTATTTGTCAACCAAATTATTTGTTTGACTTGTGGCCTCCCTGGTTTATTACGGTCATTTCTGTCATCAGAAGAGCTGGGCTGCTGGAATTTCACACATAGGCAGGGCCTGCACTGTCTTCAGTATGCTGTCTTGGTCACCCTTTCCAAGAACCAGAGACCTCATCAGGGGCCAAGGTCTGTCTTCAGTTAACAAATAACCGCTCTTTGGAATCCAGTGGCTCACTGGACCTGAATTAATTGATTTGCTAATCACTGTTTCCTGTTTCCAGAAGCTGACCTCTGGAGCACACTCGTGCTCTTGGGGGAATGTCATCGGGAAGAAACTCGAGGCTGAAAAGCAACAGCAGGGTTGAGGGAGACTAGCAGCTCTCTGAGGACACCTGAAGTCCCGCCCGAGCTGGATTTGGTCTTTAAAAGGTCATCTCTCACTCCTCCCGTCGCCCCCGTACGTTTCCTTCCCGCTCACTTGGCTCATACCCGTCCCCACCCCGCTCCACAGCCCAGAGGTCAAGCTCCTCTATGAAAGCCTCCCCCTGACCACGGAAGCCAGAAAGGATTTGTCCCACCTCTGGCTTTCAAACTACTCAGTCCCAATGATTGCCTCTGCTCTGCTCTGTTGGCACTGTTTATACCCAGCTTTGCAACTAGTGGGTAAGTTCTTTGAGGGCAAGCCAACCTTAGGGGTCTCACAGCTTTGCATCCTTTCTCTTTGGCCCCTCTACTGACACACACACACACACACACACACACTCACACACACACAATGCTGGACCAACAGAGGATTCTCTGCTCAGTGCAAATGTAACTTTCATTAGGGGTTTTGCTTCTCCCGGGATCCTAAAGTACCCCTGTTTAAGGCCTTGCCCATAAGCAAATAAAGAATGATAATCACCTTGGCAACCACCTTCTCTGCTTTCATCTCCTAAGTTGAACTAATTTGGGGGGTTTCCACCTTCTTTGAGCCAGTGCTTCCTGTTTAGGAAATAAATGTCAAATGATTTCACCACTCAGAGTGATGATTGCAGTGGATTTCTGGGTAGCAAGCAGGCAGGGGGAGACCCCTTCCTAAAAAGTAGACATCCTTTATTACTTTGAAGGGAAAAGGGTGAAGGGCCTTGAGGGGAGTGGGATGAAGGGTCAGATTTCTCCATAATGACTCGGAGTAATATCTCCCCTCAGCAGCCACCCTATGAATTTTGACACATTTCAAAAAGCAGGAGTCTGGAAAAAGCAGTCAGAATCTCTTACCTTCTGCAAAAAGCTACTGTGCAGTCTGTTCCTTTGTAGTTTGGGTTTAAAAAAAAAAAAAATCAAACCATCTTGGAAAAATCAAAAAGCAGATGCACTCATAATTGAAGTTGGCAAGGGCAACAGAAACCTTGTTATAGGTGTTACAGGCCCTCGCACCCCAATTAACCTGGCGGGGGGGCGGCTCAGGGGCTGTGGGTTTCTCTGCACAGATGTCCGAGGGGAGAGGCCCTAGTGGGCAGGAGATTGAGGTGCTCTGAGACCCTTCTGGAAACTCAGGGTCCAGGACCCTCGTCCAGTCCTGATGTGGAATCACTCTCCGGCCTTCGGAGAGCCATGTCCAGGGGAGTCCTGGCCCAGGGCTGGCCCTGGAGAAGCGTGGGCCGCAGCAAGGCCGCAGCCCACCCGAGAGTGAGCCGGGGAGCGCCCACAGCCATGACCCGGGGCCGAATTTTACTACCCACCATTTACCATTCTGACGGGAAAACAAATTTAAAACACCTGGACATTTACGTCTCTGATGGGTCGAGTTGCACTGTTCCATTATATTAAATAATGCAGGCGGTGCGCTTCAAAGGCCGCCATCTCCGGGAGGCCGCTGGGCACAGCCTGGGTGAGAGCGCGGCCTGGGCCGCAGGTGGGAGGGCAGCCTTGGGAAGAGCCGTGCGTGGGTTCAGAGGTGGAGGCTCACGGTGAGCCCCGGGTTCTCACCTGTGACACGGCCCCTGCCGGCCACACCCTGCCCCCGACGCGCCACTGCCCCAGACTTCCCAGCAAAATGGGATTTACTCCATTTGCTCAGGTCACAGAGCTCTAAAGGGCAGGGTGGGCACTGAGTGGAGACGAGGTTTGGGTTGACAGGGAATATCAGAAAGCTAAGACTGGATGGCGAGAGCGGCTCAGAAGCAGCTGGGGAAGACGTCTAGGATGCGCTGGGGACTTGGGGCCCAACAGACCTCTTCAAGGCTGGGTCAGCCAAGAGCAGCAGTGCGGTGGGGGCGGGCATGGGGGCTTCAGCAGCCTGGGACCCTCCAGAAAGCAGGCCTCAGCACTGACGCTGCCGTGGGCAGGGGTCCAGGCCGGGGCCAGGGCTTCCCCCGGGCTCAGGAGGTGAGGACCAACTGCCCAGCAGCTGGGCAGGTGCTTGGAGACTGAAACCAACAGACTGGTTCAGGGGCTCACACGAGGTCCACCTTGGAAACTTCCAGAAAATACCAGAGGAGGGGTGAGGGTGAGCGTTGACATGTTCTGGCCCTGAGGTGAGGGCTGTGCAGTTTCTCAGCGTTTGTGCTCCTTCTGTGAAATGGCGGGAACACCTCCTGGTCCCTCTACCTCGCAGCCCGACTGGGAGGACCAGAAAGAAAGTTTTCTGAAGGCGCATTGGAAGCTTAAGATGATGCAAATGAGCTCATATTAATGCAGCTGGGAAATGGGAGCCTGGGGAATGTCTCATAGCCACGGCAGCAGGAGGAGAAAGGCTGGGAGAAGGGGCTCTTGCTCCAGCCTCTTTGCCGTCCAGGCCCCGTCCTTCAGGGCCCGCTCCCCTCCTCTCTATATCTCCTCCGAGCACCTCTGCCAAGTTGTGGCTCTTTCCCGGTCTCTGGTGCTCTCCCCAGCCACGGCACCAGGGTGTAGAGAAAACACCAAGACGTCTCTTCTTTGTGCAGCGAAAAGGTTTGCTAGAACAGGTTTGCTCTTTGGTTTCACAGCCGTTATGTGGATAATAAGTCACCAATCAGTCCATACACAAGTGAAGCAGAGCACTTAGGAAGGTGCCTGCCTCAGACCAGGGCTTCAGAGGCCTGAATCCCAGACCTGGATCTGCCTGCATCTAACCGTGGCCTCAGGTGAACACGTACTTCACCTCCTCGGTCTTGTCACTTTGCAAGTGAGGGCACGGGGCTGCAATCCTTGAAGCCATCCCATCCCCTTCTGTGGTTCTTGACCTCGGCGGCACATTTGAGTCATCCGAGGAACTTTGGAACAGAACCATTGCCTGGGCTCAACTCCCAGAAGTCCAGAAGTTTGGATGTAATTGGGCTGGGGTGGAACCCCAGGGAACTGCACTGTGTGGGCGCGGCTCGGAAAGCCTGTGCTAGTCGCTGTGAGGATTTTATTAAGCAACTGTCCAGTCTACATGGAGTGGCCTGGGGCCAGAACCTGGAAACGTTAAGAGGGAGGCCCTGGGAATTTCATTTCCCCTCCTGGAATAAAAAGCTTAAGAACTAAAAAGCTCTGAAGGTGCTACTGTGGTCTCTTTTCAAATGATGGCACTAAAGTCTAGGCCACCAGTTGTCCTATATAGGTCTGCTATATAAGAAGTGGGCCGAGTCATGGCCTCGGTGTTGGTTGAGTTCATTGGCCACAAACACTCCATTGAACTATCTTCAGGGGGTCTCCTGGGCAGGAGGGGTTTGTAGCTGGAGGGGTCTATAGCTGGAGAGGCCTCCCCTGCTGTATCCAAACCCCCAAGTTGGAGGGGGCCCTTTGAACCCCCATGTTCCCCCAGCATCCCTGATCTGTACGTGTGATCAGTCATCCCTCTAGGCCTCGGGGGAAGCAGAGAGCTTTGAGCTGGTTTGCCCCACCCACTGTGCAAAGTCTGTTGTGAGCAGACATATGAGAGAGAGACCGCAGAAAGTCACTCCTCTATGGACCAGAAGGGGAAGGGCTTGGGGAGCAGAGAAAAGTTCTCCATCAGAGGCTTTAAAAGAAATTCTCTAGTAACCCTTTCAAGGATACCAAATGGCAGATGTTGGAGCTCAAAGAGGCCTCCAAGGAGCACCTACCTGAGGCAGGAAAGGGGCTTATCCCCCTGTTAGCTCTGCCGTAAAAACCCAGAGGAAGGGCTGATGATGTGTCATCCATTGGCCTGCTCTAATGAAATAGGGTCATTTCTAATTAACCAGACTCCACATAAATGGGTGCAACTGACATGCTTGGAAAGATTTCCTTTCTTAAGTAATAAAATTAATACTTTCCCTTGATTGCATGCTTGATTCCAATGTGCTTGCACAGAACAACACTTCACTACCCCTTTAGATGAGTGAGGCAGGTATTAATGTCACTGTTTTACAGATTAGGCACCTAGTGTAAGTAATGACAGGGCAAAAACGTTCTGCAAACCAGGTCTCCTGAGTATCTGCCATGGTCTCATCTCTACCCCATGTCGCTGTTAAACAGTTCTCTCTCCAGCTACAATCAAGCTTATACCATTTGTTTGTTCAGGAATTTTATCTTTAATTTAAGGGCATATGTTGTGTCCCCAGTTATATCATAAAGATGTAAAGCATGATACGAAATTCTGTTTGATGTTCCCAACTTTGAAAAAAGTGCGTATGTGTATGTAGCTCACATAGGATAAAATAACCGAAATAAGATACATCAAAATATTAACCATGGTTATCTATGGACAATGAGAATGTGGTTGACTTTTTTCATTTTGCCTTTCTCTATATTTTAAGACCTTTAAAATAAGCATGTGTTAATTTTGAGATTTTTGAAACAAGGTATTTTAAAAATAGAGTTTTGCTTCAGCAAACTGTGCAAGAGTAAGCTTCAGCTCAGCCCCACCTGTGTCATTTTGAATTTAAAACTGGTACCTGTGCAGTTGGGAATGACAATCACCAAGGGAGGGCTTGTGGCTTAGCACCCCAAGCAAAGCCTCCCATTAATGGCTGTTAGCCATTGCAATGGCCAATTTCTCAGGCATCACTCCAATTAGGATCTTCTTCACGGCTTACAACACCAGCCCTCTGACTTCAGACAGGGAGCATCTGTGGCACAGCTGGAGCAGCAGGGTTGGAAAATCAATCACTGCCCAACAACTGTGCGACTGATGGCCCATCAATCAGAAACATAAGGCGGTCGCTCCATTTATAAAACGCATACATTCTCTTGCGAATCTGCAAATGCAATAAGCAGCCCCAGCACTTCAGCGCTGGAGAAACGGCAGCACCACTCACTTTTGACTGGATGATCACAGATCGGCATCACCAGTGAAGCACGACTGACACTCCAAGCCCCTGCTGTCCTCAGGGACCCTGAGTCTTCCTGATACCCACACTCAGGGCTGGCTTTGAGATTTTCATTGGCCCTGAAAGCAAGTCATGCTGTAACTCTGTGGGAATGCATCAGTACTTGAAGAATTTCTTTGAGACTTTCTAAAATGGTCATTTCCTCCTTCCTTCCTATTCTCTTTTCCTTCCCTTCCCCTTTCTTTCGTTCTTTCTAACCTCCATACGTTAAAGGAGAAATGTCTTTTCCCTAGATTATGGTCAGGTGATGACCAGATCTCTGGGACTTCAACACTCACCATGTGAACATATATATATATATATGTTCTGAATAAAAAAGAACTCATATACAAGTCTGTCCGCTTGTAGAAGCACCAAAGCTACCTCTCTTCCCCCCAGTGACATCCTGATGCTGTCAGGTGATATCTCCTTCACTAGCCTCTGGAGGAAGTCATTGCGCTTTGGTTAATGGAGTAGAAAGATAGCCCAGTCAATATCTCTGGTCCCTACCAGGATCACTTAAAGTGTTCCTCTTCGAATAATAATAATGACAACGAACATTGTATGCTGCTGTGTGATTTATAGATGATCTCATTTGACCCTGAAAGTCTTGTAAAATAGGCATTGTCATTACCAATACAGATGAAGATGCTGAAAGGCAACTAAGGGGAAGAATATTTAATGAGTGTCTGTCAGTGATGTGCCTGGCACCATGCTCAGCACTTTTCAAATGTGAGATCATGTATTCCTCAGGACAACCCTGAAGAATGTGGCATGTACGTATTATTAGCCCCATGTTACAGATAAGTTATTAAGGCTCGAAAAGGAAAAACAATCAGAGAGATTGTAAGACATACCAAGGTTACATGTCACATGACGAGGTGAACTAGGATTTCTGACTCCAAATCCTCAAAACGTTCCGACTACAGTTTTGTGAACTAAAGTATGGTAGGGATGTTGTTCTTTAAGTCATATGAGCTTTCCTGGTTGATTGACGGCCTGGAGCTCAGGAATTCTTTTTAGGAGCAGAGTGCTGGACCAGGGAAACCCCAGAATGGCCCAGCCTGAAGTCCAAACTCACCCTGAGAATAGTTCCCTGTGACCTACCCTAGTCCAACTCAGCCCTGAGGCTGGCACTTGGGGTTCTGGGGACATCCTGACTTGCATATGTTACGTCAGGCCATCTCCTCTCGGTCCCTGCCCAGACCCCAGAACTGCAGGCTCTCCTTGCTCCCAAGAGGATGCTTCCTGAAGCCCCAGGATCCTCCACCTGCACCGGTTTGGGGAAAGAAAGGTTGAGCTGCCTTTGCCCACAGCTGTGGGCGCCTTTCTTTCCCTCTGTGAGCCCGGAACACATGCCACGGGCAGGAGGCAGTGCTGCTGGGCCCCATTCCCCTTCTGAGAAACGTAATGGTATTACTACAGGGTCAGGAAACTGCAGGCAGCAGAACCAGACTGCCAAACCACGGCATGCCTCGGGGTGAGCTATGAAACAGCGACGCAGGCAGTGCACCGGGAACCTGGCTGGGTTAATGGCGTTCAGAAATAATAATTGTAGCGAGCAGTTATTGAGCATTGACATGTGCCAGGTGGAAGGGTGATTGAACTTTTCTGTACGGTTCCCAGGGAAGGCATGAGGCCCACTGGGAAGAAGGTAAAGGGAGACAGATTTCAGGTTGTAAAGGGGAGAACACAGCTACGCAGGGATTCAAAGGGCCGCCTTGCTGGGCTGTGGTTCCTCGTCACTCGAGTTGTTCAGATGCAGTGTGGACAATCCCTTGCTGTGATGTTGGAGACGGAATCACGGCATAGGGGAGCACAGGGTAAGGGCTGAGGATTTGTAACGTCCCTTCCAGTGATGAGGTTTCTATGATTCCGCTTCCATGTTTTAGCCATGTGCCTCCTCTTTACCATCCTTCAGCCCAAGCACTTGCTGATATTCTCCACCTCTTCTGGGCAAATGCCGTATCCCCGAGGCTCCTGGAGGGGTGGGGACATGAGACCTCCTTTCCCTATGTCTCCCCACAAAGGTTCAAGACCACGCCCCACAGCTTTGCACCAACGTGGCATTAATTAGTTCATACGTGGAGGCCTTCCTGTTCTCCAAATCATAGCAACGTTAGATAAAATAGGAGATGGGGAAGTTACAAAGACCTAGTCCCAATAGCTCAAAACCAGATAAACAGCTCTGAGGACCTGAGATCAAGTAGAAAGACAAGCGAGCAAGCAGGCGGCAGCTCAGCTCTTGCAGGATAATGAGGGCATAGGTGCTCTAAAGAGGCAAGAGACGGATCCAGACTCATGGTCTGAGACCAGGGGTTGGGATGCGGCTTCCCTGCCTGGGAAATGAAGCAGGAGATAGCTCTGAGCGCTGCTTGAGGCTCTGCTTTACCTGGAGGGGCAGGGGACATGGTGCGGCCTTGCATACGGACAGGGGCCCAGCTGCCCACTGGCTCAAGACAGGAGAGCTGAGCAACACCAGGCCTGGGTCGAGACAGGATTCCTGGGACACTGTGTGAGGACCCTGCAAAACTGCTAAGCAGAGGAGGAAGTGCGAAGAAGGAGATAAAGAGCAAAACTGGATTTCAAATGAGCTCACAAACAAAATCCCGCGAACCTCAGAAAAAGAGCCTGACAGATCAACAATCAGGAAATGACTTTAATCCAAATGACATGAAAATAAAAGAGAAGTCTGAGAACAAGTTTAGAATAAGTAGGTTTAGGGAAAGGCGGTAAAAGAAGTAAAGAAAGAAAAGGCGGGGCTTCCCTGGTGGCGCAGCGGTTGAGAGTCTGCCTGCCGATGCAGGGGACACGGGTTCGAGCCCTGGTCTGGGAGGATCCCACGTGCCGCGGAGCAACTGGGCCTGTGAGCCGCAACTGCTGAGCCTGCGCGTCTGGAGCCTGTGCTCCGCAGCGGGAGAGGCCGCGATGGTGAGAGGACCGCGCAATGCGATGAAGAGTGGCCCCCGCTCGCCGCCACTGGAGAAGGCCCTCGCACGGAAACGAAGACCCAACACAGCCAAAAATAAAAATAAATAAATTTATTAAAAAAAAAAAAAAAAAAGAAAGAAAAAGCAATTATATTTTTAAAATTGTGAAACAAAGAAGAAATAAATTAAGACAGAGAGAGAGAGGAAAATAAACAAAATGATAATCTTGGAAATAAAAATATAGTTGATGAAATAAAAAAATGTAAATTCCCCATGGGATACAGTTAAAGAGAGAACTAATAAATTAGAAGATAGTACCAAGGTATTTAGTCAGAATGCAGCATAGAGAGAAACAGAAATTCTACATATGTATTATATATAATGCATACATACATACATGCTGTTTAAGAGACATGGAGCATAGACTGAGAGGCTCAAACATATATTTAATAGAAGCACCAAAAAACAAGAATAGAAGGAATAAGAGAAGGAATAGTCAAAGACATGATGCTGGGTATTTCCCAAAATTGAAGAGATACAACTCCTCAGATTGAAAGTCATCACCAAGTACAGATCAGGATCAAGAAAAACACCTTGACCCATCATCATGAAACTGCAGATCCTCAAGGAGAAGAGGAAAATCATCAGAAGCTCCTGGAGCCTGCCCCGTTAGAGCTCAGAGAAGGCACACTCAGGGAAGCTGGGGCCTGGGAGTGGTAACTTCTCCTTCCCTGTCTCTAGAACAAGGAACCAGCTGGGCCCCCAACACCAGGAGGGAGACGCCACCCTCAGGATCGGTGGTCCAGCCTGGTATGCAGGGAAGCACCCACACACGCGCCGTGCCAGGGAAAGGGAGTCTGTTGGGTTCCTCCTGTGCTTCCCGACAAGTTCTTTATAAGAACTCTCAGAGTCACAGTTAGCCCTTTCTGGCATTTTCAATGAACATGGAATCCAGAACTTCTCTCTGTCGCTGAAATGATGTTTCTTTCCTGGTTCCCAAAGAAATGGGCCTTTTGGAAGGCATCGGATTCCTTCCCTTGTTTTTGCCAATTGCTATTTTTCTTTACTTTGTAACTTTCAGTTTTTCCCACAGTATGTCATGCTGGAAAAAAATGTGGAACTGGGGCTTTCACATGTCTGAGACAGAGAGCAAACTCCTGTTGGACAAAAATCTCCAACCTGGAGCCCCCAAGCCTGAGTCAAACTTTCCACCGACTCAAGATCTCTACTTGCAATTTGAGAGGCAAAATTAAGTTGTAATATTCCAGCAAATAGCTATAGCCACTCAGAATGCTACTCCTGGCTCTTTGGCTGCATCACAAACCAATGCAGAGGCAAACTGAATTACCTGTCAGGAACTAAATAAAAGGTTTGCTTCATCTAATACTCCCAGCGCGCAGGACAGCTATGAAAACAAGCCTGATGCTCAATCAATCTGCTGTTTACAGAGGCCCAAAGAGGAGCTGAGACACACAAGTGGGCTGCTTGAAGGTTCTGGAAGTTTAAATATTCTTTAATGCATTTGTCTACCATTCCCTCTTCCTCAGCTAGACTCAAAGAAACCACTGCTAACTCCCAAGAGCTCTTAAACCCTTCCTTAAAAATATCCCATAATAATCTTTCCTTTCAGATGTCCAAAATGGCTAGTAAGGAAGCCCCACCCCATTAGCTTATCCACACCAGAAAGCTCATCTCTCCCCGAGAAAAGCCTGTTTTCTGGGGTCCGCTGCCTATTCATCAAGACCTCCAGGCTGTCCGTTATCCCCGCCAGCATCGGCCATCAGTTGAGTCACAATAGAAAGAAACTTTTGGCACCCGGAGACTTTGGTGAGCTAGGCTAAGTTCACATCCGTTGTGCTAAACCTCAGTTTCCCCAACTGCAACATGGAGAAAACTGCCCCATCTACTCTACTCCCAGGGTTGTAGCAAGCCTACTATGTGTGATGATGCGTGAAAACCAGGGCCAAACTAAGGAGGTGTTACGATTGCTGATTCAAATGGATATTAATTACTGCCTGGAGTCGGAGGGCCAGAGGGCAGGGGAGGAGGAGTGTCCCTCTTCACAGAAGTCGGACATGGAGGCTGTGGGCAGCACGCTGAGAACAGAGGGAAGGGGCGGGGCTGGACCAGCACAGAGCAGGGCCCTGCGGTATGAACTGGGCGGAGACGGCCAGCTCTCAGCGCCACCAGGACTCTCCTCTAAGGCTTAGCAGAAAGCCGAGTCAGCCCACCCCCTGCTGTCTCAGGGGGGACTCTGAAAAGGTAGCCAAGTAGCAGCTGGTTGGAAATGAAGGGCAAAATCGGGACTGGGGAGCAAAGTTTCTATTTTTAAAAAGCTTTTCTCCCTTGGGCCAAAAGTCAGCAGCGTCAGTTGGTAGGGATGGACTCTACATTGTCGTGTCTCTAGGACATGTTACTTAATGTCTCTGAGCTTCGGCTTCCTTCTCTATAAAATAGATTCGCAACCAGTAAATAACTTTCTAAAGTGAAAATCATTATGGAAGCCATTATTGCACCTTTATGGTTTCTGCCCCTTTTCCCCTAGGATCCTGGAGGACTTTAAGGAATGAAATGGGTTCAAGTGTCCTCACTCTGGCCTTCGGAAGGATGTGAACGAAAGGGAAGCCTGGAACCGCACCAGAGGGCAGTACAGCCTGGGTCAGGCTCCTCAACGCCAGGTCACTGGGCCAAGTGGGCACATTTGTCAACGTAAATGTGAATGGTGTGATGCCCTGAGGCTTTGCCTGCTTGCTTTGTGCTTGGTGTGAATGTCCTAGACTTATAAGGGATGGATCAGAGTGGATTCTCCCCATCTGCCCCCAGATCCTGACACCCAGGCCCTACCCCTGCCTCTAGCAGGGCTCCCGGGACCAGAGGGGCTTCGTGCCCTTTCTCCAGACCCCTTCCCCATGCTTCACTCCCTGTCTTGTTGAGTTCCCAGACAAGTGCTGACACAGCTGGGCCAGGACCAAAGTCTGTGACTCACCACCTCTGCTGGCCCTTCTGTCACTGGAGGAGCCCCTGGGCTCTATCCGCAGTCCCCCCTCCCCGCCGCTGCCCTCTCTGCCTCTCACAGGTCAGGCTAGAGTGCATCTCCTCCAGGAACGGCTTCTCAACCTCTGTGACCTCCAGAGAGCCTTCCTTCACCCGTGCCCCTGCAGCCCTCACTGTGCTGGCTCCCAGTACAAAGCAAGCAGGCAAAGCCTCAGGGCAACTCTTCAGCTGTCACACGCTACTTGAAGTAACTCAGGAGAGAGGGAGGCTCGGGCCAGCCCCACAGGTCTGCAGCCAGGCCTCCCTCCCCATCCCCACCTCCTGACAGGGGATTGGGGTAGATGGACGGTACTGGAAGCCCCACGGGCCACCAAAGCAACGTCTTATCCCCAAAGGCCTAGAAGGGGCTGAGAGCAGTCTCACTCCTGACCTGGCCAAACTCAGGGAGGCCCAGGCTGCCCCAGCACAGCTGCCCTTTTGGTTAATGATGGAATAGATAATGGCTTTTAGAGATCCTCTGATTCCTTTTTCCAAGAGCAGGGAAAAGAAAGATGCTCCCTGCCACATCTTTAACGATCCATTATCAGAAGGCACTGCATTTTAAATTTCTCTCTGTGGTGTTTTCTTTTCTTTTTTTCTCCCCCCTAAGCAGTGCTAATAAAATCTCTAACCCACGTGGCAGCCCCACTGCTCATCAACTATTAGCTGCCCTCAGGCTGCACCAGTCTGTTTATATTATAAATACAGGCTGAAATATGCTGCTTGCTCAGTGCAGGCTCCTTGGGGGCCGGTGGCAGAGCAAGGCCAGCCCCTCCCTCCTCCCTCTCACCCCAGTTGGGGGAGGGATGGCCCAACAGAGGCCTTGCCTGAAGCTAGCTCCTTTGGACATTAACAAACCACTACAAGGATCTACGATCCATCCCTGGAATCCTGGTTTAATTATTTAGGAAGAGTGCTTTTGCTCCCCCCAAGCTGTGCCGCTCCCCAGAGCCTGAGGAATCATTGTTCAATGCTTATTACCGCCGCGGGCCCCCGCGCACAGTGTGCCAGAGACCTCATTTCAATATTTACCACTTAGATCACTTAAGGGCTGTCAGCTTTAATAACATTTTATCAATTGGATACTTATATTATTCACAGCTTCATAAAAATAACAAGACCTGCCTTGGCATTTCAATCATAGTCGGGCTAATTTCAGTGACTGCTCAGGGATTTCGTTTTTATTAACGTTTAGATCCAACATGACTGCTTCTCTTCCTGGATGCATAGTGCATGAGGTGGCTGAGTAGGCAGGCATTGGGGAGCGAGCTGCACGGACCTCTGTCCTGGGTGTGTGGTCAGCGAAGGGCGCCGACACATCCCCAGGCCAGGCTGAGATGGCGCCCTTCCCAGTTATGTGACTTGTACGTGGCGGGTGCGGTGGCTCAGGGCTCTGTCGGTGGGAAACCCTCTGCTCGCCCTTGACGATCGGGCCCCCAACTTCACCTCCTTCCTTCCTGTTCCTAGGCTGCGGCCGCTGGGAACTGTCCCCTGAGCTCCAGAGGCAGCATTCTCTTCCATGGGGCTCAGCCTGGAAAGCCTCTGCTCTGTCCTCCGCCTGCAGAACCCCTACGCAGCCTTCCAGGCTCACCTCCAAGGTCACCTCCGCCCGGAAGCCTGCCCTGCTTTCATGGTGGCTGCTCAGAGCGTGCCTGTGAGCGAATGGCGCCTCCTGGCCCTTCTGGTCACTTCCTGCAGATTCCCCCCTCTTCTGGTGCCTCAAGCACCGGAGTTCGGGCCTTTTCTAAAGTCACCATCACTCTCCCTTCTGGTATCCTGAAGGAGTGTGGCACTTTCCTTGACTTTTCCTGCATTTTGCTGAGAAAAAATTTTTTGCAAACCCCTTCTGGTCTCCAAGGCGTTTGCTATTGCTCGTAACTGCAGGGCAACACCAGGACTGCTGTTCATTGTTCAGACCCCAGAGATGTGACCCTTTCAGAGGAAATGCCACCTCATTCAGTGGCTGCCCCATCCTCAGTACTCTTGGCTCCAGCTCTAACTCCCTTTCTTGCTGCCCCCAGGGCCCCTGGCCCCTCTTCAGCCCTGGGCCTGCAGGTGTACTGCCTGCTGCAGCCTCCCAACTGGCCTCACCTGCTCCCCTTGACCCCTCCAGCCCATTCTCCTCACAGAGACCACAGTCCTTTCATGTCAATCTCCTGATTAAAGCCCCTTCATGGGTTTTTACTGCTCTCAGAACCAAATCCAATCTTCACTTTTGCACTGTCCCTACCTTGGCTCACGGGCCTCACCGCCCAGCCCCTCATCCAGCTCACAGTTCTCTGGCGGCTGCTCTTTCAGAGACGCGACCCACCAAGCCCTCCTCTCCCTCAGAGCCTTGCAATGTCGGCACCCCTGGAAGGCCCTTCCCACCGCTCCTCACATGGCCAACGGTTGTGTCCACTTCCTGTCATCTAAGAGAGACCAGCCCTGACGCCTGGCTTCTCCTTCCAGCCCGTCATCCTCTATCTTGGTCCCCTTTGCTGCCTCCGTGGGACTGATCACAACGTGCAATTATTATTATTTTTTTTTATAGTAATCTATTTATTTATTTATTTTTATATTTATTTTTGGCTGTATTGGGTCTTTGTTTCTGTGCGAGAGCTTTCTCTAGTTGTGGCAAGCGGGGGCCACTCTTCATCGCGGTGCACAGGCCTCTCACTATCGTGGCCTCTCTTGTTGCGGAGCACAGGCTCCAGACGCGCAGGCTCAGTAATTGTGGCTCATGGACCCAGTTGCTCCGTGGCATGTGGGATCTTCCCGGACCAGGGCTCGAACCCGTGTCCCCTGCATTGGCAGGCAGATTCTCAACCACTGCGCCACCAGGGAAGCCCCCCCGTGCAATTATTTTTAACTTCTTTGTTGATTTGTTTTGCTCCAGGAACTCGGAGACTGTAACTGGCTGTTCAGTAAAAATGCGGTGACTGGATGAATTTATCCATTCCGTTCTTCCCTCGCCTTGGTGAGAATCCCTCACACTCAGCAGCCTTCCCTCTCACATCACCTTGGGTACACAGATGAGTAGGTAAAGGGGATCATATGCATATGAGCCGTTCCTGTTGCTGGGAAATGCCCAGACCAACCCACAGATAGCGTGCACAGTTGGTAGGGGCACGGGCTCTGGAGGCAGCCTGTGTCCACTTGTCAGATGTGTGCCTTTGGGCAAGTTCCTTAATCTCTCTGTGCCTCAGTCTGTTCATTTGTAACTTAGGCTTAGTGATACGTCATAGGGTCACTATCAGGATTAATATATGTAAAGTCCTTAGAACTGTGCCTGGCACACAGTAAGCGCTCTGTACGTGCCAACCACTATTACTGTAGGTTTAGAGTGGCCTTCTGCATTTCCTACTGTGAAAAGTTGTCCCCTCTCCCTTGCATACACACACCACCACTGCTCTCTTGGCTGGCTGGATGTCATTCACTGTTGAGCCCAGGGAGGCCCTTTCAGTGAAGCCGTGACTCCCTCACTTTTCAGGATGGGGAAGGAGGAGGCGGGTGAATACTTGCTGCTGGCTGACCAAGCAGATCTCACACCTGGGGAGACAGGCTTTCTTGCAAGAAGATGCTTCTTGTTCTTGTCTACCGCACGAAGATAGACTCTCTGGATCCCCCAAGAAAAAGCCTGTTCTTTGTGACGGAGACTTACGGGAAGTCAGTTTCTTGCAAGTACTCCCAAGAAAGGGTTGTCACATCTGCAGGCCCCATGGGGCAACCAGTGTCCCTGGAGAGACAGGGAAGGGGAAGCCTGGGCCGGCTTCTCTGGTCCGCCCCCCAGGAAGAGCAAAGCTTGGCCTGCCACTCATCTCCAGGGCAGCCGGAGTTCTCCAGACACACACAGATGTTCCAGAGCTGCCAGGCTCCATTTGTGCCCCATAAACTATACTGATTCTACCGGTCAATTTCTCTATTGCTTGAAGCTTCTATTTCTGTTAGAAAGACATTAAGTGCCTCCCAGGTGGCAGGGCTGGAGGGCTTCCGGCCTCTCTGGGGCAGTGCGTGCGTGCGTGTGTGTGTGTGTGTGTGTGTGTGTGTGTGTGTGTGTGTGTGTGTGTGTGTGTGGAGCTACATGGAGTAAGACCTGTCCCTTTTGACACTCTGATTTGCCTGGGTTCTGTCCTCCCAAGTGTTCTAAATTGCAGGTGAAATCGCCCTGACAGAACTTCCCACTGACAGACAGTGTCTTTTGTTACAGACGGAGGTGTTGATCCTTCTCTAATCAACAGCTTAATTAGGTCTGCTGAGATGAAAGAGTTATTTTTACTTGGGGAGCAAATATTTATAGACAACCCTCTCCCCGGCCCCTGCACTGGAGGTGTTATCAACTTGAGGACTAAATCAAATAAAAATTATAAAACTCATTTCTCCACTCTACTAAAATACTGGCAAACTCAGACAGAACTCTCCAGACTTTGAGCTGCCTACAGAGCAGTTTCATTCGTGGCCGGACAGCCCAGCAGACATTGTGGCGCACGGTGGGCATGTGGGAAGCAATTGTTGAATTTTGAGAGTGGAGAGCCTGCTCGATGGCTTTCTTCTCTAGCAGGAATCAGCAGCGCACTGTGGTTGAGTCAGACAGACCTGGAATTGAATCCTAGCAGCCTGGTCACTCAGCTGTATGACCTTGGGCAAGTTGTTTACCATCTCTAGGTCTCTATGGCTGTTAATCGGGACAGTAATAATACCTAATTTATAGGGTTGTAACCCTGAAAGCCTGTAGCACGGTTTTTGGCACACAGAAGCAACGTTAGCGTTGGCTGCTAAGAGCAGAGATGGTGGCAGTAAAGGCAGAGGTGACAATTAAGCCTCAGAGCCTCTGATCCCATAGGAAGGTCTCCTGGGCAGCTTTTAAGCCATCTCGTTTCACAGACTTCTCAGTTCTGTTAAGAATGTATTAGGCTCCCTCATGAGGGAAGTGGAAATTAAAACCACAATGAGGGGCTTCCCTGGTGGCACAGTGGTTGAGAATCTGCCTGCCAATGCAGGGGACACGGGTTCGAGCCCTGGTCTGGGAGGATCCCACATGCCGCAGAGCGACTGGGCCCGTGAGCCACAATTACTGAGCCTGAGCGTCTGGAGCCTGTGCTCCACAACAAGAGAGGCCGCGATAGTGACAGGCCCACGCACCGCGATGAGGAGTGGCCCCCGCTTGCCGCAACTGGAGAAAGCCCTCGCACAGAAACGAAGACCCAACACAGCCATAAATATAAATAAATAAATAAAATTTAAAAAAAAATTCAAGTTAACTCATAAAAAAAAAAAACCACAATGAGATACCACTTCATACCCACTAGGGTGGCTATATTCAAAAAAACAGAAAATAACAAGTGTTGGCTACAATGTAGAAAAAATGGACCCCTCATACATGGCTGGTGAGTATGCTTGACGGTGCAGCCGCTGTGGAAAACAGCTCGGCGTTCCTCAAAAGGTTAGACATACTGTCACCAAATGATCCAGCAATTTCACTCCTGGATATATACCCCAAAGAACTGAAAACAGAGATTCACACAGATACTTGAATGCCAATGTTCACAGCATCATTATTCACAAGAGCCAAGAAGTGGAAACTACTCAAATATCTATCACCTGATGAACTGAAAAACAAAAGGAGATATGTCCATACAATGGAATATTATTCAGCCATAAAAAGAATGAAATTTAATACATGCTACAACATGAACCTTAAAAACATTATGCTAAGTGAAAGAAGCCAGACACAAAAGGCTGTGTATCGTATGATTGCATTTATAAGAAATATCCAGAATAGGGAACTCTATAGAGATAGAGAGTAGATTAGTGGTTGCTATGGCTACCCACCTCCACCTCCCCCCATATAGCTGAGGGGTATAGGGAGAGACTGCTAGGGGGTACAGTGTTTCTTTATGGGGTGATGGGAACATTCTGGAATTGGTGATGATGGTTGCACATCATAGTATATACTAAAGACCACTGAATTGTACAGTTTAAAGTAGTGAATTTCATACGATGTGAGCTATATCTCAACAAAAAAATAAGATTAAAAGAAAGAGACTGTATTGGGCCCCCAGTGGTCTCACTTCCAACACATCCACAATGACTGTTTTCAAAGTGAAGCCTCTACAGTAGAAAACCTTTACTAACACTTTACAATTTGCAAATCACCTTATGCCAGCCATGAAAATAGGCATTATTATCACTATTATACAGATGTGGAAACTGAAATTCAGAAACATGAAGCAACTTGGCACAGATGAATAGTATGTAGAAAAGATGGAACTGGAACTCAAGCCTTCAAACTCCAACACCCTCTATTCTCCCTACTGATGAAACACAGTGTGACCAACGGTGCTCTCAGATCTTCCCAACGGTGAGCTGCTTCCCAACAGTCTGGATTACCGAGGACTTCAGCCTTCCGCCTCATCTACAGGGGCAGCATTCCTGACTCTATCTGTGCCGGGCCCCCAGAGTACAAACTCCGCAGGTCTGAAAGCCTCGCAGAGGACCTGCGAAACAGGTCACCCAATTCCCATTCTACCCAGGCAAAGAGTCTGTCACTTATCCAGCTGCCAGGTGCTCCCCCAAATGTCCCGCTGCTTTTGACATTGACTGAGCACAAGCCAACAAGAGGCGGTAAGGAAGTCCCTGTTTACGGTTATTTCTGTCTCCTTCCTGCCCCATGTAAGCCCCACTCCATTTGGAAGAAGGCTTCTCTCGAAGTTCAGAGGCTTTTAGGTACAGAGGTGAATCAGGTGTTGGGAGCATCCAATCAGCAGGTCAAGAAGAAAAGGACAGATGTGAAGGAGCTGAGGAGAGTGAGGAGGGCTTTCCATTCCACACTACTGGGATGGGGAGTGAGCGAAAGGGAGGAAGGGGAAACCAAGGAATAAGAGTGGAGCAAAAAGGACAGAGATGAGGCTGGAATAGCAGAAGGAACCAGATGTAAAGGGCCGTGGCCACCAGGATAAGGAGGAGGCCACTCCAACAGGCAGTGGGGAGCCATTGGAACTTCTTGAGTAGCAGGCTGACATGAGAGTTTACAAGTCTCCACGGTATAAACTGTCCATATGGAAAAGCGATTAAAAAGAAAAACACCTGCTTGGGGGGCCTTAAATGGAGTTTCTGTGGGTGGCAAGAAAGGCTTTAATAACCAAGTTGAAGGTTGCTTCGGGAGCGGTAGGACTAATGGAGTATAAAACTTTTGAACAAAACCCCTAGCTATGAGATGCTGGAGAAAGGTCATGAAATCTCAATGCCCACTTCTTCATTTGATCCCCCAGTACCTCACTGGAATAGACAACGACTTCCTTCAGAACCGGTCAGATTCAATAGGTGCAAAGAGGCCTTATCACTTTTTTCTGTAGTCACAACAAATCATTTCTTCTTAAGGGTGAAAGTGACCTTGAAGTGACCTTGAAGTCACTGACACTTCCATGTGAGGCCGAAGTTCCAAAGTCACATCCTTGCTAAACCGTGGTCCAGCCTCTGGCTGCACACCCGCAGTGACAGGGCTGTCACTGTCTATTAGGTGACCCTCTCTAGCTTTAGAAATGTCTGGCTTTTAGAAACTATTTCTTCTGATAAAGTCAAAACCTGACTTCCTGTGGGCTCCTCTCATTGACCTCAATCCACCTCTTAGGGCCATTCAGAAACTCATTTGCTCATTGTTCCACACGACGGCCCTTCAATATTTTAAGCCATCTATTATACCCTCAGCATCTACTCGATGAGTCTTCTCTTTGTATTTCTTATATGACACTGATTTGAAGCTCTAAGCCTTAGTTAGTTCGCTCTTTTTTCTTTTCTTACAGTTTACTTTTTAGGGAAGGAAAAATTCATATTTTGCATTTCTTCTGAGAAACTTCTGAACTTCCTTTCCATGGGTCAGCATTGCATCAAAAACTTTAGAGTTTAGGCATGGCTTTATCTCCTCTTCATTCAGCAAGTGCTACATCTTGGGGCAAGGCCATGCATTGGTGACAGCAACCGTGGGACCTGCAACCAGACCTGTCAGCTGGGGTACAGCAGGTTCTGAGAGGAAGTAAAGTACAGCAGCAGAATGTGACATCTAAAGAGCATGGAAACAAACAGCAGCAGTCATCAAGGAGTCAGTCTGACAGTGAGGGTCTCAAGGAAGATGTCCCCATAGATCCAGGGATGGACATTCAGGAACAAGTGATACCCCAAGAGCCAGGCAGACAGTCTGCACTTGGGAAGTTTTGCAGCAAGTGGCCAAGCCTCAGGCCCAGGGCCCTAGTCTTAAGGAGACTGGTATTCCGTGAAGGCCATCAGGACACAGGTACAGAGAACTGAGCCCCAGACATGGGTCTGGGTGAGGGGCTTGGTCTTGGCCAGGTGGCATGCCAGCTCGGACTCACTGGTAGCGAGCCCTGGGGCACCATGTTGAACAAGATTCTGGTTCCCCTCCGCTTGTCCAGCCTCATCTCTGCCCTTTTTGCTCCAGGCCGGCTGGGCTCCTCAGGAGTCCCTCTACACGCTCACCATATTCTCCACTCTATTCCTTGTTTCCCCTTCCTCCCTTTCTCTCACTCCCCGTCCCAACAATCTGGAATGGAACGCCCTCCTCACTAGCTCTCCTCAGCTTCACATCCAGCTTTTCTTCTTGACCCAGATAACTGGATGCTGACACCTGATTCATCTAGATTCTAAGATTCTGAGACTGCTTCCAGAAAAGTTTCATGATTGTTTGCCAATGTCACTTCAGGCATAGGAGGGGAGGGTGGTGGCATTTCCAAACTAGCCACAAGGTCAGTTGCTAGACCTGGGGCCAGGGTAGAATGGGAAGAGCATCAAATGGTACTTGACGCTGTTGGACCAGAGCTGCTTCAATCCCTCCTGCCGAAGGATGGGAGCCAGAGAGCACGCTGCAACATGGCTGAGCCTGTACGGGTCTGGGGAGAGAGAGTCTGCCAAGGCTGGGAGGGCAGGCAGGCCTTCCGGCCACAATCTTCAGGCCCCCAACATGAGGCTCTCTGGCTGTATAAATCTCCCAAGTTGTGCTGATACTTTTCTCAGTTTATGTGGTAAAGTTGGGCAATCAGAAAAGCACTCTGCAGAAGCAACTTTCACAGTGAACAAAACAAGAATTCCATCTGTTTTAGGTAAAAAAATAAATAAATAAAATGGAGCATGGGGTGGAGAAGAGAGATAAAATGAGGGTCGAAATAGTAATATAGAGAAATAGACTTCTAGCATAGTAACTGGCAAAATATTTGTGACTTCTTTATGTATATTTAAAAGTTTCATATCACTACTTGGAAGGTAATCCTGTATGTGAAACCTGTAATAGAAACTGGCTGGGTTTTCTCTGAATGACTTTATTGTAAAACATCTACATTCTTAATGAGGCACAGGAAAGTCAGAGGAGGCCACCAGGATGGACCATGGCAAAGGAGGAAGGGTGGGGTATCCTGAGATGTTTGGAGCCTGTCAGGACATTTGAGTAGGATTTTATGCAAATCCAATCAGCTCCAAAATCAAATCACAATTATTTAACCCATTATCACTGGTCCAGAATAATGCCAGACACATTATTCTTACCAGTCCTCACCCTGTCAAGATGAGGAAAAAAATACGAGTGTTTACTTTGATTATTATGCATCCTGTTATGAGGCCCACCGTCGCTAAGTGTATGCAGCACCTTTAACTAAAGAAACTAATTGCAAGCCACTTTCAATATCTCTTGTTTTTTAATTTAATGCCCTCGGAGAGATATAATTGGGCTGGAGGGAAGAATTTTCACTGAAGTCATGAATCTGCTATATAAATACAAACAAGAAAGAAAGCTAATACAGTAAGGGAATATGGGATTAATTTTGAAATTGTCTGATTAGTGGATTGCTGCCCATCAATAATTGCCTTATATTTTCCCAAGGCCCTCTCTTTATTAGAGTCTGGCACCGCATCTGCCCACAGTCTGTCAATCAGCCTGTGCAGCTGGGAGGGTCTGCAGAGAGACCACAATTGGAAGCCTGCTGGGGCGCCTTGTTAGACAAAGCAATATATCCCAGACGTGAAAACGCTGCCATCTCGACTCGGCTGCTAACGTCCTTACACTCAATCCCCCCATGTTGGAGAAGGGGCTCATGTGACTAGGTCTGATTTTTTAAAAAGGAAAAGAAAAAAGTTGCAATCGTTTCTTTACATGTATTTTACAGGCCTGGGCTCTGCTAGAGTTTGAGGTCACAAACGCCTTCCCCCTCCCAGGGGCTGAGTCGCCGGTAATGTAGTTAAAAAGAGCTTTGCAACAGCTGGAATTTCTAAAGCAACATCGGCATCATGGGGGACAACCAAACATGCTTCATACATTTAAAAATTATGAAAGATTATCACAAGGGTTACGAGCAAGTGTGCAGATGGTGGGTTTCTAACTTAATTAATGCTTAAAATCTGGAATGTTCCCCAAGCTCTCAGAACCTTTCCCATCTATCCTCTCCAGGCCTGATGTTCCCAAGTCCTTAAAGACTCTTGATCAGAGAAAGCTGAGGAGGGTCTGTTGACTGAACTCGCCATAAACATCTTTTCAAACCACACAGACACACACACAAAGTTGCAGCCTGGCTAATGATATGTTTATGCCATGTCCATTTCCAGAAATATTTATGTCTCTCTATCTTGCCAGCAATCAGTCAAAATATACAAAAATGGATTTGCATGTAAAGATGCTTCATTTGAAAGACAGAATATGATGATAATAGGACAAAGATGGCTCAGAGCATGCTCTTTTTTTTTTGTTTTTTTCTTATCATCTACTGTTTTCCTTTTCTGTTTGGTAAACTGAGCATTTGTTTTAAATTGCGATTTTGTTCTTGTGAGGTAGGAAATAAAACGATCCTGGAGCCAAGACCCCTACAGCACCCAGAAGGGTTTATTAGCTATTGAAGTGCAATTTCCTCTCAATGTCCAGGTCCCCACTCTGCCCTGTGGCCAAGACTAGCCTTGTCGCCATCTTCCACTGGGCACCGTGGACATTTGTGTCTGCCCCTCGCCACGTCGACAGCCTGCTAGGCTCAGGGGCCGAGGTCTGGAGGACAGAGCTTGACTCCCTCCAGTCTTGTGTGACAGGAACATGGCCGGTACACTGAACGACTGGCTTCGTGCAGAAACCTTAGAAACACATCAATACCCCTTCCCGTTATGTTCCATTTGGGTCCCAGCCCTGGAGTTGCTCACACCTCCCTCCTTCATGGTTGTGTCTCCCACTCTGAAAGACTAATAAGGGTAGGGCTCACTGGTGTTGCTGCTTGGACGGCCAAAAATAACACCTCAGTGGTGCTTAGTGCCCCGGGCACACTGTCCTGTGGATTAGCAAGACCAGGGCCACTCTGAAAATGTCCATCTCCTTCTGTTAGGTGGGAATGCAAATACTTACAGCAGAGTTGTGAGAGTTAAGCCAATAGAATGGAAGCACTTTTTAAGCTGTAGTCTAGAGCTTTCTGCCAAAGTAAGGGCTATTTTGCTATTAACAATGCGAGCCTTTAATGACTGCTTGTACAGTGGCAGGGAGGCAGCCATCTTGGCGCTTTGCTTTGCTCTGGAGGAGCCGCCAGCTTAGGCCACGGGGACTCCGGGCTTGGTGCACACCGGCAAGCTTCCCCGGTACCGGATGTGGCCCTGGGGATGGCAGAGTGTCTTCCCCACCTCCGCTTCTCTTTTCCAGTCTGCTGCCCCTCTGATATTGGACCTCTTCTCACTCCACCTTGAAGGAAATCACAACTTCTTTCCCTTATGAATTACAACTCTCAGTAGAACAAAGCAGTGGCAGGCGAAGTCCTCCTTCCAGGTTTTCAATTGGCTTTAAGGACCACCATAGTGGTACCTGCTACTCCCCAAATGCACCCACCCCTCCTCCCAGGTTGATCTCGTTGCCCCTGAGGAAGACTCGGTCTTTCATTTGTTCACCTTCTTTCCTCGCCTGTGATACTTCCCTTCTGTCCTTCGCTGTCCCAAGCCCACCCCTCTTGAAAGCCCATCCTCACCTCACGGCTTCCAACTTCATCTCCCTCCACTTTTTCTGACCACACCAGCCCTTGCCATCTCCTCCTCCCTGACTCTTGCGGCATTTGTGATTGGTAGTTGCCACTGGACGATGATTGGTGGGTGTGTTCCTTTCACATGTGTTGAGACTCTCCTATGTGCTCAACACTGTGCCAGAGCAGATCCACACCAGAATATACACCTTGATGTCATGTCTCATGTGATGTTTGTGACTTTCAACTGCCTGGCTTGATTTTAAGCTCCTGGAGAGCAGGAACCATATCTTATTCTGTATTTTGCAAATGTTCATAGTTATCTGTCAATAAACATTAAGTAAGTGACTCAGGGGTAACCAGGTGCTGGAGAGGTTCAAAGGGTGAGGTTGAACCACAGAGAAAACAAGCTCTTGAAAATCAAAATGTTGGTGCCCCAGTCAAAACAGCAATGTCCCTTGCCTCATAGATGGCCTGCCCCATAGTCCTCAAACACATAGCATGACAGATAAAATTAAAAAGTCACAACATATTCATATCCTCTCTCTAAAACAAAAAAATTAACTCTGTGGTTCAAACGCAAAATGGAAAGACAGTACCATAAGTGGGCCGAAACCACTGGTTTGCTGATTCTCCATTCAGAGGCAGGCTCCCCGCTTGCAAAGGAGGCCAAACAGCTGCTTGAGACCTAGGGCTCCTGCCAGGAGGAGGCCACCAGAACCTGGGCCAGAGCTAAATGCATGAGATACCCAAGGTCACTGTGGGACAGGAGCCTTAGTCACCAATATATAAGGCTTAGTTCTGGACTAGGAGGCCCAGGAAACCAGATGGAGACTTCCACAAAACTGCTAGAACAGGGCAGTGAGCTCAGGGGTAGCTCTTCCCCCTCATCCAAATTTATGAGTGTTGGAGTACCCCATGCTCAGCCCTTGGACCTCTTCTCTTCTCCATCTACACTCACTCTCTGAGTAACTCTGTCCTCTCCCACAGCCCTAATATTATCAAGGTGCTGAGGATGCCTGTATATACAACTCGACTCAACCTCTTCCTGGGCTCCAGTTACTCGGATGTCTCATAAGTATCCCAAAGTTCCCATGTCCAGAACACACCTCTAGATTCCTGTCCCAACCAGCTCTGCCCCGACCTCTCCCCTTCTCAGTAGATAGCATGGCCATTTACCCAGCTGCTCAGGCCCAAAACCTAGGGGTCATTTTTTTTTTTTTAATTAATTAATTAATTTATTTATTTTTGGCTGTGTTGGGTCTTTCGTTTCTGTGCGAGGGCTTTCTCTAATTGCGGCAAGCAGGGGCCACTCTTCATCGCGGTGCACGGGCTTCTCACTATCGCGGCCTCTCTTGTTGCGGAGCACAGGCTCCAGACGCGCAGGCTCAGTAGTTGTGGCTCACGGGCCTAGTTGCTCCGTGGCATGTGGGATCTTCCCAGACCAGGGCTCGAACCCGTGTCCCCTGCATTGGCAGGCAGATTCTCAACCACTGAGCCACCAGGGAAGCCCTAGGGGTCATTTTTGAGTTCTTGTTTTCCTTCACACCTGACATGCAATCCCTCAGCAAGGTCTGTTGGCTTTATCTTCAAAAGAGATCCTGAGTTTGATGGCTTCTCACGACCGCGACCCCTTGAACAGTACACAAGGCCAGCCAGCACCTCTTGCCAGACTGCTGCAGCTGTCCAGCTGGTCTTCTCGCTGCCATCTTGTTCCCTACTCTCTGTGCTCCACGGAGCAGTCACAGTGACATTTTAAAATCATAAATCAAACCATGTCAGCCCACTACCCCAAACCCTCTCCTGGCTTTCCCTTATACTTAAAATAAGATCCAAAATCCCTGTCTGATGTGGCCTCATTTCCTACTCAGCCCTTCCTGCATACTGGGCTCCAGACACATGGGCTTCTTGCTCTTCCTTGAACCCATCATCCTGTTTCCTGCCCTAGGATCTTCCCACCTCCTTGGTGTTCTTCTTCAGGATCTTTGGATAGTTCCCTGCCCCGATGCACCCCAGCCTTCACCCAAATGTCACCTTCCAAAGAACGTCTATCCTGTCTACAATGCCTAGCTCCCACATCCTTGTCACTCTTTATCCCCCTTCCTGCTTCATTAGTCTTCACATTAACTGCCTGAAACTATGTATTTTTTTAAAAATGTCTTCTTTTTATTTGTGGCTGTGTTGGGTCTTCATTGCGTGGGCTTTCTCCAGTTGTGGCGAGTGGGGGCTACTCTTCGTTGCGGTGTGCGGGCTTCTCATTGCGGTGGCTTCTCTTGTTGGTGGAGCACGGGCTCTAGGTGTGCGGGCTTCAGCAGTTGTGGCACGCGGGCTCCGTAGTTGTGGCGCATGAGCTTAGCTGCTCCACAGCATGTGGGATCTTCCCGGACCAGGGCTCGAACCCGTGTCCCCTGCATTGGCAGGTGGATTCTTAACCACTGCGCCACCAGGGAAGTCCCTAAAACTATGTATTTTGTTGTTGTTGTTGACCTCTCCCCCATACAAGATCCATGATGACAGGGACTTTGCTGCTCTTGTTCACTGTTACCTTTCCCGTGCCTGAACTGTACTTGACACATTAAAGGCACTCAGTGAATACCTGTTACGCGAGTAAATTAGTGAATGGGTAAATAAGTAAGCAATAAGCTAAGACGACGTTAGTATCCTCATTATCATGTACACGTGACTCTCATGGAGCAATTTTTTAAAAACTGGGTTTGTTTGTGGGGGAAAAACGGTCCCCCAAAGAAAGAAAAACACTGGGGCTGATGATAGGACAGCATAGATCATAAAGAGAACCTCTAGCTCCCCTAATAAAGCAAAACCCAGACAGCACAAGTCTGGAAAAGGATGTCATGGGGAGGTGTGGCTGGACCCCGCCCCCCCCGCCCGCCCCAGGAGCTCTGAAGCATTACTGCTTTCATCCCAGCTTTCATTTCTCAAAGCAGAGCTAAGACCAGGCTGGAACATCTGAACAAGATGTCACCAAAGGTCCAGGGAGACTGAGGAAAGGCTTGGGTATAAAGTGAGGGGGGCACCAGGAGTTGTGAGGGCCACAGAAAGGGAAGAAAGAGCTCCAGATAGGACATTTCACTCAGGGCCAGGCTCACTTACAGGATGGGCCACTTTGGAAAAGATAACGTAAGCTTCGGGTGGCAGAAGAAGGTCTTAGAAATGGACGTGGGAATGTGCTTATACTTTTACTTGTTCACTTCAGTCTCCCTCACCACACACGCAAGATGGAAGATATAATCCCATTTTTTTTACAGGCAAACACTGTGCTTGGGGGCAGGAGTTGAAATTAGGTCTGCATGACCAGAAAGCTTTTTGAAACACCTTGGATCACCATTCCATTAGGACCCATTGAGCCAAGGTCCCTTCTCCAGCTGGCACCTAAAGAACATCGCACGAGTCTGCTCACATTCCACAGTCTTTAAGAGTCTACAAACATGTGTGCTGGCTTGTTTTAAAACAGATGCTATCGGGAGTTCCCTGGTGGCGCAGTGGTTAAGAATCTGCCTGCCAATGCAGGGGACACGGGTTTGAGCCCTGGTCAGGGAAGATCCCACATGCCGTGGACCAACTAAGCCCGCGAGCTGCAACTACTGAGCTTAAGTGCCACAACTGCTGAAGCCCTCGCACCTAGAGCCCGTGCTCTGCAACAAGAGAAGCCACCACAATGAGAAGCCCACGCACTGCAACGAAGAGTAGCCCCTGCTCACCGCAACTAGAGAAAGCCTGCGTGCAGAAACAAAGACCCAACACAGCCAAAAATAAATAAATAAAATAAATAAATTTAAAAATAAAACAAATGCTATCACGCTGATTCCCCAATGATTCTCACACCAAAACGGGCTGGGGGTGGCGGGAGGAAGGGTAGGGGTTGCACAGGGGAAGGAAAGCTCTGAAGCAAAGCTACTCCCTAACCACAGGCCAAAACCTTGCTAGAAACATGACCGATGATGTGATAAGAGGGTGCCCTACCATACTAAATGCAAAACAGGAATTGCAAGGTGCATGTAAAGGACTAGGTAACGGGTTGCATATTAAGAACACAGTTTCCATTTAGTCACTTGGAACAGAACAATCTGCAGCATTAAAGGAGAGGAAAATTTGGCAGGGCTCACTGTGAGGAGGCATGAGTGGGGAGAGAATTCCGAAAAGAGATCCTAACTTAATCAATCACTTGAAGCAGGAGACCAAAAGCTGCCTTCGGAAATAGATCAAAAGAGTTGTACCGGCCCAGGAGTGCACACACCATATCAATCTCTGGCCCAAGTGTGCGAGCCTCCAGGCATCACCTCGGAAGCGTGCCCAGAGCAGCCTGGTTTTATTTGTAAATGCACAGGAAGGGTCTGAAACAATCCCAGAGCAAGGCTGGTGGGGCAGCAGCCAGGTGGAGTAGGAGTCAGGACCAACTGGAAATTCCCTCAGGTTTACTTTCCTACTGATCTCATTCCCGTGGAACATACACTAAATCCATCCTTAACCTGACAAATTAGTGGGGCCCCATCTAAGACATGGGAAAGGGCCTGAGGCAAGAAAGACAGGCCAGGCCTGGCTTGCACCAAGGACAGAGGACCTGCCTCTTTGGCCTATACCTTCATGAGCTGTACTCCAGTAACTGAGGCCGTTGCTGTCGCCCATCTCAGAGCTCCAGACTGGGCCCAGAGGCCAGCCTTGGCTCACCTAACATTCTGCACAGATAAGCAACCAGACAGGTACCGTTTTGTTTACACAAAAGGGATTAACTATGCACTTTGTTGTCCATCTTGCTTTTCTTGAGGCCCGAAGGCTACAAGGTATGTCATGAATTGAGGACCCAGGTGAAGAAAGACTGATGGAGTGTTACACTGTAAGGTGAACTGTAGTTTATCTAGTCCCGTGCTGACGGACATTTAGGTTGTTCCCTCACCCCAGTTTTTTTTTTCCTATTACAAATAATGCTGCAGTGAACATCCTTGTAACACAACTCAGTGAACTCTTGCAGGTATATCTGTAGGGTAAATTCCTAGCTCAGCGACTGAACTTTAAGCTCCTTCAGAATAGGAAAATGGATTAATCATCTTTCTTGCTCCTTTGCCTAGCATAGTCACAAAATTCTGTGTATAGTACGGACTCAATAAATATTTGTTAACATGAGTTAATGAAAAAGATACAATCTATACCCTGAATTACAAAGCCCTAAGCATGAAACAGATAACAGAACAAAATGGTTTTGAACACAGTGATAAGTGGAATGATCTGGACCAGGTAAAACTGCTACAGGAATTCCAAATGGAAGGTGTAGAATCTCAGATTTTTACCCTTTCCTACACCTGAATTTTATATACCATTGCTAATTAATGTCTTGTTCTAACACGCCAGTTATGGATAGGCCAGCTCTGCCTTCTTCCTCTTAGAGATAACAGGAAGAAGAGAAAGATCCCGGTCAGAACTTGCTCCCTTTGCTGAGATTTTTGGGAGACATCTAGAACAGCATTTCCTCATTAGGCCTGATTTTGGAACACAATTTCCCAGTGACCTGAGTGGCTCCATATGTTTATCAAAGATGGAAAAAAACTGCTATAATTTGGAATTTTATATTTTCCCCTCAAAATTAATTTTTTTCAGAGCTACCTAAGGATATACTCAACCAATAACCAGAAGTTTCTAAATTCATACTGTATTACAGACATGAGGATCCCAGGGGTCTCAGTGGGATTTGGGACAGCTGTTTTTGACTTTGAAGCTAGCTGCTATTTCATTAAGATGATGTCATCATTATTTCATCAGCCTCTCGTTCAACACTGTGAGGATTTATTATCACCACTTTACAGGCTGGGAAACTGAGGCACAGAGAAGTTAAGTACTTGCCACCCCATACTTCCTAACAAGCAGAACTGATCTCGGATCTGGGTCTTCAAGTCTACTCTCTTGCCTTTGCTTCCAGGAGCAGTTCTATGACAAAGCTTCAGCTACCGGCCCACACTTGCACCTCTCCTTTCAGGACCCTGGGAGGGGCCCTCACATTGTGTTTATACGGTCACATATTTTCGTAACATTTGCAGAAGCAAGATCTTGAACTGTAGTTAAAAACCACTGTCTCTTTTCATTCTGACTTTCCTCTCTGACTCATTCACCTAGTGTTGGGTGGCCTCTGAGTAGTGGAGGGATCTGGCTAAAGGGAAGTTGAGTTGGGCTATGTTTAGTTTGAGTTTGGTCAGAGATGTGGTTCACAATCACTTTTATGTCGAGTTAAATTATTGCTGGCTGTCCTTGTGCAAAACAAAACCAACCAAACAAAACCCTTAATTTTACTAAAATAATATACGCACATGGTAACAGATCAAATAGTACAGGGGGCTTAGAGACAAGTTGGATGGTACCACAAGACTTACAACAAAATAAGTTCTCCCCACCTCTCTAACTACCTTCATTTATTTTAGCAATTTCTTTTGACAATATCACCATATTTTTAAACAATATCCTAATATTTCAATATTCTAAGTCAAAAAACTGGTGGACATGTAAATTTTCCTTACAAAAATTATTTTAAAGAAATTTTGTTTTTGTATAGGAAACTATCTAAATTTGGTTTTGTATATTATAAATGGTAAATATTGTAGTAAACCTTATAATATTTTTATAATACTTTCTTCATTTATCAATATTAGACATTATCTATTGATTTCCTGTCATTAGGTAAAGCTATAGCTCTCTCAAACCTATTCACTTCCTCTCTCCCATTTTCTTTTTATAGTTCTGCTTTAATTTTTGGTTATATCAATAGAGTTTACAGTTTATATGACAGGGATAATATTTTTACAAATATTAAATCAGTACATTGTATTTTTCCACTTAAATAATTATTTCCAACAGAAAAGCAGGCTTATGTTTACCAAAAAGACAAGTACAGGAATGTTCATAGGAAAATTATTCGTAATAGTCTCCTACTAAAACTTATCCAAATGCCTATCAACAGCAGAGAAGATAAAAAAATTGTGATACACTCATATGTGTACTGAACATATATGATAATAAATGAACTACTGTTGCATGCGACAACATGAATGAATCTTAAAAACATAATATTAAGCAAAAGAAATCAGACACGATAGTACTATATGAATCAATTACATAATATATCAACAACAGACAACACTAAAATAGTTAGAAATAAGTATAGTGGTTGCCCTGGAGTGACTGTAAGGAGGTGAGAAGAGGCTTCTGAGTGCTAGTAATGTCCTATTTCTTGATCTGGGTCCTTTTAATATGGGCATATTATATATTCATTTTGTGAAAATTCAACAGTATATATACTTAAAATTTCTGTATTTTTCTATACATGTTTTACTTCCATAAAAAAGTTTATTTTAAAATATCATAATAAAAAAGATATTTTATACCTCTATTATTAAATATCTATTGATTTCCCAGCTTTTAAAGATTTTGTTATACTTACCCTAACATCTGTGTCTTTATCCCTTCTCCTCCCAACTTTTGTTACTTTATTTTTTACAGTATCTTGGTTTAGAATATATTCTCTTCTGTAATCAAAAAAGCTCACATTTGTTTTCATTTTAGTTCTATAATTAAAATAGATTTAATGCTTACCACCAGGTTATTTTATTGTAGTTTTGTCAGTTTTCTCTTAGGTAACTGAAGTGCATGCTCTTATTCATCAAAAAGGACAATAAACAATACACCCTCTACCATGTTCTTGCATATTCAAAACAGTTTGCTGGTTGCTTTAGTATAGTAATGGGATAATAGTTTGGCTGGGAATAAAATTCTTTAGAAAAGTATATTCATACTGCCTTTTAGTCACTCTGAGGCTTGTCTGATTTCACTTCCATTAATTACTCTATTTTTTTTTCTTGCTTTCCCAAAGAATTCTTTGAGGTTCAATAATTTTACAACACTATATCTCTAGGTTGACCATTCTGGCTCAGTTTTTCCTGGATGCTCCATTTCCATATAAAGATTCATACCCTTATTTTAGTTCAGGAAAGTTTTCATAAAGTATATCTTTATACATTTGTCCTTTATACGTTTGTCCTGTCCATTATTTCTGTTGCCTTCTTTGAAGACCTTACATTGAACTCCTTGGCTTGTCTACCGTAACTATTATTTCTCCTTTAAGCCTCTACTCATTCATTTGCTTTCACTTCATTGTGCAATCTTTTCTCATTTCTACTCTCTCTGTTAGTCTTAAATGAAGAATGCATACCCCTGGGCAAAGACTTCCTAAGGAATATGCAAGTATATATATAGTTTTAACAGCATCAATTTCCATGTTCTCAATTTCCATATATACTCTTTCCAAAAAATTGATCTGCCAGAAAATATACCTGAGGAGGTGTTTTGTGAGTTCTTTTTTCCCATTAACCCTTTCACAATCTCCTTCAGTCAAGGCATCATAAACCCTCAATAGGGCTTCATGTCTTTCCTCCTCTTGTATACATTTATGTTAAGCTTGAAGCAAGGCATTAGAAACTGAGCACTTTGCCTCAATTGGCATGTTCTGAATTCATTGTAGCATTAAGCAGCAGGAGAAATGACAATTTTTGTTTACTAATTTCACCTCTTTTACCCCATAACTATTGTCAAGAATGCACTGCCTCAGGACTTCCCTGGTGGCGCAGTGGATAAGACTCTGCAGTCCCAATGCAGGGGGCCCGGGTTTGGTCCCTGGTCAGGGAACTAGATCCCACATGCATGCTGCACCTAAGAGTTCACATGCCACAACTAAGGAGCCCACCTGCTGCAACTAAGATCTGGCTCGACCAAATAAATAAATAAATATTAAAAAAAAAAAAAAGAATATTGCTTCTAAGGAAGAAGCTTGTGAGAGCACACAAGAGACAAATTTATGAAAAGCTCTGGCTCTTATCTATCTTATCTACACCCATTAATCTACGAATTTTAGTACTAACATTTCTTTAAAATTTTATTTATTTATTTTATTTTTTGGGTTGTGCCGTGTGTTAGTTGTGGCACGCAGGATCTTTCGTTGCACGCCTGGGCTCTTTGTTGTGGTGCGTGGGCTTCTCTCTAGCTGTGGTGTGCAGGTTTTTTCTCTCTAGTTGAGGCACGCGAGCTCAGTAGTTGTGGCACACGGGCTTAGCTGCCCCGTGGCATGTGGGATCTTAGTTCCCCGACCAGGGATCGAACCCACGTCCCCTGCATTGGAAGGTGGATTCTTTACCACTGGACCACCAGGGAAGTCCCAACGTTTATTTTTAAATGATGTATCAATCTGCCACAAATCACTCTTTCTGAATTTCCACCATTCTTGGTGATGGAATTGGGAGAGTATTCTCATTCAAGGCATGGATCGTGCCTTGGTCCATCTCAGATGCATTTCTGCATGATTTTTGGGAGGAGGAAGTGAAGCACTCCACACTAACTTCCAATGCTTCCAGCAGATTAGTGCAACATCTGGAAATGAAATATACATCTAAGTTGGGGTTTTATATTTTCTTGAACACTTATGCAGACTGGTAGGGGAAACATTTTCATTACTTTTGCCAAAAGATGGTGGGATGCTATGAACTAATATTTATTTTTTACTTGGGCATATGTCTCCTCTCACTGCAACTAGTCAACTACCTGCTGATAAATTATTCTTTTTCACCATGTAGTTATTAGATTTATATTATTATATATAATATATTTTATATTTACTTTAATTTTTATACTCCTATTACATTATAACAGGAATGGTATAGATTCTACTGTAAATAATACATATAGCAACAATGATTAATAAACTTTTCATAAGTCCCCCACTAACTGATGGTCTAACACTTTCCTTTTGCTATTACTGTCCACAAAGTAGTTTAAATTGCATTCTTAAAAACAGACAAGTAAGAGAATGAAATGACAAATCATACTGGGAGAAATATTTGTAAGACATGTCTGATAAAGGACAGCCATCCAAAATAAACAAAGAACTCTTAAAACTCTACAAGAAAACGACAATCCATTAAAAAATGGGCCAAAGACCTTAACAGACACCTCGCCAAAGACAATATACACATAGCAAATAAACGTATGAAGAGATGCTCCACATAATATGCCATTAGGGAAATGCAAATTAAAACAGTGAAATACCACACTACACACCTATTAGAATGGCCCAAATCCAGAACACTAACAACACAAAGTGCTGGCCAGGACACTAACAATACCAAATGCTGGCAACAGGAACTCATTTACTGCTGATGGAAATACAAAATGTCACAGCTCTTTCGAAGATATTTAGTTAGGTGGTTTCTTACAAAACTAAACATACTCTTGCCATGAAGTACAGCAATCTCACTCCTTAGTCTTTCCCTAAAAAAGCTGAAAACTTATGTCTACACAAAAACCTAAACATGGATATTTATAGCATATTTATTCACAATCGCCAAAATTTGGAAGCAACCAAGATGGTCCTTTAGTAGGTGAATGGATAAATAAACATCCAGTCAATGGTATATTATTCAGCACAAAAGAGATGGGTTATCAAGCCATGAAAAGACATGGGGTGGGACTTCCCTGGTGGTCCAGTAGTTAAGACTCTATGCTTCCACTGCAGGGGGCGCAGGTTTGATCCCTGGTTGGGGAACTAAGAACCCACATGATGCGCAGCACGGCCAAAAAAAAAAAAAAAAAACCAAACCAAAACAAAAAAACTTGCAGCCTGAGAGAAAAGACATGGGGTAAACTTAAACGCATATTAGTAACGGAAAGAAGCCAATCTAAAAAGACTACTTACTATGTGTTTCCAACTCTATCGCATTCTAGAAAAGGTAAAACTATGGAGACAATAAAATGATCAGTGGTTGCGAGGGATTAGAGGGGAGGGAGAGATGAACTGACATAGCGCAGAGGATTTTTAGGGCAGTGAAACTACTCTGTATGATACTATAATGGTGGATACATGTCATTACACATTTGTCCAAACCCACAGAATATACAAGCCAAGAGTGCACCCTAATGTAAACTACGGACTTTGGGTGATAATGATGTGTCAATGTAGGTTCAACAATTGTAACAAATGTACCACTTTGGTGGGGGATGTTGATAATGGGGGACCTTACGCATGTGTGAGAGCAGGGGATACATGGGAACTCTCCTTACCTTCTGCTCAATTTTGCTGAGAACTTCTTAAGTAATAAAGTCTATTAAAAAAAAATAGAACATCTACCGCTGTACAGGTGTAGGATAAAATGTTCCCAAAACATAAACTAGAACATAATATCTTGAACTTTATAAAACCAAGTTTATTTAATTAGGGATAATTCCTCCTCAGATTTTGATGTGCTTTTCTAATAATATCAAACACGTAATTATAAACATGCTCCTTTTCAATCATTAAATAAATTACTAACTTATCTCTAACAACTGTCAAGTATCCAACTCTGTCCATCTGTCTTCCCATTTTAAGACACTTTAGGATATTCTAGAAAACTGAAATTCAGCATGATTATACTTTGTTCACAAAGGATTTATAATTTCCAATTTAAAAAAATCTGTTTAACAAATTTAAGCTATAAAAATGAAATTTATCTAAAACTAACAAGAATAAGTAATAGAAATTTTAAGTCTTGGAAAGGCTTTTTTGGGCAAAATTATAAGAAATTGAGAAAAAGAATGACTTTAAAGATTTAGGAAAAAAAAGTTTTTGCAAATTGGGTGGTTTCTAATTCCTGGGTTTCAACAAAATTGCGGGAGGATCTAATCAAGTTGTCAGTGATGGATCATTAAAAATAATTTTTGAAGATGACTTAAAATTTTTGATTTTGGCATATCACTTGAAGGAATTTCCAAGCCCTGGATGATATTTTTAAAAATAAAACTCCTTTTACCTCCATCTAGTTATTTATGTAAACATGGGTTCTCGGCTCTGATATCTAAAAAAACTAAAAGGAGGAACAGAATTGACGCTAAGCCTGTCTCATTCTGAAAATGTCATACTTGAATATTTACCTATAGTTACATGAACTAACAGAGAAATGCCTCACCAATATCATTAAGTGATAACTTTCTAATAACTTTTATTAATATTTAGGAGACTTAAGGATATAGGAATTTACAACAAATTAAAAAATGTTTATTGAGGTATAATTGACATACTAGTTTCGGGTGTTACAACATAATGATTTGATATTTGTATATACTGCAAAATGATCACCACATAAGTCTTGTTAACATATATGATTTTTGTTGCAGAGAACTATGATAGGGTAATCAATAAAAATTTTTTTAAACAATGATATTGCACTGGGATATAATTATATGGAAGAAATGGAAAAAAATAGAAGTTCAAGGTAAAAAGAAATGGTAATATTTGACTACTAAAAAGAACTTATTCGTGTATTTTGGTGCACGTCAAGGCATTGTAATATTTAGATCTGAATGGATAATTTAAAAGAGTTATGTATGCAGCTCTTGGGTTGTAGTTTGCTGAATCTTGGTCTACACCTAAGAAAGTGATAGAGAAAATGTAAATAATGCAGATGAAACTTACAAATATGTCATGTCTGTAGCCATTACACGGTGAATAGCAAATAAAAAAACCCCAAAATAAAAAAAACCAAACTATTCTTCTAATATTCAAAAACTATTATCCAACTCAGCAAAGATGTCACACATGCCTACTGATGAATGAATGAAACGCCAACATATGTCTTCATTATTTCACTTTCATCTTACTTGTTAACATCAACAAAAATATTATTCAACATCCGTGTTGGAACTACACTTGTGGAGCTAGCTGTTAAACACTCAGCAGCAGCATGCACTATACTGGACTTAAACGTGTGATTCTTTATTTAGTTCATCTCCTTTTGTTTCTAAAAACCAAATTTTGTCTTGGGGAAATTTCTATCACCAGCCTACCCATTTTCCTCTTGTTATTGTGCACCAAGGATTTAGGTCTTACATTTCAGGATAAGTCCCTGAACTCTGAGAAACACACTTGGTAGTCTGTTCTGAAACCTGCAGGCACGAATCCTCTGCTTCTCTCTGCATGCTCCCCTGCTTGAGCACCACAGCTTTTGTTTTGTTTTTGTTTCATCCAGACTGAGTAATCTCTGCCCAGTTGTTAAGACTCTGTGCTTCCACTGCAGGGGGCACGGGTTCGATCCCTGGTCGAGGAACCAAGGTCCCACATGCCATGTGGCATGGCCAAAATAAATAAATAAATAAATAAATAAAGTAATTATTGATGTATTAGGGTTTACATCTACCATCTTACTATTTGTTTTATATTTGTCTCATCGGTTCTGTGCTCTTTCACTCTTCTTTCTTGCATTTTAAAAAGAGATTAATCAAATAATTATCACTCCATTTCCCTTTTGATTAGCTAACTACTTTTGCATTATTTCGCTATTCTTTTCATGGTTACCTTAGAGATTAGAACATGCATCTTGATTTACTAGAATCTAACATAAATTTTTATTTTCACCAATGCAAGGGCCATAGAACACTTTAATTTCCTTTTCTCTCCTCCTGCCTTTTGTACTTGGTACTATCATTGTCGTGAATTTTATTTCTACATACTTTAAGCACCTCAAGATAATATTATAAATGTTTTATATTGTCAGTATGTTAATATATTTATCCACATATTTTTATGGTTTCAATATCAGGGTAATGCTGTCCTCATAGAATGAGTTGGGATGTATCCCCCTCTTCAGTATTCTGGAAATGTAAGTGTAGAATAGGTATAATTTCTTTATTAAATGTTTGGTTACGTTCGCCAGTGAAGCAATCTAGGCCTGGAGTTTTCTTTGTAGGAAGGCTTTAAACCATAAATTCAATCTCTTTAATAGATAAAGCATAATTCAAGTTATCTATTTCTTCTTGAGTGAGCTTTGGTAGTTTGTGCTTTTCAAGGAATTTGTCTATTTCATCTAAGTTGTTGAACTGATTGGCATAAAGTTAATCTTTTACTCTTTTATCATTTTTAATATGAATAGACTCTATAGTTATATTACTGCTCTTATTCCTGATAATGGTAACTTGTATTTTATTGTTGTTTTTGTTTTTCTGATCAGTCTGGGTAGAAGTTTATCCTTTTTTCCCTCAAAGAGTCAGTTTCTGGTTTCACTGACTTTGTTTTTCTGTTTTCTAATTCATTGATTTTTGCTCTTGTGTACTACTTTCTTTCTTCTGCTTATTTTCATTTGCTCTTCTTTTTTTTAAATTTATTAAGGTGGAAGCTGACATCATTGACAAGACTTAAAGGGCAAGGATCCCAAAGAGAAGAGTGGTATATTCTGTAAAAATTTCCTTTCAATGAATTTGCTGATCTTAAGTGGCTCAGGTACAACAGGGAAAGGACCAAAGCAAAGAGCGTCAGCTAAGAACCTGGGAAGTCAATCAGAACTTTTGGCAATCTCTCAGGCTGGGTGACAGAAATTATAGAGATCAGAACCCACCAACGAGGAAGGACCCTCGTATACATCCCAGACTTCCAGTTAAGACTCTGGAAGAGTAACACTGTAGGTATATGGCTCAGTTGGAAATAGAACAGTATGCACAAAAGACTGAAACCCACGTTCAACTGAGCTCATCCCAGACTGGTTTAATGTGATCTGTCCCTACACTAACTGCCTGCTAAATGGCAGGTAAATCTTCTCTGGAAGAAAAAAACATTAGCCAGGGCCTCAATTTATATCTACAATTTTCATACATGATGTCTGTCATTCAATCAAAGAATTACCAGATATGCCATCTGTCAGTTCAAATGTGTTATACACGGTGTTTGTGGCCTTGGCTGACTATTAAAAAATTAAAAATAGAACTACTATATGATCCAGATATTTCAATTCGGGGTATTTATCTGAAGGAAATGAAAACAGTAACTCAAAAAGATATCTGTAACCCCATGTCTATTGCAGTGTTGTTTGAATAGAAATAACTGAAGTGTCCATTGATGAATGAATGGATAAAGAAAATGTGGTATGTTTATATGTATATGGAATATTATTGAGCCATAAAAAAAGAAACTCTTGCCATTTGCAACAATATGGATGAACTTTGAGGGCATAATGCCCTCAAAGTGAAATAAGACAGACAAAGAAAGACAAATACTGTATGATCTCACTTATATGTGGAATCTAAAAACAAAAACAAAAAAACCGAGCTCATAGATACAGAGAATAGATTGGTGATTACCAGAGGCAATGGGTGGGGAGTGGGCAAAATGGGTAAAGGTGGTCAAAAGGTACAAACTTCCAGTTAGAAAATAAATAAGTCTTGGGGATGTAATGTACAGCATGGTGACTATAGCTAATAATGTATTGTACATTTGAAGGTTGCTAAGGCAGTAGATCTTAAAAGTTCTCATCACAAGGAAAAAAAACTGTAACTATGTGTGGTGATATACGTTAACTAGACTTAGTGTGATGATCATTTTGCAATATATACAAATATCGAATCATTATGTTGTACAACTGAAACTTATATGTTATATGTCAATTATCTCTGAATTAAGAAAAAAAAGAAAGTAACTAGTCCCATTGGACCCCAGAAAGGTTATCTTCATGAAGAAAGTAGATTTTATTAAAAGGTAGTATGGTGAAGAAAATTAATGTTTTAAAGTTATGGTGAATGTACATATTGTATATATCATAAATAACCTTTATATAATGTATATATTGAAAAGAAAAAAGGAAGGTAATTAAAAGGCTGGGCGGGGTACTGTACAAGAAATGTGAAGCAACTAAAATACAGTATATTTTTTTTCCTCAGAGTATAAAAAAGAATTCATTTGACATGAGACTTGGAACATTCTCCTTCAAGAGTTAGTGATACAGGATTATGTTTCCTTCTCTGAGGCTCCAATAATACTATTTTACTCCACGGTTCACGATATTTACACAGTCCATAATAATTTAACCAATTTCTATTTTTTCCATTTTTAGAATAGGTTACAGACAAAAAAAAGTACACTTAATTATACTTACAAAGAAGAATATAAATGCCATAAATCTTAGTGTCGTAAAAATAATGGAATACTAGCAGATGTTGCAGGGCAACATAGAGAACAGAGAAAAGAAAAAAAGAGAAAGAAAGGAGAAGGAACTGCAGATATGTTTATTTTCTTAGTTACAAAGTGGTGAATCAAAATACATACAGTCTAAAGTTGATGGGCAAGAAATAGAAGTTTAAATATGTTTGAAAAATAACCAAAAATAGATCGAAAAATAACCAAAAGAACTAAATTAATAATAAAATGAGCAGTCTCTCATTTTAAGATGGAAAAATAAAGAAATCTCTGACTCTGTTATGGACTGAATGTGTGTTTCCCCCCAGAACTCATGTTGAAACCCTACCCTCCAATGTGATGGTATTAGGAGGTAGGGCTTTTGGGAGGTAAATTAGGGTTAGAAGAGGTCATGCAAGTGGAGCCCTCATGAATGCAATTACTCTTGTAAGTATCATGAGACAGCTTGCTTCCTATCTCAGCCTTTCACCATGTGAAGACACAACAAGAAGACAGCAGTCTGTAACCCAGAAAAGGGCCCTCACTAGAACCCAACCATGCTGGCACCCTGATCTCAAACTTCCAGCCTCCAGAACTGTGAGAAATAAATTTCTGTTGTTTATAAGCCATCCAATGTATGGCATTTGTTACAGCAGCTGGAGTTGACTAAGACTGAATCTGCTTGCTAAAACCAATCTGAAACAATAAGAATAAAAATGGAATAAAAACTCCATTTAGGAGGAAATCAGGTAACACTTATGACCTAAATTTTAATATTTATAAAGAAGGGCTGCTGCCAAGTGCAGTGAAAATTTGACCAGAGAAAGGACTCCAAAAGACGATACCTACGGTTGCAGAGCTCGAGTAGAGTATACAGTTTTGCAAGGTAGTAGTATAACTTGAGGAGAAAAATCCAGTTCCTTGTTTGAAAAAAAAAGCCTGAGGTTTGCAAACTGGCTCTAGAATTCTCTATAATCCCTTTTGAAACCACACAGACATGACATTCTGCAAAAAAATTTTTAAGATAATAGAGAAGCTAAGGTTAATGGGTGGCCCTGACGCTACCAATTCTAGTCAATTAAAATTTTGTAAAGTTTGAATATACACTCACACTCACAATATACTCCACTAGACCTTGCATATGCAGGGCGTTGTTTTAAGTTAGGACAAAGCCTTGTTGGTCCAGAGGTTGTTCAAAGCCTCTTACACCTCTCTCACATTTTCCATCCCCATGTAACTGGTCCAGAAAGGACTCTGTGTGCAAAAAAGAGAACAACCAATAAACGAACCAGGAATGGTTTCACGACCCTATGAATGTATTTAAAAATACTGAATGATACACTATAAGTGGTAAATTATATTGTATGTGAATTATATTTCAATAAAACTTTTAAAAGAAGGAACCAGGAGACAAAATCACTGCAGGAAAAAGGCAAAGGAGAAAACAAAACAAATTCAGCACTCATCAGAAAAAAATTTATTGTGGAATAGCTGAAAACTGTGACCAAAAAATTTCTTATGGATTCAAATAATTCACTGAAAAAGTGGACTCCATGAATCAAGAGTCCAAAGCACAGATAAAAGGACTGAAGTAAGAAATGATAAGACAACAAAGGATAAGATAAAATTGACTTGAATGAACCCAGGAAAGATGTAGAAAAGTAATGACATACAGAAATGGAAATTGCAGAAAGAAGAATACATGTTGTTGAAAACAAGCTAAAGAAATGGAGGACAGGCTCAACAAAACTGAGCAAAAGAAGAGAAAAAAGAAAAGAAAAGAATTTTAAAGAGTTATAGGGAAAAAATATACATGGAAGACAGATGGGATATTCAGTTATGCATTCAGAAGACAGAACAATCTCAAGCACACAAAAAATATTCAAAGTGTAATTCAAGAAAATTCTTCTGAAATATAAGACTTGAATCTGTACATTTAAACAGGTACACCATCTTCCAAAAAGAATCAACAAAGGTTAATCAGCACTAGAACATATCCTAATAAAGTTACTGGACTTCAAAGATATATCTTTCAGACAGAAAATCAAATCACCTCAAGGGGAAGAGGTAGAAATCAAGCTGCTTCATACTTCTCTGAAGCAACATTCAACATTGTAGCAATTTACTGCCTTCAAAATTCTCAGGGATCCTATGACCCAAGAATTTTAGTTTCAGTCAAAGTATAGTTTAAGCATAAAGGCAACGTGCAGATGATTTCAAACATATAAATCCTCAAAGAACATAGTTCCTACAAATCTTTCTTTAAAAAACTACCAAAAAATAGCTTCTGTCAATTGAAAGACAAATGGAAAAGGTAAATAATTAAGTATCCAATTCAGTAAGTTAGAAAAAAAACAACACAGTAATCTTAAGAACAAAAGAAAGGAGATACTAGTAAAGATAAAGCAACAATTAAAGAATAGAAAACTATACAACAGGGCTTCCCTGGTGGCACAGTGGTTGAGAGTCTGCCTGCTAATGCAGGGGACACGGGTTCGGGCCCTGCTCTGGGAGGATCCCACGTGCCACGGAGCGACTGGGCCCGTGGGCCATGGCTACTGGGCCTGCGTGTCTGGAGCCTGTGCTCCACAACAAGAGAGGCCGCGATGGTGAGAGGCCTGCGCACTGCGATGAGGAGTGGCCCCCACTTGCCGCAACTAAAGAAAGTCCTCGCACAGAAACGAAGACCCAACACAGCCATAAATAATAAATAAATAAATAAAGGGAAAAAGATGATTTAATTAAAAAAAAAACTACACAACAAATAAACATATCTCCAGAATGTTCTTAAACAAAAGCCAAAAAGGTAAAAATTTAGCAAAGCTGGATAAACAATATAAATAAAGAAGCACATATATAAATATGAAAAATGAGTATAGAAAAATAAGCATAGATACTTAAAAAATTTTTTAAATTATAAGAGAATATATTGTTCAGCTTTATGCAAATACATAGTTAGGGAAATATAAACTATTAAAACTGACCCCAGTGGGCTTCCCAGGTGGCACAGTGGTTAGGAATCCACCTGCCAATGCAGGGGACATGGGTTTGAGCCCTGGCCTGGGAAGATCCCACATGCCGTGGAGCAACTAGGCCCATGTGCCACAACTACTGAGCCTACGCTGTAGAGCTTGAGAGCCACAACTACTGAAGCCCGTGCACCTAGAGCCCGTGCTCCGCAACAAGAGAAGCCACCGCAATGAGAAGCCTGCGCACCACAACGAAGAGTAGCCCCCGCTTGCCACAACTAGAGAAAACCCGTGAGCAGCAACAAAGACCCAACACAGCCAAAAAAAACCCAAAAAACAAAAAACTGATCCCAGTAAAAGAAGAAAGTTACAAATAGGTCAATTTGTAGAAAATTTTATAAGTGAATTCTATCAAATCTTTACGGAACGTGTAACTTTAATATTATTTAATGGTTCCAGAGTACTAAAAGGAAAGTTTCCAAAATCTTTTCATCAATTCAACGTAATACTGACATGGTTTGATCCCTAAACATTGTAAATAAAACATTAGCCAATAGACTCTAGTAGCATATAAATCAAATATATATCATGATGAAGGAAGACTCAAATCAATGATGCAAAGATGGCACAATATTAAGGAATCTACTATATAATACAACTTAAATATATATCAAAAGAGAAATACTACATGAACATTTCTATAGATGCTGAAAAGGTATCTAATAGCATTCAATATCCCTTTTGATTAAAAAAATGCTATTAATAAAATAGTAATAGACAGTTTCTTAACATGAAAAAATACATATATCATTTCAAATGCCAAAAACTATACAGTGAAACACTGAGTTGCATTAAATCAGAAACAAAATAAGAATGCACATTATTACCAGTTTTATTTAACTTGGGCCAATACTAGTCAATGTCATTAGAGAAGAAAAGGGAAGATTACAAGGGAAAGGAAAGAAAAAGGAAGAAAACATTACTATTTGCAGGTGAGATAATATTATGACAGAAAATCAACTTTAAAAATCATCACTACAAGAATAAGATAATTTAGTAAGGTGGCTGATAGTAAAATTAAAACACAATCAATAGTTATCCAATATATGAACAATTACCTAGAAAATATTCAATTTATAAAAACAAGAACTATGATGGAATACCTAGGAATAAAAATACAAGATTCACATGAAGAAAACTTGGAAACACTTTGAAAGGTCATTAAAAAAGACCTGAATAAATAGTAAGACATTCTTAGATGATGGAAAATGACGGCAATCCTCTCTAAATAAATATATAAATCGAACTTCCTCAAGAAAAATACCAACATTATTATTTTGGGAATAAAGAGAGAAAGGACTAATGATGGAGGACTAGCCCTACCAGATACTGAAAAAAAGGATAAACATTATAGTAATGAAAACAGTTTGGTACCAGCACACGAACAGAAAGATCTGGGACAGAACAGATATCCCGGAAACCGATGTAGATAAATACTGGGATTAGTTTCTGATAGAGTTGGCATTTCAAATCAGTGGGGTAAAATGATATATTTAATAAACAGTATTAGGATAAGAGGGTAGCCATCTGGAAAATATGAAATTGGATTCTGTCTTTCACCTACACCAAACTAACTTCTAAATAGAGTATTAAAAAAAATAACATAAAGGTAACAGAAATGATATATCTGACTTCATAAAAATTTTGATTTTCTTTATGGCAAAAAATTCCAATTATATTTTTCATTTCCAAACATTCATTTAGTTCTTTTATCAGACCTACTTGATCAATTAAAAAAATTCTCTTTCTCCTTATTCAAATGGTTTATGTGTTCAACCTCTTCTTTCATTTAAATATTCTATTTATTTTATAATCTGTGTCTAATAATATCGATATGTGGAGGCTCTGTTTTTTACCTGCTGTCTCTTATCACACTGGTTTGTTTCTTATTTTTGTTTGGTTTGGTTTTAAATTTTTGACTGTGATATCATATTCCTTGAACTTTTCTCAGAGAATTCTCCTTCGGAGAAGACTTGCATTCACTTCTGCAGGGGCACAATGTTAAATGATTTTGAGACCACTCAGTAGTATGAAATCAGCAGTGCTAATCAGCATTTTTTCTAATTCTCACTTTGATTGCTTCTTTGATTGATGGGTTATTTTTAAACTTCCAAATATTTGCTATTATTATTTTTTGCTACCCTCGATTATCTCCATGAGCATTCAGCAAGTGAACCTTTATCACTATGACCTTATTCAGGTCTTGGTTACCTCTCCCTTGTACTGGAACAATCACTCTGTATGATCTATAGCACCAATGTTGTCTCTGCACTTAGGGGAGAATGCTCTTTATTGTGTGTGTGTGTGTGTGTGTGTGTTTCAACTGTATGTAGTGGCATGTCTAATCCAGATCTTACGAAATTATTCCAGAGGAAAATTCACAGACAAAACCTCCTAACGAGGATATCAGTGATGAATTAAATCACCTGGCTTCACCTGAAAAAATGGAGCCCATTGAATGGAGGCAATCAAACATGCCTCCTCTGAGGACACATAATTGATTTGTTTAATTTCTGAAAGGTCATCTGCCCTGGGAAAGGGAAGGGGAATTCAGCATTATCTTCCACGGTCTGTAACCTTATCCCTGACAGCTGCAGGGACACGTGCATGGGGAAGAATCTCTCCTTCTCCTCCTTCCCCCCTCCTGCCTTGCATTCATACATAGCTGTGTGGCAATTTTCTTTTATCACCATGGCCTGAATGGGTTTTATTTGCTAGGCATCATATTCTCCACAGAGGCTTCCCATGGGAAAGTCTCTCTTTCTGAGGCCCCTCAAATCACCAGACCAGGCATTTTTTCCCATCTTGGGTTCATTCTTGGATGGACCTCAGTACATCAACAAGTTTTGATGAGTGTACCTATCCATGCCCAACTCTGAGTCAGTGCCTATTCACACTGTCTTAGACATTCCCAGCTCCAGAAGGCAAAATACAAGGCAATAGAGCCCAAATCGAGCCAAAGCCAGGCTCCCATGAACTTGTACTTTGATGGCTGCAACCGCCTCCTAACTTATATCCCTGATTTCTATCCCTCGTACCACCCCAATGCGTTTATACGTGTCTGCCAGAACAACTGTCCTCAAATTTAACTGTACATATTTAAATGACCACCATCCCCTTTCCTCCAACAAAAATCTTCAGAGGATCCTCTTTGCTTAGAAAATAAGGTACAAATGAAGAGAACCAGGAATGATGGATAAAGAGGTTAATATAACAAGCTCTATAAATAGAGTTTCTTGCTTTCCTCTTGCTGTCCTTTCTTTTATCAGCTTCTTTAATAGACATAAAATTATATAAAGTAATAATTATACTTATGTATTGCTAGGTTTGTAACATATATAGGTGTAACAATAATATAATATGATATAACAAGTACAAAAAGGGGGAGAGAGAATAGAGTTATATAGGAGTAATGTTTCTGTCTCACGGGGAGTAAGTTTCTATAAATCCAAAGTAGATTCTGATCAGGTGTATCTGGTAAGCATAGAGAAACAATAAGAAAATAGCTCCAAAGACATCACAAGTAAAGAAAACTACAGACCAACATCTGTTATGAATACAGATGCAAAAATCCTCAACAAAACACAAGCAAACCAAATCCAAGAATATATAAAAAGGAGAATACACTGTGTAAGTTTGCTAGGGCTGCTATAACAAAGCACCACAAACTGGGGGGCTTAAGGAACAGTTCTGAAGGCTAAAAGTCTGAGATTAATGTGTTGGCAGGATTGGTTCCTTCTGAGGAATCTGCTCCAGGTCTCTCTCCTACCTTCTGATAGTTCCACGGTTTGTGGCAGTGTAACTCAAATTTTCAATTGACATTCTCCCTGTGTGCATGTCTGTGTCCAAATCTCTCCTTTTTATAAGGACATCAGTCACATTAGATTAGGGTCCACTGTAATTCAGTATGACCTCATCTTTAATTACATCTTTAGTGATCCTTTTTGCAAATATGGTCATATTCTGTGCTACTGGGAGTTAGGACTTCAACATATACATTTTTCCAGAGACACAATTCAACCTATAACATACACCATGACCAAGTGAAATTTATCCCAGGAATGTAAGATTGGTTTAACATTTGAAAATTAATTAATGTAATACACCACATTAATAGAATTCAACACCCTTCAGGATAAAAATATTAAAGAACTAGGAATACAAGGGAACTTCATCAATCTGATAAAAGGCAAATACAAAACCCTCACAACTAAATCATACTTAATGATAAAGCACTGAATACTTCCTTTCTCCTTAAGATCAGGAACAAGACAAGAATTCCACTGTCACTACTTTTATTCAACACTGTACTGGAGGTTCTAATCAGAATAATCAGGCAAGAAAATTAGATAAAAGGAATTCAGATTGAAAAGGAAGTAAACTATCTGCATTCACAGATGGCATGATCTTACAACAGACAATCCTAATGAATTCACTAAAAAAACGATTAAAAGTAATAAATGAGTTCAGCAAGTTTGCAAAATACAAATCAATATAAAAAATCAATTGTATTTCTATACACTTGCAGCAAACATTCAGAGAATGAATACGTACAAGAAAACAATTCCATTTATTATTGCATCAAAAAGAATAAAATACTTAGGAATAAATTTAACAAAAGAAGTACAAAACTTAAACTCTGAAAACAACAAAACATTGTTGAAAGAAATTAAAGAAGACCTAAATAAATGGAAAGACGTCTCTCCCACGTTTTATGGATTAGAAGACTCAATACTGCTAAAATGGCAATACTTCCCAAATTGATCTACAGATTTGATACAATCCCTATCAAAATCTCAGCTGATTTCTTTACAAAATTGACAGGCAGATCTTAAAATACTTATGCAAACACAACAGATCCAGAATAGCCAAAAAAATCTTTGAAAAAGAACAGAGTTGGAAGACTCACATAACACAATTTCAAAATTGCTACAAAGCTGAAGTACTCAAGACTGTATGGTACTGGCATAAGCAAAGACATAAAGATCAATGAAATAGAATTTACCTATACGTCTATAGAATAGAACCCATGTGTCTATGGTCAACTGATTACTGATAAGAGTGCCAAGATAATTAAATGGGGAAAGAACTGTCTTTACAACAAACAGTGCTAGGATAACTGGATATTCACATTCTAAAGAATCAGCTGGACCTCTACCTCAATCCATATACAAATTAAATCAAAATGGATCAAAGACCTAAATGTAAGAGCTAAAACTACTAAACTCTTAGAAGAAAACACAGGTATAAATCTTTATGACCTTTGGTTAGGCAGTGGTTTCTTAAATATGACACCAAAAGCACAAGCAATCAGAGGAAAAAAATAAATTGGACATCATAACAATTAAAAATTTTGTTCTTCAAAGGACATTATCAAGAAAAGTTTTTAAAAAGTCCAGAGAATAGGATAAAGTTTTTATAAATCATAAATCTGATAGAAGACTTATATTGAGAATACATAAGGAACTCCTACAATATAGAAAAAATAACCTAATTAAAAAGTGATCAAACAGTCTGAACAGACAATTCTTCAAAGAAGATATACAAATGGCTAATAAGCACATGAAGAGATGTTCAATATTATTATCCAGGAGGAAAATGCAAATTAAAACCACATTGTGAAACCACCTCACACCCACTAGGATAGCTATAATAAAAAATACTGATAAATAAGAAGTGTTGATGAGGATGAAGAAAAACTGTAACCCTTATACACTGCTGGTGAGGATGTAAAATGGTACAGCCACTTTGGAAAACATGCTGGCAGTTCCTCAAAAGGTTAAACACAGAGTTACCATTTGGCTCAGCAATTCCACTCTTAGGTATATACACAAGGGAAATAACAACATATGCCTACATGAAAACTTGTACATGAATATTCATGGCAGAATAATTCATAATAGCCAAAAAGTAGAAAATAATCCAAATGTCCTTCAACTAATGAATGGATAAAAAAAATGTCGTATATCCATACAGCAAAATATCATTCAGCAATAAAAAGAAATGAAGTGGGGGGGCCTTCAAGATGGCAGAGGAGTAAGACGTGGAGATCACCATCCTCACCAGAAATACATCAAAAATACATCTACATGTGGAACAACTCCTGCAGAACACCTACTGAATGCTGACAGAAGACCTCAGACTTCCCAAAAGGCAAGAAAATCCCCACGTACCTGGGTAGGGAGAAAGAAAAAAGAAAAAACACAAAAGAATAGGGACAGGACCTGCACCTCTGGGAGGGAGCTGTGAAGGAGGAAAAGTTTCCACACACTAGGAAGCCCCTTCACTGGTGGAGACGGGGGGTGGGCAGGGGGGAAACTTTGGAGCCACTGAGGAGAGTGCAGCAACAGGGGTGCAGAGGGCAAAGTGGAGAGATTCCCGCACAGAGGATCGGTGCCGACCAGCACTCACCAGCGTGAAAGGCTTGTCTGCAGGGCTGGGAGCTGAGGCTCTGGCTTGGAGGTCAGATCCCAGGGAGAGGACTGGGGTTGGCTGTGTGAAGACAGTCAGAAGGGGGCTAGTGCGCCACAGCTAGCTGGGAGGAAGTCCAGGAAACAGTCTGGACCTGCCAAAGAGGCAAGAGACCACAGTTTCAGGGTGCGCGAGAAGAGGGGATTCCTTTCCCGTGTGCCCACAGAACGCAGAGCACCACCTAAGCGAGCTCCAGAGACAGGTGCGAGCTGTGGCTATCAGCTTGGACTCCAGAGATGGGCATGAAATGCTAATGCTACTGCTGCTGTCACCAAGAATCCTATGTGCAACCACAGGTCACTACCCACAACACCGCACCCCCCACCACCGGGAGCCTGTGCAGCCCGCCACTGCCAGGATCCCATGATCCAGGGACAACTTCCCTGGAAGAACACACAGCATGCCTCAGGCTGTTGCAACGTCATGCTGGCCTCTGCCGCCACAGGCTCGCCCCACATTCCAATTATAACTACCGTACACCCTCCTTTCCCCTGGCCTGAGTGAGCAAGAGCGCCCTAATCAGCTGCTGCTTTAAGCCCCTCCTGTCTGGGCAGGGCACAGATGCCCGAGGGGGACCTACATGCAGAGATGGGGCCAAAATCAAAGCTGAACCCCAGAAGCTGTGCGAACAAAGAAGAGAAAAGGAAATCTCTCCGTGTGGCCTCAGGAGCGGCAGATTAAATCCCCACAATCAACTTCACGTACCCTGCATCTGTGGAATACCTGAATAGACAACGAATCGCCCCAAAATCGAGGTGGTGGACTATGGGAGCAACTGTAGACTTGCGGTTTGCTGTCTGCTACTGATTTGTTTATGATTTTTATGTTTATCTTAGTTTAGTTTTTAGCGCTTGTTATCATTGGTGGAATTGTTTATTGGTTTGGTTGCTCTCTTCTTTTTTTAAATTATTTTTAAAATTTTAATTATTTTATTTTAATTTATTTTTCTTTCTTTTTTTCTCCCTTTTCTCCTGAGCCGTGTGGCTGACAGAGTCTTGGTCTCTGGCCCTGGTGTCGGGCCTGAGCCTCTGAGGTGGGAGAGCTGAGTTCAGGACATTGGACCACCACAGACCTCCGAACCCCTCGTAACATCAATTGGCGAGAGCTCTCCCAGAGATCTCCATCTCGACGCTAAGACCCAGCTCCACCCAACGGCCAGCAAGCTCCAGTGCTGGATGCCCCATGCCAAACAACTAGCAAGACAGGTACACAATCCCATCCATTAGCAGAGAGGCTGCCTAAAATCATAATAAGGTCACAGACAGCCCATAACACACAACCAGATGTGGCCCTGCCCACCAGAAAGACAAGATCCAGCCCAACCCACCAGAACACAGGCATCAGTCCCCTCCACAAGGAAGCTTACACAAGCCACTGAACCAACCTCACCCACTGGGGGCAGATACCAAAAACAACGGGAACTACAACTCTGCAGCCTGCGAAAAGGGGACCCCAAACACAGTAAGTTAAACAAAATGAGAAGACAGAGAAATATGCAGCAGATGAAAGAGCAAGATAAAAACCCACCTGACCAAACAAATGAAGAGGAAATAGGCAGTCTACCTGATAAAGAATTCAGAGTAATGATAGTAAAGATGACCTAAAATCTTGGAAACAGAATGGAGAAAATACAAGAAACGTTTAACAACAACCTAGAAGAGCTAAACAGCAAACAAACAATGATGAACAACACAATAAATGAAATTAAAAATTCTCTAGAAGGAATCAACAGCAGAATAACTGAGGCAGAAGAACAGATACATGACCTGCAAGATAAAATAGTGGAAATAACTACCACAGAGCAGAATAAAGAAAAAAGAATGAAAATAATTGAGGACCTCTGGGACAACATTAAACGTGCCAATGTTCAAATTATAGGGGTCCCAGAAGAAGAAGAGAAAAAAAAGGGTCTGAGAAAATATTTGAAGAGATTATAGGTGAAAACTTCCCTAACATGGGAAAGGAAATAGTCAATCAAGTCCGGGAAGCACAGAGAGTCCCATACAGGATAAACCCAAGGAGAAACAAGCCAAGACACATACTAATCAAACTAACGAAAATTAGGTACAAAGAAAAAATATTAAAAGCAGCAAGGGAAAAACAACAAATAACATACAAGGGAATCTCCATAAGGTTAACAGCTGATCTTTCAGCAGAAACTCTACAAGCCAGAAGGGAGTGGCAGAATATACTTAAATTGATGAAAGGGAAAAACCTACAACCAAGATTACTCTACCCAGCAAGGATCCCATTCAGATTCGATGGAGAAATTAAAACCTTTACAGACAAGCAAAAGTTGAGAGAATTCAGCACAACCAAACCAGTTTTAAAACAAATGCTAAAGGAACTTCTCTAGGCAGGAAACACAAGAGAAGGAAAAGACCTACAATAACAAACCAAAAACAATTAAGAAAATGGTAATAGGAACATACATATCAATAATTACCTTCAATGTAAATGGATTAAATGCTCCAACCAAAAGACACAGACTGGCTGAATGGATACAATAACAAGACCCGTATATATGCTGTCTACAAGAGACCCACTTCAGACCTAGGGACACATACAGACTGAAAGTGAGGGGATGGAAAAAGATATTCCATGTAAATGGAAATGAAAAGAAAGCTGGAGTAGCAATTCTCATACCAGATAAAAATGACTTTAAAATAAAGACTATTACAAGAGACAAAGAAGGACACTACATAATGATCAAGGGATCAATCCAAGAAGAAGATATAAGAATTGTAAATATTTATGCACCCAACATAGAAGCACTTCAGTACATAAGGCAAATGCTAACAGCCACAAAAGGGGAAATCGACAGTAACACAATCATAGTAGGGGACTTTAACACCTCACTTTAACCAGTGGACAGATCATCCAAAATGAAAATAAATAAGGAAACACAAGCTTTAAATGACACATTAGACAAGATGGACTTAATTGATATTTATAGGACATTCCATCCAAAAACAACAGAATACACTTTCTTCTCAAGTGCTCATGGAACATTCTCCAGGATAGATCATATCTGGGGTCACAAATCAAGCCTTGGTAAATTTAAGAAAGTTGAAATGGTATCAAGTATCTTTTCTGACCACAATGCTATGAGACTACATATCAATTACAGGAAAAAAACTGTAAAAAATACATACACATGGAGGCTAAGTCATATGCTCCTAAATAACCAAGAAATCACTGAAGAAATCAAAGAGGAAATCAAAAAATACCTAGAAACAAATGACAATGAAAACACGACGACCCAAAAACTATGGGATGCAGCAAAAGCAGTTCTAAGAGGGAAGTTTATAGCAATACAATCCTACCTCAAGTAGCAAGAAAAACCTCAAATAAACAACCTAACCTTACACCGAGAGCATTAGAGAAAGAAGAACAAAAAATCCCCAAAGTTAGCAGAAGGAAAAATATCATAAAGATCAGATCAGAAATAAATGAAAAAGATATGAAGGAAACAATAGCAAGGATCAATAAAACTAAAAGCTGGTTCTTTGAGAGGATAAACAAAATTGATAAACCCTTAGCCAGACTCATCAAAAAAAAAAAAAAAGGGAGAAGACTCAAATCAACAGAATTAGAAATGAAAAAGAAGTTACAACTGACACTGCAGAAATACAAAGGATCATGAGAGATTACTATAAGCAACTATATGCCAATAAAATGGACAACCTGGAAGAAATGGACAAATTCTTAGAAAAGCACAACCTTCCAAGACTGAACCCGGAAGAAACTGAAAATATAAACAGACCAATCACAAGCAATGGTATTGAAACTGTGATGAAAAATCTTCCAACAAACAAAAGCCCAGGACCAGATGGCTTCACAGGCGAATTCTATCAAACATTTAGAGAAAAGCTAACACCTATCTTTCTCAAACTCTTCCACAATATGGAAGAGGGAGGAACACTCCCAAACTCATTCTATGAGGCCACCATCACCCTGATACCAAAACCAGACAAAGATGTCACAAAAGAAGAAAACTATAGGCCAAGATCACTGATGAACATAGATGCAAAAATCCTCAACAAAAAACTAGCAAACAGAATCCAACAGCACATTAAATGGATCACACACCATGATCAACTGGGGTTTATTCCAGGAATGCAAGGATTCTTCAATATACAAAAATCAATCAATGTGATACACGATATTAACAAATTGAAGGATAGAAACCATATGATCATCTCAATAGATGCAGAAAAAGCTTTTGACAAAATTCAACACCCATTTGTGATAAAAACTCTCCAAAAAGTAGGCATAGAGGGAACCTCCCTCAACATAATAAAGGCCATACATGACAAACCCACAGGCAACATCATTCTCAATGGTGAAAATCTGAAACCATTTCCTCTAAGATCAGGAACAAGACAAGGTTGCCCACTATTATTCAACATAGTTTTGGAAGTTTTAGCCATGGCAATCAGAGAAGAAAAAGAAATAAAAGGAATCCAAATCACAAAAGAAGTAAAGCTGTCACTATTTGCAGATGACATGATACCATACATAGAGAATCCTAAAGATGCTACCAGAAAACTACTAGAGCTAATCAACGAATTTGGTAAAGTAGCAGGATACAAAATTAATGCACAGAAAGCTCTTGCATTCCTATGCACTAATGACGAAAAGTCTGAAAGAGGAATTAAGGAAACACTCCCATTTACCACTGCAACAAAAAGAATAAAATATCTAGGAATAAACCTACCTAAGGAGACAAAAGACCTGTATGCACAAAACTATAAGGCACTGATGAAAGAAATTAAAGATGATACAAACAGATGGAGAGATATACCATGTTCTTGGATTGGAAGAATCAACATGGTGAAAATGACTATACTATCCAAAGCAATCTACAGATTCAAGGCAATCCATATCAAACTACCAATGGCATTTTTCACAGAACTAGAACAAAAAATTTCACAATTTGTATGGAAACATAAAAGACTCCGAATAGCCAAAGCAATCTTGAGAAAGAAAAACAGAGCTGGAGGAATCAGGCTCCTGGACTTCAGATTATACTACAAAGCTACAGTAATCAAGACAGTATGGTACTGGCATAAAAACAGAAATATAGGTCAATGGAACAGGATAGAAAGCCCAGAGATATACCCACGCACATATGGTCACCTTATCTTTGATAAAGGAGGCAAGAATATACAATGGAGAAAAGACAGCCTCTTCAATAAGTGGTGCTGGGAAAACTGGAGAGCTACATGGAAAAGAATGAAATTAGAACACTTCCTAACACCATACACAAAAATAAACTCCAAATGGATTAAAGACCTAAATGTAAGGTCAGACACTATAAAACTCTTAGAGGAAAACATAGGCAGAACACTCTATGACATAAATCACAGCAAGATCCTTTTGAACCACCTCCTAGAGAAATGGAAATAAAAACAAAAATAAACAAATGGGACCTAATGAAACCTAAAAGCTTTTGCACAGCAAAGGAAACCATAAACAAGACAAAAGACAACCCTCAGAATGGGAGAAAATATTTGCAAACGAAGCAACTGACAAAGGATTAATCTCCAAAATATGCAAACAGCTCATGCAGCTCAATATCAAAAAAACAAACAACCCAATCTAAAAATGGGCAGAAGACCTAAATAGACATTTCTCTAAAGATATACAGATTGCCAACAATGACGTGAAAGGATGCTCAACATCACTAATCATTAGAGAAATGCAAATCAAAACTACAATGAGTTATCACCTCACAACAGTCAGAATGGCCATCACAAAAATCTACAGACAATAAATGCTGGAGAGGGTGTGGAGAAAAGGGAACCGTCTTATACTGTTGGTGGGAATGTAAATTGATACAGCCACTATGGAGAACAGTATGAACGTTCCTTAAAAAATTAAAAATAGAACTACCATATGACCCAGCAATCCCAATACTGGGCATATACCCTGAGAAAACTATAATTAAAAAAGAGATATGTACCACAATGTTCACTGCAGCACTATTTACAATAGCCAGGACATGGAAGGAACCTAAGTGTCCACTGACAGATGAATGGATAAAGAAGATGTGGCACGTATATACAATGGAATATTACTCAGTCATAAAAAGAAACAAAATTGAGTTATTTGTAGTGAGATGGATGGACCTAGAGTCTGTCATACAGAGTGAAGTAAGTCAGAAAGAGAAAAACAAATACCGTATGCTAACACACATATATGGACTCTAAGAAAAAAAAAAATGGTTCTGAAGAACCTAGGGGTAGGACAGGAATAAAGACGCAGAAGTAGAGAATGGACTTGAGGACACGGGGAGGGGGAAGGGTAAGTTGGGACTAAGTGAGAGAGTAACATTGACATATATACACTACCAAGTGTAAAATAGATAGCTAGTGGGAAGCAGCCACACAGCACAGGGAGATCAGCTCCATGCTTTGTGACCACCTAGAGGGGTGGGATAGGGAGGGTGGGAGGGAGGCGCAAGAGGGAGGGGATATGGGGATATATGTAAACGTTTAGCTGATTCACTTTGTTATAAAGCAGAAACTAACACAACATTGTAAAGCAATTATACTCCAATAAAGATGTTAAAAAAAAAAAAAGAAATGAAGTACTGATACATGCTACAACATGGATGAACTTTGAAAACAGTATCCTAGGTGAAAGAAGCCAGTCACAAAAGACCACATATTATATTATCCCAATTACATGAAATGTCCAGAAGCGGCAAATCCATACAGACAGAAAGTAGATCAGTGGCTGCCTAGTGCTGAAGGTGTGGAGCAACTACTAATGGGTACAGGGTTTCTTCTTGGGGTAATGAAAATAAATTCTAAAATTTATTGTGGTGATGGTTGCAGAATTCTGTGAATATACTCAAAATCATTGATTTGTACCCTTTAAATGGTGAATTATATTTCAATTAAGCTGTTACCAAAACCAAAACCCAAAAAAGAGCAAGGTGAAGTTTCCCGAGACAAATTTTCGATTGCAGACTATTTTCCTTGGTCCTGGCTCTATTCACTGGGGCCAGCAGCTTTTATTAGTGAAGACTTGGCCAAAGCCCAAAGGAACTCTTCATCTGTGCTTTGCCTTGAGCAATTTATTTTTAAATAACCGTTGTCAAATTAGACATACACAGTCTGGTTTTGCATATCCTCTCCTATGGTTTTTGATGTTTTTATCTTGGGGATGGGGTGGGGCATCAAGGGTATGTTTTCCTCTTTAAAAGATGTGATGGGTTAAGGGCCAATTAATTGTCAGTTTTAGTTTTCTTGGTCCCTGACTCACATCCATTTTCAACTCCAACAGCTTCCAGTATCAATCACACAGGAGCCAAACTCTCCATGAGGCAGAGAGATCTCCCCACTGCTCTGAATTCCTAATTTTTTCTTGAATGGATCTGTGGCCTCTGCTCAGTGTTCTTAGAGATCTAGGTGGGAGGGAAGTAATCTAAGGGAAGCTTGTAAACAATGAAGAAACAGGTTTTTTTAGCACCTAGGTTACCTGGTGCTGCTATAAATTGTGAAGCCAGGGCTGGGGAGGTTCTGGGGCTGGCTTGCTTGAGAGCTGGTTGGGGAGCCTGGGTTAGAATTGAGTTCCACAAGTACCGGACAGGAGCAAGGGATAAGAGGGGGAAAAGAGGGAGACGGTGAGTTCATGAGGTAGTGAATCATGTAAGCTAAGTTAGTTTGGAGGAATCGCAGTCCTAGTGCTCCAGAGGCTGTACTGGACCTGTTTATGAGGCTCCCAGATTCACTCGCCTCCTCCTCAGCCAGAAACTCCATAGGAAGCACTGTTTGCAGTGGTTCATACACTTATCATGGAACACATTAAGGTAGATATGGGGGTACTGATATGGCAAGATGTGCATGCCATATTGTAAAAAACAAAATATATATATATATAATCTGACCCTGATTTTTAAAAAAGTCTTCATATATGAAGGAGTGTATATATAGAAAAAGGATGAGGATATACATAAATTATAAAAGGTGACTACTTCTCAAATGACAAGGGACTTTTCCAACTTTTATATTTCATTATTTATACTTTTTATAATATATGTATTTTCAATGAGGAAAAAAAATATATATATATTTATAATAAAATGACCAAAAATAACTTCAGATGTTTCTTGTGGGTGTTACTACAGGTAAAGTGACAGTATATCTTACTTAGTTGTTTTGGTTATTGAAGTAGCAAATTATACCAAATTAGACTCAATTGGCCTTTTGAGTTTTAGCTCCACGGAATCATTTTAACCCTGTGAAGCAAAGAATCTGAACAAGCGTTAGGTTTGACTTTCACTGGTGCCACATTCTCTTTCATTGCCAAGAGACTTAAACCTGGGAAGGAGACGGGCGGATGTCAAATGATCAAAGAACCAGCCACTGGGATGGGAGAAAGGCAACAACCAAAGTCTTGCTCCCTTGAGGAAATTTCCCAAGTTATTGTAGACCTGGTCATAGGAGGTGGAAAGTTTGTCAGAAGTGGGCCGCTTTCAGTAGCAGGCTGTCATTCTTCCATTACTTGACTGCTTTTGCAAAAAAAAATACTGCAACAAATCTGGAGACTTATACTTGGCCTAATTGCTTGGATAAAACAAGACTTGAAACTTGAGACAAAACAAAGCTGGGCTATTCCAATGCTTTTTTCTCCCCTCCCTCACCCCATCTCTCCCTTTACCACTGTATCTTTAACTTTAGATTTTTCTGTAGGATTGAGCTACATAACATTTCAGACCTGTCACATTAGATGAGCTATATATAGTTGTGACAAATTCTCTGCTACCTGAGAGGTTTCCCTGTAGTATTTAGATTAATAATTTATTTTCTTTCTTCAGGGTTAGACTTTTTTCTTTAAAAAATATTTAGTGGGGGGATACTGCAATCCTTATTTAGATTCTTGATATGAGGTAAGAGAATAGCAAATCTTTTCTGGGGGTGGTTTTTAAATTAATTTCTAAAAAGGTAATTTTTAGTACTGACAGGACAAGAGTCTGCTTATCCCACTCTCCCTCTAAATAATAAATGCAGCCATCATGCACAGAATCATCCTCACCATGTAAAATGAGTGAGTGGGAAGAAATCTGTATCTTTCTTCCTGTGGAACGGACTGCTTTGGCAATGAGCCCAGTCATTCAGGAGTTCTCCATGATCTGTTATTTAAATCCAAACTCATTATAACTGCTTTTAGGCAGGAAGCCAAAATAAAAAGATCAACTAAATATATTTTTGGTTTTTCCATCCTGTCCTTTCTTTCCATCTCCAATTTTAACACAAGTGCTAACTCTGAGGTCAGGGTTAGATGTACAGACACCCTCAACACAAGCACTCCATTAATCCAAAACCAAGCATTCCAAAAGGGTCTTGTGGCTTCAAATGAGATGGGATGACACTATATTCTGAAGTAGATAGCAGCCAGGTTTAACTCCAAAATGCCCATGATATTTAACTTAAGATATTCTTTGCTGCAGCTTAAATTCTAACTCCTCTAGGCTACAGACATCACCAAGATACCATATTCATCTTTCATCCCCAGCACCTGGCACAGGGTCTCATAGGAGGTGTCCAACAAATGTCTTCTGAATGGAACTTTTAGGTCTATAGGCCCATGTTCCCTCTATTTTTTCTTGTGTGCCAAAAACATGGCTATTTAGTCAGTTCTCAAAGCCCTTCTATGTTTGTTTGTAGTTCTTTTAAAATTTTATTTATGTTTAATTCATCTGGAACTAATTTTTGTGTTAGTGTGGCAATATGATTTTGCCCCAATCTGGAATACCACTTTTAACATATATTAAATTCCCATTGATTTAAAATTCTCTGCTTATTCCACTCTTCTGTTTATCTATTCCTGTGCTAGTACGACACTATTTAAATGATAGAAGCTTTTGTGTATACTTTAATATCTTACAGGACAAATTCCCCCATATCATCCACCTCAATTATTCCTTTAAGATATTGATGTGACCTTTTTCACACTCTTCCAAATAACTTTAATTTTTAATTTAAGTTTAAATAAACAAACAAACATACAAACAAAAAGCAAAGTTGATTGAAATGATGATTGAAATTTTGGCAAAAGTAGATACACCTACATCTATATCTGTATCTATCCATATCTATCTATCTATCTAGATATGATAATTTTTGGAGGACTGATTTTTCTACAATATCATGTCTTCCAGTCCAGGAACACAGTATACTTTAACATATTCTGCTTTTATTTCATATTCAATAGTAAAGTTTTATAATTTTTCTTCATATTAATCTTGCACATTGCTTATTAGATTATTTTTAGATTTTTAAATCAATCAATCAATTAATTTTTGGCTGCATTGGGTCTTCATTGCGGTGCGCGGGCATCTCATTGTGGTGGCTTCTCTTGTTGCGGAGCACGGGCTCTAGGCACGTGGGCTTCAGTAGTTGTGGCACACAGGCTCAGTAGTTGTGGCTCACAGGCTCTAGAGCGCAGGCTCAGTAGTTGTGGCGCACGGGCTTAGTTGCTCCGCGGCATGTGGGATCCTCCCGGACCAGGGCTCGAACCCGTGTCCCCTGCATTGGCAGGCGGATTCTTAACCACTGCGTCACCAGGGAAGCCCTATTTTACATATTTTATAGTGTGGTGTTGTAATATATAGGAACCATTTATTCCATCATATCGTCTAACATGATTAAGGAAAACTGGATTTTTCTGAACACTTATTTTATATTTAACCATTTTATTGAACTCCTTTATTAGCTATTTATTCATCCAATCAATCAACATTCGGTGAGTACCTATCACATGCCAGGCATTTTTATATGTAGAGGGGGTAGGGTACAGCACAAATGTATATCAGGGAATACATTTTTCTGTAAACCTCCATTCGCCCCCAGTAGCTGAAATGAATATATGAAGCTCTTGTTTTTCTCACATATTGTGAAGTCCAGAGTAGGCAGTTAGCACAAGGCTGCTTTAGTGCCTCCACAATGCCAAGATGGATTCAGAAACTTTCTGTCTTTCTGTTCAGCAGTTGCTATCTAGTGCTGGAGATGCACTGTTTGCCCTCCAGCACTTCCACATTCTACTTGCACTCCAAGCAGGAAGGAGGGCCAGGGCAAAGGATAAGAAAAGCATAATAGTTGAGCCTGACCCCCCAACTCTTTCTAGCCTTCCTAGAACCTCCCCATGGCTTTTGCCTACACTCTCTAGCCAGAGCTATATCACATGGCCACATCCACATCCACTAGTCACATTATTGCTCCCTTCAAGTGAGAATTCCCTTAGTAAGGAAGAAGGGGAGAATTCTGAATATACATCTAGGAGACTGTGCCACAACAAGACAAAATTCCTGCCCCTACAGAGACGGTCAAAGAATTTATAGCTGAGTGCCTTAGATTTCCAACAACCCAGCTCTTGGATCTCTCTCTGCTCCGTATTATTTCTGCTCATTCCATTGGTGATCTTAAACAGTCTCATGGCTGTAAGTACAGTTATATGCTGCTGACTACCAATTCACGTCTCCAGCCCAGCCTTCTCTCCTGAACTTCAGACTGAAATAGTCAACTGTCTACCTGTCATTTCCAATCAGACGTCTAATGAATATCTCAAATTTAACCTGTCCAAAATGAACTTCTTCACCAAAACTTCCCTCCTATCTTAGTAGATAACAATTTCATCCTTCTGGTTCCTTAGGTCAAAAACCATCCTAGACTCCTGTGTGTCTCACATCTTACATCCAATACACCAGGAAACCCTGTTTGACTATACCTTTACCTTTGAACTGTATCCAGAATCCCACCACTTCTCACCTTTTCTAACACTAACATTCTGGTCCAAGTCACCATTACTTTATATCTGCATTACTGTGACAGTCTCCAAAAATCCTTGCACATATAGATAATCCTGAATTCTCAGTTCTTTCACTTCCTCTTCTCTAATGAGCTTATCCTTGTGCCCCTACCATGCCCTACCCATTGTTACAAAACCACTCCCAAAACTGTAATTTCAGAGTTAATAAGCATCCAACTTTTGACAACCACTCTTTCCCATCCATTATACCCTCTATTAATTCCCACTATAACAATTGCTCCATCAGGACCTAAAATCCATCAATCCTATTCTTTCTCACTGCTCCTCACCCTCCCCTCATATTCTTACTTTTCTTCTTATTGGGCTTAAATTCCACGTTCAGTAATTTCATTGTTCACATGCCTTCAACTTCCTTGCCCTTCTTTCTATTGTATTCACTTGGCAAACTCCCAAACCTTATTAGATCTATCTCTCCATCTAATCTGGACCTGTACCACATAGTTGATGTGGATGAAGAAATATATAACCAAGCTGACTGATCTTACATTCAATTGATCACTAACCTGGTAGAACATTTAACACGGCCTGGAAATCATACTCTGTTTCCCTAGGTTTTTCACTTTTTTCTTACCTTTTCTTTTCTTCTCGAACTTTCAATTCCTTTTTGCTCTGATCTTCGGTCTCAGTCTTCTTTTATATTTCAATAAGAAAAACAGAGGCAATACAAAGAGACCTTCCATGACCACCCATCATCTATCTTCCTTCCTGCATCTGTGCCCACATATTCAATCTTCTTTCTTTTAATATGGATGAACTCTTTGTATCCCTCTCTTAGACCAATCACTTGTGCACTAGATTCTATCCAATCTCCTCCACTCAGTGATCTCATTCCGGTAATTCTCCTCTTTGTCTCCTGTATCAAATTTTCCTGAATCCTTTCCATTTGCATATATTATTATTTCTTCTGTCTTTAAAATAAATACAAAAACTCTCCCTGGACTCCATTTCCCCCTTCCAGCCACTCTTTTATTTCTCTTTTTCCTTTACAGCACAACTCCCTGAAAAAATTACCTATATTCAGTATTTCCAATCTAACTCCTCTTACTCTCTCTTAAACCCACTCCAATGAGGCTCTCACCTCCACCATTTATCAGAAAAAACTCTTGTTAAGGTCAATAAAACATGTGTTCCAGTTAAATTCCGGTCATTTTTTCATATCTCAGTTAAACCCCAATGAAACATTTTCTGACTTTTCTGAAAAAGTCAATCCATCTATTATATGCTGTCACCATTATATTGCTTATCATGCTTGTAATTTTATACTTTTATATGATTTTTTGATTAATGATTTTTTCTTCCTCAATAAACTTCAAGCTCCATAAGGGCAGGGATAATCTCTATTTCTCTATCATAATTGTATGGTCAGTGTTTAGCACAATGCCTGGCACAAAGGAGACCACTAACACAATCTGGAAAAATGAATGCTTTTTTATCATCATCCCCATTTTAAACTTGGGAAATGGAGGCCCAGAGAAGCAGAGGTACCAGCTCAAAGGCACACTGTAGATTATTGGTAGAACAGGGACTAGAACTAGTTGAACGTACTGACCACCAAGCACCATGCTGCGTTCTGGGGTTACAAGATAAGTGCCTCTCTTCACCCAGCCTACACCTTACAGAGCACCACCATGTTTGGGCTGAACAGGACAAATCATGCAACCCAGTGCAATATCAAGTCCTCTTTGTGTCCCCAAGGGTTTAGCTACCAGGTCAACAGAGCTGCTTCATACTGTCGACTGCTCTGTTCCTGTATTCAAAGTGCCCAGGAAGAAGGCCTTTTCCCCCAAAGCATTTGTCTGACTATGTATGGTGGTGGACGTTAACCAGACTCCTTGTGGTGATCATTTTGCAATATATACAAATATCAGATCATTATGTTGAATACCTGAAAATAATATAATGTCATATGCCAATTATACTTCAATTTTTAAAAAAAGCATTTGCTTGAAATTCCATTGCATGCTTCAGAATAAAACTCTTCAAGTGCATATCACTCGTCACTGATCTACAAACTAGGAACTGGGAGGAGTGAACGGGAAGGTCAACTTAAAGTTACAACATTAAGATCCGTTGTCAGTTGAAGACCAGTAGGAGAGAAAAAGCATTTCAGAAATGAAATCATCAGGCAAACAGGAGTTGAGTTATACAACTTTTAAGGAACCCACTTATTAAAAATATCTATGTATACTGGTTGGACGGCTGCATATTTCAAGAAAAATAAACCACCAGTCAGAACTGTCAATAAACACAGTCCGATTTACCACTTTGTAAGGGACTGTTACTATTAAGGTGATCATATGATTTATTATCCAAAATGGGGCACTTTGGACATAAAAAGTGGCACTATTAAAAATTATGCCAGGACAATGAGTGTTTTACCAGGACTGACTGTCCCAGGCAAACAAGCAGGATGGGTCGCCCTCTTTAGCAACCATCCACTCGTTACACATGAAGAAAACCAGGCACTCATTCAGTCATGCAAATGACTCCACCAGGGAAATGAACCACAGCAGCCAGAATGGACAAGATACCCGTCCAGTGTGGGCTCTGTTTAAATCATTTTTACCCTGTATGGTCATGCTAATATTTACCATCTCCACTGAATAAAAACAGAGTTAAGAGGACTGGCTTCATCTACTTGTTTTTCTTGCCCCTTCACACCTGATCTGTATTGAATCTTTAGGTGGGCCATTTCTATCCCCATCTGGAGTTTGATCTTAATGCTTAAGAAAGAATATGCCTTTCTGTGATAAGTCAAACAGAAAGTCATTCTTCAAATTAATAGAGGCTTCCCTTTTCCCCAAAGGCACAGTTAGTTGGCTTATATGAAAGTTGTATGAATATGTGCCACATCTTCTTTAATCAAGATTGACTCTTAGATCATTCACTGAATCAACATAGCAAAAACAAGATCACTAGCCACAAAATTTTATTGTAGGGAATAATACATATATCCTTCTGAGAAATAGTTCGAGCTATTCACTTGATGGTTATGAACACATCAGGATCTGTTTTATTGGGATATCTCTGGTTTGCCTGGCAAAGGAAAATCATGAGTCAAGTCCAAAAGGCCTGATTTTTTAAAAATATCTATAAAAAGAAAGGATTAAGTACTGCCAGCCCTACTGTCAAGAAACATTGTACAATTTAAATCAAGAAGATAGTTCCATACAAATCCAGCAAGGCATGTTGGCAAGTAGAAGTGAAACAATCTATTATACAAAATGCAAAAGGAGTCAAAGATGAGTTATAAAAAATAAAATTTTGGTCAGAAAATCATTACTACATAAAGCCAAATAAAGATGTCTATTAGTTGCTTTTTTTAAGGGGAAAAGAAATCAAACCGTTAGCTCTCTATTTATCCAGAAGGAATAATAAGGAAAGTGTTCGGAAAATACTTCTGATATTAAGTGAATTCTTTCTCATCTGCTATCTAGAGCTCACAAACATCTGACTTATTCTTGTCAAACTGTAGAAATGAGGGAATAAAAATCAGTGTTTGGCCACCAGTGGCACACTCACAACACCCGAATGAGGTCCAGAGTAATCCTAGATCGGGGAATGTCAATGTTGAGTACTTGGACTTCCACTCTTTCTCCAGGGCCCAGCCCAAGACTCCTTCTCTTCTTCGTCTTAGAAAGTTTTGCTTCTGTTACATTTCGTATGGGAATCAGCCCTGATCTCCCCACTCCTATATCCACAAAAATTCCAAACAGGGTGGCATTCTCGACTTTGCCTGTAAGAACTGTCCCAACCTGCAGGTCTTCCAAGCAGACTATGCTTCTCTTGAAATCAGGTTTATCGAAATCTACAAGGAAAGGGGAAAAAAGACAGTTTGTGTAAATAATAAAGCACTGTTAGACACAACATAGATTAGTGAGTAAGTATGGACTATGTATCGATTGTGTGCCCAGACCAGTATTAAGCCTTGAGGGGGGATGTAAAAGGAGCTGAAGATACAGGCCTGCCTTCAGAGAAAAGGCATCCTAGTTGGAGAAACAGCATGTGCCAAGTAGAAACAATTCAAGAAAATTTACTCAGACACCTCCTTCTCCTCAAATTCTATCTTGCTAGCACGTAAACATTAACACTATATATAAGGACTAAAATTTTAGATTAGAGAGTCTTATTTTCTTCTTTATGAGGAGGTGATGAGAAAGTATATTTGTTCAATGAATATGCAAGGCTAAGTCACAAACACTGAGAAAATAAGACCCTCGGAGATAGAAGATTGGGAGTTTTTCCCCCAGTACCTGAATTCTCAAACTTTTTAAAGGGGGTAGAACATACATAAATATTTAGTCAAACGTGGATGAAATTTAAATGGTCTTCTCACTTCTCTCCATAAATTTTGAGCTCAAGGATCAATTCCTATCCACTTTGAATATATTTATCCAATCAAAATTTATGGATTCTTGATTATGTATTGCTCAGAAACCCAGATCAGCTCCTCATCTCCTTTCTCCTCTTTCAATTCAATTCATACAACATTTCTTAACCCCTATTATTACCTCCTGGCCAGGCACTCTGCTGGGTGCTTGAGAGACAAAGATGAAGCATAGATCTCTGTTCTCAAGTCCCTTACAGCCCTCTTCCCTTGTTCGCTCCAGTACATTTCTCTGTTCATTAACACTGCACACCCAAAGGTAGGCACAAAGCCGGCCAAGGAATCATTATGGCTTTAGTTAAAACAAAACAAAAACAACAACAAATGTTTTATGGTGGAGAAGGTTACAACTCACAATTTAAAGGGGGCTTTTGGATTATCTGTGGATTCCATTTACCCATTTACCCATGCTCCTCTTGGCCCCCTTTCCTAGGATTACTGAATGTTGATTCTAATAACAAAGAACACATTCTATGCTCCAATCTCCATTTACTAAGACCTCATTTTCCCCTCCGCCCATTCCATTTCCTTTTCCTCCACAGCTGTTGCCTTTATCCTGATTACTTGTTGAAGCTATCCTTTACATTTGTATTAACAACTGGTCACCTCTTGGTTCCCCTCCCCCAGCCCAACCATACTGAAATCAAGGTTTTAAAAAAATTCACCTTTTGCCTTTAAAACAAAACAAAAACCCTCTTTAAACCTGAAATCTCATTTTCTTCATAAAAAAGCAATATGTTAACACTGGAATTGATTGTGTAGAATTCCATCTGATGCTGCAGCAGTGAATTCCAAAAACAAAAAACCCACTGAATGCGCCATTACACTGGGCAAGGACTGTGTCAAAGCAAAGTGAAACTAAGTTGTTGATCAGGGTCAGAGGTAGGGTGGTCTCTGAGGCCCCATAGGCATTGTTTTTATGCTTAGAAACTTTTTTTTCCCCTTCTTTCTTACAGAGGTCCAGCTGCTACAGATTCCCCAAGGGTTCCTGATCAGCTGCTTAGTTTAATTTTGCATGGAAAATCAGAGTCAAGAACTACTTAACATGTTTCTGAAGACAGCCTGGGCCACTGAGAAATCAGAAATCCTCCATGTACCAGGCAAACTTTAACACTTTGATTGCCAAGACTACATATTCACTCCTCTGTCATCTGGATGCCTCTGATGAACTCAATTATGGAAACTAGCAACCAGAGTGTTAATAAAATAGAATTGATTATGTCACTGGGAAAACAGAAGACAGGATGAGTATGAAGAAAGAATGAGGCAAGAAAGGAAATAATTTTGAGAAAATGGAGAAAAGAAAAGAGATGTAGCATAAATACTGTAATACAGAAACATCCAAAATACTATCTGCCTCTTCAAAAGTAAGACTGTCTGCCTTCCTTCCTGGGGATGTTTTTAGTATTAAAACGAAAGTTCTCAGACATCTAGGAAACTGTGACTTACTCTAGGGCAAAAGTTTGTTTCAGAGAGATTTATTTGAAATTTCACTTGTCACAGTGATAAACACTGCAGTAACTGGTAAGCTCAGTTGAGAGCCCAGGTGCATCTGTTTCTGCTCAACCAGGTAAGGACCAACTTAGCTGTTGGTTGTTTAACTGAACTATATAATTTGAGTATTGATCTTTGCTCTGAGTCTACAGTGTAACTGGGATAATGGAGCAATCAACACCAAGACCGAAAAATAAGATGGACAAGAAAAGCCAGTACAGAGAATATTTGCCAACCCTCTAATGTAGTGGTTCTAGGCATAGCACCCTCAAATCCCACCATGCTTGAAAACCACTGCTCACTTAGTATTCCTGCTAGATAACACCTAGGTGGAATTCACACATAAGAATACCTGCAAAGGGAGATGGATTTGTCTACTGAAATATTCACTTTGGATGGACCACACAGAGGCTTCTACTCCTGCATTTCTGGCATAGGTCTTACTGTATGTTTCATTTTATTTTTCTCCAACCTTAAAATTAATTTCAAACTTACACAAAAGTTGAGAGAATGGTACATTGAGCTTGCTGGGTAAGCACAAATTCCCTTAAACCTTTTCAAAGAAACCGCCTCAACACAGCCTAACCCAGAATGAAAAGAGCCAAGCCCTAACATGGTATCATAAAACTGGTGTGAGACAAGCACAGATTCATTTAAATCTAAGGGCTTCCTGTTCAAATTTCCTTGGGAAGTAGGTCATTTGATACCTTAATTCCTTCTCACTGGGTCATTGCTCTCAACAACTATGGCTGTTATACTTCCCTCACCATCTACCTGTGCTGAAAGCTGCGAGACTTTTAGTTAGAAGGAAAATCAACAGAGAGATAGTATCTTATTTGTTCAATGTGTTCATTGACATAGAATCCAGGAACTTGGAAGGCTGTAATTTAGGGAGAAGATTCACTTTAGTTTGTGAATCGAATGCTTTACCTTGGACTTCTGACTCTTACGAGGTAAAAACAGTTTACAAAAGGATCATGAAGAATGTGTGCCTCCATGCACATGCCAGCACATGCATGATGCACTTAGTCTAGTGTGATGGGAAATAAGCCTGGGACAAGGGTTCTGGAGACCTGGCTTTTAGCTTCGGCTTTGGATACTAACTAGCTGCAATGACTTTGAAGGAAGGTCACTACGCTTTAGTTTTCTCATGGATAGAATGGGAGAATGGAGAATCCAATGGCTTAGGATTATTGTGAGCTATGCAAGTGAAAGGTGCTGTTATTCAAGTTCAGTTGTTTACCTGTTCGAAAGTCAAAGCTCTCAGGCTGGCTGAGACCATCTATGATGACCTGTAAGGTGTGTACTGTTGTTTGCAATCTTTCTGCAGTTTTCTCTATTCCTTCTCTGTCAAGGAATGAATTTATTTTTTGTTGCATTTCAGGCTTGCCAATCTCACACAGTGTCCCTCCAACAAATGATAAAAACCTGCAGAGGAAAAAAAAAACCCAACACTTATTAATAATATTACTTATTTTCCAATCTCCTTACACAGGTCACTCCTTATTCATCTCAGATCCATATATCAATCAATCAATTGGTCTTTATTGAAAATCTACTATGTGTCCCATGCCATGATAGATGATGTGTCTTGGGGAAAAAAAGGGAGGGGATAACTTTAGGTTTTTGTGCCATTTTCCAATGAATCACCTGCTCAGAATCAGCACCAGAAACGTCTTACAGTGCAATGTTCATTAGAGTTTAGTGTCATATATATTTTCTAAATAAGGATACCTATATTTGCTTCATGTTTCCCAAAATTTCAGTTAGGAAAACTTACTTGAATTTAAATTATCTATTAGGCAAACAATAAATTGATGCTATCAAAATCTGGCAAAACATCCAACAAGCATTGCCAGCTTTTGACAAATAAATCACTCTACTCATATGCCAGATCATTGCTCTTTACTTCTGTGTACCCATGATGACAGCGTTACCTGTGCAAGCATACACTCAACCTAATAATTCTCAAATTCCATCAACAGTCAAGCCTCACATGGACTAAATAATATCAAGTACATTAAGCATTCAGAGTCAACAGAAAAAATATGAGGGGATTATCAAAAAGAAAAAGTAACTTTCTTCCAAAATGGAAGCATTGCAAGCAAGACCTCAATTGTATAATCTTAAGATGAATATTACTTTATATTCTTTACATATTATATAGCTGCAATATTTATAAAATAAAAACATTTGTCTTTCTCAATTTCCCTTTGCTATGTTTACCATTTCCCTTGCTTGTACAGCTGCCTCTCAATTACTTAGCTTTGGAGTTCAGTAATAAGTTAATTAAGAAAAAAACAATTATAGGGTTAAGCTGAATTTCCCTTCAATCTCATCTGAATATTAGGTTGTAGCTTACTTTCTTGATATTCCTTGGCTGGGTATTTTTCTACATCAAGTTCCATTTCCTATGATTAACGGCTCTTAAAAAATGTCAACACAGTAATCAGACAGATAGTGATACTAATGCCCTCAAATCCTTTCCTCTAAAGATGTCTCTGGAATACAAACAGGGGAAAAGGAAACGGAGGCTTGTCTATGATCAGAATTGAGAGGTATCCCATTTGTCAGGTTGCTGCATGATCACAAAAGGAATGCTTGTGATTTTCAGTCTTTTCTTACATTGTTGTGTTCAACTAGAAAAGGCCTCTTCAGTGATAATCTGGTAGTGATAATCTGTTATCTGTTGGAGAAAGCTCTCTCAACTCTCATTTAGCCAGGGGCATCTCTTTGGGTTCGAACGTGCAATCCTCCTACCTTTCCAAAGCCGTATTTTAAGTCAAAAACAGATTCACCAAAATCCAACTTATTTTCTTGAATATATTTTGGTTAAGGGTTTAATGAAAGACCAAGGAGTTGTTGCTTGGGCTCCCTTTTTTAAATGAGCTTCCATCCCAACTGGTGGCCAGTGAGATACACACTTTATCTCTGTGTGTCCACGGCTTCCCTGGCCCACGGAGAGGCAGCGGTATCTGTTAGTGCTGATGGATGAGCAGTAGCACATAAGGGCCCTAGTGATGGGGAACAGCTGCTAAAGTTCTGACTGATGGGGCAGATGACACATGACAACCTCTGCCCACAGCCAACTTCCTTGCACAACTTTTTAAATAAGACAGGCCCTGCTGAGCAGATTTCCCTGGTATTTACCCTCTTGGCTTGACTGGTCTGCAACTGGCTATTTAGCAGAACATCTTTCAAATCCCCAAGATTCTGGCTTACAATCAACTGATAAAATGCCAAAAAAGTATATTCATGAATTGAAAATCTATAATAACCTTGAATAGCATTTTATAACTAATAAAAGTAACTAAAAAGCAGAAACTTCCCAAAGCAATGTACAAGTCTTGGTCTCAATAACAAAAACACTGGCTCAAGAGGCTACTTGGAGTCATAAGGTTTTGTGTGTGTATGTGTGTGCGTGTGTGTGTGTGTGTGTAACTAACTGCTACTAAAGTCACTTCCATATAAAGAATTCTGTTTATAGTGGTTACAGATGTACAAAGAATATTGGTTTGTTTAACCTGGGTGCATATTTCATATATCATTTTCATCCTCACACACACAAGTCTGAGGGCAATGGTAACTGAAATCAATAAAAAAGCACCAAATTGTGTTCCTAGCTAATGCTTCAGTATTGATCAACCCTATTTTTAAATGACTATGGAACAAAGTCAGATGCTTTTTTATTTTGAAAACTTTCTTAAAGTTACAACAGGGTTGCAGAAAAAGGAAAACAGGAAACAAAAGGGGAGAGGGACTATAAAATGAACTGGGAATAGCTTGAGTTTGACCTCTCCATTATTGGATTTCAAATATATTCAACTGTAAATGATAGGAAACAATGTTTTTTGCTCAGTAGCCACTCAATAAACATGCGTTCTTTAAATAACGTAAGAATAATTTATTCTACATTATTCTGAATTTTTACTCTAGAATCGAGTGTGATAAGGAATGTCCAATACACAGTTTCATTTTAGAATTGAGTATAAGAAATACTCAATACAAAGTACTTTCTGGCTCAAAAGTACCATATAAAAACACACTGTATTTTATGTGAACGTAAGACATGTTCTGAAAAAACAGTGCTTGATAGATGTTCTCATTTAATCCTCACAATAATCCTGAAAGGTAGGTATCACATCATACAGAAAGGGAAAATTGATGTTTAGGGAGGTTAAATAACTTGCCCAAGGCCACACAGCTCTTTTCACTAACTGGAGTTTCATGCTATGCATATCAGTGTGTGTCTGTTTATAACCGCAGTTACATCAAAATTAAAGTGCTGTATTTGGTTAAGATATAAAACAATACTTTGGGTAACATTTCACCAACACAATTTAATGGCAGATTAGTTTTAAACATTAGACAGTTAACACTGATAAATCCCACAGAGAATTTATTATATATATGCGTTTAAGTAGACAATTCTCTCAAAAGTCCATACGTTATTAAAATCATAGTCTCATTTTCTCCACTGTCTCTGAAAGGCTTTTTCAGTTTGCTGAGGACTGCTGTCTGACCTGCTGTTTTTATTTAATATGTAATTTCATCCATCTTACTTAAAGTAAGAAAGTAGCATAAATGCAACAAATAAGCACATCATGTTCTTTCAGCACACATCTGCACAAAGTTAAAATACAGACCTTGCAGCAGAAAGACTGCTTGTTTTTCAAACAGAATGCTATATAACCTAAAATCGCTGATATTTTTAACAGAAACTTGTTACAAATTCAAGTTTTCCCCCTCAAAAAATAAGAAAAGTCTTTGTAATATTTTTCCTGAAGAATAAGAAATTCTCAAGATTCATAAGACTTCAGATATAGACATTCAGTTTTATGTAATCATTTCCAGCATGGAGAAAAAAATTTAGGAGCCCAGGACTCATTACACTAAAGCAACATGATACCCCACAGAGAACAGAAGAACCATGGTGATGCAACTCCATCACTTTAAAAACAACTTAATATTAACATGTGCTTTGTGGGCTAAACACACCAGATTTAAGACTCTGCAAAGAACCATGTTGCAAGGGCAAAGTACTTCTAGTTGTCTATCCACTCAGGACACTTTTAAAAGAGACTTTTATACTTTATTTTTATCCATTAGTTTTACTGTTTTAAAGTAATCACGTCAATAAACCAATAAATGCAAGAGCACAGTCATTTCAGAAAAAGTAGTTACAGATAAAGCAGGTCATTATTTGCAATACAGGCAGACATTCAATGATTTAAAAGAGAGCTTACACTCTAAGAGCTAAGCTGGCCTTCTTAACTGTGATTATAGAGGAAGAGGTGGGACACAAAAGTTCGGCAATAATTTGTTATACCAAAAACCACAGATTCTATATATATTTAAAAATTTACTGCTTTTAATAATAAAGACTAAATATAAATTCCAACGTGCCAAAGGAGGGAAACCTGCTACCCCTTTACACTATCTACCAGGAGCTGAAATTCACCCAGGTGAGCGTGTAGCAGCACACTTTAGTTTCGCTTAAAGGAGTGTGACTTTACCACATCTGCTGTTTCAGCAGTCAAATCAAAGGGGTGGCAGTGTGAACTGCACTTTAATCATCATCAAAGAATCTTTTCCAATTTCTAACCTCTTTGTTAAACCGAGAAACTGAACTGGGCCAGAATCCTTAAAAATCTTCGCTGGTGCAAAATCCACAATAGTAAATTCAAGTAGAGTGCATTTACAGAGAGGACCACAGAACAACCGACTGTGCTTAATTAGAAGCTAGTAGGTACCTAGTGAAGGTGATACTGAAATGGCTTTTGCTAGCATATCATCAGCCATGGAAAGTTATAGCAAGTAATTTTTCATAAGAACTTAACAGCTTTTGAAAACTTACATACTGCAGATAAACTTTTAAAAAATGTAACCCTTTCAGAAAGGGTTAACAAGGTTGTTCTGAAAGCCCTTACAGACTTTGACCTGAAAGTATAGTTTTAAATGGTATGCAGCTATCTGGGTGACAGGCGGGCACTTTCAGTGTCATTGCTTGGAAACATTCGGAGTGTCTTTGGAGCACCTCCTGCATCTAAACACACTCTTGGATCTATGAGCAGCAGAAAAAAACAAGAAGAACCAAAAAGGAGAAGCTGCCATAGATTAAGGAATGCAGTTTGTCTTCCAAAAGACTTGGTTTATAAGCATCAGACTTTACCTGCTTCTAACTTTGAAGAACTTAGTAAATGTTTCCTCCTTTTTCAAAAGTCTGTTACATTGATACGTGCACAGAAACTGGATACTCGATGCATGTTGCATTAATTGTATGTAGGAGAACAAACATATTCTTAGAAAGCTGTTTTATTTTATTTTAGCAATTTAGTACAGGGAATTGACTTCATAAAAAAAAAAAGCCAGTTAAAATGTGATATCCTCTAAAAGTGTGAGATTAAGGATGATCTTCTCTTGAGAAATAGTTGAAGAAGACGTTGCTTATATAGTTACATCAAACAAAATATGTAAGATCAGTGAAATAATAACCAATGCCACAAAGAATAAGCAGCATCGATTTGTATGTAGCTTTTCCTATTTCAGAACCACTTACTAGGTATGATATACTGTGTGATTATGATATAATTAAAGCTATAATTTAAAAAACCAAATGTGTGTGTGTATATATATATATATATACACACACACACTCCAAATGAGTGTGAGTATATAAAAATGGGAAAGCATCACGTATTGAAATGTTGTGATTATTGCTCTAAAGATTTCTAAAATCTTATCTTAGAAATTGCCTTAGAAATAAATTTACAAGTGACAAAGGAAAATCAGTTTTATTACACTTGTTAAAACAATAATCCCCGTTAAAAAAACACAGAAAAACCCCAAACAACCCAATTACTCAGTGTGATCATCCTCTTTCCATTGAGTCTGGGTTGTTTTAAACATGCTCATACTTATACACACAGACACACACAACATCCTCAAATGATAAAGATTTGCTAAAATCAAGGCTCTGCAAAGGAATGTGACAAAATGCTAAAATGAATTAAAAATAATTTAGAAAAGTGTTCAGCTTTCTTCAATAAGTATTTATTTACTGTGGAAGAAGACTCTATGAAAGATGGTAACAGAGCTTTTGCCTTGAATAAACTTATTCTAATTTAAGTACTGACAGTATATTGGAATAATCTTCCACTTATATCTGCTCTTTTAGAGGTAGGATTTTATATGCAGACAAATAGATATTTTGAAAGTGCTCAATAAAGATTTAATTCTCTCAACAATTTATTGTGGATATAAATTTGCAGATAAGGAAATCTAAACTCAGATAGATTAAGTGACCTGCCCAAAGTCACATAGCTGAGACCACAAGGTTGTAGCTAAGGTAAAAGTCATGTATCACATCTTCATTAGCATTGCTTACCTCTTAACTCTGGCAGATTTTCAATGTAGACAGAAGATTTAGATCCCAGATAAAATCTGGCACCCAGGACCACTGCCTGGGAGCAATTTATTATTATTTTTTAAACCAAATTCAAAAGGAAAAAGTTTGGCTCTTTTTGAGTTACCAAATAAGAGTTATACAAAATTAAGTTAGTGGTTTCAAAGGCTGCAGACTCTCTACAGCTCAAAAACACTGTGTTCAGAATTCATGTAATTTAATTTACTGTCTGTAAAGCCATAACGTGGATTAGTGCCTGTGCATATTTGAAAGAGGAGGGCAAATAAAAAAGTAGTATTCAAAAACATACCGGCTAGTGATAGCAGAGCTGAAATTAAACAGCTCTGGCACTACTAGGTGGTAAAGCCCATGTACTGGAATAAAGAACTTTCTTCCTCGGGAAATAGCCTTTTTACTATGAATTCCATCCTGTCAAGGAATCCTCCTTTTAAGAAATTGGAAAATGCATTTCCATAAATCTCCCCAGTTGTCCTCTGAATGCGCAGAGCCATTTTTATTCCATTTAAAGAGTGGGCAATTGAGGTCAAAGTGATTTGCTTATGGTCACACAGAGAGTCAGAAGACAGGCTAAGATTAAAATCCATAGCTAGAGTGGGGACAGGAAGGGGAGAAGGGAGATAATGGGAGACTAAATCAATACCCTACTGACTTTCAGGCTCCAGACTGAGTGATCTAAACCTGAAGAAGAGAAGAGAAGGAGAAGGGCAAATACTTTGGAGACTGGAAGAGACTGAAGCAAGCACAACTTAATGGCTGGTCGGCAACTCCCTCTCACTTCTGCTCCACTGGGTACTACAAGGCTACTCCAGATACTCAGGTGAGAAACCAGTGTTTTCTTCAATTCCAGGACCCAGTGTTAACATTAATTAACAATGTTAAATTATATTATAATTTAATTATATCTGGCTCACATGGTAAAACATTTTTTTTCCTCAGAAACTAACAGCTGTAAATCAATCCCCCCCACCCACCACCTTTTCTTTTACGTTAGCTTGACAGCCCCTTCTCAATCACAACAAAAATAATAGCAATGACTATAGCAATAACAATGGTTTACTCTCTCCCAGGTGCTAAGAATTCTATGTATATTAATTCATGCAATCCCATGAGATAGGTACTATTATTATCCTCATTTAACAGATACGGAAATGAGGTACAGGGAGGTTGAATAACTTTCCCAGATCAAATAGGCATGATCTGAACCCTCAGCAGTCTGGCACTGCACTGCCTCCACAGCAAGCTGTGGGAAGTTAGGTACCATCTCAGATTCTTAAACCTCCTATTTACCTCTACTAGCCTTGCCCAAAACTTCATGCAGCGTGTGTTAGAACAGTGTGTAAGACATCAGATATGACAATCAGTTCCTAAGTATCCCACATCCTGGTCATCTGATTCTCAAGTGGGTAGAATCTCTTTCATCATCTTTTTCTTTTGTGAAAGCACTTTCAAAAATATGATGAATGTTATTTCCTGGGAATTATAGTAAGCTGTTTGGGTTTTAAACTATAATATTAACAAGAAAAAAACAAACACCAAAAATCACTTTTAGTAATCTGTCCTTTTATCATCTTTAGGTTTGGTCTCTCTTTTATGATGCTATGTCTCTTTATGAAAAGGCAATCTAATATTGTCTAATCATAGTTCCATAGAAGAAGTTAATGTGCAGTAACTAACTGATACACATCCTAAGACATCACTTATCAAAAGCCAGAAAAGATTCTGCCTTAATTTTCATGTCCGAATGCTGCCAACTCTGGTGAGGCAAGTCCAGAAAAATTTAAGATCTTTCAAATTTGCAAATAACTTTTTAGGTCTCTTTATCAAATCTTCATTTATTTTATAGCATTTGTAGCTGGGTTTCTTTTCAGGAAAGTTTCCCACAGAGAAACATGTTTTTATCATTGTAGAAATTAGTTGGCACGTGAATGCAGAATAAAGCTGTGGTGAATTTTAGATGTGGGAGGTGTGCTAGACATACACATTAGACTGACTTACCCCTCAGAAAAATTACAAATCACCACAAGTCATGGGCCTTCTGAGTTGCTCACAGTCAAAACTATGAATACCAATGCTCTACTGCTGCCATTTTGTTTTGTTTTTTTTAAACAAAAACAACCTCAACTCCCTGTATTACAGCTGCTTATTAGCTAGAAGGCTTCTCTTCTTGCTGGGCAGAAAGCTAAAGCTGGGAAGAATGTGATAAAACCTCTGAAAGCAATGCTAAAAAAAAAAAGAGTTCAGAGGTGCTCAATCCTTGAACAGGAATGGGAAAGAAACAGAGATTGAGATCTGCTCAGTCATTAAAGGTCTTCAGTATGGGCCACCAGTCACTGTCTGGTTTGACTTATGTTAGCTCCATGGCAGAGAGCAAGGCAGGACCTCCGAAGGGACTCTCCACCCCCTTGGCTCCCAACTGCTTTTAGCCCAGAAGCACCAGTTGGGATCCATGTATTCATTTATCTAAACACAGAATCCTTGTTGGGTTAATTCTACTTTTGTGGGTTTTCTCCCCACCAGCTTCATTGAGATATAATTGACACATAACATTGTATAAGTTTAAGGTGTACAACCTGTTGATCTGATACACTTAACAACTGCAAAATGATTACCACCACAGCATTAGCTTAACACCCCCATCCGGTCACATAATTACCATTTCTTTTTTGGAGGTGAAACATTTAAGATCTACTCTCTTAGCAACTTTCAAGTATATAATAGAATATTATTAGCTATAATCACCATGCTGTACATTAGATCTCCAGAACTTATCCATCTTATAATTGGAAGTTTGTACTGTTTGAGCAACTTCTGGTCTTAAAAACCAGACACAAGTTTTTTCTGTAAATTAAGAATAAACAGGGCTTCCCTGGTGGCGCAGTGGTTGAGAGTCTGCCTGCCAATGCAGGGGACACGGGTTCGAGCCCTGGTCTGGGAAGATCCCACATGCCGCGAAGCAAATGGGCCCGTGAGCCACAATTGCTGAGACTGCGCGTCTGGAGCCTGTGCTCCGCAACGGGAGGGGCCGCGATGGTGGGAGGCCCGCGCACCGCGATGAGGGGTGGCCCCCGCTTGCCACAGCTAGAGAGAGTTCTCGCACGGAAACGAAGATCCAACACAGTCATAAATAAAAAAAAAAAAAAAAAAAAAAAAACAGAATAAACAGTGCTTGGCTTTTGTACAGAAGAGCTCCTGTCCCCAAGAAAATATTTTGTGAGGTTATATGACTACTCCTGTTCCAGACCTGAATTTTAAGTTAATGGTTATTTACTCTCTGAAAACATACTTTTCCACATTGATCTAAGGGTCAGAAATAGGTATATCCTCAGTAATAAAGGAAATATCACATTACTATTAGAATAGTGCAGATACTGATATAAATCATCCCTTGAAATACAACTTCCCTAGTCCATCATTTTGGTGCTGCATGTCATATTCCTGCTACACAGGCTGTTAACCACTTCTAGAAACTAACCTTTTAAAAATTTTCCCTGATGGCCAAAAATAGAAATAACAATTAAATACTAGCTAAAGCTTTATTAAAATGAGTGCCGAGTAACAATCTTAACATTAAATTTCCTGGCATTTCTCAAGTTAAATCAAGAACATAACAACTTTCAAGCTTAACTATCTGGAGTGAATCAAATTCTTAATGCAGCAGATTCTTTGGGAGAGTGCCAGGTCTCACTGTGACATGTACCAATCATCATAATCTGCAGCACAAAGCACTACCTCCTGGTACCTCGTTCAAGCAAAAGGGGAAATCGGACACTTGCCTTTGGCTCTCTTGATCTACCAGAATGGCAGGACAAAACCAGAGGAGGCGTTGGGGGTGGCAACCCCCGCACAGGCTGCTGGCGATTTCACTCAGGGCCCGCAGAGCCAGCACGATGAAATCACTCACACATGGAGACACTGTGGCAATTTCTGGAGGACGGCAGAAAATGGGAAATAATCCTCTGTCATGGTCTGTCTCTGTTTTCTAGTCTGTAAAATCTAGGAAAGCCCAGCCTCTGGACACGATACTCTGTGGAGGCTTGGGATTTAACTTGGGGAGGTCCTAAAATCCCTTCAATCCACAAAAGATTCTCAAAGAGGCACTTACTCAACACAATGGCAGAAAGGATGATCGAGAGGTTCTATCAACAGTTTTGCTTACACAACTGCATTGAACTCAGCCAGTTTAGACTACAGAAAAAAAAAATTTAAATTGGGATAAAGCTAGACACTTCATTTTGCTCTATTAAAATTGTCAATTCCTGGGCTTCCCTGGTGGCTCAGTGGTTAAGAATCCACCTGCCAACGCAGGGGACACGGGTCTGGAAAGATCCCACATGCCACAGAGCAACAAAGCCCATGTGCCACAACTACTGTCTGGGCTCTAGAGCCCGCGAACCACAACTAATGAGCCCGCATGCCACAACTACTGAAGCCCGTGCGCCTAGAGCCCATGCTCCGCAACAAGAGAAGCCACCGCAATGAGAAGCCCGTGCACCGCAACGAAGAGTAGTCCCACTCGCCGCAACTAGAGAAAGCCCGTGCACAGCAACAAAGACCCGACGCAGCCAAAAATAAATAAAATTTAAAAAATAAATAAATTTATAATAAACAAAAATAAAATTGTCAATCGCTAAGTAGTTCTGTTTTCTCAGTCTTCTCCTATGTAGTCATCTTTCATTCTTTATTTCTATCATTTATTCTTTCATTAAACAAATAATGCCATATCAGTCTGTGTCCTAAAGCCATGAGACTAGAAGACACCACTGGGGAGTGGTGATCAAAGTTTAGTTCTTAAACTTCTCTCTTCCCCCATTCCCCTCCTTTACAATGAGTTTCCACTTCATCCTCCAGTGTCTCTGGCATTCATATAATTTTTGTCATTCATATCCACAATTACTGTCTTTCATACCCTTCATTCAATCTGTCAGCAAATCATATTGACTCTTCTTTAAAAATATACCTAGAAAAAAAAATATACCTAGAATCTGATAACTTCTTACCAACTCTTTTATCATTTTAGTCTCAGTCATCAACATCTTTCACCTGGATTATTGCACTTAGTCTAACTTGTCTCCCTGTTTCTACCACTACTCCTTATAGTCCCCCTAATACAGCAAACAACAGGATCCTTTTAACATGTAAGTCAGAGCATGTCACTCTTCAGCATAAAACCTTGCGGTGGCTCCTGATTCTGGCTCAGAATTAAGGCCAAGTCCCTATAATAGCCTCCCAATGCCCTTTTCACCTGATCTCCTATTTTTCTCTCCTTGCTCACTCTGCATTAGCCTCACTGGCTTCCTTGCTATTCCTTGATCATGCCAGACCTGCTCCCACCTTAGGGCCTTTACACTGTCTGGTCCCTCTTCCTGGAACACTCTTCCCCCAGATATCTGCACAGCTAACTCATTTACTTCCATCAAGACTTTGCTCAAATGTCACCTTGTCAGTTAGGTCTACCCTGACCACCCTACTTAAATTTGCAAGCCCTTATCCATAACCCTGGTAATCCTGATCCCCATTACTCTGCTCTTTTTCCCACTGATCTTATCACCTTTATCAACTATACAATTTATTTATTATGCTGGTTGTATACCATCTGTCTCCTTGAGAGCTGGGATCTTTGAACGTACTCCAAGATTGTAGAACAGTACCTGGAATACAGCAGGTACTCACTCAGAAGGTATATGTTTAATGAATGAATGAACAATCTGTTAACTCCAGCCTTGATTAATGGAAAGACAGTAGTGCCATTAACTATTCATCATGGGATAAGAGAGGAAGACCAAGCCTTTTTGTTTGTCTGTCTTGTTTTTATATGGGGCCGGTGAGGAGGATTAGTGGGAGGAAAAGAGGGAGTTATAAAGGGAGGGAAAAAGGAGGATACAAGTTTTAGTTTTAGATATATTGAGTTGGAGTTGCTAAGATATTCATGAGAAAATCTCTCACAGGTAAATGGAAAAGGAGAGCTAGAGCTTAGGAGAAAGGCCTGGACTAGAGATATTGAAATGTAGGATTGGAATTAGCAGTGGAGGGGTGAGAGATAAAGATAGTCATGTGAGTGGATGCAGTCATTCAGGGGAAAATATAGAATAAAAGAAGAAGGTGACTAAGGTAAAAACTTGAAGAATATCTACATTTAGAGGGCCAGAGGAAGAAGTCAGAGAAGACAGAATGTGAAAACAGTCATGGAAGAAGATCAGTAAGTTGATGGTGTCAAATGTTGCAGAATGGGTAAGTGGTTTAAGGACAGAAAGAGGCCACTGATTTTGACAATCAGGAGGTCATTAGTTGAGAGAATAATTCCAGAAGAGTGGTAATGATAGAAGCCAATCTATAAAGGCTGGAAGAAAGCAAACAGTAAAAATTAGAGGCAGATAATTCTGAGAAGTCTGGCAATGAGAAAAAGGAGCACTGAGAGAGAAGTTCTAGGAGGAAGTAAGATAAAAAGTGGTTGCTGCTTTTAGCTTTTAGGAAGTGAAGAATGGGAGACCAGAGCAACAATATGTCTCTGGGGCAAAACAAAAGGGATAAATTATGGAGACATTAAAGATACAAGAGACAGTCATAACATTTTACAAAGTTAAAAGACCTTATTCACTTGGCTGTCACCCTAACACTACCCCACACCAACTTTTAGAGGTGAGGCAACTACGACTCAGAGAGACCAAGAGAATGCCAAGGTCAAGTGTCCTGAGCGACAACCAGTCAGAAGTGAGAATGGGAAGAGAAGCAGAATCAAGTGATGGAAGGGTAGCTTGGGGAAGTGTGGGACAGAATGAGTAAAGATATGGAGACAATTATAAGGAATTTTAATTTTCAATTTTTTCAGTGAAGTAGAATGTAAAGTAATCAGCTAAATGTGAGAAGATCCTGAAACAAGTAAGAGATTGAGAACAGAAAGGGTTCCTGAAACAAGTAAGAGATTGAGAACAGAAAGGGTTCAAAGGACTATTGAAATAAAACCTACCTGTAGCAATAGTAGGTTTCTTAATCCCATGTTCCCCTTATATCTTCTATAATATGGAGTTTCTTATTGTTTTTAAACTGACATTTACTAAAGACCTCAAATTATCCCTTTTACTCTTTCTCTCTTATGTAAAAACATCTCCTGGCAGACGTGAGTACAAGTCTAGGGTGAGTACGCTACTCCTGCTCTTCACCCTCCTTGTCTTTTAAAATGAGAAGATACCAAATGTGGTCACTATCAACCTGCTTATTTTGAAATGTACATGTCTCATTCTAAAAAAGCATAATGAAAGGAATTCTTTTCAGTGCAATACTCAGGAAACATCATACCTGCAGCAGAACAGCATAAAGTTCTACATACTCTATGTGAAGAATCCATTTCTTACAGATCCCTTAATAAAATAAATAGGCAAAGTTTCCTTTATTGGAGGAGGTAATGTTTTCTCCAGAAGAAAGAGAGAGTCTAATTTCAGCCATGTGATGATAGAGAATAACAGTCAAAGCTAGCATATTACAGATATTCTGGGGTTTTTTTCCTTTAGAAGCACACAAAACACAAGCCTTGTTACATTTCTGTGCTGAACACAGACTGTCTTTAAGGGTATGATTCCCTTAAATCTGAAAGACCATTATTATTACATTTAAATCTGGCTCCAAACTAGCTTTTTAATTGTGAGCTCAGGCTTTGGAGTGTCACAGATCTGGTTCAAATCTTGGTTCCACCAGCTGACTTATCTTAGGCAATCTACTTCACCCATCAGAGACTTTGTATACCTAAAGAACTGGGAATATTAATAGTACTAACCTCGTTAAGATTGTTGTGGGGTTTAAACAAAATGATGCTTCTAAAGTGCCTGGTAATGAGGAAATATTCAATGAATGTTTGTTTTTATTGGACTATTAACTAATCCTCAAATCTGACCTGAGCTATATTTTCTGGTCTCCAACCCTTTAAACATCTTTTTTCCTCTTTCTACTGGCTGAAAGACCTAGCCCAAATGTCACCTCCTGCAAGAAACCTTATAAGAAACTCCTACCTGGAAATGAGATCTTTCTCCTGTGAACAACTTTGTGCTTTGCAAAGGACCCTTATTAATTATTGACCTCTACTGTGGTTATTTGTGAATAAGTTTCATCCTCCCTATTTTGGTAGGCTCCTTAGGACCATAAATCACCTCTATTCATTTTTATATTCTTCAGGCCCCACCACAGTGCTTTGTACATTTGAAGTGATGAATGAAATCATCAGCAATAAAATTCACAGAGTAAAAAATGAAACCATAAAGAACATGAAAAAAATATGGGGAACACTGAATTGATCTTAGAAATCAGGTATCTTAAGAGAAGATCAATTTGCATAAAAGCAAGAAAAAGAATAGTAGGTTTACTTCATAAAAATTAAACATTCATATTTCAAAAACATAATAGCATTATAAGCAGATAGAAAATTAAATAAACTAGAAAAAATTCAGCCCATACAACACTTTAATATTTAATAGAGAATCCCTACATGTAAATAAAACTTTTAAGTAATATAAATAATAAAAGTAGTCAAAAAAAAAAGTAGACTTTTAAAAAACCACTAAATGACTAACTTAGGTTACAAAATACCATGATCTCAGTTTTCTAAAATATGAATGTGAGAGAGAATATCATAAACACAAAAGTAAAAAGACTTAACGGCTTCACATTTTGTTGTATTTCTGGGAGTGACATCATGGTAGGGTAGCATTAAAGCTATTTATGTTCCTACTGCTTTTCTAATACAACTAAAAATGAAATTTACTGCAATGGAACTTACTTTTACAGAACTGAAGTCAAACCAGTGATGACCTAATCACATCCATCGTGGGCTTTTCTTCCCCAGGAAGACACTTTTTTAACACTATATGAAAGTTTGAACTACCTATATGTCTCTACTAAGTATACTTGAAAGCCAGAAAAGACTATCACAGTTCCAAAGTGGATAATGGGGATGGTAAGCAAAATTAGATACATTACCAGTTTGTCTCCAGATTTTAAAGGTCAGGAGTTGAACTTCACGTAGAGAAATTTCCCATGAAAAAGTCCTCAAGTACCCTGCTTCTGAGAGACAAGCCTACTCCCAAAGGAAGCATAGCGAAGGGTGAAGTCACTGGTAGGGCTTTTATGCTCCACATGCAGAAACTAGCCCATGTGAAAACTGGTAGGGAAGTCGTGTCTGACAGGAGAAACTCAAGATTTCTCAGGCTTGAACACTGCTGGTGGCATTGCAAATCAGTATGTTACTTGGAAATGAATATTAAGAGCCACATAAACTTTCAAACCCTTTGGAAGAGTAATTCCACTTCTAGGAATCCATCATAAGGAACCCCTACTAGTACTACTATTACTAAACTACAGTTCAATCACTTGATGGAATATTATTTAGCCTTTTAAAAAGGGATATGCAGAAACCAAAAATTTGTGCTTATATTAGAAAGCAAATAGAAAAACTTATAAACCACATTAGAACTACATCATAGAAACAAACAAAAATTAAAAAAAGACACTGGCTTTGCACAAAGCAAAATGCTAATTTAGTGCCCATGGAGATGTCAATTGTTGCAAGAAGTCTATAAATCCATGTGTACATATGCCTCTTCTCAAACAACAAACACTAAAAATACAATTACTATAATATGAGACCACAATTTTATTTAATATTAAAAAAATGAGAACCACGTGCTAGGATTAAGAATGGAACAAGGATGCCCATTCTCACCACTCTTATTCAACATAGTACTGAAAGTCCTGGCCATTGTAATAGGCAAGAAAAAGATATAAAAAGCATGAAGGTTAAAAAAGAAGTAGAAAAGCTTTCATCTATTTGCTGATAACATAATTGTTTATATAGGGAAATTTAAAGAATCTACAAACACATACTAAGAACTAGTAAGTGAATTTAGCAAGGCCACAGGATACAAGGTTACTATAAAAAAACAACTGTGTTTTTACATATTAGCAGCAAACAATTAGCAACAAGTTAACAAAAATTCCATTTACAATAGTGCTGAAAAGAATAAAATACATTTAATAAAACATATGCAAGACCTCTACACTAGAAACTAAAAAACATTGTTGAGAGAAATGACAGAAGATCTAAATAAAAGGAAAGAAAATAAGTTCATGATGAAAAGACTAAATAAATATTATGAAGACATCAACTGTTCCTAAATTCACCTATAGACTCAATGTAATCCCAATCATAACCCCACCAGGTTTTGTTTTTTTTAATGTAAATTGACAAGTTCATTCTAAAATTTATAGGAAAAACAAATCATCTAGACTATTCAGAGCAATATTAAAAAAACAAAGTTGGAGGACTGACGCTCCCTGACTTAGAAACTTAGCATAAAACTACAGTAATAAAGATACTGTGGTATTGACAAACAGATCAATGAAACAGAATAGAGAGCCAGAAATAGACCCACACTTACACAGTCATTTGACTTTCAACAAAGGTACAAAACAATGGGTAAAGGAAAGTTGTGTTGTTGCTATTGTTTTTCAAACTGGTGCTGGAATAACTAAATGTTCATAATGAAGAAAGAAAATGAACCTTGACCCCTACTTCAAATCATATACAAAATGTAACTTCAGATATATCACTGACCTAAATGTGAAAGTTAAAACCATCAAGCTTGGGTTTCCCTGGTGGCACAGTAGTTAGGAATCCCCCTGCCAGTGCAGAGGACATGGGTTCGAGCCCTGGTCCAGGAAGATCCCACATGCCGCGGAGCAGCTGGGCCCGGGTGCCACAACTACTGAGCCTGCGCTCTAGAGCCCTTGAGCCACAACTACTGAAGACTGCATGACTGGGCCTGAGCTCCGCAGCAGGAGAAGCCACCGCAACGAGAAGCCTGTGCGCCACAACTGGAGAAGGCCTGTGCGCAGCAACGAAGACCCAATGCAGCCAAAAATAAATAAATAAAATAAATTTATATAAAAAAACCCCAAAATTAAAACCACCAAGCTTTAAGAAGAAAACACTGAGGAAAGATTCATGACTTGAGGTAGACAAAAGTTTCTTAGGACAAAGAAAGCAGTAACTTCATATAAAAGAAAAAAATGGATAAATTAGACATCATCAAAGTTAAAAACTTCTGCACATCAAAAGATGTTAATAAGAAAATAAAGATGTAAGCCACAAACTAGGACAAAATATTTGTGGAACATATATTTGACAAAGGACTAATATGCAGAATATGTTTTTAGGGGGCAGAGTCAAGATGGCGGTGTGAGAAGATGCCAAGTTAGCGTCTTCTCCCCACTAGGGCACCTGCCAGCCACTGGTGAGGGACCCTGACACCCAAGGAGATGGGAGGAGCCCCCAAGTGAACTGGTAGGACGTGGGGGACAGAGCGGGGAGGAGAAGTGGAGGCCAGACAGGATCAGCGCCCCTGAGGCCAGGGAGATCAGGAGAGGTAAGCAGTAGGGACCCTCCGGAGGAGCAGGAGAGGAGCTGAGGGTGACTGCCCATCCCACTCAGGCCCGGGGAGCCTGCTGAGCTCCCAGGCTGGTCCCCTGTCCTCCAAGGCACCCCCACCTCCCTGGCCGCATTGGTCTTGGGGGCATACGAAGGAGGCCAAGGGGAGTTCAGGACAGGCAGGCAGGAGGGACCCTCCAGGAGGAGTGGGAGAGGAGCAGAGGGTGTTTGCCCTGCCCACTAGGGCCCTGGGAGCCTGCTGAGCTCCCAGGCCGGTCCCCTGCCCTCCAAGGCCCCCCTAACCCCTGGCCACATTGGTCCTGGGGGCATAGGAAGGACGCCAACGGGAGGACAGGAGAGGCAGGTGGGAGGGGCCCTCCAGGACTGGAGGAGCAGGAGAGGAGAGGAGGAGCAGGAATGCCCCGCCCATTCGAGACCAGGAAGCCTGCTGGGCTCCCAGGTGAGGTCCCCCGCCCTCTGAGATGAGGGGTGGGGGGACACGCCTGGGCCCCTTCTGTTCCTTGAGCCTAAGCCCCACCCCCCACAGCCCCCAGGGCCTTTTCCAGCCCTGTGGGTCCTAAGCATAGGCCCCACCCACCACCCAAACCTTGCCCTTGCTTAGGCCCTGCCCTCCACAACCAAGGCCTTTCCCCTTGCCTTTTTTTTTTTCTCTTTTCCCTCCTTCTCTTTTTTACTATTGTGGTACTGTTGTACCTTCCGGTTGTTGATTCACCTATATTTTTATTTTTATATTCTTTCTAACATATCTGTTAGTTTCCTAGCCTAATTTTATTTTTTACTTTGTTATTGTTCTCTCTCTCTTTTTTTTTTTGCCACTGCATGCTGCTTGCAGGATCTTGCTTCATGAGGCGGGGGTCGGGCCAAAGCTCCTGTGGTGGGAGCTCCGTGTTGGAACCACTGGACTAACAGAGAACCTCAGATCCCAGGGAATATTCCCTGGAGTGAGGTCTCACGGAGGTCCTCATCTCAGCACCAAGACCCAGCTCTACCCAACAGCCACCAAATTCCAGTGTTGGAAGCCTCAGGCCAAATAACCACTAAGACAGGAATACAATTCCACTCATAAAAAAAAAAAAAAATGAGACAGCAAAAAAAATATGTCACAGATGAAGGAGCAAGGTAAAAACCTACAAGACCAAATAAATGAAGAGGAAATAGGCAATCTACCTGAAAAAGAATTCAGAGAAATGAGAGTAAAGATGATCCAGAATCCTGGAAACAGAATGGAAGCATGGATTGAGAAAATACAAAAAATGTTTAACAAAGATCTAAAGAACTAAAGAACAAACAAACAGAGATGAACAACACAATAACTGAAATGAAAAATACACTAGAAGGAATCAATAACAGAATAACTGAGGCAGAAGAATGAATAAGTGAGCTGGAAGACAAAATGGTGGAAATAACTGCCGAGGAGCAGAATAAAGAAAAAAGATGAAAAGAATTGAAGACAATCTCAGAGACCTCTGAGACAACGCTAAATGCACCACATTTGAATTACAGGGGTCCCAGAAGAAGAAGAGAAAAAGAAAGGGTCTGAGAAAATATTTGAAGAGATTACAGTCAAAAGCTTCCCTAACATGGGAAAGGAAATAGTCACTCAAGTCCAGGAAGCACAGAGAGTCCCATACAGGATAAACTCTAGGAAAAACAAACCAAGACACATATTAATCAAACTAACAAAAATTAAATTCAAGGGAAAAACAAACAAAAAAAACATACAAAGGAGTCCCCACAAGGTTATCAGCTGATATTTCAGCAGAAACTCTGCAGGCCAGAAGGGAGTTGCAGGACATACTTAAAGTGATGAAAGAGAAAAACATACAACCAAGATTACTCTATCCAGCAAGGATCTCATTCAGATGCAAGGGAGAAATCAAAAGCTTTTCAAACAAGGAAAAGCTAAGAGAATTCAGCACCACCAAACCAGCCTTACAACAAATGCTAAAGCAACTTCTCTAGGCGGGAAACGCAAGAGAAGAAAAAGACCCACAAAAACAAACCCGAAACAATTAAGAAAATGGTAATAGGAACATACATATCAATAATAACCTTGAATGTAAATGGATTAAATGCCCCAACCAAAAGACACAGACTGGCTGAACAGATACAAAAACAAGACGCATATATATGTTGTCTACAAAAGACCCACTTCAGACCTAGGGACACATACAGACTGAAAGTGAAAGGATGGAAAATGATATTCCATGCAAATGGAAATCAAAAGAAAGCTGGAGTAGCAATATTCATATCAGACAAAATAAACTTAAAAATAAAGACTATTACAAGAGATAAGGAGGGACACTACATAATGATCAAAGGATCAATCCAAGAAGAAGATATAACAATTAAAAATGTTTATGCACCCAACATAGGAGCACCTCAATACATAAGGCAAATGTTAACAACCATGAAAGGAGAAATTGACAGTAACACAGTAATAGTAGGGGACTTTTAACACGCCACTTACACCAATGGACAGATCATCCAAACAAAAAATAAATAAGGAAACACAAGCTTTAAATGACACAATAGACCAGGTAGATTTAATTGATACTTATAAAACATTCCACCGAAAAGTGGCAGAATACCCTTTCTTCTGAAGTGCACATGGAACATTCTCCAGGATAGATCACATCTTGGGTCACAAATCAAGCCTTGGAAAATTTAAGAAAACTGAATTCTTATCAAGCATCTTTTCTGACCACAACGCTATGAGACTGGAAATCAATTACAGGAAGAAGATTTGTATAAAACACAAATACATGGAGGCTAAACATGTGCTACTAAATAACCAAGAGATCCCTGAAGAAATCAAAGAAGAAATTAAAAAATGTCTAGAAACAAATGACAACAAAAACATGATGACCCAAAACCTATGGGATGCAGCAAAAGCAGTTCTAACAGGGAAGTTTATAGCAATTCAATCTCACCTCAAGAAACAAGAAAAATCGCAAATAAACAATCTAAGCCAACACTGAAAACAACGAGAGAAAGAAGAACAAAGAAAACCCAAAGTAAGTAGAAGGAAAGAAATCATAAAAATCAGAGCAGAAATAAATGAAATAGAAACTAAGAAAACAATAGCAAATAACAATAAAACTACAAGCTGGTTCTTTGAGAAGATAAACAAAATTGATAAACCCTTAGCCAGACCCATCAAAAAAAAAAGGGAGAGGATGCAAATCAATAAAATTAGAAATGAAAAAGGAGAGATCACAACTGACACCGCAGAAACACAAAGGATTATAAGAGACTACTACAAAAAACTATATACCAATAAAATGGACAACCAAGAAGAAATGGACAAATTCTTGGAAAGGTACAATTTTCCAAGACTGAACCAGGAAGCATTAGAAAATATAAACAGACCCGTCACAAGTAATGAAATTGAAACCATAATTAAAAATCTTCCAACAAACAGAAGTCCAGGACCAGATGGCTTCACAGGAGGTGAATTCTACCAAACATTTAGAGAAGAGCTAACACCCATCCTTCTCAAGCTCTTCCAAAAAATTGCAGAGGGAGAAACACTCCCAAATTCATTCTATGAAGCCACCATCACCCTGATACCAAAACCAGAAAAAGATATTACAAAAAAAGAAAATTATAGACCAATATCACTGATGAACATAGATGCAAAAATCCTCAACAAAATACTAACAAACAGAATCCAACAACACATTAAAAGAATCATACACCATGATCAAGTGGGATTTATCCCAGGTATGCAAGGATTCTTCAATATATGCAAATCAAACAATGTGATACACTACATTAACAAATTAAGGAATAAAAACCATATGATCATCTCAACAGATGCAGAAAAAGCTTTTTGACAAAATTCAACACTCATTTACGATAAAAACTCTCCAGAAAATGGGCATAGAGGGAACCTACCTCAACATAATAAAGGCCATATATGAGAAACTCACAGCAAGCATCATACTCAATGGTGAAAAACTGAAAGCATTTCCACTAAGATCAGGAACAAGACAAGGATGACCACTCTTGCCACTCTTATTCAACATAGTTTTGGAAGTCCTAGCCACGGCAATCAGAGAAGAAAAAGAAATACAAATTGGAAAAGAAGTAAAAGTGTCACCATTTGTGGATGACATGATACTATACATAGAAAATCCTAAAGATGCCACCAGAAAACTACTAGAATTAAACAATGAATTTGGTAAGGTTGTAGGACACAAAATTAATGCACAGAAATCTCTGGCTTTCCTATACACCAACAATGAAAAATCAGAAAAAGAAATTAAGGAAACAATCCCATTTACCATAGCAACAAAAATAATAAAGCATCTAGGAAAAAACTTGCCTGTGGAGGCGAAAGACTTGTACTCAGAAAACTATAAAACACTGATGAATGAAATCAAAGATGACATAAACAGATGGAGAAATATACTATGTTCTGGATTGGAAGAATCAATATTGTGAAAATGATTATACTACCCAAAGCAATCTACAGATTCAATGCAATCCCTATCAAACTACCAATGGCATTCTTCACAGAATTGGAACAAAAAATTTTGCAATTCATATGGAAACATAAAAGACCCCGAATAACCAAAGCAATCTTGAGAAAGAAAAACGGAGTTGGAAGAATCAGGCTCCCCAACTTCAAAATATACCACAAAGCTACAGTAATCAAGACAGTATGGTACTGGCAGAAAAACAGAAATATAGATCAATGGAACAGGATAGAAAGCCCAGAGATAAACCCATGCACATATGGTCACCTAATTTATGACAAAGGAGGCAAGAACATACAATGGAGAAAAGACATCTTCTTCAATACGTGGTGCTGGGAAAACTGGACAGCTACATGTAAAGAATGAAATTAGAACACTTCTTAACACCATACACAAAAATAAACTCCAAATGGATTAAAGACCTAAATGTAAGACCAGACACTGTAAAACTCTTAGAGGAAAAATAGGAAATACACTCTTTGACATAAACCACAGCAAGATCTTTTTTGACCCACCTCCTAGAGTTACAGAAATAAAAACAAAAATAAACAAATGGGACTTAATTAAACTTAAAAGCTTTTGCACAGCAAAGGAAACCATAAACAAGACAAAAAGACAACCCTCAGAATGGGAGAAAATATTTGCAAATGAAACAACAAACAAAGGATTAATCTCCAAAATATATAAACAGCTCATGAAGCTCGATATCAAAAAAAACAAACAGTCCAATTAAAAATGGGCAGAAGACCTAAACAGACATTTCACCAAGGAAGACATACAGATGGCCAAGAGGCACATGAAAAGATGGGTCAACATCACTAATTATTAGAGAAATGCAAATCAAAACTACAATGAGGTATCACCTCATGCCATTCAGAATGGCTATTATCAAGAAATCTAGAAACGATAAATGCTGGAAAGGGTGTGGTGAAAAGGAAACCCTCCTGCACTGTTAGTGGGAATGTAAATTGATACAACCACTATGGAAAACAGTACGGAGGTTCCTTAAAAAACTAAAAATAGAATTACCATATGATCCAGCAATCCCATTACTGGGCATATACCCTGAGAAAACCATAAATCAAAAAGAGACATGTACCACAATATTCATTGCAGCACTATTTACAATAGCCAGGACACGGAACCAAGCTAAATGTCCATCGACAGATGAATGGATAAAGAAGATGTGCACATATATACAATGGAATATTACTCAGCCATAAAAAGAAATGAAATTGAGTTACTTTTAGTGAGGTGGATGGACCTAGAGTCTGTCATACAGAGTGAACTAAGTCAGAAAGAGAAAAACAAATACCGTATTCTAACGCATATATATGGAATCTAAAAAAAAAAAAAATGGTACTGATGAACCTAGTTGCAGGGCAGGAATAAAGATGTAGACATACAGAATGGACTTGAGGACACAGGGTGGGAGGGGGAAGCTGGGGTGAAGTGTGAGTAGCATCGACATACACTACCGAATGTAAAATAGCTAGCAGGAAGCAGCAGCATAGCACAGGGAGATCAGCTCGGTGCTTTGAGATGACCTAGAGGGGTGGGATAGGGAGGATGGGAGGGAGCTCAAGAGGGAGGGGATATGGGGATATATGTATGCATATGGCTGATTCACTTTGGTGTACAACAGAAACTAACAGTATTGTGAAGCAATTATACTCCAATAAAGATCTATTAAAAAAGAAAAAGAATATGTTTTTAACATTCCCACAACTCAATAATAAAAAAGGTAAACAACTCAATTAGAAAATGGCTAAATGATATGAACAGATAGTTCACAAAAGAAGCTACACAAATGGCTAATAAGCACATGAAAAAGTGCTCACTGTCACCAGGGAAATGCAAATTAAAACCACAAAGAGATACTACCACATACACACATATACTAGAATGGCTAAAATTAAAAAGACTAACATCAAATGATGGCAAAGCAAACTCTTAGCATTGTTGGTGAAGTGTAAAATGGTACAACTACACTGGATTGTAGTCTGGAAGTTTCTAAGAAAACTAAACACTCACCTGATTTATGGCCCAGCAAATCCTCTCCTAAGTAATTTTCCAAGATAAATGAAAAAAAATGTCAACAACAACAAAAAATTATACAAGACTGTTCATAGCAGCTTTACTCATAATAACCTAAAACTGGAATAACCAAAAAACTGGAAATAGGCAAGCTTCCTTCAATAAGGAGAATAAACTATGGTATAGTTATACAACGGCATATTATTCAGCAATAAAAATATTTACCCATGTTACAACATGAATTAAAAATAAACATGTTGAAAGAAGCTTTATACAAAAGAGTACACTGTGTGATATCATTTACATGAAGTTCAAGAAGAGGCAAACTAATCTTTGGCTGAAGAAATGAGAACATATGGTTAGTGCTGAGAGGATAGGCAGGGATTTTCCAGGAAGAGGTACAAGGGAATGCTCTAGGATGATGGCAATGTTTTTTATCTTGATAGAGGTTTGGGTTACACAGATGTAGGTATTTATTTGCCAAAATTCAGCTCTTGAACACTTATAATTAAAATGTACATGAATTTTACTTCAAAAGAAAAAAAATTAGGAATTATTGAGTTCTAGTTAATGATATACATGCCAAAGTATTAGCTGACAGTGTGTTGATGTCTGCAATTTTCTTTAAAATATATATAAAAAAAGAGATGGACTCATTGACAAATAGATGGGTAGATAAGTGGAAAAACAGGCATAGTAAAATGTAAATGATAAAATCTGGATGTGGGTATACAGGAATTCACTGCAAAATTTTTTTTCAACTTTTCCCTATGTTAAATTTTTTCATAATAAAATGTTGGGAGAAAAACAGATACGACTGCTTTTGATGTTGACAGAATATTATTTTTTACTTCCTTTTTTATTTTCTAAGTTTTCTATAATGTGCAGTAGTCTTTACGATCTTAAACATTTTTAAAAGAAATTACAATTATATTTCTTAAAATAATCAAATATAAATTATTTTTAAAACAAGTTAAAAATCTTACTTTAGATTCAATGAAAATTAAAATACCACTATTTTTAAACTCACTGTCATTTAATTCACTAAAAGTCTTAAAATATTTAGTTATGTAGGAAGTCACGTTTTTGAACTAATTAATTTTGAACTAATCAAATGTGGTATCAAAGTTTTCTCTTTTAATGTCTAATATTAAACTTTCCCTTGTACTCAAACCTCCCCCTGTGTTAATTAATGCATGCTCATTAAAAGTACATCATTTCTTAAACTCTATAATAACTAAGCAGGGCAACATTTCTTAAGAAATCTGAGAGTAGGCTGTTTACTAAAGGGCTTTATCTTTAGATAAGCACAAGCTTCAAGCCAGGTGCTAGTCATTTGTGTCTTGTTAATTTCCAAAACAAACAGAGGAGAGTGCCATGCTATTTCCATTACACACACTTCACCATTAGGACCAGGGTTTATGAGCTTGACATTGTTCCAGGAATAATGGTTTCATTCCTCACTGAAATAAAATAATGTGCCACATAACTCAGCAATGTGGAACTTCTGAAAAATGTTGTCATGTTAAACATGGTCATATTTTTAAAGTCTCCATTATGCCAAAACAAAGGCCATTTGCTGTAGAGAACTCACTCTGGGCACAGAAAACTCTTACATGGGCCTCAGACTTACCTCATCGCTATGTCATATGATTCCGGGTGAATACAAGTTTGGTCCAAAGGATTTGGCTTTAGTACAGCATTCACTGCAGTTTTGCTCTTCTTCTTGCCTTGCTTCTCATTTGTGACTTCAACACCTGCTGAAGATGCCACAGCAACTCCCTGCATTTTGCCTGCAGATTCAGTTTGCTGACGACTGTAACCATTCAAAACAACATATGGGGTGGGGCGGGGGAGGGTTAGGGGGTGGGCAGAAAAGAGTCTTTAATTAAAAATGTGCTTATTTCTCTGCCATACAAATATACACAAACAGCAACCAGATTCTGACCATTCACTTCACAGAAATTACCACTTAGTTTAAACACTGTTAATAGGGTTTTCTGTTACTTAAAGCCAAAAACATTCTTAAGTGATTCTGTCTGTATAACTGGCATTCTAGGAGAGAACAGAGAGAAATGGAGGAAAATTAATTAAATAAGGAGGAGAAGGTGATTTCTCAGAGGTGAAGAAAAAGCTCCCCAAAGGAATCTACTGAGTATAAAATAGAATGAATGGGAAAAAAATGAAAAAGACATTTTGACATATTATGGGGAAACTTTAGAATATAATTTTTAAAATTAAGAGAGAAAAATAAAACAGATTATTGAAAGGAACTAGAATCAAACTGGCATCAGTTTTCTCACTGACAAACATCAGATGCCAGAACACAGTGGAATAATATTTTAAAAGTCTGAGACAAAATGATTTTGACTCTAGAATCATATACCTAGCCAAAGTAGCATTCAAATTAAAATCATTTTCAGACATGTAAGGACTGAAGTACAACCCATATAATACACCCTCTCTGAAAAGAGCTTAAGTATATACTCCAGCAAAAACAATGAATTCACGAAAAATGATACTGTGGGCTACAAGAAACAGTGATGAGCACAGAAACCATTAAAAAATTATTAGGTTAAATAACTGCTCATGAATAATGTAGAAAATATATTAAAAGGACACAGTCTGAAACTAAAATCCCAGATCATCTCACCATAGCACATAGTGTTGAAGGGAGGAAGACTGGTAAAGAGAACTAAGGTTCTAGTCTTCTCCAGGAGGAGGACAGAGAAACCTATTAACTCCAGAGACCAATCCAAATCAAATTTAAAGATAATCACCAGAAGAATAAAAGTAAGATATGCAAGCTGAAATCACTAAGAGGAGATAAAGATGAGTAAGGAAGACAAGAAGAGAAACAGGGAGAAAACGTGTTAACTGATAAATCCAACAAACTGCATGAAAGGAAAAGAATCAGAAGGCATGAAGAGAAAATATAAAATAAGAGGGAAGATCAAGTCCAAACACATCAATAAATATAATATATGTGAATGTATTAATAAGACTGAGCAAACCTAGAAAATCTATTTGTTTATAAGAGTCATAAAAAATTGAATGTCATAGAAAGTTTGAAAATAAAAAATACCAAGCATATTCTGAAAAGGCAGATATAGCAACAATGCCAGCAAACAAAACAGATTTCAAAGTAAAAAACATTCAATGAGATAGCAAGAGTCATTCTGAATAACAGTATGACCTATCAAGTAGATATAATAGTCATGAATCTTCAAGTCCTTCATTACCAGTTGAAAAAATTTAAGGCTTTAAAACAACCCAAATGTTCATCAACAGGGCACTGATTAGATTAAATTATAGTCCATCTATAAATTACTGTGCAGGTATTATATATAAATGATAATTTATATATAATGATATAAATATATAAATCAATATGTAATATTTGGAAAGAGAGCCAAGATATATTACTGAAACTAATAAAACAAGTTTCAAATAGTTGTATAGCATGACTCCTTCTGTATGCATTTAAAAATAACAAATACATTATTAATTTACATAAATTTATTTTCAGGAAGCAATATATAAGAAATTATTTTGAAGTGACAAGTTGAGGTGCCCTTTTCATTTTATTCTTTTTTATACTGTTTGAATTTTCTAACCAAGTGTTAGAAAAAAACAAAAAGTAAGAAATCCAATTTTTTTTGCTTCTGGGTTTGGTGGTCTACTTAGAAAGAACTTCCACTACTCCAGCGGTCTGCAAAATTTACCCATGTTTTTTTCTGGTACTTTTACAGTTTTACTTTTTCCATTTAAGTGTATGATCCATCTGGAATTTATTTGGGTATAAGGTATGGGTTAGGACTGTAGCTTCTCCTACACATACAAAATTCCAGTTGTCATAATGCTACTTACTGGATAATTAATCAATTTTTCCAACTATTTGAAATATCATCTTTATCATAAACTAAATTCCCTCTGGGTTTGATGTATTTCAGACTCTATTCTGTTCTACCTGTTTCTACATCAAAACCAAACTGCTTAATTACTATGGCTTTATAATAAATTCTACTATCCAGTGGGGCTGGTTTTTCCTTAGTCTTTTCCAGGAAAAAAAAAATATTACTATAACTTTGTCAAAAGAAAAAAATACACATGAATGAATCAGGTAGTCCCAAAGAAGCAAATACATAAAAGCCATTCTTTCATGATTACAAAATGCTAAGAAGCTTACCAAATTTCTTTGCATTTGTGCTACAGGATTAGAAAGCAAGGATTTAGCTCTTAATCGACACATCTGATAATCAATGCTTTGGCCAGTTTTCAGTGAGGAAGGAGCAGGGAAACCCAACTATGCTTAGGGTAAAAGCTGTCAGTATGAAGTGGTCTTTGCGAAGTCCTCTTTGTTATACCTCATCTTATACCAGTCCTTCCTACTTGTGGTGCTCCAATCACACTGGCCTTAGTTTCATTTCCTGAATACACCAAAGTTGGTCCTGCCTTAGGATGTTGCACATGTACTGTCTGCTCTGCCTGGAATGCCCTTCTTCTGATCCCTGTGTGACTGGCTCCTTCATTTCATTCAAAACTCGGCTCAAATATCTTTTCAATGAATAACTCATATAAAGCAGTTTATTGCTCCCCAAAGGCAGTGTCATATTGCTTTGTTTTAATTTTTATAACACTTATTACATCTGAAACTATTTATTTTTACTAGTTTATTTATTGTCTGTCTCATACATTAAAATTTAACTCCATGAGGCCAGGGAATTTGTTGATTTGCTCACTGCTGTATTCCCAGTACCTAGCAAAGATTAGACAGTTGACACATATTGAATGAAGGAATGAACAAATAGACAGCTAGGATTTATGCCAGTGAGAAGGATGGGTAACAGAAAGAGAGGAGGTTGATAATAGAACAGACAGTGTACACTTCAATAATGACCTGCAAAATGTTCGAATATAATCCTGGTTGACTCTGATGAAACCAGCACACTGTTGGAAAGATTTTGGACCTAGCCCTTTCACTTTCTTCAGCTGTTCTCGGTTGATGAATGGCCCATTTTTCTCGCGCCATTCAATAATATTTTTGGCTCGGTTGGCATTGAGTCCAGCAATATGCCTAAAAAAATAAACAAAATGAGTAATGTGGCCAATGTAATTGTTCTAAGAGTACTGAAAGAAAAGATCTCATCTGAAAAGACAATGATATAAAACATTTGCATCATAAAAGCAACTGCAATTACATCTTGTCATATGTCTCTACACTATTCACATTCCCTGTGTTTCTGAATCAAGTAATAATTCTGCCTATTCCTGGTTAGCTTACAAAGTGAGTTAGCAGTAGAAGTTACAATAGCTACAGCTGCATTGTACTATTCTATTTTTTTGATCAGCCCGTTCTCATTAGTAAAGCCTTGAACTACAGAAAGATACTTATTCATGATATAAAAACTCTATCATTACGTAGTCGGCTTGGTGTTAATTAGAGAATCTTAATTTTATTACAGAATTCCATACATGGCATTATGGAATGTTTGTCGCTCTGGTGGAAAAGCAACACCTTACAATGCAAGGGATATTTTCTGCTATTCCAATTTCAAAGCAGAAAGATCCAGATTTTTTCCAGAGGTCCAGAATTTCATGCTGCATCAGCAGAGTTGTATAATAAATGCAAGACTAGGAACAAAAAAGCAATTCTTCTATAGCCACAGGGGAAAAAAAAAGAACATATAAGACATGATTACAGTACAATGAAGATTTAGAGATGTGACTTGTGGAATCAAGGTAAAAATATGGTAACCATACCTTGAACCATCAGGATTTATCTTTTGGTGACTGCCAGCTTTGACAGATGTAAGCAAGAGACTGAACTAGTGAAAAATATCTACTCTCCTGTGGTGGGAAACAGCTCTTTTCCATGTTAACCTAATTTAAATTCTATTAGCGACATTAATGCACTCGATAGTTACCATATGTTCTTCACATTAGATTTCCAGTATTAAAAATAACATGAATTGTTATAATTCTTTTCTTAAATGATGCCTTCCCCTCTGACTGATTACCTAAAGCAATGTATGAACTCATAGATTTTCTATACTTGACAACTTTATACACGTGTCCCCTTGCTCTAGCTGAGTTTGAACTGGATAGCCAGTAAAACTCAAGATTCTGTGATGTTCAGCCACAGACTTCTTGTCTCACCTTAACAAAACTTCTGAACAGATGTTAATATCCACTCCCACAAAGCTGACACATTCTTCTACAACACTATCCAGTGTTGCCTTGAGTAGAGTCTGAGACACATCGTGCTGAAAAGACAAAGATCAAATATGAATCAAAAGTAAAGAACATGCAAAAAACCACATTCACAAAAAGACAGACAAGATGAAAAGGCAGAGGGCTATGTACCAGATGAAGGAATAAGATATAACCCCAGAAAAACAACTAAATGAAGTGGAGGTAGGCAACCTTCCAGAAAAAGAATTCAGAATAATGACAGTGAAGATGATCCAGACCTTGGAAAAAGAATGGAGGCAAAGATCGAGAAGATGCAAGAAATGTTTAACAAAGACCTAGAAGAATTAAAGAACAAACAAACAGAGATGAACAATATAATAACTGAAATGAAAACTACACTAGAAGGAATCAATAGCAGAATAACTGAGGCAGAACGGATAAGTGACCTGGAAGACAGAATGGTGGAATTCACTGCTGTGGAACAGAATAAACAAAAAAGAAGGAAAAGAAATGAAGACAGCCTAAGACACCTCTGGGACAACATTAAACGCAACAACATTCGCATTATAGGGGACCCAGAAGGAGAAGAGAGAAAGGACCAGAGAAAATATTTGAAGAGATTATAGTCGAAAAGTTCCCTAATGTGGGAAAGGAAATAGCCACCTAAGTCCAGGAAGCACAGAGAGTCCCATACAGGATAAACCCAAGGAGAAACACACCGAGACACATAGTAATCAAATTGGCAAAAATTAAAGACAAAGAAAAATTATTGAAAGCAGCAAGGGAAGAACGACAAGTAACATACAAGGGAACTCCCATAAGGTTAACAGCTGATTTCACAGCAGAAATTCTACAAGCCAGAAGGGAGTGGTATGATATACTTAAAGTGATGAAAGGGAAGAACCTACAACCAAGATTACTGTACCCAGCAAGGATCTCATTCAGATTCGATGGAGAAATCAAAAGCTTTACAGACAAGCAAAAGCTAAGAGAATTCAGCACCACCAAACCAGCTCTACAACAAATGCTAAAGGAACTTCTCTAAGTGGGAAACACAAGGGAAGAAAAGGACCTATGAAACCAAACCCAAAACAATTAAGAAAATGGTCATAGGAACATACATATCGATAATTACCTTAAACGTGAATGGATTAAATGCTCCAACCAAAAGACGTAGGCTTGCTGAATGGATACAAAAACAAGACCCATCTATATGCTGTCTACAAGAGACCCACTTCAGACCTAGGGACACATACAGACTGAAAGTGAGGGGATGGAAAAAGATATTCCATGTAAATGGAAATGAAGAGAAAGCTGGAGTAGCAATTCTCATACCAGACAAAATTGACTTTAAAATAAAGACTATTACAAGAGACAAAGAAGGACACTACATAATGATCAAGGGATCAATCCAAGAAGATATAAGAATTGTAAATACTTATGCACCCAACATAGAAGCACCTCAATACATAAGGCAAATGCTAACAGCCACAAAAGCGGAAATTGACAGTAACACAATAATAGTAGGGGACTTTAACACCTCACTTTAACCAGTGGACAGATCATCCAAAATGAAAACAAATAAAGAAACAGAAGCTGTAAATGACACCAAAGACCAGATAGATTTAATTGATATTTATAGGACATTCCATCCAAAAACAGCAGATTACACTTTCTTCTCAAGTGAGCACGGAACATTCTCCTGGACAGATCACATCTTGGGTCACAAATCAAGCCTCAGTAAATTTAAGAAAACTGAAATCATATCAAGCATCTTTTCTGACCACAATGCTATGAGATTAGAAATCAATTAAAGGGAAAAAAACGTAAAAAGCACAAACACATGGAGGCTAAACAATACGTTACTAAATAACCAAGACATCACTGAAGAAATCAAAGAGGAAATCAAAAAATATCTAGAGACAAATGACAATGAAAACATGATGATCCAAAACCTATGGGATGCAGCAAAAGCAGTTCTAAGAGGGAAGTTTATAGCTATACAAGCCTGCCTCAAGAAACAAGAAAAATCTCAAATAAACAATCTTACACTACACTAAGGTTAGTGTAATCTTACACTAACCTTACACCTAAAAGAACTAGAGAAAGAAGAACAAACAAAACCCAAAGTTAGCAGAAGGAAAGAAATCATAAAGATCAGATCAGAAATAAATGAAATAGAAACAAAGAAAACAATTGCAAAGATCAATAAAACTAAAAGCTGGTTCTTTGAGAAGATAAACAAAACTGATAAACCATTAGCCAGACTCATCAAGAAAAAGAGGGAGAGGAATCAAACCAATAAAATTAGAAATGAAAAAGGAGAAGTTACAGCAGACACCGCAGAAATACAAAGCATCCTAAAAGACTACTACAAGCAACTCTATGCCAATAAAATGGACAACCTGGAAGAAATGGACAAATTCTTAGAAAGGTATAACCTTCCAAGACTGAACCAGGAAGAAATAGAAAATATGAACAGATCAATCACAAGTAATGAAATTGAAACTGTGATTTAAAATCTTCCAACAAACAAAAGTCCAGGACCAGATGGCTTCACAGGTGAATTCTATGAAATATTTAGAGAAGAGCTAACACCCATCCTTCTCAAAATCTTCAAAAAATTGTGGAGGAAGGAACACTCCCAAACTCATTCTATGAGGCCACCATCACCCTGATACCAAAACCAGACAAAGATACTACAAGAAAAGAAAATTACAGACCAATATCACTGATGAATATAGATGCAAAAATCTTCAACAAAATACTTGCAAACAGAATCCAACAACACATTAAAAGGATCATACACCATGATCAAGTGGGATTTATCCCAGGGATGCAAGGATTCTTCAATATACGCAAATCAATCAATGTGATACACCATATTAACAAACTGAAGAATAAAAACCATATGATCATCTCAATAGATGCAGAAAAAGCTTTTGACAAAATTCAACACTCATTTATGATAAAAACTCTCCAGAAAGTGGGCATAGAGGGAACCTACCTCAACATAGTAAAGGCCATATACGACAAACCCACAGCAAACATCATTCTCAATGGTGAAAAACTGAAAGCATTTCCTCTAAGATCAGGAACAAGACAAGGATGTCCACCCTCACCAATATTATTCAACATAGTTTTGGAAGTCCTAGCCACAGCAATCAGAGAAGAAAAAGAAATAAAAGGAATACAAATCAGAAAAGAAGAAGTAAAACTCTCACTGTTTGCAGATGACATGATACTATACATAGAGAATGCTAAAGATGCCACCAGAAAACTACTAGAGCTAATCAATGAATTTGGCAAAGTTGCAGGATACAAAATTAATGCACAGAAATCTCTTGCATTCCTACACACTAATGATGAAAAATCTGAAAGAGAAATTAAGGAAACACTCCCATTTACCACTGCAACAAAAAGAATAAAATACCTAGGAATAAACCTACCTAGGGAGACAAAAGACCTGTATGCAGAAAACTGTAAGACACTGATGAAAGAAATTAAAGATGATACCAACAGATGGAGAGATATACCATGTTCTTGGATTGGAAGAATCAATATTGTGAAAATGACTGTAGTACCCAAAGCAATCTACAGATTCAATGCAATCCCTATCAAATTACCAATGGCATTTTTTACGGAACTAGAACACAAAATCTTAAAATTTGTATGGAGACACAAAAGATCCCAAATAGCCAAAGTGGTCTTGAGGGAAAAAAATGGAGCTGGAAGAATCAGACTCCCTGACTTCAGACTATACTACAAAGCTACAGTAATCAAGACAATGTGGTACTGGCACAAAAACAGAAACATAGATCAACGGAACAAGATAGAAAGCCCAGAGATAAACCCACACACCTATGGTCAACTAATCTATGACAAAGGAGGCAAGGATATACAATGGAGAAAAGACAGTCTCTTCAATAAGTGGTGCTGGGAAAACTGGATAGCTACATGTAAAAGAATGGAATTACTCCCTAACACTATACACAAAAATAAACTCCAAATGGACTGGAGACCTAAATGTAAGACCGGACACTATAAAACTCTTAGAGGAAAACACAGGAAGAACACTCTTTGACATAAATCACAGCAAGATCTTTTTTGATCCACCTCCTAGAGTAATGGAAATAAAAACAAAAATAAACAAATGGGACCTAATGAAACTTCAAAGCTTTTGCACAGCAAAGGAAACCATAAACAAGACGAAAGGACAACCCTCAGAATGGGAGAAAATATTTGCAAACAAATCAACGGATAAAGGATTAATCTCCAAAATATATAAACAGCTCATTCAGCTCAATATTAAAGAAACCAACAACCCAATCCAAAAATGGGCAGAAGACCTAAATAGACATTTCTCCAAAGAAGACATACAGATGGCCAAGAAGCACATGAAAAGATGCTCAACATCACTAGTTATTAGAGAAATGCAAATCAAAACTACAATGAGGTATCACCTCACACCAGTTAGAATGGGCATCATCAGAAAAATCTACAAACAACAAATGCTGCAGAGGGTGGAGAAAAGGGAACCCTCTTGCACTGTTGGTGGGAATGTAAATTGATACAGCCACTATGGAGAACAGTATGGAGGTTCCATAAAAAACTAAAAATAGAATTACCATATGATCCAGCAATCCCACTACTGGGCATATACCCAGAGAAGATCATAATCCAAAAAGACACATGCACCCCTATGCTCATTGCAGCACTATTTACAATAGCCAGGACATGGAAGCAACCTAAATGCCCATCGACAGATGAATGGATAAAGAAGATGTGGTACATGTATACAATGGAATATTACTCAGCCATAAAAAGGAACAAAATTGGGTCATTTGTTGAGACGTGGATGGATCTAGAGACTGTAATACAGAGTGAAGTAAGTCAGAAAGAGAAAAACAAATATCGTATATTAACGCATATATGTGGAACCTAGAAAAATGGTATAGATGAACCGGTTTGCAGGGCAGAAGTTGAGACACAGGTGTAGAGAACAAACGTATGGACACCAAGGGGGAAAAGCGGCGGAGGTGGGGTGGGGGTGGGGGTGGGGGTGGGGGTGTGACGAATTGGGAGATTGGGATTGACATGTATACACTGATGTGTATAAAACTGAAGACTAATAAGGACCTGCTGTATAAAAAAATAAATAAAATAAAAATCAAAAATTAAAAAAAAAACAACAAAGTTATGTTACACTGCCAAAAAGAAAAAAAGTAAAGAACATGCAGTTCTTGGACTAGTCCCTTTGCCTATACTACTGGTAGCAGGCTGAGACACAGCAAAGTAAATTTCTTCATTTCTTTTAGACACATTGTTAGCCAATGTAATTGAGCGGAACTTAAGGAATCTGTTCTTACTCTCTAAATTACTCATACACTTGACTCAAATATAACAGCACCAGTATTTTTCCCTTTTGTGAAATTCTGCCAGAGTAGGGGTTCTCAAACTATAGCTTGCCATCAAAATCACCTGCAGGGTTTGTTAAAATACAGCTTGCTGGGCCCCACATCCAGAGTCTTTGATTCAGTGGGTCTGAGGTGGGGCCTGAGAATTTGCATTCTAAGAAGCTCCCCGGTAGTGTTGTTGCTGTTGGTTCTGGGAGCACACTTTGAGCCATTCTGTTCACTATCATTCACGCACTGCTTTGTAGTCTTATCTTCACTTGCATATGTATTCTGACCCTTAGTTGTTCTTAAGAGGAGAGAGTGAATTATAATAGGAAGCAGAACACGAATACTCAGTAAATTTGACAGTAAACCAAACTCTCATATTTCATGAAACTGAAGATACTATTGCTTATAAGAAGCACCATTATTTTATATACCACTAAGAAAGAAGATATACTACCAATTAAACCATGACACAATGCTTTCTTGTTACTCAGAATTTTTGTTTTATAAAAATTAAAAGAACTCTTTTAGACTTATTTAGAAAGTTTTAAAATCATATATCATGCATAGACAAAAAGGAAAATATAAGCAATTTAATCTGATTAAGGTATTCCTAAAATTCTTCACATTAAACATCCAACTTTTCTGTATCACTTTTTAAAGTCAGAGTCATAGATGTCCAAATTCTTCCACCCATTTTATCTTTTATGCTACTGAGCACCTAGATAATGCAGCATTTCTTAAAAGAGTAATACTCTATAGTTTCTGAGATTTTCTTTCAAGCTGTCAGATGCTCATTCTGTAGTCCTACCTTAATCTCAACACAAGAGATTTTAGACAGAAACAAAACTCCTACTTTTTCTTAAAGGTCCTTAAATGTTTCATTGTGCAATAGTTTATTGACTAGAACAGTGAAGAGTCTGCAGTTCAGCCATGTCTCCAGGACTCACAATCAAATTCACGCAGACGCTACACCATGATTTGCCACAGGGCCAACAGCAACCAGAGGACATCATTAATTGGAAGATGCATCCTACTATCAGAGTGTTAAAATGTGAGAAAATATGCATATTAGAATTGATGAACTGCAGTATCTGAATGACTATTTGTTGGTTAATTGAAGCCAGATTACCACAGTGAATGGTTCAAAACACTTGATGTTACTCACAATTCTAAAATTAAAGATCCTCCGTTAATGTTCCCAGACATGAAACTGTAGTTCAGCTTTCTTCTCCTCTCCATATGTCTTAAGGAATCAAGGATAGGTTTGATAACCTTAAACTCTTAGGAAGACAATATAGTAAATAGACTCTCTAGGTATTGTGATTACACTATTATCATTTAATAACAGCTGAAGTTTTTGATCTGCCAGACTGTTTTTGTTTTTCAGATATAACCTAGTTGGTAACTACTCAGACCACAGCTTAAAAATATAGACACAATTATAAAAAGCTAATAAGCAAATATAATCATGAAAAATATCATAAAGTAAAACCCAAGACCTTGCTAAGAACCTGATTATTCATGAGCCACAGCTTTTAAGAAGCTGAATAGTCTTTTCTGTGTCTAAGTAGATGAGAATCAGCAAAATGAAAAGGGGACTTTACAAAATGAGAGGGTGGAAGATGGGTGACAATATAGAGGCAAGTACAATGAAAGTAACAAGAAAAAATATTTGAGGAAAGAGACATAACTTTAGCCAAATAGGAAAAACTAAGAGTAATAGTTAGGGGTCGCTAGAATAAATGCAAACAACTCCACATACTTCCAAACACACCAGATGCTTAGGATATCTAAATGAGTAGCAGTCCCTATAGCAGACAGTCTTCGTTGCCTATCCTACCTCTAGTCTCCAACCCCCTTTTCCTCCTTCCAAACAGAAGCCTGATTGTGTGTCATGCATCCACTCAACCTCTGTAAGGCCATATGCTTTAGGGAAGCTGGCCCTATTTCCAGCAGATGATAATGACCAGTTAAAACCAATGGTTTTCAAACTGAGGGTTGTGACCAATTAGTGGGTCATAAAGTTAATTTGGTGGCTTGCCATGCAGCACTAAAAAAAAATCAATAAAGAAATAGAATAGACCACATCAAGCCTGTTGCACATATCCTTAACATGGAATGAACAGTGTAATAAAAAAATGCAGCCAACTGAGACTATCATGTGAGAAGAATACATAAACTGGCCAGGAACATGTGTTTTGTTCACTGATGTCTCATTTGATCTTTTGATAAATGATGGTCCCTTTGACCACAGATTGATAGAGAGGTTAAAGAGTAACTTTACAGAGTTAAGAAGCAAAGTATTTTAAAAAGTAAGTCAGAAAGAGAAAAACAAATATTGTATGTATGAACGCATATATGTGGAATCTAGAAAAATGGTATAGATGATCTTATTTGCAAAGCAGAAAGAGAGAAACAGATGTAGAGAACAAATGTATGGATACCAATGGGGAAAGGGGGGTGGGTGGGAGGAACTGGGAGATTAGGATTGACACATACATACTACTGATACTATGTATAAAATAGATAACTAGGGAGGACCTTCAAGATGGCAGAGGAGTAAGACATGGAGATCACCTTCCTCCCCACATATACATCAAAAATACATCTACATGTGGAACAACTCCTACAGAACACCTACTGAATGCTGGCAGAAGACCTCAGACTTCCCAAAAGGCAAGAAACTCCCCACGTAGCTGGGTAGCGCAAAAATAAAAAGAAAAAACAGAGACAAAAGAACAGGGACGGGACCTGTACCTCTGGGAGGGAACTATGAAGGAGGAAAAGTTTCCACACACCAGGAAGCCCCTTCACTGGCGGAGACAGGGAGTGGCGAGGGGGAAGCTTCGGAGCCATGGAGGAGAGTGCAGCAACAGGGGTGCGGAGGGCAAAGCGGAGATATTCCCGCACAGAGGACTGGTGCCAACCAGCACTCACCAGCCTGAGAGGCTTGTCTGCTCACCTGCTGGATTGGGTGGGGGCTGGGAGCTGAGGCTCTGGCTTCGGAGGTCAGACCCCAGGGAGAGGACTGGGGTTGGCTGTGTGAACACAGCCCGAAGTGGGGGGCTAGTGCACCACAGCTAGCTGGGAGGGAGTCCAGGAAAAAGTCTGGAACTGCCTAAGAGGCAAGAGACCATTGTTTCAGGGTGCGCGAGGAGAGGAGATTCAGAGCATCGCCTAAACAAGCTTCGAAGATGGGCACAAGCTACGGCTATCAGCGCGGACACCAGAGAAGGGCATGAAACTCTAACTCTGCTGCTACAGCCACCAAGAATCCTGTGTGCAAGCACAGGTCACTATGCACAACTCCCCTCGTGGAAGGCCATTCATCCCGCCACTGCCAGGGTCCTGTGATCGAAAGACAACTTCCCCGGGAAAATACACGGCACACCCCAGGCTGTTTCAATGTCACACTGGCCTCCGCCGCCGCAGGCTCACCCAGCATTCCGTACCCCTCCTTCCCCCGGGCCTAAGTGAGCCAGAGCCCCCTAATCAGCTGCTCCTTTAACCCCCTCCTGTCTGTGCAAAGAACAGACACCAGATGGCAACCTACATGCAGAGGCGGGGCCGAATCCAAAGCTGAACCCCAGAAGCTGTGCCAACAAAGAAGAGAAAGGGAAATTTCTCCGTACAGCCTCAGGAGCAGCAGGTTAAATCTCCACAATCAATTTGATGTACCCTGCATCTGTGGAATACCTGAATAGAAAACGAATCATCCCAAAATTAAGGCAGTGGACTTTGGGAGCAACTATAGACTTGGGGTTTGCTGTATGCGACTGACTAGTTTCTGATTTTTATGTTTATCTTAGTTTAGTTTTTGGCGCTTGTTATCATTGGTGGATTTGTTTAACTGGTTTGGTTGCTCTCTTCTCCTTTTTTCTTTTATTACTATTTTTATTTTAATAATACATTAAAAATTCTTTAATTTAATAACTTTAATTAATTAATTTATTTATTCTTTCTTTTTTTCTCCCTTTTATTCTGAGCCGTGTGGCTGACAGGGTCTTGGTGCTCTGGCCGGGTGTCAGGCCTGAGCCTCTGAGGTATGAGAGCCAAGTTCAGGACACTGGTCCACCAGAGACCTCCAGGCCCCACATAATATCAATTGGCGAGAGGTCTCCCAGAGATCTCCATCTCAACACTAAGACTCAGGTGCACTCAACGATGAGAAAGCTCCACTGCTGGATGCCCCATGCCAAACAACTAGCAAGACAGGAACATAACCCCACCCATTAGCAGAGAGGCTGCATAAAATCATAATAAGTTCACAGACACCCCAAAACATACCACCGGATGTGATCCTGCCCACCAGAAAGACAAGATCCAGTCTCGTCCACCAGAACACAGGCACCAGTCCTCTCCACCAGGAAGGCTACATAACCCATTGAACCAACCTTACCCACTGGGGGCAGACACCAAAAACAACAGGAACTACGAACCTGGAGCCTGCAAAAAGGAGACCCCAAACACAGTAAGTTAAGCAAAATGAGAAGACAGAGAAATATGCAGCAGATGAAGGAGCAAGGTAGAAACGCACTAGACCAAAAAAATGAAGAGGAAATAGGCAGTCTACCTGAAAAAGAATTCAGAGTAGCTATAGTAAAGATGATCCAAAATCTTGGAAATAGAATGGAGAAAATACAAGAAATGTTTAACAAGGACCTAGAAGAGCTAAAGGGCAAACAAACAATGATGAATAACACAATAAATGAAATTTAAAATTCTCTAGAAGGAATGAATAGCAGAATAACAGGCAGAAGAATGGATAAGTGACCTGGAAGATAAAATAGCGGAAAAAGCTACCACAGAGCAAAATAAAGAAAAAAGAATGAAAAGAATTGAGGACAGTATCAGAGACCTCTGGGACAACATTAAACACACCAACATTCACATTATAGGACTCCCAGAAGAAGAAGAGAAAAAAAAAGGGAGTGAGAAAATATTTGAAGAGATTATAGTTGAAAACCTCCCTAACATGGGAAAGGAAATAGTAAATCAAGTCCAGGAAGCACAAAGAGTCCCATACAGTGACATATATACACTAATAGGTATAAAATGGATAACTAATAAGAACTTGCTGTGTAAAAAAATAAATAAAATTCTAAAATTAAAAAAAAAAGCAGCAAGGGAAAAGCAACAAATAACATACAAGGGGATCCCTATAAGGTTAACAGCTGATCTTTCAGCAGAAATTCTACAAGCCAGAAGGGAGTGGCAGAACATATTTAAATTGATGAAAGGGAAAAACCTATAACCAAGATTAGTCTAACCAGCAAGGATCTCATTCAGATTCAACGGAGAAATTAAAACCTTTACAGAGAAGCAAAAGCTGAGAGAATTCAGCACCACCAAAGCAGCTTTAAAACAAATTCTAAAGGAACTTCTCTAGGCAGGAAACACAAGAAAAGGAAAAGAACTACAAAAACAAACCCAAAACAATTCAGAAAATGGTAATAGGAACATACATATCAATAATTACCTTCAATGTAAATGGATTAACTGCCCCAACGAGAAGACACAGACTGGCTGAATGGATACAATAACAAGACCCATATATATGCTGTCTACAAGAGACCCACTTCAGATCTAGGGGCACATACAGACTGAAAGTGAGGGGATGGAAAAAGATACTCCATGCAAATGGAAATGAAAAGAAAGCTGGAATAGCAATTCTCCTATCAGACAAAATTGCTTTAAAATAAAGACTGTTATAAGAGACAAAGAAGGACACTACATAATGATCAAGGGATCAATCCAAGAAGATATAACAATTGTAAATATTTATGCACCCAACATAGGAGCACCTCAATACATAAGGCAAATGCTAACAGCCATAAAAGGGGAAATTGACAGTAACACAACCATAGTAGGCAACATTAACACCCCACTTTCACCAACGGACAGATCATCCAAAATGAAAATAAATAAGGAAACACAAGCTTTAAATGATACATTAAACAAGATGGACTTAATTGATATTTATAGGACATTCCATCCAAAAACAGATTACACTTTCTTCTCAAGTGCTTATGGAACATTCTCCAGGATAGATCATATCTTGGGTCACAAATCAGGCCTTGGTAAATTTAAGAAAGTTGAAATCATATCAAGTATCTTTTCCAACCACAACGCTATGAGACTAGATATCAATTACAGGAAAAAAACTGTATAAAATACAAACATATGGAGGCTAAACCATATGCTACTAAATAACCAAGAAATCACTGAAGAAATCAAAGAGGAAATCAAAAAATACCTAGAAATAAATGACAATGAAAACACGACGACCCAAAACCTATGGGATGCAGCAAAAGCAGTTCTAAGAGGGAAGTTTATAGCAATACAATCCTACCTCAAGTAACAAGAAAAACCTCAAATAAACAACCTAACCTTACACCGAAAGCAATTAGAGAAAGAAGAACCAAAAAACCCCAAAGTTAGCAGAAGGAAAGAAATCATAAAGATCAGATCAGAAATAAATGAAAATGAAATGAAGGAATCAATAGCAAAGATCAATAAAACTAAAAGCTGGTTCTTTGAGAGGATAAACAAAATCGATAAACCCTTAGCCAGACTCATCAAAAAAAAAAAGGGAGAAGACTCAAAACAACAGAATTAGAAATGAAAAAGAAGTTACAACTGACACTGCAGAAATACAAAGGATCATGAGAGATTACTACAAGCAACTATATGCCAATAAAATGGACAACCTGGAAGAAATGGACACATACTTAGAAAAGCACAACCTTCCAAGACTGAACCCGGAAGAAATAGAAAATATAAACAGACCAATCACAAGCAATGATATTGAAACTGTGATGAAAAATCTTCCAACAAACAAAAGCCCAGGACCAGATGGCTTCACAGGCGAATTCTATCAAACATTTAGAGAAAAGCTAACACCTATCTTTCTCAAACTCTTCCACAATATGGAAGAGGGAGGAACACTCCCAAACTCATTCTACGAGGCCACCATCACCCTGATACCAAAACCAGACAAAGATGTCACAAAAGAAGAAAACTATAGGCCAAGATCACTGATGAACATAGATGCAAAAATCCTCAACAAAATACTACAAACAGAATCCAACAGCACATTAAACGGATCATACACCATGATCAAGTGGGGTTTATCCCAGGAATGCAAGGATTCTTCAATATGTGCAAATCAATCAATGTGATACACCATATTAACAAATTGAAGGATAAAAACCATATGATCATCTCAATAGATGCAGAAAAAGCTTTCGACAAAATTCAACACCCATTTGTGATAAAAAACTCTCCAGAAAATAGGCATAGAGGGAACTTACCTCAACATAATAAAGGACATATATGACAAACCCACAGCCAACATCATTCTCATTGGTGAAAAAGTGAAACCATTTCCTCTAAGATCAGGAACAAGACAAGGTTGCCCACTCCTACCACCATTATTCAACATAGTTTTGGAAGTTTTAGCCATGGCAATCAGAGAAGAAAAAGAAAAGGAATCCAAATCGGAAAAGAAGAAGTAAAACTGTCACTGTTTGCAGATGACATGATACTATACATAGAGAATCCTAAAGATGCTACCAGATGACTACTAGAGCTAATCAGTGAATTTGGTAAAGTAGGATACAAAATTAATGCACAGAAACCTCTTGCATTCCTATACACTAATGATGAAAAATCTGAAAGAGAAATTAAGGAAACACTCCGATTTACCACTGCAAGAAAAAGAATAAAATACCTAGGAATAAACCTACCTAAGGAGACAAAAGACCTGTATGCAGAAAACTATAAGATACTGATGAAAGAAATTAAAGATGATACAAACAGATGCAGAAATATACCATGTTCTTGGATTAGAAGAATCAAGGATGTGAAAATGATTATACTACCCAAAGCAATTTGCAGATTCAAAGCAATCCTTATCAAACTACCATTTTTCACAGAACTAGAACCAAAAAAATTTCACAATTTGCACAGAAACACAAAAGACCCTGAATAGCCAAAGCAATCTTGAGAAAGAAAAACAGAACTGGAGGAATCAGGTTCCCTGACCTTAGACTATACTACAAAGCTACAGTAATCAAGACAGTATGGTACTGGCACAAAAACAGAAATATAGCTCAATGGAACAGGATAGAAAGCCCAGAGATAAACCCATGCACATATGGTCATATTATCTTTGATAAAGGAGGCAAGAGTATACAATGGAGAAAAGACAGACTCTTCAATAAGTGGTGCTGGGAAAACTGGACTGCCACATGTAAAAGAATGAAATTAGAACACTTCCTAACACCATACACAAAAATAAACTCAAAATGGATTAAAGACCTAAATGTAAGGCCAAACACTCTAAAACTCTTAGAGGAAAACATAGGCAGAACACTCTATGACATAAATCACAGCAAGATCCTTTTTGATCCACCTCCTAGAGAAATGGAAATAAAAACAAAAATAAACAAATGGGACCTAATGAAACTTAAAAGTTTTTGCACAGCAAAGGAAACCATAAACAAGACAAAAGACAACCCTCAGAATGGGAGAAAGTATTTGCAAACGAAGTAACTGACAAAGGATTAATCTCCAAAATATACAAACAGCTCATGCATCTCAATATCAAAAAAACAAACAACCCAATTCAAAAATGGGCAGAAGACCTAAATAAACATTTCTCCAAAGAAGATATACAGATTGCCACAAAACACATGAAAGGATGCTCAACATCACTAATCATTAGAGAAATGTAAATCAAAACTACAATGAGTTATCACCTCACATTGGTCAGAATGGCCATCATCAAAAAAATCTACAAAAAATAAATGCTGGAGAGGGTGTGGAGAAAAGGGAACCCTCCTACACTGCTGGTGGGAATGTAAATTGATACAGCCACTATGGAGAACAGTATGGAGGTTCCTTGAAAAACTAAAAATAGAACTACCATATGACCCAGCAATCCCACTACTGGGCATATACCCTGAGAAAACCATAATTCAAAAAGAGACATGTACCACAATGTTCACTGCAGCACTGTTTACAATAGCCAGGACATGGAAGCAACCTAAGTGTCCATCGACAGATGAATGGATAAGGAAGATGTGGCACATATATACGATGGAATATTACTCAGCCATAAAAGGAAAAGAAATTGAGTTATTTGTAGTGAGGTGGATAGACCTAGAGTCTGTCATACAGAGTGAAGTAAGTCAGAAAGAGAAAAACAAGTGCTGCATGCTAACACATATATATGGAATCTAAAAAAAAAAATGATTCTGAAGAACCTAGGGGCAGGACAAGAATATAGATGTAGAAGTAGAGAATGGACTTGAGGACACAGGGAGGGGGAAGGGTAAGTTGGGACGAAGTGAGAGAGTAGCATTGACAGGTATACACTACCAAATGTAAAACAGATAGCTAGTGGGAAGCAGCCGCACACCACAGGGAGACCAGCTCGGTGCTTTGTGACCACCTAGAGGGGTGGGATAGGGAGGGTAGGATGGAGACACAAGAGGGAGGGGATATGGGGATAAATGTATACGTATAGCTGATTCACTTTGTTATACAGTAGAAACTAACACACCATTGTAAAGCACTATACTCCAATAAAAATTAATTTAAAAAAATTTTTGAGAAGTTTATCATCTATTGGCAAAATGCTTTCTTTAAACCAGATTTAGTTAAAAACTTTCAGTGTATTTTTCAGAAAGGAAGCTATTGAGTATAACTTTTTTCAAATTATCAGCAATTGTAATATTTAAACTGAGTTAGTACAAGTTGTCTTTAGAGTGAATCTTTTAAACTTTGAAGAAAAAAATAATAAAGCAAGCTCAACCACTAGATTTAGAAGTATTAATAGCAACAAAATTGAGAGGAAATGTTGACTCCATCACCAATCTTTGATTTGATTTGAACCACATTTTAAATAGGAAAAAACAGACAAGCAAACGATTATTTTTTATATCTTTATTGGAGTATAATTGCTTTACAATGTTGTGTTAGTTTGTGCTGTACAATAAAATGAATCAGCTATATGTATACATACATCCCCACATCCTCTCCCTCTTGAGCCTCCCTCCTGCCCTCCCTGTCCCACCCCTCTAGGTTGTCACAAAGCACCGAGCTGATCTCCCTGTGCTATGCAGCAGCTTCCCACTTAGCCATCCATTTCACATTTGGTAGTGTATATATGTCAATGCTACTCTCTCACTTCGTCCCAGCTTCCCCTTTCCCCCCATGTCCTAAAGTCTCTTCTCTATGTCTGCGTTTTTATTCCTGCCCTGCCACTAGGTTCATAAGTACTGTTTTTTTATATTCCATATATATGCGTTAGCATAAGGTATTTGTTTTTCTCTTCCTGACTTACTTCACTCTGTATGACAGACTCTAGGTCCATCCACCTCTGTACAAATAACTCAGTTTCATTCCTTTTTATGGCTGAGTAATATTCCATTGTATAAATGTGCCACATCTTCTTTATCCATTCATCTGTCGATGGACACTTAGGTTGCTTCCATGTCCTGGCTATTGTAAATAGTGCTGCAGTGAACATTGTGGTACATGTCTCTTTTTGAATTATGGTTTTCTCAGGGTATATGCCCAGTAGTGGGATTGCTGGGTCATATGGTAGTTCTATTTTTAGTTTTTCAAGGAACCTCCATACTGTTCTCCATAGTGGCTGTATCAATTTACATTCCCACCAGCAGTGTAGGAGGGTTCCCTTTTCTCCACACCCTCTCCAGCATTTATTGTTTCTAGATTTTTTGATGATGGCCATTCTGACTGGTATGAGGTGATACCTCTTTGTGGTTTTGATTTACATTTCTCTAATGATTAGTGATGTTGAGCATCCTTTCATGTGTTTTGTGGCAATCTGTATATCTTCTTTGGAGAAATGTTTATTTAGGTCTTCTGCCCATTTTTGAATTGGGTTGTTTGTTTTTTTGATATTGAGCTGCATGAGCTGTTTGTATATTTTGGAGATTAATCCTTTGTCAGTTGCTTCGTTTGCAAATATTTTCTCCCATTCTGAGGGTTGTCTTTTTGTCTTGTTTATGGTTTCCTTTGCTGTGCAAAAGCTTTGAAGTTTCATTAGGTCCCATTTGTTTATTTTTGTTTTTATTTCCATTTCTCTAGGAGGTGGGTCAAAAAGGATCTTGCTGTGATTTATGGCATAGAGTGTTCTGCCTATGAAGAAAGTTGATTTTAAAAATGATTTTACAAACACACAAAACAATAAAAATAACAGACCCCAGATGTATTGTCATTTATGATGTTCTTATAGGTGACAGTTTAAAACCTTCAAAATTAAAAACCAAAGAAAAACATCCCCACAAGAATGGCTAAAATGAAAAATATGAAAAATACCAAGTATTGATAAGGGTGTGAAGCAGCTGGAATGCTCAAAATATCATCATGATAAATGCATGTTAGGTCAGATATGCAAGGCTAGGCAGTTGTATGGGGGATTTATTTTGTATGGTTTAAATATAACTTCACATAAAACTGAATTAAATATATGTACACAATGTAAAAATGCATTATTGTTCAATATAAATTAAACTAGGTAACTGCAAAGGAATAAAAAATGAAAATTCCTAGAAACAAAGAAATTGCCAAAACTAACTCAAGAAGAAATAAGAAAATCTTAACAGACCTATCAAAAGTCTCCCAGAAAAGAGAAGTCTAGGACTGGATAGCTTCATTAATGAAGTCTACCACATATTTAAAGAAGAATTAACACTAATCCTTCTCAAGCTCTTCCAGAAAAATAAATGAGGAGGGAACATCTCTTAACTCATTCTGTGAGGTCAGCATTACTCTGATATCAAAGCCAAACAAAGATACCACCAGAAAAGAAAGCTATAGACCAATATTCCTTATGAATATACGGGCAAAAATCTTCAACAAAATACTAGCAAACCAAATCCAACAATGTATTGAAAGAATTAAACACCATGACATAGAATACATATCATGCATTCAGTGGATATAAACTCAAGAACTAGATACATATTTTTTTCAGTTGAAAAACAATTTCTGTCGGCATTTTATAACTTAATTTTGAAATACCTTCAAATTTAGAAAAAACCTGCAATAGTAGTATAAAGCATTTCCTTATAGCCTTCCTTCAAATAAATACAACAGTGTGTATTTCCCAATAACAAGGACATTGTATTACATACCATTGTATGATAAATAAAATCAGGTAAGTTATCATGAATGTAATATTATATAATGCATAGGCCATACTTGAATTTCATCAATTGTCCCAATTCTACTTAACAGCAGTTTCTTCCCAGTCCAGAATTCAATCCAGGGTCACACATTGCATTTAGTTGTATCTCTTTATACTCTGTGCTAGGCAGCTTCCAAGATGCTTCCCAATGATCCCCAACTCCTGGTTTTCATGCATTTGTATATCCTGTCTCCTTGAGTGTAGAATTCACTGATGATTCTTGCATGTATCAATTATTATTAAGATTATTTTACTACTCACAATTAATTACCTATTTGTGTGAAAAAGTATTTATCTTGACTCAGTCAAAATTTAGAATAGGCTCAGTAGTGTACCATGCAGTCTTACTGTCCTCATGTGTTCTGGACTGGAACAAATTCATGAATAGCTTATACTATATATTAAGTCTTTCCAAATTTTTGTATTTGAGGGTTTAAAAACCTTATATTTAAATATAAATAAAATACTCTTTAAGTTTATCATAGGTAGTAAGGATAAGTATTATATTGAGAAGCTTTTACTGTGAATTATGTTTAACTGTATAGAGAGACATGTACATATACACAAATATATGTGTGATGAGTATCTTGATCATGGTATAAAATGTATTTCCTACTGTGTGTCATGATCAAAGGTATGAAAAATAATGGTATAAGCTAATCATAGTGGTCCCATTTCATTTATTCAATTAGGGCAAATGAAACGTGAGGGTAAATCTGATGGGGCCTTCAGAAAGAGACTTCACTCTCATAAATATAGACCCTTATGAAGAGCTGGTCTTTTCTTCTTTTCATTCAAGTACAACTCCTGCAGCCAAAGTAAGCATTATATTATGTGATTGGGACCAGCTTGAGGACAAAGCTGACTCAATGAGTATGACAGGTGGCACACATGGAAAGACTTTGGTTCCTCTTTCCTGAAATCCTGTATTGACAAGTTCTGGACTCACCCTTCCTCTGACCTTCTAGTAATGAAATTTCCTTATTGTTTAATAAAGAATAATAAATTTCCTTATCATTCAACCCACTCGCAGTTGGGATCTCTGATGTTTTTCTAACTGAAACAGTCATTTTATTTAGGGGCTTGAAGTCCAGTGGGAAGACTAAAGCAACAAAAACAACTAACAATAACCATACTACCAAAGCCCTTGAGATTTTACTGTCAGGCACTGTTATAAGTCTTCTATAATATTACCTAATTTAATCCTCAAAAGAATTATAAGATGTATGTGTATGATTTCATGCATCTTCATATATAAGAATTTATTCTAAGGAAATAGCAAGACAAATGTGCAAAGGTGTGTGTGTATGTGTGTGTGTACAATCTAAAAATTCACCCAGAAGGTACTGGTACAAATAAATTATGGAACAACCACAACATGAACTATTATGAAGTCATTAAAAAACAAAAGGCAGAACAGCTATTTTACCAAAATGCCCTGTAAGAAAAACGATCCAAGATAACAACATATTGAGTTGAAATACTTTTTAAGTCCTCTACCAGCTAGACTCATGTAAGAAAAATTTCTGCTGTCATGTATAATCCTGCATTTTGCCTACATTCTTCTCCAACTTTTTGCTTAGAAAAGCACTAAAGAGTTAATAGTATTTTCTAAAAGTAAAAATCATATATGTTTAGGGGAGGGAATACTGAACAAAGTTCCATATTGTCCTCATAATAATGTTTCTGACATTAAAGTAGCGGCATTGATTTTGTTATTCTAAAAACATTTTCTAAGCAACTATTATGTACCAGACACTGTGCTAGTTGTGCTCGGTGTTGAAAGTACAGGAAAAAGCATATGAATTTCATGTCTTCAAGAAGCTCAGTTTACATTTGCTGAAAGCTGGGCTGTGATACATCATTCTACTGGCAGTCATGAGTATAAGAGGCAAGAGGACCCCAGGACTGATTGTGCTAACTGTCAAAGACTTGATGCCAGGAAAGATGAATTGTTCCATTTTTTAAAAGTAACCTAACTCTGAATTTCAGGGCAAGTTATTTGAATTTTATAAACAGACTGTTCGAATTCAAGGAAACATTATTTGGGCCATTAGATTTTTACCTAAAATTTATGAGATTTTTAAAAAGGAATATAAGAAGTCATTTATGCTAGTCAGCTTTTTTGAGGTCAGAATCCACATTGTTATTATTGTTCTACCACAAACTTCTAAAGAATTGCTGATCCAAACTGCTCTTTTTTTTTGGTCCTGAGCACTAAAATTATCTCACAATTAGTTTTAAAAATCCTTCCAGATGAAACATTGTCTATGGACTATAGCAACAAAATTTCACTTTGCATATTCCATATAAATTTTAGGTTTATTCCCAAGTGGTTTTCTGATGCAATATTCTTGAGTATTTTCTTTAGCAATTATCACTCACTCATGTCCCTTCCTACCCCTTACTATTGCCAAAATATAAAACGCAGTTGGAAACTGAAGATGCAAAAAAGCTTTACAGGAAAAGTCTAGCCAATTTCAAATAAGACAAGTTTATTTCCTCATCTTACATCTACTTTTCTTTGATTGACATGTGACAGTTTAAAAGAGTCACCCAGAGGTGTGTGGGTTGAATGACCCATGAAAAACAGGACTGACAGAAGAATGGAAAACATTTGAGAAAACAGAATATGTATGCTTAAGAGTAGCTCCTCCTCCACATCTTCAAATCCAGCATACGAGGTCATTATATAGTCCCTTTAAAGATTAAGACAACATTCAGTACCATAGAAATACTGTATTTAACACAATTTTCTAAAAGTAAAAATCACATATGTTTAGGGGAGGGAATATTAAACAAAGTTCCATATTTTCCTCATAATAATATCTTTCTAAAAACATATGTGTCCTAACTCTACTGGATCATACATATTTACATGTAACAGACAAACATTCTTGAAAAAAGTCTGGAAAAAGAAAAAATATTTCTTCATAAGCACAGTGTTTTAAAAACAAATTCCTTTAACACTAGCAGAACATTTTTGTTTTTTATATGAATAAACTATAGGTACAATGAACAGCTCATTGTGCCTATGGGGCTCTGGGATTAAGATGGCAAAGGGCATTTCAGCACTCGAGGTACTTTTCTGAAAGATGTGGAAACATAGATTAAAGTACGGCCAGTGGTCATAACAGGTAAAAACAACATAGGAAGAGGTTCTCTTTGTAAATCCTCCTCCTCTGATAAAGCAGATGAAGGGTATGCTGAAGAATCCTTTATTGCTAACTCAGTATTCAGGCGCCCAGTTGGCATTAACTTATACCATTTAATGTAAATCAATTTATTCAGGCTAACTTGACAGAAAGATCCCTAGGACAATGATTGTCTTCTCTGTTCTGCAGAAGACAAATGGAAGCTATTCTTTAAAAAATGAACCTTCCACCCTGACTCTGGGGCTAGAGTAGCTCCACTCCTAAGGCACAGATCTTCTGGGTCTCAAAGGAGTCCCCACTGTTGTTCAGTGAGGTCTCCCCACTCTGGATGACCAGAATTTCTGTTTCCAGGACACTGTATAACCTCTGGAATCTCCATTCAGCACAAAACTTCAGCAGTTTTTATGCGCTGGCATTATGGAGTCTTGGCCTACAAATGTGCACCTTAATATCTTGTCAAAGACCTATTTGAAAAAAACAAACAAGTCTTCTACTTTTAGCTATGACGGAGTAATTGGTACCAGAGTACTTTTCCCACCATGAACAACTATGAAACTGGGTGAAATATATTTGGTGACTAATTTTAGATGTTAGACAACTGGCAGTGCAGGACTATGATTCTAGGGAGAGGGGAACCACATAAGTTGAGCCTCCACAATTGCCCACAATCTCTTTCTGAAGAGACTTTATAGACTGTGGCACAGGGAGGTGGCAGAAGCAGATCACAGCAGTTTTACTGAGCTGGGGAAGCAGAGACTAGAGTTCAAGATTGCTGAAGTGACTGGAATTTTAAGAGTAGTATACCAGAGGGAATGGAGCTCTGAAGAGCAGAACTCCAGAAATCTGTATGAGGCCCCTAATGTATTTAGCTAAATACTAAGCTACATATACCCAGGACACCAGGACAAGACTCTACAAACCAGGCAAAAAACAGCTGTCTGGAAGTTTGAGGCTATACAGAGATTCCTGTGATTACAGAGCTGGGAGACATAGGATGTTCTACCAGTCACAGTGGGGAGACCTCACTGATCACCCAGATACTCTGTTGATACCTCAGAAAGGCCAGGGCTTAGAAGTGGGGTTACTCTAGTCCTAGAGTAAGGGCTACTCTACACCCATCCTAACAAACTTTATAAAACAATCCTTTCCAGACTGGTTCACTGGTATACTTTACCAAACATTTAAGGGAAAAAAATCATACCAATTCTCTACAATCTTTTCCAGAAGATAAAAGCAGCTTTATTCATAATTGCCAAAACTTAGAAGCAACCAAGATGTTCTTCAGCAGGTGAATGAATGAATAACTGTGGTACAACCAGACAATGGAATGTTATTCAATACTAAAAAGAAATGTGCTTTTAAGCCATAGAAAGACATAGAGGAACCTTAAATAATATTATTACTATATGAAAAGAAGCCAATCTAAAAAGGCTGTGTATGTATGATTCCAACTCTGTCACATTCTGGAAAAGGCAAAACTATGCAGGCAATAAAAAGATCAGTGGTTGCCTGGGGTCAGAGAGGAGGGAGGAAGGGATTAGCATAGCTCAGAGTATCCTTAGGGTAGCAAAACTGTTCTGTAGGATACTATAATGGTGGATCCATATCATTATACATTTGTCAAAATCCATAGACTGTCCAACACCAAGAATAAACCTTAATATAACTATGAACTTTGGGTGATAATGATGTGTCAATATAGGTTCACTGAATGTAACAAATGTATCACTCCAGTGTGGGATGCTGATAGTGGGGGAGATTGTGCATACGTGGGGATGAGGGGTAATGGAAACTCTGTCTTTCCACTAAATTTTGTTGTAAACCTAAAAACTGTTCTTAAAAAAAGTTTACAGTTTATTTAAAATGACATAATAATCCTTACAAGATTCAATCTGATCTGATAATAAACTAACTGATTGCCAGAACAAAATTCAACACTCTAAAAGAAGACAAAACTTGCACTCCCAAGAACATAACATCCACAATGTCCACCATATAATAAAAAATAACTAGGCACAGAAAGAAGCAGACAAATATGACCCATAACAGAGTGAAAGTGAAGAACAGTCAGTGAATAGGAACCAATGTAGGATAACCCAGATATTGAAAATAGCAGACAAGAACTTTAAAGCACTTAAAGGAAAACAAGGTCATAAATGAATAGATGGGAAACAGCAGCAGAGAAATGGAAGCTATAATAAATAAACAAATGGAAATTCCAGATCTGATAATATAGTATCTGAAATGAAAAATTTACTGGAAGGGTTTAACAGCAGCTTAGAGATGAGTAGAAGAAAGGGTCAGTGAACATGAAGAGAGAGCCAACAGAAATTATCCTTTCTAAAGAACAGCGATAAAACAGAGAGGGGGGAAAAAAGCAGAGCCATAGTGACCTGTGAGACAATATCAAAATATCTAAATATGTGTAATCAGAGGAGAGAGAATAGGGTAGAAAAATATTTGAAGAAGTAGTGGCTAAAATTTCCTCAATATTTTGAAAAACATAATGTAGAGATCCAAGAAGCTCAGTGAATTCCAAAAAGGATAAATACAAAGAAAACCACACTTAGGAATATTAGAGTCAAACTGCTGGAAAACAAAGATAAGGAGAAAATCATGAAAGCAGGCAGAGAGAAAGAACACATTGCATATGGAGGAACAACAATATGAGAAATGGCTAACTTCTTATCTGAAACAACAGCGGTCAAGAGACAATGAAATGACATCTTTAAATGTTGCATTAAAAAACAAAAATAAAACAAACAACCTGTTAACCCCAAATCCTGCATCTTTCAAAGATGAAGGAAAAATAAAGACATTTTCAGGTAAATGAGAACTCCCAGCCAACAGACCAACACTACAAAAAATGTTAGAGAAAATTCTTCAGGCTAAAGAAAATTGATACCAGATGGTAAATGGTAAGTATGTGGATAAATATGTGACTATGCACATGTGTATGTGTGTGTATATGTATCCTAATTTTACTTAAAAGACATATGACCGTTTAAAGCAAAAATTATAGCACTATACTTTGGGATTTATATATATGAAAACAATCACACAAAGAATGGAGGGTAGTGAGGTGGTATAATATTAACTCAGACTGTGAAAAGGTAAGACTATAAATTGTAATCCCTAGAGTAACCACTAAAAAAAAAAAAAAAAAAAAAAAAGCATGAAAGTCTAGGTGAAAAGTCCATAGAAGAATTAAAATGGAAAGCTAAAAATTATTTAATTTTTTTTTTGCCAAAATAAGGCAGAAAAGAAAAAACACAGGCTAGAAAAGCAGATGGGGCAAATAAGAAAAGAAACAACAAAATTGTAGACCTTAATTCAACTATGTTAATACTTATATGAGATGTTAATGACATAAATGCTTCAATTAAAAGGCAAAGATTGTCAATCAAGATATAACTATATACTGTCCCAAAGAGACACAGTAAATACAAATAGGTTACAATTAAAAGAATGGAAAAAAATGTATCACGCAAACATTAAGACTACAAAGACTAAAGCAGCTATATTAGTATCAAACAAAACAGAAAATGTGTTTTACCTAATCACTTCAAGAGCTTCAAAACACTTGCAGCAATTCAACTGCTAAATGTTTACCTAAGGGAAAATTGTATAATATGGCCCTCCCAAATCTTATACAAGGATGTCTATAGCATTTTTATTCATTAATAGTCAAAAACTAGGAACAGCCTAGGTGGCCATCAATAGGAGAAAGGATTTTAAAATGTGTATTTTCATATAATGGAATACTATTCTACAACAAAAAAGAACAAATTGCTGATACATACAAAAACATGGATGAATTGAAAGAACTTGGGTGCAATGGGATACAAATTGTATACTGTCATTTATGCAAAATTCTAGAAAAGACAAAACTAATGTGTGCTGAAAAAAATCAGAACGGTGCTCTGTGTGTGGGAAGGGGCAGGAGTGAACTTTTCTGGGATGACAGAAATGCTCTACATCTTCACAGATGTGGGTTATGCATTTGTCAACACTCATTGCAGTGTATCACTCTGCTCTTTTCTGTATGTAAATGATAACTTAAAAAAAACTATAAATAAACAAAAATCCAACCTAAGTTTCTGAACTAGAAACTAATTAGACCAGATAATCATTTTAGGAGGGACTGGAGATACCTTAACTATAGATCTCTCTCAGGATTCGTAACTCTAGAGCAGGTACCTGGGGTTTTTGTTCTTTGGAATCTGATAGAAGAGGTCCTCCCCAGGTGGCTCACCTCCTGAACCCAAAAGGTAATGCTTTTCTATATACAGTAATTTTCAAAGCCAGAATCATTCTCAGCATAGCTTTAGTAGACCACATGGGAACTTAGTTAATGAAAAAAAGCATGCAGTTAAATGGCTCAAGCATGCTAGTTAGCTGCTTGTTTGGCTATCACGCCATAATTATTAACATAAGATACTGATCCTGCCTTAAGAAGTTTCCCATGATGACTAAAATTTAAACAAAATGTATACTTCTTTATGAATCACGAAGCTAAAAAATGAGTCTTTTCATATGCAATCATAATAGCCCAGTGTTTAAATTTTAATCTAGTCAGGCTTTCATTCCGTCTTCTAGTAGGTGCTCCTATGTCCCCTAGTGGATACAGGTCGACATGGTGGAAGAAAGATATGGGCAATACTGGCTAAGTAAAGGTCCATAAATCCTAAATGTCTGCCTTGCCCACAGACTTTTCCAAACCAGTGCCTCACACCATCTAATTTACTGTAAAGAAAAACATTAACACATCTAACTTAAGCCACACTTATCTGTCCCATGTGTGGTCATGTACAGGGCCTGGGCTAAAACAGAATCCTGGCTTATGACATATGCACGAACAAATGCATACCAATTAGCTAGACATTTTGACCTAACATAATACAAAGGAGTCAACATTTCCACTGTAAATCTCCATTTTTATAGATTTATAGCTTAGTCATAAACATGGGCTTGAGAAAAATTTAGGGTGCAAAGATTAGCCACAAGAGGGAAATTTCCCTTCTAATAAATTAAAACATGGTGTGTAGAAAGTCTGATCTGCAACTATTGTTTGTATGGTACATATGTGAGAGAGGGAGAGAAATCCTTCTGCACAGAAATTCTGACAGCCTGGTGTTTAAACTGTTTGGGGGTGAGGGACAGGGGTTAGCGTTAAAAGGAGGTACTAATGCAAAGTAATAAAAAAGGTTTTCTCCTGCCCAAATGGTAGAAACTAGGTTCCTTGTTAATATTTAATTAATAAGGTCTAAAGATACATTTTCTCTCCCCAAATACACATACATATACTCATTCGTGGCCACACATGCCGCCAGATATGAATTGGCTTCCGGTCCATTAATATTACAGACGGTAAATTTTCCCCAATCACACCTGAGGCTGACACCACCAGCACAGGATCCACATCAGTGTGTTTCCATGGGGGTAGAAGGTTAATATGGTAAGGTAAGGTTCCCTTTTGTTTGCAAGTCCCTTGCCTCTACACGACTATGACAACAGAGAGCCCAGGGCTCCATGGAACGTGAAATGATTACTCTACGCCTAGCCTCCTGCACTGGTGGGAGTGAAGACAGGGATCCAAAACTCTGCCCCCCACACCACTCTTAACCCCACTGCCTATTTTATTTTTTTATCCATAGTACTTATTATCATCTCCTTCACACAGGTTTGTTGTGTGTATAAGTTAATAAACATTTATGTGTTGTTCATTGCTGTATCTTAGCACATAGTAGGCACTCACTACTGTTTTAATGTGTACTTCCTTGAAAACTGGTTTAATTGAGGATCTCTCTGTGAGTTTTCTGGCCATTTAGACTTTTCTCTGCATTCCCACTTCTTAACACCATGCTTCTTAACACATGGTAGGTACTCAATAAATTACAACTTAATTGGATAAAGGGAGGAACACCAGGGGCAAATTTCTAGCAGTTTTGCTTTTGGATTCTTCTTGCTGAAGTTGGGAATTTGGTTTAAGAAAAAAGAGTTACCGTAAAATAAAAAGAGATATTAGTGACATGGAATTGCTTGAGGGCATTACAACAATACAATTTAAATTCATATTACAGAAAAACTTTTTTTAGCAGGAATCAATCAACAGCAAGCTTAGAAGGTGATATTTTAAAATGAACATCTAAGATGCTCAAACATAACATGTTAAGACTGACCATGGCCACAGGCTCTCTCACTCCAAGCCACCAAATCCTCTGGCAAATAGTTTCTGGTAGGTTTCTAGGTCAATAAAGAGTCCTATTAACTCAGACCTTACTCACAGACTAATCACTGATGCTCCTAATTAGAAAAGCTTAAGTATTTATTTTCCTGGGAATTGAATTAAACTTAAGCTTCTGTCATTTTGAACATGAGCTAAAGTAAAAGCATCCTGTCATATAATAAAAGAAGACCAAAGAAGCTGAAAGATTTGGACTCAGAATGCAAAGAAACCCTTAGGAAGAAAGTCCTGACTCACCAGCTCCCACGTCAAGACTTGTGAGACTCATTTATGGGAATCCATTTATTTACCATAGACAATCTCATAGTCAACATGATTAGAAACTGATTAGGCACCTCTAGCAGAAAGGTCAAAAAGCATACCTAGATACATACCTTGATACAACTAATGGGTTTGGGGAAGAAAATACTTTTTGATATGAAAATGTTGCATTAATACATAATCTTTTCTTTAAAGCTCAGTGTAGTATAATGACTCATTTCCCCAAAATATCTGTATGAGTCATGGCAGAATTGGGCAAAATCAAACCCATTTGACCCACAGAGTAACTAGGCCATGAACAAGGGTTAGGTCATAAAGTTAAAGAAAATACAAATTAGAGAATTCTAAAATTTGGAAGTGGGAGACAGATGTTCCTAACTCCTCTTTACCAAGGAAAGAATTCTAGGGCATAAGAATTAAACACTGATCCTTATAGGATCAGCTATGCAAGCAAGACCAGAGTGCAAATAATTCATCTTATTCATTCCTCAAACCACCAAGGGGAATATTCTGATGGAGTAAATCTCAGTTTAGAACTGACAGTTTATTTTAAATAAATTGGGTTTTAAAGTGAATTAGCAACTTATTTCCATTTTAGTATGAAAGGTTTTTTTTTTCTTTCTGATATTGAGAAGAAATGGGAGGGAAAGGTGGTCTAGCTGTCTTCTTTACGTGCCTCCCTTTTATAATGTTCTAACGAAACTTCTTTCCTTCTCTTTGAGGCAGGAGTGTCTTTTGTCCGTAAGAGTAGGTTTGTAATAAATACCTGCTGTGTGTTTTTTTTTTTTTTTTTTTTTTTTTTAAATTTATTTATTTATTTATTTTTGGCTGTGCTGGGTCTCAGTTTCTGTGCGAGGGCTTCCTCCAGCTGCGGCAAGTGGGGTCCACTCTTCATCGGGGTGCGCGGGCCTCTCACTGTCGCGGCCTCTCTTGTTGCGGAGCACAGGCTCCAGACGCGCAGGCTCAGCAATTGTGGCTCACGGGCCTAGTTGTTCCGCGGCATGTGGGATCCTCCCAGACCAGGGCTCGAACCCGTGTCCCCTGCATTGGCAGGCAGACTCTCAACCACTGCGCCACCAGGGAAGCCCAATACCTGCTGTTTTGAATGGAAAACTTCACAATCAACCAAAGTCCCCCATTCCAATGGGAAGAAGTAGTAAGCTTCACTCTCTTTAAAAGTCACTTTGACCCAGGTTACACTTAAGAAAACCAACACTTTATCATTAATTACTGTAGCAGACAGACCCTGAGGTGACCTCCGTGATATTCACCTCCTCTTGTTCACTCGTTGTGTAATCCCCTCACCTTGAGTGTGAGCAAGACCTGTGACATGCTTCTAAGCTGTGGAATATGGCAGCGGTGATAGGCTGTCACTCCAGTGATTAGGTTACATTATAGAGGAAAGGTGATTCTCCTAATGTCTTGATGAAATAAGCAGTCATGCTGAAGAAGCCCATGTGGAAAGGAACTGTGAGTGACCTCTAGAACCTGACAGCGGGCTACAGTCAGCAGCTAGTAAAAAGCTGGGGCTCTCAGTCACTCAGCCAGGCAATGAATTCTGCCAACACCGTGAATGAGCTTAGAAGTGCCCTGAATAGACTCAAAGCAAGCAAATAAAAAATAAACTTTCTATAAGAATTCATTCATTCATCCATTCATTCAATAAACATTACAAATGTTTACTGAGTGTCTACTTTGTACCTGGCCTTGTTCTAATTAATGAGAGTACAGCAGCAAACAGATAGCATATATCATTAAATAAACAAATAAAAATTATAACTTGTGATAAATGCTATACAGGAAATAAATAGAGTAACATGATAGTCCAAGGAGTTAAAGGTGGCTACCTGGGTGACTGGAAATTTACTCTTTAAAGAAATATATTAAAACTGACACTTGAGGAATGAGAAGAAGCCAGTCATGGAAAGAGCCAGAGAGATTATTCTAGGATGAAAAATAACAAGTGCAAAGGCCCTGAGGTGGGAACAAACTACAGTGTTCATGAAAGGAGGGCAGTGTGGCCAGAACACAATGAGGACGGCAAAACCGGTCAGAAATAAGGCTGGAGAAGCAGACAAGGATCGTATAGGTCCCATGGCAAGGAGTTAGAATTTTATTCTAACTACAATGAGAACAGAGACAGGATCTGACACACATTTTCAAAAAAGCATGCTACAGAACATGGATTGAAAAAAGGCAAAAGTGGAAACAGGGAGTCCTGGTAAGAGACTTTTCAGTGTATCCAGAGGGAGATGGCGGTTGTCTAGAGTCAGGTGGCTGGGGTGGAAAGAGGTAGATGAAGTTAATATTGGGGGTGAGAAAGCAAAAAAAGGGAGACTCAAGGATTTTAATAAAAGTGATTTTTAAAAAATGAGAACAGGTTTGTAGCTTTACTATTTGGGTGGATGACGATGCCATTATAGAAACAGGGTAAGATGAAAGAAAAACAGGTTAGTGGTTTTCGTTTCAAATTTGGAGGAGGCAGGGAGGTTCGTAGAGGGACGACAAGAGTTCTTTGCTAGACACATTAAGTTTGAGAGGTCTACTAGACCTCCAAATTGAGAGCTCCGGTTGGTGGGTGGATATATGAAGTTTGGAGTTCAGGGGAGAGATCTGTGGTGAAGCATTCTAAGTATAAACTGTCTAGCACGCAAATGGGAGGAACATAATAAACATAGAAAACCTTGAGAGGGAGGCAGAGTGTAGGGAGAGGATCTGGCAACATCAAGGAACAGAAGTGGAAATGTGCATGTTGTAAATAGCTAAATAAACAAAAACCTTTTGCAGTTCCTATATGCAAATAATTCTGAAATTCATCTTTAAAAAAGAAGAGGAGGTGGTACTAAACAACTACCTACTTGTTTTATAAGAAATGCTGCCTCCAGAATCCCTTTTTTTTTTTTTTTTTTTTTTTTAATTTATTTAGTTGGCTGTGCCAGGTCTTAGTTGCAGCATATGAACTCTTAGTCGTGGCACGTGGGATCTAGTTCCCTGACCAGGGATCGAACCCCGGTAGCCTGCATTGGGAAAGAGGAGTCCCAGCCACTGGACCACCAGGGAAGCCCCCAGAATCCTTTTTAATGTACATGTAGTAATTTTCATTGGGTGAGGTATGTAATCTTTAATGACAGGTACTTCATAAGTAAATGTCTGTGAAAGGGTTGAATTTTCATAATTTGGTACAGTTGTTATTACCACAAGGGAGCCAAATACAAAGTGTTACAGAGAAGCTATACTAAGCTGTCAAAGTTCTTCAAAATCCTTGTACAAGAAAACCCATTTTATAGTAATAACACCAGAAAATATTTATATTGGGTACTAATAATATGTATCGGGAATTTTACAATGCTAACTTAATTCATCCTCACAACCCTGTGGTTGTTATTATTGTTACATTATTATTTCCATTTTACAGAAGAGGAAACAGGCACAGAGAGGTTAAGTAAGTTGCCCAATGTCACATTGCTAGGGTATAGTTGAATGCAAAGGGTCTATCTCTTGAGCTGGAGCTCTAAACACCATGCCCCCCTGTTTCGCATAAGTATATCAGTTGATCTAGCAATGCAAATTCCAGCTCTCTTACTTGGGTTGCAAAAAAACCCCACTGACTTCAGCTATTTTATTTTTTAAGGGAAAGTTCTGTATCAATCAGGAATACATTTTTTTGCTAATAAGATATTTTCTCTTCATTCATAAGGCTTATCATGATGAAAAATGTTCTGACAAAATAGACATGTTTTAAAAATTCTGTATCACATTGTTCTTATTACAAATCTTATATAAATGGTAACAGTGTCTATGCATAACAGAAAAAAAAGGAGATTTCTGAAGAAACATGGCAACTTGCTTTGACAGGACACTAGTCTTTTCTATCATGAAACTATAATTTACTCCTTTTCACTTTCCCTCTAATTTTTCTATCCTTCTGTCACTAAGAAGGATCCACTGCAGCATTTTACTTGACAGACTGAAAATAATTATGATTTGCCACCTAACCAGCTCAGCTATGAATGACAGATGCAAATCTCTCTCAAAGAAAACTATGAGACATTTCCATTCTTGCTAGGTTCCTTCACAGTAGCAGCACAGTAAGTATAGAGGTTGGGACATAAGTATGCACAAGTCAGAGCCAGAGGAAAAGGAGTATGTTCCAGCCACTGGCAGTTTTCCTTCTTTCTCCTGGGTAACGATATTAGTCCTGATCAGGTTCCACTTTTGATTGTAAACAACTGCATTTTTAAAAATGGAAAAAGAAAAGATTTTATGATTACCCACCTCCCTTCTGTTGGCAAACAGTGCAGGAGAAAAGAATGACGTCCAAAGGTCTTCCATTGGAATCTCAAAATTTTAGAACTGGAAAGGTTTATAAGAGATCATATATAGTATAACCTATCAATTCACAGATGAGAAAATCTAAACCCAGATGAACTTTATCTGTTAATATCCCTTCTACCACGAAAAATAACTACAACCTGAGTTTCCTCAGTTTGGTGTTTCTATAGCCACGTTTCAAAAGACAACAAATTTTCCTTTATTCAGCAAACACCTGAGGACACACAAAAAAGCAAAGTTGAAAGCTACTAATAGAAACACAGTATGATAAAGTACCATGGTTCCCAAATATCAGTTCATGACAAAGTTTTCAGTGGTCAACAACAAAACGAGAAAAAGAACAATGTGAAAGTTTTTCAACAAGATCAATTTATTCAATCTAAGCAACTGTCCTTTACTATAGAATTATGACTTTCCTACTGTTTTGGTACTAAAATAGTCCGTTCCCTTTTCCTTGTTTGTGATAAGGAAAAAATTTGGAAACATGTCAGTTCTCCACAACTCTACTACATTAGTTATCTACTGCTGTGTAACAAATTACTCCCAAATCTAGCAGCTTAAAGCAACAAACTTTTATTATCTCACACAGTTTCTGAGGGTCAGGACCCCAGGAGCAGCTTAGCTAGGTAGTTCTGACTCTCAATGAGAGTTCGTGATGTGGTTACAGTCAAGATGTCAGCTGGGGCTGAAATCATCTGAAGACCTGAGTGGGTTGAAGGATCCGTTCCTAAGATGCTCATTCACGTCATTGTTGGCAGAAGGCCTGAGTTCCTCATATGCTGTTGGCCAGAGGCCTCAATTCCTCTCCATATGAGTATCTACCAGGGCTGCTCATGACATGGAAGTTGGCTTCCCCCACAGGAAGTGATCCAAGAGAATGAAAGCATCCAAGACAGAACTACAGTGTCTTTTATAACAGTCTCAGGAGTGATATACCATTCCTTCTGCCATATCCTACAGTCACAAAGACCAGTACAACGCAGGAAGAGACTACACCAGAGTGTCAGTACCAAGAGGCAGGGATTATAGAGGGCCATCTTGGAGACAGGCTACCAGAACCACAGATGTTTTAAAAAATTATTTTATCAGGCCCTGAAATCAAAAGTATAGCAACTGTCTGGAGTAGAAAGGACATGAAAGTTAAAAGATCAGGGACATCCCTGGTGGCGCAGTGGTTAAGAATCCACCTGCCAGTGCAGGGGACACGGGTTTGAGCCCAGGTCCGGGAGGATCCCACATGCCGCGGAGCAACTAAGCCCGTGTGCCACACCTACTGAGCCTACGCTCTAGAGCCCGTGAGCCACAACTACTGAATCCCACACGCCTAGAGCCCATGCTCCGCAGCAAGAGAAGCCACCGCAATGAGAAGCCCACGCACCTCAGTGAAGAGTAGCCCCCGCTCGCCATAACTAGAGAAAGCCCGTGTGCAGCAATGCAGACCCAACACAGCCAAAAATAAATAAAATAAATTTATATTAAAAAAAAGTTAAAAGATCATTGCTCTAGTTGTAAGTAAAACACTAGCTAGTGATGGATAAATCACCTAATTTTTCAGACTTCAGTTTCCTTAGACACTAGGGGGTTTGGGTTTGACAGTCCTTAGATAACTTTCAGCGCTAACAGACTACAATTCTACACTAGGAATGATGATGATGATGATGATGATGATGACGACGATGACGACGACAACGACAAAGACTATGACAAACTTGATAACTTGCCCAAAGTCAGTAGGCTAGTAAATGGTAAAGCCAAAATTTGAACTCAGGCAGCTGGACTGCAGAGCCTATGCTATCCTAACCTTAGGAAACAAATGAGAATGAAAGGTAAAGAGGAAGACCAAGCAAGTCACATAACATCTTGCTGCCTTACTCTCATCAACTGTAAAAAGGAGAGGGTAATATCATCCTATCCCTATTAAGTACTTCATAAACACTAATTAACTATTTTATTATTATTGACTTAGGATAATGTAATGTAACAGCCCACTCTAAAAAACCTGTCTTCAAATCAACTTGTAATAAAATAATGCTTCTTGTAATGTGAAATTTCCATTGTAAAACCATCATGCTTACTATATTGTATGGTATCACTTCCAGACGACTTTGGTAAAGAACACCGACAGTCAGGAAACCTTTTGTGCAGGCTTAGAATGGAGGTGGCGTGGTGGTAATTTTTAATCTTAGTATTTTTCTTTCCTGTACATTCCTTTCTTCTTTTTCCTAACCTAAGAACTACTTTTAATTTCACAGGGAAACTTTATAATAGCTTAGTTTTTAATTAATCCTTTTTTTCCAGTTAATATGTTTTTTGAGAAAAATATCAAATGTTATGCAAATAAGTGGACCAAACACCATACTATAATGGTTTAAAGTTCTTTATCTGTCTCTTTTGGTTAAAATAATAATAATAATATACATATGCTAACTGGAATCATATTGAGAATAATTTCAGTTATGTTTTTTCTGTATTTCCTTTGTCCTTCTCAGTTCCCCAAATACTAATGCTCTTCTACACCAGAAACAGAAACCACTGGGGGAACTCCTTTGGTACCAGTAAGAAACAAGGAAAATCTATGACTCTGTGATTGTTTCGTGTTCAGTAAAGGCAGCCTTCTGGCATGAAAGCGAGGCCAGAAGTCAGCTAGAAAAAACGAAGTGAAATTTCTCAGAAACCTTGCCAGGGGATGAACATGAAAAATGGGGGCAAAATAACACTGTCAAAGTTGCTCTCCATTTTAGGAACTCAAGGAAGACAAGAGGCATCTCAGGAATAGTAGACAATGTTTCCCTTGCTTTTAACTAAGATAGCAGGAAAAAGCATTTAAGGTTTCAGGCATTCAAGAGTGACAACTGTCTTTCAGTTAGTTGGAAAGAACTTGAAAAAAACAGTTGTTGGAATAAATGGAATGTGCCTTGGCTTCTGTGGTCAAAATTTCTGAGACTCAGCTGAAACAAGATTCTGGCTTAAGACTTATATGGTTTTCATCACCCTATAAACATTAACATTATTGATGCAGATCCGTCGCTTGAAATATTTTACCCATATCCTCTACTGCAAGGAATTTTCTTTTTACCCATTCATCTCTAGTGAACAAATTTGTGGCACTTACAAATTTAAAAGGCTGTCAGAATCTAATAATGAAATCTTGGGGGAAGCCATGTGGGGGGCACAGATCAGAAAGAACCAAAATTAATTTCAGAGGATTTACTACACAGGTTAGGGGTCACAATGAGGTGAGTTTCTCTGTACAATGTGAAATCTACAGAAGCAATACCTTCCTAGAAGTAAAGAAAAAGTAGAAAAGGAATTAGTGCTAGTCAAGCCAATGCATGAAGCTAGAAACACATTACAGAAACCAATGCATGGATGGCATAGAAAACCATATGTTGTCAGTGACTTAAATCCATGCCTGGGCCCATGCTTGTTTTAATAATGGCTATTACTAAAAGTCAGACATACTTTTCAATTATTGATAACTCACCTAGGAAACTTTTCCAATCTCAACAGGGATTGAATTTAAAGGCTTGAGTTCTACAACTTTTCCCCAGGAAAGTGTAACAAAAATGGAAAGGTAGTTCAAAAAGAAACAAGGCCAGGGCTTTCTTCCTTTCCTAAGCCTCTGTGATGTACCTGCTATTATAGAAAGTTCAACAGCTAAAAGAACGTTTTCCTCAAGGTGTCTTTCGGCAGAAGGAGGAAGTTGCAAGCTGATGCATTCATGCTGGGGACCCAGTTGAGGGGGACTTACGAGTTGTCCTAAGTCAGGCAGAACCTCTAGAGAAGCTCTGTCCTGGGATATGTCAGAGATCACATTGTATAAAACCTGGAGTGTTAATTCAAAGTTAGACTATAAAACAGTTGCCTTCTGAGAGAGGTAAGAGTTAACATGCCATAGACTGATTCCCAGCAGGCTGACTTCACACAAAAGGAGATGGCCTTCAGCACAGAGTGTCATGGAAGGAGTAGTCCAGTGCTTAAGACAAACCTGATAGAAGGTTGGGCTGGTGAATCAGGCCACTACTTCAAAATGTCCCCAGTGCTGGAAATGCAAGTCCTGAGCACCCAGTCCTCTTTATCATTCCAGGGATTTGTCCCCCAACCACAAATGCCAGCTAGCATAACAAGAGTGAAGACAAAAGCTCTGCTACACTATAACACGACTGAGTCTCCCCAGGCCCTATTTATACAAGAGGAGGAAATGATCCTTGCCTACTCCTTAAACCTAAAATCTCACAGCCTAGGGACTGGGAATCCTTTTCTTGAGTCTGAGTTTTCAAATGTGTGGTCTGGTCCTTTGAAATTCTTGTGTACAGTCCTCAAATGCAAGAGGCTAGGAGGCAATAGTTGCTTCAAAGCTCTGGTGAGTACGCTGGTCAGGTCATTAAGGCTTGTTTGCTGCACACCTGTTTTAGTTTGACAGGGCTACCGAAAAAAATTGTCAAAAACTGCGTGGCTTAAACAAACAGAAGTTTATTCTCTCACGGTTGTGGAGCATAGAGGTCCAAAATCAAGATGCTGGCAGCTGGTTCCCTCTGGAAACTCTGAGGGACAATCTATTCCATGCCTCTCTCCTAGCTTCCAGCGTTGCCGGCAACGTTTGGCATTCCTTGGCTTGCAGCTGCATCACTTCACATTCTATCTCCACCTCCACATGGTGTTCTCTCTGTGTGCCTGTTTTCTCTGTTTACAAGGACCCCAGTCGTTGGATTAGGGCCCACCCCAACCCAGTATGACCTCATCTTAACTAATTATACCTACAAGGACCCTATTTCCAAATAAGGCCACATTCTGAAGTCCTGGGTAGACATGAATTTTGAGACGCTACTCAACCCAGTACACCTCCAAATTCACCAAAAGCAGCATCCAAAATATTTATACCATCTTTCCAGCCAAATATTTACTTCTTCTTCTCTCACCAAAAAAGAAAAAATTGTAGGGTTCTTCACTAAAGAAACTAAAAAGTTTGCTCCAAGGAAAAAGTCTTCTGAAATGTGGCGTCTACACATTCCTCAGTTTAAGAATAGCTACCTCCCCTCAAGAGATCATGATAAAGCAAAACCTGCTAATAAAACAAACTCTACCTGCATATAGCAAAGTTCCATTCAGTTCTATCCTTACACAGGAAGAGATCACCAAGGTTCTCCCAAGAAACTGAAAAAGTCTCTGTCCTAAGAGATATCAAGGTAACAAACAGAAAAATAAATGACCAAAAAAAAAAGCAGGAGAAATGGGGATAGAGGGGAAAATCTCTTTGGTTTGTATTCTTAGGAAAATCAAAGAAAATATTATAGCTAAAAAAAAAAAAAAAAAGAGCAAAAAATAATATAATATTACATAAAAAGGGAATTAGAGATCAAGAAAACATTTTTTAGAAATTAAAAATGATTATCAAAATGAAATATTTAAAATAAAATGACTAGAAGATAAAATTGAGGGCTCCACCAGAGCAACGACAATGACAAAAATCAAGAGCTGAAAATTTTAGAAAAGAGAGACAGAGAGGTTCCATCTAAGAGGTCCCATTCCTACCTTAATAGAATTAGAGAAAACAAAGGACAAGAAATCAAATACAGAACACAAGATATTTTCCCAGAGTAGAAGGACATCTTCAGAATATAAAGGTACAAGAAGCATCCAGCCCAAAGAATGGAAAAAGACACGCACCCATGCTTAAAAAGGAAGATGCAAAAAACAGGTCACTCTCAAAGAAATCAGACTCAGATCACCACCAATACCACCAGATGATAGAAGACAAAGAATGGATGCAATATAATCTCTGAAGAAAAATAATCTCAACCACCTAAAATTATACACCCTGTGAAAATATTATTCAAGTGTAAGAATAAAACACCTTTTCGACATGCACAAACTCAGAACATTTACCTCTTACACACCTCTAAACAGTTACCCATCGGTGGTAGGATTTTACTTACTGCTTTGTCTTCTAACTTTCCACGTACTACTAGTATAATAAGTGTATTCATATCAAAGTATTTATAAGGTTATAAATTATGATAAAATTATCATCAAGATATTTATAAATGTATTTGTTATATTTATTATAAAAGTATTTGCCTAATGAACACCCTTTCCCTAAAGAGTTTAAAGCAGAGGTTACTTTTGCGATTTTCTTCCTTTTCCCATCACTCGTAAATAATTTTTAAATGGCACATCACGTTTCCTAAATGGGATTCAGATATGAAAGTTAAGTGACTTAACCCTCATGAGATTATTACACATTCTGGAGGGCATATATTTTTTGTTCCATATAGAAACCAATTTTCTACCTCTAATCAGAATCCCCCACGTTGGTTTCTTTTGTCAAAAGAAAACCAAAGGGTAAAACAAAACATATTTAAGATATTAGGCATTAGGCATATAGTACTATGAAAGGTGTATATCAAAGTATTTAACAGAGAGCTTTGTTTTTATAAACTTAGATGGTTATTGTAGGGGTTATGTTATGTTCCTGAATATGTTATGTAACAGAAACTGAGTATATCAGAATTAACATATTTGAAGTCAACATAATTTTATGAGAAATAGGTATACTATTCCTTAGTATAAAGAAGAACGTTTATACCAAGTTTCCATGGTATACACCAGTATTTCCTCCCTATATCTTAACACATAATGTACAATTACAAACTAAAAATAAATTAACATGGTTTATTGTTTAATAAAGTATCAAGAATAATACTAAAAACCCTTTCTCCTTTTGTTTGTGACACGCATCATCAAGAATGGCAATTGTTACTGTAGAGTCCTCTCCTCAATAATATAAGCAGGATGGTTAAAGATTTGCAGTGATGCTAAAGTATAATCATTATGCATACAACTTAACTATTAATGGCACTGACTTTGAATCCAAGTAGACTTAGCTTCAAATCTTGCCTCTATTACTAGCAGATTCTTAACCTCTTTGAGTTTCAGTTGTTTCATCAATAAGATTGGTGGGGGGGGGGGGGAATTCCCTGGTGGCGCAGTGGTTAAAAATCCGCCTGCCAATGCAGGGGACATGGGTTCGAGCCCTGGTCTTGGAAGATCCCACATGCTGCGGAGCAACTAAGCCTGTGCGCCACAACTACGGAGCCTGCACCCTAGAGCCTGCGAGCCACAACTACTGAGCCCGCGCCACAACTACCGAAGCCCGCGCACCCTAGAAACTGTGCTCTGCAACAAGGGAAGCCACCGCAATGAGAAGCCTGCGCACCACAACGAAGAGTAGCCCCCACTCGCCACAACTAGAGAAAACCCGTGTGCAGAAACGAAGAACCAACACAGCCAAAAATAAATACATAAATAAAAAAGATGGGGGAGAAATCGCACCCAGCCTTGTAGAACGGTGAAGATTAGATTACATGATTAAGTTTTATTATAAGACTGGCACATACTAAGGGCTCAACAAATGGTAACTTATGATCAACATCATCACCCCTACCACTATTATCACGTGCTGGGTGAGCAAAACCGAAAACAAAACCCAAGCACTGAAGTGGACCTTCTACTATTGACAGAAGAATTCAGCACTAGGCACAAAGCTGTACAAATAAAAACATCTGCATCTCCGAGGCCTGAGAGGTTACATAAATGTATGAATCAGGCCAGGAATGAGACAGAGATGGGTAGGGGCTGGTGGCACACTGGAGAGGATTGTGCCCTCTCCTAAAGGCATCCAAACTTAAATTATTTTAAAATTCCAGGGACTTCCCTGGTGGTCCAGTGACTAAGACTCCACGCTCCCAATGCAGTGGACCCAGGTTCGTTACCTGGTCGGGGAACTAGATCCCACATGCCGCGACTAAGAGTTTGCATGCCACAACGAAGATCCCGCGTGCTGCAACTAAGAACCAGTGAGGCCAAGTAAATAAATAAATAAATAAATATATATGTATATTTAAAGTTCTTTAAAAAAAGGTAAAATAAAATTCCAGTGCTAGCCAAGCAAAATCCTCTGCTGGTGGAATATGGCTCATAGGTGATTGTTTCTCACCTCGTGAACTACGACCATTATTCAACCCCTTAAGCTGCCCTGAAGGAAATTAGAAAACAGGATTCCTAGATTCCAATGTGTCACTACTATTTTTTTCTAAGTTTCTCATTTAATAAACCTGTTTTTCTTCCAGTGAATAAAAGTTACATGTTTTAATTATAGCAAATTAGGAAAGTGCACAGGTGCATAAAGGAGAAGAAAATAATATACGCAATCTTATCATTCAGAGCAACTCAACTTTTAGGGACTTTTCCTTCAACTTTTCCTAGGCATATTCTTCTTCCATAATACAAGTACAAATCCAGCTTTTTGACTATTTGAAAATTTTAGTTAAGATTCTTTGGAAACAACATTAAACGATTGTAGATGATTCAATTATATAGACACACTTTAGTTAATCCAGTCTTTTTTTTTTAATTGAACATTTTCTTTTTCTTTCTCAGTTCAGTTTTTATAGGTAATACTATAAGAATATGTTTATGCATAAAATTTTAAATTAACTTGCTTCCTTGGGATACAATCCCCAAAAAAGAATTGTTCAAAACAAAAAAGGGCAGTTTAAGGTCCTTTATACATAGTGTCAATCTGTACACTGAAATAGTTACAAAGGATGACATTCCCTCAAAAGGACAGAGGAATGCCTTTTTGGCTACCTGTTCACCAACTATGGGTCTATGGGTATTCTTAACACTTATGTCAAATTAAGATTCCAAAACTGTTCCTTTCACATCATCAAAACAGGGGAAAAGAATTTAAACTCTTATTTAAAAAGTGATTCTGAAATTAATGCCACTATGACTTCAAAGTTATATTATTTAACTAATAATGTGTTATAATGTATTGATCCTCTGAAATCCTCTATATTAATACAAATGGATATGGTATGATTTTATTTCAATTATCTAAGTTATTGGGGAGCAAAACCAGGGTGAGATATTGAAATTTAGGGATAATATCAAAATTATTATTTTAGCCAATAATTTCAACCAATATCAACCCTGAATTTCTCTCTGTTTCAGAGCTATAAGTTAAAACACTGAATCTTACAACAATATTCTCAGAGGGCATACTGTCCAGCGCTAGCTCACACTCTTGTGTATATGCTACAGAATGTAGTCTATCTACCTAAAGTAAAGCAGCAGCAACATGCCAGCTACAGTTAATACAAACTGCATAATCATCCTGAGTCAGCTATTTAAATTAAACGTGCAGGGGTGTGAGCTGAGATGGTGAAGATCAAAGCTTTATAAAAGTGATCAGGATCTATAGTGATTACCTGTCTCAGCTCCCTGTCCTAAGACAGGTGAAACCAGGTATCACGTATAGATATTCAGGGTTAATAGCTCCACATAGCACAACAAGTAGTGCCCCAAAATCTGGAAGTGAAACCAGAGTTTTCCATTTCCCAACAGATAGCATGAGACACAAAAAACCCACAGGCCAAGGATACTAAATTTTCTTATTTATCTCATAAGACTGTTATATGAAAATCAAATACAGTAACAGCTAGGCATTTGAAAAACTAAAAATCATTACTATTAGATGTTAATAAATTATTGCATTTTGAAGCACTAATTATCAGTTAACTATAGTAAGAAGATACTGAATTCAAAGTTCCTTAAAGGCGGGAATCATGTATTTTGTGACTCCTACGGTTTATAGTATATTGCCCTTGAAATTGAAGGTATAATTATTTTTTAGATAAATTAATAAATAATATTAATAAACTATGTTTGTATAGTATATGCAAAATGTTTTTCAAAATATTTTCACATAATGAATGAATCTATAGGTCCTTGTAGCAACATGTTTACAAACATGTTAGATCCTCTACACTGGGAGAAACAATAGCAATATTCCTAAATTTTTTGTGCTCTGTAACATTAATTGAAAAATAAGTTCTTCTCAATTAGCATCATAAAGTAAAGCACTGTCCTAGTCCATTAGATGTTCAAGGGAGGGAACAAGGGAATGACTGTATATGTCAATTAAAGCAATTACAGAACAGAAAGATGTTGGGATGAATATCCATCAAGTTAGTTTTAGAACACATAAGAAGCATCAGAGTTTTGGAGGGGGAAAAAAAGGCAAAAGTGCCCTATCTTGGCTGAGTAGCACTATTAAATTCAGATGCAGGGTTCTATTTAGCTTGGACAGGTCCCAGCCACAGAACAAAGTCAGTCTGTCTTAGTACCATAACTGAATTCTACAAGTTAACAGCTTTTCATGAAAAGCTGCCATTTCAAAATGTCAATCAAATCTGAGCATAAGTGGGAACTCCTGCAGAAATAACCAGCTGCAGGTTTGAAAAACATTTTTCACTGAAAGTGGAAACACAAAAGATGTTTGAATGGGATCTCTTTTCATTCCTGTAACAGTAGACGGCCATTTTCACAACATCAAGGACAGAAAACAGAGGACAAAATTGCAAATAATGTCTTGAAAGGGCTATTTGCAGGGGTGATGACTGATTCAAGTTACAAATGACAGAATTATTGGCAAATGGGAACTCATTAATATGAAATTGTTTGTTTCTCATTAACTGATCACAGTCTCAGACTATTCTTTTAATTGCCCTTGAATGATTATGCCATACAGAATGAAATGTAGCCTCAAGTTTTGACATTTATTTCAACTTCTTTATAGAAATTGATGAGGGTATCACCTGACTTTATGGGGGGAAAATCCACCAATTATAGTTTATGAACAAATAAAAAAGAAACATTATTTCACTTTTCAGAATGTCAAAGATAATAAACATACTATGCATTAATATTGCACCTTTCTTCCCAGAAAAATTCCCTTATAAGCATGATGTAATAAAGTGAAACTAAATAACAGAGTAGTAAATATGATATACTATGAGAGTTTATATAGAAAGGAGATAGGACTTACTCAGGGAGATGCACATTAGAAAATAACTCTACAGAAGGTCTGCCACCATGCTAGACCTCCAGAGGCATAAGACAGCGTGAAGATTAATCAGAAAATAACTTTAAAAAATTGTTCCACAACTTGAAGAAAGTGACACAACACAAATACCCTCCCATTTTCTTTTTCACATCACACATTTCAACAAATCGTTTTTTAAATTTGTTGGAAGCTAACAGGAGAATTCAAGTTCATAGAAAAGACGACTCCTCTCAATAGCAATGCAACGGTCTGCGCAGTAGAGATGATATCAATGTTGATTTTCTTTTACAGAAATGAAAGGTAAAATCAAAACTAGTTTAAAAGGCACTACCCATACCATAAGGTTCTATTCGAATTTTGGGGGCTCCCACAGTTGACCAATTTTTATCTATTCGTAAGATTTAGAGAACTTGTTTGAGTCTTGCTTATTTATTGTACCCCATATTATTGTCACTTAAATATGAAAACAAAAAAGCAGTATTTGGAAATTAGACTTCCCAACCCCAAATAAATGCTACACACTGTTCAAACCAAAAAGTGCTTTCATATGGTATGGGGTGATTCAGGGACACTAGAATCTGTCTTCCTTTACTTCATAAAAAAGTTCATTTCTCTCATTTTCAGAAATTTGGACTTTTCTGTGTTTTGTTGACACAAAAGTTAACACACATCTATCCCAAATGCAGATTTATTTAATTTTCGTAGGTATGGTCTCATTAACATACTTATCTCTAGCCCAAATTGTGATTCCTTGGTTTCACTCACCTTTGTATACCTGAGAATTTCTCTTGGGCTCAGACTCAACAACAGCAAAGCCTTCAAATAAACATCTAACAATATTTGTATATAAAATTAAGCAGAGATATTATAAATCTCACTAATCTCTCTTAATCTTTCCAAAAGAGCTACACTCATGTTCAGCTATATACTACACACATTCTCCATTATAAAGAGAAAATATGTCCTCTTTATCTGAATTTGAGTAAATGATTCCGTTTTAACATATGTTTCCAAATATGTGATAGTTAAGCCTTGGCACAATAGTACCTTTTGCTTTACTTTAAGAACTTTTTCACTTAGTACTACAGCATCCATAGGTCTTCCTAAGAGAACATCCAATATTTAGTTCCGAATGCTTTTAATTCTTGTGTTCAAACAGCTGTATGAGGTTGTACAGCTTGTTAAAAAAAAAAAAAAAATTGTTGGGCGGGGGGTGGGCATGAGTTGGTAACCAGTTGTCACCCAAAGACAACAGTTACTTTTATTGGGGTATTACAAATGCAAATGGTTAATGTGGTATAAACTGTACACTAGATTTTAGTTAGAATGTCTAAAGCTATTACACAAGGCATTCATCTGCGTTCCCTGTTTATGGGAATGAAATATGTAGTCATTTGAAGTCCACAATATGTATATTGTGTTTGTAATAACTGCAGATTTTACAAGCACATTATTCTTTCCATTAGGATTAAAACCTCACCGAATAGCAATTTGTGAAAGAATTCTAGCAGGGCCCCGAGCCCAGAACTCTGACCTCTGATGAGATGCTTGGCAGCAACAAACTCCGGGTCTAGGCAAAACATCTGGTTTGAGTTAGACTTCCTGAAAAAATAGCCCCTGTACTGGGTAAACTGGTATTCACTCAGCTTTGTATATATACTTTGACTGACTTCAACACTGCTATAGGAAAAAAGAGAGAAACAGAGAGAGAGAGAGAGACAGAGAGAAAGAGAGAGACAGAGAGACAGAGAGACAGAGAGACAGAGAGACAGAAAGACAGAGAAAGACAGAGAAAGACAGAGAGAGAAAAGAATGCTTGTCAATCGTGACAGATTCCTTGCTGGCCTCTCTAGAATGAAGTTCTCTTATTAGCTAGAACAGTCTTTCTTTCCATATTCCTTGAGTATTTTCCCCCACATTATAGCATAATAGAATGTAAGATAACTTCAAAGTAAGTCCAGACTTTTTATTAGCAAACACAACAATACATTACTTTTCTTTTAATCACTCCAGAGGAGGAATCACTGGTTAATTTTGATTTCATTCTGTTTACATATATGAGGGAAAAAGATAAAACAGTAATGTTTTGAGGGTTCCTAAGAATTTGGTACATACTAAAACTCCAAAAAATTAAATAGCTTCTAACTAGTGTACCTTTCTTTTAAATGATAAACTTACTGTAGTAAATGTTTATTGAGAAGAGGTTCTTTGAGTTTTTGCAAATTTAATAAAAACCTCAATTCAAAAATGATTCTTCTAATATATATACTAGAGAAAAAATGTTCTGGATTAATATGGAAACATGAAACAACAATTTGGAGACAGGTCATTATTTAAAGGTTCTCCTGCCCATTTTCACATTCTGATTAGCAGGTTTAGTAAGACAAATGTGGAAATCCACTCACCGCAATTAACAGTTCATTTAAACTCATCATAAAAGGGCCATTAAATTGTTTCACATTTTTTATACAGACACACCATCTTCTGAAGCACGGTTCTTAAACATCAGACTGAAAATGGCCCCAAACTATGAATGGTGCTAAAAAAGAAAAGGCCAGCATCTAGGTGAGCTGTTTTTTATAGCCAAAGGTTAACGTTTGGACCTAACAGAAACATAAAAGCAGGATATTCCAACGCAGTACCCCTTACCTTGACTGTGATTTGATTTGAGTTTCTAGTAAAAGCAAAAATATAACCCAATTTATCCCATTGTCAATGTGCAAGATTAAGGTCATATGGGATAATGATTCGGAACATGATTTCAACTTTGAAGGACCTGGGAGAGTTCTGTCATTCTCAGATGGTTGGTAAATTGCCATTTTACCTTTCTATATATCACCTTAGTTTAATTATTACCTTTGTGAATAGAAGTACAAACTAATTTAAATTTGGTCTTTTGAGAGAATAGTGCGGAACAGAATACGAATTAATAGCTGTACATTTCTTTAGGTACAAATTTACTTTTCTGCCCAGTGGCATTGCTAGGGACCCTACTGAATCTTTCTTCAACATGTATCAGCAGTCTGCAAACTCCACTTTTACCTGACTTCAGGGAGCTATTTGGGAATAACCAAGATTATTTACGCCCTGCTTAAAGATTAAAAATAAAATCTTATTGACCAAACTCAAACCAGAGTCTGCTCGAAGTTCCTCAGAACCTCATGAGACACATGCACTTGTGTCTACTTGCCACAAACAGCATGGTTTTTTAATGTATATCACAACTATTATTCAGCAAATTATAAACTTTGTACTATCTCCACATTATACAATTTTAAAAAATTCATATTTCCACCATCAAGTCTTATCGTTTCTATTATAATCAGAATCAACAAAATAATCATGGAAAATAAAAAATTTTGCTTCTCCAAATTCTGTTTCTTGAATCCATAATTTACATATATTTTAACATAAAATGTTCCTTTGCCAGCTTTGAGCAAAATACCATGTAGCCTAAGTTCAGCACTTCTTTTCTCCACACCCTTGCAGCCTTCTTTTGTACACATACCATACACGCAACCCCTCTACATTCCTTAGCTCACTATGAACTGAAATGTTTCTCTAAGATATTCATTTTGACACAAAATAAAAGGTAAAAAAGAACAATGTGACCAACTTCTCATTTAAATGTAATTTTTGAGAGAATATATTGTGAAATAAAATGCAGATTGATAATAGCAACTTTCTGTAAACACACATTTACTTTTCCACTCAAAACAAGGATAAACTAAAGCTGTAGTGTTCATTTCAGAAAGAAGGCAGAGGCATTTTTAAAAACTGTGTAAGAATGCATGCAGAATTATCATACATATTTATACATAATCACACTGCAGGTATATGGTAATAGACTTAGGGATAGTTTTTAAAAATAACCATTGCCTGGGATGCCTACATAAATTATATTTGAAAGCCTGCTTTCCCTTAAACCTGACTGTGAAACAATCCATATTTGAGTCAGAGCACAAACATAAATGTACATGACTTGACACCTGTAGTTTTTTCATTTTGTCTGATGATGATAAAAAAGAAAATTATTATCATAATTCTGAAGGCCACTCAGACAGAGAAACCCTCCAAAGTACAGGGAAGAGGACTCCTCTGTCATCCTCCTTATGACAGAAGTAGCAAGTAAAACACTTTCTGCCTGATACAGCTTTGGAATATATGTAGTTCAATCCTGAGAGTACAGATCCAAAAACTGAGTATGACAATGAATAGTAACAAAAAATAATGGTGGTGATTTTGTATTCTGGTAGTACTTTTATACTGGAATTAAACAGCAAATTTTCTTTCCAAAAGGCATAAAGAGCATTTCACTGCTAACTCCCCGCATTTTTTAAAGCTATGGCCACAAAGACACATTTATAAAATAAGCCCCCACTTGTTAAAACTGTAACACTGCCACCATCACTAGAGTTTCACCTTAGTGACTTAAATAAATATAAATAAAGTAATAAACACTATATGTTTTATACAGTTCTATGAACCAGCAAAAAAAAAAAAAAAAAAAATCACCTTACAAAATAACCTCCTGGCAAATGCAAAAGAAAAGCTAAATTTGGTTTGCCCATATTTTCTGAGTTCCCAGAATATAAGAAGCAGCTTAGGGGAAACCTAACTTATTTAACTGAAAGACTTTTACCTATTTCATTTTCCACATTTGCCTTTCTGGAAAGCAAGGGGAAAAAAGTATTAAACAGGAAAGGATGAAAGAAGTAGAGAAGAGCAATCAGTGTAATAAAAAATATCTGGGGGTTTAAAACTAGATATCTTTCATAGTCTAGGTTTTAAGATGACCTTGATGGAAATCTTTCTACTGACTGGGGTTAAATATTGAAAATAAGCTCTATAAGAATCAGACATGATGGCTTGCTATCCTAAGTGGTCAAAATGTTCAGCAAGTAAGTTACTCGCTTTGCTTCCTCATCAATTAAGTGATGGTAAAACTCTTCATGCTACTGCTGTCAGATGGCTGTCAAGTAAACTGTTTCATTCAGAATTGAGGAATAAAAATTTTAATGGCTACTGTCATATGAACAACTTTAAAAAATATATAATTTCATACTTGTTAATATACTAATGGAGATTTTGTAAAGTTTGAATATAATTTTCAAGTCATCACCTGTATAATAGCAATAACAACAACACTTATTTTAAATAACTCCAAATTATATACAGTTGAGTAAATTTTAATTTGTTTTCCTTTAAGGTCTTCTAAAGTTGAGGCCAGCATGCTAAAGAAAAATATTAAACTATCTATAACCCTGTGTCAACATATGATGCTACTGGGAATGGTAAGTGAATTAATTTTCCAAGGAAAATTAATTACTTATGACTTACAGTTGTAAAAGCAAACAACGTAACTCTGGATTAGGGCACATTTAATTTCTGTTTGCAGTAGCGATTAAATTAATTTCATATAATTCATGGTATGTAATGGAAAGCAGAACAAAAATGAAATTCTAGACAATGACTGACACAGAAAAATGTATATATTTATGAAGCTGATCCAAAAATAAAGGTCATGGGTATTAATCACTGGATACTAAAACAGTAATTTTAATAGTTCTATAATAATGGATTTTTAGCATAGTTTTTGAGAAAGCTTCACCGGAAAAAGTCTAACACAGAGAAACAAGATAAAAAACTGTAATAATAGCCTGTAACATCTCCTAAATTTCTCCCTTCCCTCCTTAAAAGGCAGCTGGAATAAGAATTTGCACATCTTTTATTTATAACAATAATTTTTGTCCACATAGATTTTGGGCAGCTAAAATTAAATATACCATTAAATAATTTGGGGATGAAGTTCTTAAAATTACAACTAAATTCTCTTCCCCTGACACCCAAATAGTAAGGTACTTCTAAAATGGATCATCTGTGATTCATTTGATCGAATTATGTACCTGAGTACTACTAAGACAACAGATTTTGGCTAATAGGGCCCTAAGAATATATGCACAGCTGCACATATAAAAATATTCATCTTTATACCCCACCACATCCTACCTGTTCCAGTTAAGCCGGACATAACCTTTTAATTTTGGACTCCAACTTCATGGTATAGTTCATGTGTTAAGATAAAGGAATTAAGTCTTGCCCTGATACTAATTGTAATTAAATAGTTTAAAGTAGCTATTGGAAAATGAAATGTCATTCTCATGGTATATTAAAACACACATGCAAATTCAGAACATTTCATATTCTGGTAATAATCTTAAGTACTGACCACTAGCCACCTGGTGAAATCATTGTTAGTCAAATTCCCACTGACATTTGGGATCATCTGGCTACGAGAGATCAAGCATTTTGACACATTCTTTTAAAGTAAACTATTTCTATGATTTATGCTTTTAGAAAAAAGTATATGTGGATTTCTAATGAAAAATAGAGCATAAACACATGCAAATAGAAATAAAAACTATACATATATACATATACTTTTCTCAAAATTTTACTTTTTACCAATTTTAAAGTATTCCCTTTCGTAGTCACACCGTCTATAACAAAAAAGCACTCTTCCCACACTACTTTATCTTTAAAAATACATATTTATATAGAGAAAGACTATCATTTATGTAATGCCTTTGAGATCAAAGAGAAAAAATTACTAAAAATATTCTAAATTCCATTTTAATCTTAAACCTATCAAAGGAAGAAGAAATTGTGACATTACTTTGGAGTTTATGAAAATAAAAATTCGTGGCACCGTAGTTTTTAAAGGGATTTTTTTTTGAAGTAACCGCACTGTGAAAAGATTCATTAAGAGAGAAACTTTTCCATTCCTAGAGAAGCTGCGATTTAATCATGATTAGAAACCCTTTTTGCTCTATTTTGAAGAATAAAACTAAATGAAGCAATAGAAACCTCACCTTTCTGGCTTGTTTTCTTAAAACCCAGGGTTACTCTTATTTCAAAATGGACCTCACTCAGCATAATCCAGATTGAAAGGGGTTTGTTTATAAAATGTCCTCGATAGGTTCTCTTTAGGGTAAGAGGCACATTCAGCTTTTTTTTTTTTTTCAGCTAGTAAAGCTACCCAGGAGGCTGAAACATCACCTTGGACTCTCAGAGAACTTAACTTTCCTTTCATTCTTGGCTTCGACACTGGAACAGGGTTGTAAGAAGACAGAAAAAGAAGGAACAAAAGAACAAAACCATGTCCTTCCACACCAAAAAAAAATCTATCCTGCTGCCCACATCAGTGCTGCCTAACTACACTCAGGAAAAGAGAACAAAGGAAAGAAAGGAAAGAAAAAGAAAAAGGAAAAGAATAAAGAAAAAAGAAGGAAAGGAAGGAAGGAAAAAAGGGGAAAGAAGGAAGGAAGGAAAGGAGGAAGGAAGGAAGAGAGACAATGAGAGAACACAGAACCCTTTTCTGATTGGCAATAGTCTAGAAGACAGGGAAATTACACTGAAACTCCCTCATTAGAAAACACACACAAGACACCCTCTACATTCCCTCAAGCCTGAAATGAATTTCAGAAACCTCTTCAGGCATCTTTCTTTTATTACAACCCACATTCATATTTCAGTAGAATCACTACAGGGGAATCACTAATTTTTTATCTAAACTATGACGTTTTGGCAAATGCTATATAACCAACTATAAATCTACAACAAGCCTCAAATACTAAAGACTTGGTAATTATATGATGAGAAACAGCTTGATTATGGGCGAGGCAAGGCAGGCTGTCAACAAACAAACAGCTGTTTCTTATTGACAATCCATAACCAGATCATGCATCCCAACCAAGTGAGGAGTTTGTTTCTGCTGTTGCTGTTGTGTTTGTTTTCGACTGTTCTACCCTCTTCCCCTCCCACCTCCAAAATACTGAGTCAATTTAAACATCAGATGTGAACCACAACAGAAGAATCAGATATGCAAGGATAACAAGTAAAGTACTACAGACTTACAAAACATTCTCTAGGTAATAACTAACAGAAGTTTAAAGTGTACTTTCTAATTCAACTTCAAATGCCTATCTTTCCCTGTGCAACACGTCCTGTCATTACTATTTATATGAGGCATCTCAGGCAATGGGCCTGTTTCCTCATTCCTGGATTATGAGCACAGCAATGCCGCCACTCTGATCCTTTGTTCTGGAAGTTTTCCTTGCAGATTCTTCCGTCCTCCCTTTTCGCAGAAGGCAATGAACATGCTTATACCTGCTAGTGTGAACTAAATGACCTCTAAGGTCCCTTGTGACTTGAAATTAAATGATTCTAGGAATACTTGAGAAGCTTAGCATATGAATAAATAATAGAAATAAATAGAACCTTAACACAAAGGTTTAAAAAAAACCCCACCAACATAAATGGAATCTGTTTATTTGATGGTTCCATCATATGAAATAAAATGCACCTTCGGGCATTTTCATATATATGTGAAATATATATATTCCTTTTAACATTCAGAAACCATACAGATAACCTTATTTTATTTTCCAACAAGGCATGAAGAAGTAAAATTAGTTTCCCAAGGTCACAAAGCAAATGCAGCTAAACCAAAACAAGACCACAGCTCCCTTTGGTGCACTGGGGCTTTGTGTTCCATTTCACTGAACCACACGGAAATGAGGAAAGGACCAGTGAGAACGTTTATACAATTTCAGTTTAAGGTAAGTTCCCTTTAAACACACCCTGAATTATAACTACCCAACTGCAAGGGGGGGCATATGTCAAAGAGCATAGTTATGCGCCCTAGGTATGACTAACCAAGTATTTTAATCTAGAATCCAAATTTCCTTTGCAAACTTAATGATAAATACAGAATTTCTCTACAAGAAGATATCTCCTGTCTCAGTCTCAACTACAGTGTTCCATTTTATTTAAAACCACGTCCTTACCATCTAGCAAATTGGGCTGGATGTCTTCTGTGTTCTGCTGCCATAGTGGGGTCTATGTTCAGTTAGGAGCATGCCCATAAATTTGTTTTTTGGAAAGCTCCTAAAGTTACTTAAATTTATCAACACACATCTGAGTAGGTTTCAAATCACAAACGAGGGCAGAATCACTTTTTAGAAAAGTCTGGTTGTATTTCACACCATATGAATAGAGGGGACCTGAGTAAGGGACTAAGGAACAGACTACCTCTGCAAAAAGCAGCTCATAGGAGGGTAGAAGGGAGACAAAGAAAGAGACACATAAGCAAGAGAACACAGCAGGAGAAAATGCTGAGGAAGGCAGAGAAGAATGGAGGGCATATTTGGAATCAGACTTCTCCATTATCCATGCTTCTAAAATAACTGTTATGTTCCACATTGGTTTGAGATGGACATTCAGGAGGTGAAGGAAGAGTCACAGACTTTTTAAAGCCAATCCCCAAGAATAATTTTTAAATTTCAATCTTTTAAAAAGTAACCAAACCATGATGAAGACAAATCCGCATGGTGTCAAACGTAACGTCTCTTGGAATGTCCAAAACATGGTTTCATTCTACTAGTAAGGATACCTGAAAGTTTGAGAAGCCCAACCGATGTCATTAAAATTAAGTCTTGCCTACAATCCAATTCCTTCTAAAGTTAAATTCTTACCATAGTCTGTGACCATGGATGGTCATAACTAATCACCGTGGCTGAATCATTCTCAAAGTGGACAAGTTCTCACCAGGACTGACAGCATGTGATGACTAAATAACAACATAACCAGGGGTGCCAGTGTCCCCTCCCAGTCCACCCTGTTTACATAAACCACAGGCCTGGACCTCCCTCCTCTACACTGTCTCTAAACTATACAAATAATGTTTCTCCTGGCCTTTGCCAACTCGCTGGGGAAGCGCTATGAGGGAATGACATAATTTTTAGAGCAAATTTAGGGCTCTGAAGAGATATGTGGTGTGTCGCTCCAAAGAAGCAGAGAGAAAATATAAAACTGATTGTCATCCTTACTTTCATAGAGCCTTGTAATATGCCAGGTATAAAATGCTTTAATGAATTCTTATCAGTTAAGACTGATAGATTTCTGAGTCCTTCTGTTTGTAAGTGGTTGATACTTGGCACATCTGGAAAACGAAGGGGTCTGTCAAAAATATTGCCAGGAAGATGATCTATTTTCCATCAGGTTCACATCACCAGATGACGCTGGATATGGCACAACTCCAGAGAAAACAACCTTATCTTGGTCTCTCAGTGGCTGTTGTTATGAGTATACAAGTGCTTTATAACCCTACAAGCTCATCAGGTGGATGCCTGTTCTGTTCATTTCCTTCTAGAGTGTGTGTACTTCTAGGTGGCATGACATCCTCACCTTCTCCCATAATCACCCCCCACTTCCAAACAAACATTTGTCAGAGACTATTTTACCTAAGATTGATTTTCTTTTCTACTACAGCATTTGTTTATAAATGCATCCAACAAAAGGGAAGAACAACAGGTGCCTCACTTTTTCTTAACTCATATCTGATACCAGATAGTTATCCTCATTGGTGGAGGGGTCAGCAGATTGATTTATTTATGGAGTCCTCCTCTGACGTATATGTGGGCTACCTGGAAACCATAAAGATGTTACCCACTTCCCTAATGCCCTAACACATGAGCCCCCTTCTTTTTTCCCCCCTACTTAACTTGCAGGACTATTTAGATCATTCACATTCATTAAATACCCAAAATAAAATAAAGGAAAAAATTTCAAGTTTAAAATTGGACAAAAACCTTACAGGGAAAAAAAGGAAGAAACCATTTTGTAGATAAACTTCATGCTCTGGTGTTGAAAGTTAAGGTCCACAAATCAAAAAGCAGTCATTTCTACAGAGCTAGGCTTTTCCACCGCTCTCTCAGTGAATCACGCTGTGGTTAGCTGAAAGTGCTGTTCACATAATAAATTAACCACCTCATTTCCTTCATCACCAAAATATACATAGCACCCCCATACAGATTTGTTTTAATAAAAGTAATAAAGCAAGCCCAGAGGTTATGGCTGTTATGACATAATCACACCTCTGAGATTTAAAAACACTCACTTGCACATCATGCCTCAAAAAGTCTTTGTAATCCCCCCTCCAACGAAATCTAACTGCACTCATACTCTCTGGCCCCATTTATTCCAAATAAATAATGAACAAAAGCCTTGTATATGGCAGGAGAAAATTCTCCCTTTCAATTAAACATTTGAAAAGAAAATACATCTTTTTTAATAATACTGTACAATAAACAGCTTGGGTAGCCTGATCTAGATTATTAAAGAAAATATATCACCAGAGGGAATTCCCTGGTGGCACAGTGGTTAAGAGTCCACCTGCCAATGCAGGGGACACAGATTCGAGCCCTGGTCCAGGAAGATCCCACATGCCATGGAGCAACTAAGCCCATGCACCACAACTACTGAGCCTGCGCTCTAGAGCCCACGAGCCACAACTACTGAAGCCCATGCGCCGAGAGCCTGTGCTCCGCAACAAGAGACGCCACCGCAATGAGAAGGCCGTGCACGGCAATGAAGAGTAGCCCCCGCTCACCACAACTAGATAAAGCCCGGGCGCAGCAATGAAAACCCAACGCAGCCAAAAATAAATAAATAAATACATTTATTTAAAAAAAAAAAAAAGAAAGAAAATACATCACCAGAGTTAACAGTGCAGAAAGAAGGCAGCCAACTAGCCTATCTCACCCAAAACCAAAGATATCTTCTAAAGTTAGTTGTTCAAAAAGAAAAACAACCCGTGTTTATTTCTGTGGAAGTGAGAAACAATCTTCATTCTATACAAATCCAGGCAAATTAGTTTTTCTTACCTGTAATGCGATTTAAAATTATTGAGAAAAACCCAGGGAAAAAGACCTCTCATCGATATAATTTTTCCTCAATACAGACTCTTCTCCTTAGAATTCCTTTCCATGATCACCAGAAGAAAGACATTGTAACACAATTGTCCACAGCATAAGAGATTTGCTGGACAAATGTGCCATGAGTGAACTCATACCATAATTGGACAAGGCCAGTTTTCCTGTCTCTGCACCACATTACAATCACTTTGCAGGCAGTTCATTTCTGACCTAAATCTATCAAACTCACAGTCCTTTCTATAGGATCATGCATTTAATGCATATTATTACTATGATAATGATGAAGCCTTCCCCTTGAATTTAAAATATAATATAATCTTACTAGTAATTAAATTTATCTGTGCTATTCTTAAAGCTCACGATCAACACCTACCTCCAACACACATATTTAGAGGAATGAGTTGATCAACATTCCTGAACAATATCAGATATACAGAACATAGTTTTTAAATTCTCGGAAGTGGCCTTCCTAATATTTACACATTTTATTTCTCTTCCCAATCGCTATAATTATCTAGCACAATCTTACATTTGAGTTTTCAATAATTCTTTCTAATATGAACATTATTATGTTATACAGATAGTAGTTTTTTGCACCGAGTAAAGAATTACATCTCAGGTTCTCTCTTTAGTATGCCAAACAATTATCCACACATAATTATATACAAATATTCAGCAAAATAAATAGTAATATCTATATGAATGCCAGAATTAAACATTTTTGCAATAATCGTATTTTTAGTCTATAGACTATCCATCCACGTGCAACCAGTATCAGACTTAACCAGTATACTAAAAACCTCCTTAGAGCTCTGTGGAGAACAAAGATGAAATTTTAAAGAATTTCCATAAGCTTACATTTTAATAGATAATTTCACTTTAAAGGAAAGAGTCTATTCTGATGAATTCCATGGCAACAAAGATTTTTCTTTGATAAGGATATTATACTGTATTAATCATAGACCCTTAGAAATACTGATTTACTAATTTAATCACAATCAAAGAACATTCCTATATAAGCGCTCCCTCTGATCTGTCCCGGTAAGAATTATTTCCATAGGGAAAAGCATGTGTGTTGTCGGGGAGAAAGAAATGAAGAGATACGTGCTATGAAGACTAGTTCTTTCATCCCCAGCAATCCTTTACTTTCCACAGCCATTTTCACTCCACATGGCTATTCTAATGTTCTCTGCTCTTAAGTTCTCACTTTTCCCGAAAAGAGATTCATTAAAAAAAATACTAGTAACCAACATTTCAAGTTTACCAAAATTTTTAAGTGAGAGGGTATAAAATTTTATGGTGCGTTCACAACAGAGTGAAAAATATAATAAATGAACAACTATACTGATTATCTACCATTCGTTCATTCATTCGGCAAATACAATACTTACTGAGTATCTATGTGTGCCAGGTCCTGGGAGCTGTGGATAGGGGTGGAAACACCTTGTCCTCATGTGAGAGTTTACATTCCATTAGAGGAGAGACAGTAAACAAAAGAATACTATGATTTCAGAAACTTTAAAACTAGCGGCTGTTTTTTTGGGGTGGGGGATGAGGCGTTTAAAACACTAGGCTCCCACTTCAAAGAGAAAATAAAACTCTCCAGGTAGAGGAGCAACCCCTCCCAATCCTGCTCTCTTCCACTTCTTCCCAGCCACCCACCACCCCAGGAGCTTCTCTCTTCTGAACTCTTGTCCATTTCCTTCCTTAGCCTATTTCTTAGGTAAGCTGTGGGTGTCATCTCCTCAGGCATCTAGCTTCCTCTCTCTCTAGCATCTTCAACTTCTCCCTCTCTGTTTCTACTTCCTTCCTATAAACATTTAAACACATTTAAATCCTGACCTCCTTTGAAAACTCTCTCCTTTAAAGATCTGTATATACCTGTCTCTAAGTGCTCACCTTTCATTCAGTCCTCCATCTACTTCTGACTTCTGCCTCCACTACTCCAATGAAATTATTCTTGTTAGGGTCACCATCAACATTAAAAAAAAAAACAACATGAAAGACACATTTTCAATTCTTATCCTACCTTTATTTTTTTCAGTGTTTTACAATATTGATTTTTGCTTCTCAAGCTCTCATCCCCCTTAGATACTGGCATGTCCTGATTTTCCTTCTACATTACAAATACTGTAATGTGAATTCAAAACACCTGGAAATCTTGTTAAAATCAGATTCTGATTCAACCGGTCTGGGGTACGGTCCAAGAGGCTTTCAGTAGGGTCTCTTGCTACTCAAAGTATAATCCTCAGACAAACAGCACTGGTATCACCTGGGAGTTTATTAGAAATGCAGAATCTCATGCCCCACCTTAGACCAACTGAATCAAAATCTTCATTTTAACAAGACCTCATGAAGGGTTTTTTTTACTGTACATTCAAGCTTGAGAAGCATTAGAGACCAGTGGTTCTCAAACCTTAGCCATTAAAACACAGATTCCAGTGCCCCACCCACAGAATTTGTGATCCTATATGTCTGGGAAGGGGGTGTAAGAATTTGCATTTCTAACAAGTTCTCAGATGATATTGATGCTGCTGGTCCAGGGACTGTACTTTAAGAAGCAATGGTTCTCAACTCTGCCCGTACATTAGAATCACCTGTGGAATTTTAAAAAGTTTGTTGATGTCTAGGGCCCACCCCAGACCAATTAAACTAAAATATCTGGGGAGGTGGTGTAGGCTAGGATTTTTAAAAGCTCCCTTGCCTAATCTTAAGGTTTCTAATTTAGGTAATTTAGGAGTGTGTTGGTTGGGGGGGGGGGTAGTGGTGAAAAGAAAATAGTATAGGATGAATGCTAGTCATATTATGGTAACATTATTATAACACATTATACTATAACCCCTTAAACATCTGTTCTACCCAACTCTGCCCTGTAAATAAACACTAGAAGTTATAACGGTCTACAGGTTTGTCCTAGGCCATGTCTCTGAAATAACCATTTCAGGTAATGGAGCAAAGCAAATAATATTTAATTATTAAAATTCACAGAGAAGAATCCAATATTTGTGAAATGAAAAAATATAAAGATAGTGTTAAAACTCTGCATTAAAGAGTATTTGACTTGCTGCAAAATTAGTCTTAAAGATGAAAATTTGAAAGAATATTATGAAGAGAAATGTAACCTAGTATTAAAAGTATTTTTTCATTTTTACTGGAAAATGAAAATAGCTTTATTATTTTTCTGGTTACATAAATCCTCACAGTAAAATACACACACACACACACACACACACACACACACACACACACAAACGTATAAGGCAGAAATTAAAACCAACTGAAAGCCAAAGTTCCTGAGATAAAACACATTTATCATTTGACCCAGCTTTCTTGCATCTTTTTATAAAATTTGACTTACTTAACAAAAAAGTTATAAAGTATAAAGGATACCATGTACCCACCAAACAGTCTAAGAAATACAATATAGAGTTGAAACTCCTGTTGTACCCCTCCCAGTTCCCGTTCCCCTCCCATCTCATGCCTCACTCAAGGTAACCACTACCTTAGATTCCAGTACTTATTTCTATATTCTTACTTTGTACATTGGTATTCATAAATAGTACATAGTATTATTTTTCATATTTTAAATTTTTATACCAATCATAAAATACTATACATATTCTGCAACTTGCTTTCTCTCTTAATATTGTATCTTATGAGGTTTATCCATATTAATATAGGTAGCTCTAATTGGGTCATCTTTGCTCCTATGTAATATTCTACCATCTGAGTATACTACAGTTTTATTTTCCTGTTTTCCAGATGAGGGACATACTGTTTCCAAATTTTTACTACTATAAACAGTGCTTCAGTGAATTTCTTGTACATGTCTTCTTGTGCACATGAGAGAGAGTTTTTCAAGGCTATGAATATCTAGCAACGAAATTAAGTTGAAGAGAATCCCAGTCTCTCACTTTACTAGTTTCCAGTTGCTCTCCAAAGAGGTTGTGCCAGTTTATACTTCTACAAATAATGTGTAAGATTCCCAATGCTCCACATTGTTGCTAACATCCAAATTCTCAGACTAACTTTTGACAACCTGAAAGATTTCCCATCGTGGCTTTAGTTTGCATTTCCCCAACTATTAATCAGAGTGATAATTTTTTTCACATTTTTATTTTGCGTGTGTGTCTCCTCTTCTGTCAATTGCCTGTTCACATCCCTTGCTATTTTTCTGTGGAATTGTTTTTTTCTCTTAATTTATAGCAGATCTTTATAAATTATGGATCCTTTGTAGGTTTTATGTGATGCAAATACCTTCTCCCTGTCTGTGGATTTTCTATGTACTGTTTTCTGATTCAGAGATGTTTTAGATTCTAATGCAGAACTTAAAAATCTTTTCCTTTATGGTAGGTAGTACCTTTAGTGTCATGTGTAATTTTTTTTCATTCATTCATGATAAACCTAGTTTAAAATACTGTGAAAATACTTTAAAGTTTTAGAAATCCTAAAAGTGATTTTTGTGCCGATGTATGAAACCAGAAGGTGAACTTAAGTAGAAACGGAAATTGATCTAGTTTCATTGTCCAAGGTCAATGACATACAAGGAGTAAGTAAACAAAAGACAAAGGAAATTAGCTATTTCATTGTTAATAATTTAAGGTATTATTGGTAAAAGGTTTTTCAAACCACACCAACATTTCACATTTCTTTTAAAGATAAGTAATGGTGTTATACTAGGGTGTGTGTATATGTACATGGCTTATTACATCGTCAGTGATTTCTAAGAACCTGAGAAAACTATAGTTAATACCTCAACATAGGAAGCATAATTCAACCAGAAGTGAAAAAACATACCCAGAAAAGACATTTTAAAACTTTAAATTTAGTAATAACCAGGAAATTCTAATATATGAGTTCATGCTCCCAGTCAAGGTTAATTACTTGTTTTTGTTCAATTATAGAAACAGCTCAGTTATGGTCAAAAATAAATGAAATGGGCTTCCCTGGTGGCGCAGTGGTTGAGAATCTGCCTGCCAATGCAGGGGACACGGGTTCGAGCCCTGGTCTGGGAAGATCCCACATGCCGCGGAGCGACTAGGCCCGTGAGCCACAATTACTGAGCCTGCGCGTCTGGAGCCTGTGCTCCGCAACAAGAGAGGCCGCGATAGTGAGAGGCCCGTGCACCGCGATGAAGAGTGGCCCCCACTTGCCGCAACTAGAGAAAGCCCTCGCACAGAAACGAAGACCCAACACAGCCATAAATAAATAAATAAATAAATAAAATAAAATAAAATAATAATAGCAGTTAACATTTATAGAGCACTTTAAAATAAATAAATAAATAAATAAGTAAGTAAATAAATAAATAAATGAAATACCTAAATTGCAAGGCTAAGTTTGAATTTCATGCATAAATACCTGGTAAATCAGGGATTCAAGTACAGCCCGTATCCTGGGATTTACAGTTAAGGGACAAGATTGTAAAAACGTTTGTCAAGGAACTCGTCTATGTGAATACTGCCCAATTTCTAGAACAACTTCCTCTATGTTTCTTTCACCTTTGCGTTTTATCGATTTCAAAATATTGCTTTAGTATAGGGGGCAAAATCCAGGTAAAGTCATCTAAGTGGATATACATGGGACAGACTCTTTTCTATATCCCACTCTACAATAACACATAATTAAAGGATTAAAATGTTTAAAAAGATTTGGACAAACAATACAGGACAGATGAGAATCCTTATTACCCTTTATATACCTAAACTAAAACATTTCATGATCCCTACAATATTAACTATAAAATAGGTTTTAACAGAGTAATGTCACCACTGAAGAGTTGGGTTATTTTGGTTTTGTTTAGTTTTTATCCAGAACTGATCCCACAGAGGGGGTGGGGAAGTAAAATACAAATTCCCACCTTTGAGGTTTTACGATGAAAAACTGCAGCTGGGAAGATGATTTTCCTTTTACAGTGACTCCTCATTATACATAATAATGAGGAATAAAGATGGCCTGGATATAGAAAATCCACTAAGGGTTCCAGAAACTCATTTTAGAAAACGATTTCACTCTCTAATATCATCAAATGATCTAACAGAGAGGCACAAAGGAGGAAAGGGGACTGCCCTGTCTTTCCTACTTTACCGTGCATGCTCATTAACAAATACAGGTGTAAATGAGCATGGAAGTATCTAAAACACAGTCCAAAGAAGAAATAAATAGCAAGTAAATCCAACTTACTCAAGTTGTACTCTCAGGATATGACAAGGCCAAGCTAAACCATCATTCCCCATGTCCCACAGAACTCAACAGAGCCAACCCTGCATCATCCTGCTCTCACCCTGGAGTGTTTTCTTGGGAGTAACACCAAGCCACTTTCCAGCAAAGTCTTTAGGGGTCAGTTAGGGATATGCTGTCATTCGACCACACTGGCTGCCTCTCACTCCAGAAATAATGACAGGCATGTGTTTTTGAAATCAGCCCTCCCCATTTTCTAAGACAAGGACTGGAGTGCTGCCTTGAGCATTTTAGCTGTTATTAAACCAAAAGTATTTTAGTTTCTATTGAAATAATATTATAGCTTCTATTATTTCATCTATTTAACATTCTTTGAACAGCTTTCATTTTTAAAATCAGCACTGTTTGGCTACTCATAATTTAAATCAGAATAAATATAAGTATTAAATTTATACTAAAAGCACTTAAAGGTCCCAACTAAAAAGAAATCCAGCCCCACTCTGGTTGTACCGGAAGTCTATTGTATCAAGGTTTAAAATTAAGTGGCCCATCGGCTGGGAAATGGAAACAGATATTTGTTTTACAGCACATTTTTCCTAATACATAATCACTATAAGAAATTTGAAAAAAAGTAAAAAAAAAAAAAAAAGGAAAGGAAAAGAAAAAAGATTCCCTAATCACACCAACAAAGATATAAATATGTCACCAGCCAGTTACCTTTTTCTTCAATGTAAATGCACATCTCTAGTTCTAAAACACAAATTGGTTTAATTCTGTATCAACAACTTTATTGCAATTTAAAAGTATGTCAAGAGCAATTTCTCATGTCATTAAATCGGCCTTGAAAGCCTAAATTTTTAATGGTTGTATAAATATTTCAACCGGTGGATATACCATAACTCATTTAACTATTTTCCTTTTGTAGCTGCTTCCAACATTTTGCTGTAACAGCAAACTTGTATGTGAATTTTAGAAATAGTTCTTATTACTGCCTGAGAAGAGACTCCTAAAGGAAGAACTACCAGGTCAAAGGGATGCCTTTTCTTAAAGTGCATCTTGATTGGTATTAACTATTTGCTAGAAATAACAATTTACACTTCCACCAGCAGTGTTTGTGAATGCTCATTTCACTGTACCCTTCTTACTTGCACAGATATTTATCATTTTATTACAACTTTACTCGATTGTTAGGTTGAAATAATAACCCCTTGTCTAATTTGGGTTTGTTTGATAAAGAGAGAAATTTATATTTCATCCATGGTGAATGGTATGTAGAGGCTCTTTGTAAATGTTTTGTAAATGTTTTATATAAACCAATATATAAATGTATACAAATCAACAAGAAAATACCAAACTCTAATAATAAAATGTGTACTAGTTACATGTACATGTACATTTGTGGCCAATAACTTCCCTACTTCATCATCTGGCTTTAAACTTACGTTACATAGCACAGCAAATCCACTCTTAGGTATATATTCAAGAGAAATGAAAACATACATCATAAAAACTTATACACAGTTTTACTATACATCCATATATCTCTAGATAAAAAGCCAATAGACTAGTTTTGGATGGATCCACTGAACAATGTTAGCTCACCTAAGAACTGAATATCTAATGGTAATTTCTTGTTGCTCATTAACCAATACCTATTTAAAAATAAAATGCTAAATCTACGCCCCCAAAATAAAATAAATAAAAATAAAATAAAAACTTGTACACAAATGTTCATAGTAGCATTATTCATAATAGCCCCAAAATGGAAATAACCCAAACTTCCATGAACTGATAAATGGATAAACAAAATGTGGTATATATATACAATGAGATACTATCACCCATAAAAAGGAATGAAGTTCTGATACATGCTACACTATGGATGAACCTTGAAAACATTATGCTAAAGGAAAGAAGCCAGTCACAAAAGGCCACATATTGTATAATTTCATTTATATGACAGATCCAGAATAGATAAATCAATAGAAACAGAAAATAAATTAGTAGTTGCCCTAGGGCTGGGGAAGAAGGGAGAGCTGGAGAGTGACTGCTAATGGTTTCTTTTTGGGGTGATGAAAATGTTCAAAAATTAAGGGTAACAGTTTCACAACCCTATGAATATACTAAAAACCTTTGACTTGTTCACTTTAAGTGGGTGGATTTATTCATGTATGTATGGTTTGTGATTATATCTCAATAAAGCTGTTTTTAAAATGTATGTGTTGCTATGTTGTGGTCTATAAAGCTCCTACCAAAAAAGTGGACTTGTCTCTTACTCTAATTTTTAGAAGTGTTTAATACTGCATATTTTTTGAAGCTATGTTGTTAGCATTCTATAATGCTCAGGGCAATTATACCTTCTTAGGATACTCTATCTGTAATTAATATAAAATATCCCTCTTTGACCTGTTTAATGCATTTTGCCTTAAATTCTATTTCATCTCATGTTAACATTGCTGATTTTTTCATTCGTGTGGAATATTTTTCTTCAAATTTCAAATATCAAGGTTGCTTTTTTCTTTAGAAGTACCTCTTGCACATATACATCTTAGTGCTATATTTTATTTTTAAAAGTCTGAGATTCTATTCATAGGGGAATTTACCTATTACTATACTTTCACCTTTACCTATTACTATACTTATTCCTCTCATCATATACTTTTTTAATTTACTATACTTTCTTATTTTCTTTTCTCTGCCTTTGGTTGGAATGATAAACTTTAGTTTTTACTCTCATGATTTATATTAAATGTCCTATTTGTGGTTATTATCCATATATTTCAGATTATGTTTTTCTAAAAAATTGTAGAGTTAATCTATATCTGAATCTTTTTCCTGAGAAAGAATCCTAATACTTCATCACTTCTTTTTCTTATACCCTCTCATGTTGAGTTGATCTGATCCAGACTAATATATTTAAAAATGAACATTATCGTTAAAAAACTATGAGACTCAACAATACAGATACACTTTACTGGATACGTGTGTATTGTAAAGCTCTCCACTGTTTCCTTACCTTGATCTTGTTTCCTCACAGCATGCCTTTCCCTTCTTCGGACCTCCATTCCCCCTCCCCACCCCATCCCCCACCCCCACCCCACCCCACCCCCACCCTCCGACACTTTAGGCAGGAGTAATTCCATAAATAATTCTTTCAAAGAAGGTCTGTAACAACCAGAGAAGGTGAATCATTATAGATCCAAAAATGCTTTTATTTTCCTCTCACATTGAATTGCTGGTTTGCCTGAATATAGAATTATAGGTTCAAAATAAAATTTTTCTCACAACTTCAAAACTACTGCATTTCTATCTTCTATTACTTGTTTTTTTTACCAATAATAGTACTGATGTCAACTTGATTCTTTCCTTTGTAGATAAACTATGTTTGCTCTCTGGAAGCTTTTAGTTAGTTCCTCCGTATTACTAGCATTCTGAAATTTCACAGGAAGGCATCTGAGTGTAGGTCTTTTGTTACTCTTTTATGCAGTATTCATTAGGCCTTTTCAAAAGACTTGTCCTGTCAACTGGAGAAATTTCATTCTATTATTTCTGTGATTATAACTCCCCTTCACTCATTGTTTATTTGAACCTTCTGTTAGATGAATGTTGAAGCTTTAGAAGGAGCTCTACATCATATGACTTTTTGTTCATGCTTCCCACCTTTTTCAGTTTAAGACTGCACTCTAAGGAATCTCTTAGCTCAATCTTCCAATTCATTAATTTGCTTTTAGCTGTGTTCACTCTATTTCACCCGTTTATGTGTTTTTTTTTTAATCTTAACAATCATATTTTAAAATTCTTAGATCGGTTTAATTTCATTCTATCCCATATTTGTTTCAGAAATGCAATAACCACTTATCTCTCTGTGAATGTTAATTTAACTTATTTCAGAGTCTGTTGCCTGTTCATTGTTTCTTTGGGTGTTATTTTTTTAAGTTTGGTGCCTCATTTTTCTATCATAGGTTTTCCTCAAACATTTAGTGATTCTTGGCATCAAGATCGTTTCAGAGTCCCTCTTTGTCTGTGTATGCTGTTTCTGTTCAGCACCATGTGCCTCGAGTGATAATGTGGGATATGATGCCAGGTGTCATGTACATGTCAGGAGTTTGTCCTGCCAGGAAGAGACTCCTTGAGCTTCCTGACAATCAAAAGCTACTTAAGGGATCACCCAGCCTCTCTGGCCTCTGTGTTATACTCAGTGCTTTAGCTAGGATTCACAGAATATTGAGGGAGGGGGGTCACCACAGGCTTAGCTGCTCTATACACATCTGCTTATCTAATCCTGCAGGTCCCCTCCCCACTACTTAAATATGACTCTGCTTTCAGAACCCTACTGATCTATATATTTTCGGGTGTGGCTCCACCATGTTTCATTTTTCTGTGGATGTGATTCTTCAGGCTTAATATCTTTCAAGAATTCCTGAAATTTCTACCCACTGATGGGACTCTTTCTTATTTTTCCCGGACTATTATCAATTGATTCATATAAGTGAGTGTTTACATAGGTACAGATATATATGCACAACTTTTCTGTCATCTTACGGAATTTGGAGTTGTGGATATGCCAGTGGTGGTGGTAATGTAGTTAGAATATCATGAGCTCTGCCTACCATTTTGATCATTTTCTTAGTGTCATTATTTGCTAAATAGTCTGTACTCCAATGTTAATATGGCCATATCTCTTAATCTCAGACTTGTATATCCAACTCCTAGTTTCCTGTATTTCTTACAGGCACCACAGATTTAACGTGTTCGAAACTGAATTGCTAACCTTATCCTCACCAAATCTGCTCCACTCAGGCATCCTCAGGACCTTTGGAGCAAATTCTTCACAACTCCTTTTCCCTCACTATCACCAAGTAGTCCCTAAAAATAGATTTAACTTCTTTCCATTTCTACTGCCATTAACTTTGTCCAAGCCACCATTATCTTTCACCTGGAGTAGTCCGAGTCAACATTTAAAAATACAAATCAGATCACGGCATTCCTCTGCTTAAAACTCTTCCTTTACTTCTCATTGCTGTTGGAATGAATTCCAAACTGTTTTCACGTTAAATGCTATCTCAGAATCCAAATCTGGAGACTAGGTCCCTGCTATTTACTTAAAGACCACTTTGATGCCAATAGGTTATTAGCCTCCTGGGTTCTATAAGTTTGACTTTCTCTTTCCTTTGTTCTACTAAGGAACTGAGGTATTCCATAACTTCCATAACTTCACCTTGAATTAATATAACTATAATTTCTCTTAACTATGATGCCTATATCATAAAACTGCTATAAGAGGTATACTCTTTAGTTACTAGGCATTTTATCTATCTGTAGCTAGATCAGTCCCTTTAGGAACCATCCTCGCCAGTGAACAAGTCCAGTTAAAGGTTTGGATGCCTCTTGGTCTAACTTGCTCTAAAATGGGAAAACTCCAGTTAAGTCCCAATATATGACCGGTTAGTCCAGGCTTTGACAGTGGGAGCCTGGGTAAAAATCCTAACTACTCTAGGACACAGCTTCTTTTCCTGTCAGATGAGCAGGGTAGGGTTGTATGATCTCAAAGGTCTCTTCCATTTCTAGTGGCCACAGATTCCGTGACCTCATATAATATTTCCTTAGAGAAAGTATAGTACCTATCACTCAAATCTCATGAAAATTATATAGAGGGTAATATTCTATTTCAGGCTTAAGAAGAACTTTCATCAAAGAGAAAATAATTCAACTTGAGGTTTCTGGAGACCACTTAAGCCAACATGGATTCATTTTGCCAAGATTTAGTGCTGCTCTCAATTGCCTAAGGAACACAATCTCAAGAACTGGAGATACAGCAGCAACACCAAGAAGCACTATTACTACTATTACTACTACACAGTAACAAAAATGAAAGGTTTTAGCTCATACTGGGAAATGACCAAAAACTAACTATAATAATCAAATAGGAATGAAAACAGGAAAAAAAATCACAGTAGGTACCAAAGGTTTCTTCCTGAAAGATCAATAAAGATCAATAGTTCATACTGGTTTACAAAAAGAGCCAACATACCCCCCTTTCTCCACACCCCTTCCATTTTTATAGCGACGTTAAAAGGAGAGGCTCTTCAGATTAAGTTACTAGTCGTATCTAGAGTTTTAATAGTCTTTAAAGTGATTATAGTCTATTATAAGCTTTGATCAAAATCATAAAGACCAGGAAAAAAAAAATTCTCTCCTTCCTGAATAATTTATAATACCTAACTACCTTCCCACGAACTGTATAAACCTTTGAAAATGGGAACTTATTCCCACTGACAATTACTATGCCAAGTTTGAGTACTGTCTCTGTATTGATGGATTTCACAAATTAAATGATCCACACTGCTTTACCTGATACATTCCAACTCCAATGTGCTTCGGCTCAATTTTCACTAGCTCAGCTAATGGATCTTGTACACGCCTTGCTATGGAAACTGAAAAAACAGAATCAGAAAACAAGTATGGCTTAATGTGAAAAGCAGTATGCAGATAATTACTATTTTAGTTCCTCATAATGCATAGTTATCCCTCGTTATTCCTCCCCCCAAGGAGGCCAACAATTTAACCAAGTTTCAGAGTTCCTTTTTTTTTCCACACAAAAAGTGAATGCAAAATTTCAGGATTAATTATGTCACCAGAACTCCTAGGTGTTCCTGAGCACGAACACATTGAAAGGGTTATACATTTGGAAAAACAAATAAAACACTTAGTTGCTATATTTATACAATTACCTGTTCGTTCTTTAAATATAGTATAGTAGGGCACCTCACACTTTAAAGAACAAGTAGATATTTGTTTTACTTTTAAATAATCCTGCATTGCTATAAACATGATACACATTTGTACATTAAATATGCTTATTAGGACTAGATCCTGATAAAGATGAGTAAATGATAGAATCATATCTTATTGCAATCAGAGATCAAGTTAGTTGACTAGTGAATACTCTTGAATCACCTTGAATATGATTGCAAGATCAGTCTGAGAAGTGATCTGAGTCCCAACTGCTTGTTCCTAACAGTCCTAATTACGTCCCTTTCTTGACCATCACTTTCCATTTTTAAGAGACTTGAGAGTTAACTTTAAACATCCTTTGTGTCATGATTTTTATTTAGTCATCATATATTATCATCTTTTTAAAAGCCGTATGTTATTAACAAAATCTTATAACTTATTTAGCTTATAAGATAGATTTAGTTAGAGAAAAGAAATTTAGTTGCATTGAGTGTTTACAAATGAACAGCTTTTATTTTCTAAACACATGAAAGCTAGTCAGTGTCACCTACTCATACAGAAGGTTGGATGAAATATAAATTCATTAAGTAAAAACATTAAGGCCATTAAAGGAAACCCCATGCCTGTTTTCGTGTTAAACTATTCAAGGTCTGGTAAAAGAAGCCACTTCTTAGAAGTAACTATCAGATTCTCCAGTCACTGATTTGTGCCACCTCTCATCAGAGATAAGATCTACTGTGAACATCAAGTTCACTGCACATTCAAGTCTTTTTCATATCTTTTATTATTACTGCCAACAGACAGTGACAATGGCAGCTTGCAAAGCAAGCTTAGAGAGCAATAAGCTGATGTTTTACAATCTGCCTATTTCTCCCACAGAAGAGATGGGGATTCCAAGGCCTTCACATACACCTTTCTCATCAAATCTCATAAAAAGTTAATTAGTGCAAGCATGCCAGGTTATAGGAGAAATGGTTTCCTTTAATAACCACATTTATAGTCATATGAAAACATATGCCACCAGAGAAATACCTGATATCCTCTAAAACCAAATACAGTCAGGCCTCCATATCTGTGGGCTTCACATTCACAGATTCAACCAACTATGGATCAAAAATATTTGAAAAAAAAATTCCATAAAGTTCCAAAAAGGAAAACTTGAATTTGATGCTCTCACCGACTATTTATATTGCACTTACAACTATTTACATAGCATTTACATTGTATTAGGTATTATAAGTAATCTAGAGATGATTCAAAGTATATTGGAGGATGTGCATAGGTTATATGCAAATACTATGCTATTTTATGTAAGGGACTTGAGCATCCTTGGATTTTGGTATCTGAGACGGGTCCTGAAACCAATCTCCTGTGGATACCAAGGGACAACTCAACTGTATTATTTCCTTATTCTAGCCTTTACATATATTATACAATAAGAGTGATTTTCAAACACATACATACATTGCCAAAATATTTTCGGATTAAAAAAACAACCCACAACAGTAGACCAAGTTAAGGTAATAGGCATCAGAACGTTTGCTGTGTAGGAAGGCAATATTAGAAATTCAATAACAATATATCAATAATAGGTAAATCTCTCAAATCTACACCTTCAGGAAAACCCACATTATGAAAACCTAAACTTAGAAATTGTGTGAGTAGATCCCATATTTTAACATTTCTGAAATACACAAAAGGATTTTAAACTATTTTCTACTGGATTCCCTCCTAACATTTCACTGCCAGTGTAGCCTTTGTTCATCCTAATATTGCTAAATATTAGCAACAATGGATTAAAAATGATGGCTTCTAGATGACATATTCTACAATAAGTCCCAATGGCTTCTGGAGTTACAGTGTACCCCGTAAACAACCCCCGACATAGATCTAATATTTCTAGAATTGGCATTTCACTTTCAGATGCTGTTCATTCTGTGTAGCATAGAAACCCAAGCACGGAAGAGATGGGAGGCAGGAGGAGGGAGAGAGATGAACATTGTTTAAAGTAGAATTCGAAAAGTAGTATGCTCAGGCTTTGGAGAAAAGATGGTGTTGTTTTCCTGCTGGCAGGATAATCAAGAGAAGGGTTATGCAATAAACAGTAATAATGATCAGGCTGACAACAGATTTCTGAAAGTAAGAGACAGATAAGTAGTTCAGGCAAAAGGAGTTTAATAGATTGCTGATAAAAAAAAAAGAAGAGGGAGTAAGAATCATGGCCCGAAACTTGGGGCACATTCATATTTTGAGACAGAAAAGAGAAGGAGGAAATGGTGAAAGAGGCAGAGAAGGAATGGTGAGGAAAGTATAGCAAAAGAAGTCAAAAAGACTTCTGGAACATGTTAAACATAGAGCTACCCTATGTCCCTATGTCCCCAAGTTTTTACTCCTAGGTACATACTCAAAAGAAATAAAAACATCGGTCTACATAAAATCTTGTACATGGATGTTCACAGCAGCATTATTCATAATAGCCACAAAGGTGAAAACAACCCAAATATCCAACAACTGATAAATGGATGAATACAATGTGGTATACCTGTACAATGGTAAATTATTTGGCAATACAAAGGAATGGAGTACTGATATATGCTACAGCACGAGTGAACTTTGAAAACACTATGCTAAGTGAAAGAAGCCAGCCAATCACAAAAGACCTCATATTGTCATGGTTCCATTTATATGAAATATCCAGAATAGGCAAATCCATATAGACAGAAGGTAGATTAGTGTTTTCCAGGGATTGGAAAGAAGAGGGGAAGGGGGACCGATTGCTAATGGGTATGGGGTTTCTAGGGGCAATGAAAATATTCTAAAATTGGATAGTGGCAACAGTTACACAACTCTGACTATACTAAAAAATGATGACATATACTTTAAAAGGGTAAACTGTATGCTATGTAAACTATATCTCAATGAAGTTGTTATGTATTTTTTAAATGCAGTATGTCCAAATGTATGGCAAATATTGACTATTTTGCCCACATGTAACATCAACATTTCTCTGTATCACTGCGACTATTTACCACTGTTTAGGAAGTTCTACTTAACGCAATTGGAAGAGAAAAGAAAGAAGGTATAATTACTCAAAAGACAGAAACTAGATTATTTATTATTACTTGCAGATGATGACTGTCTACTTAGAAAACCCAAGCAAGTCAACTGAAAAAATATCAGAACTAACAAGATTTCAATCAGTTGGTTGGTTTCAAGACACCCAGAAAAAAACTGATGCTCCACCATATGCCATCAACAACCAATAAGAAAATATCATGAAGGAGAATCTATTCACTGTCTCTGTGTGTGTGTGTGTTTGTGTGTGTGTGTGTGTGTGTGTGTGTATTGCGGGTGAGTAAGAAAAATACAATGTGCATAACCTGGATGAAGGTATAAATTTAATGGAATTTCACTGTATTTCTACAGAGTTTGAAAAATATTAGTTAAATGGCTCTAAAGTTTATACAGAAAGAAAGAAATGCATAGGACAAGTGCAATGAAAAAGATTAAGGCAAGTCATATTATAAGCCACAGTAATTGAAAGAGTCTTGCGTTGTAGCAGACTAGACAGACCAAGGAAAAAGGGAAAAAAGTACATATAGGAATTTCATTTTTTGTTTGTGTTTTTTTTTTACATGGAATTTCGTTTTTAATAAATGGTAATTTGTTAAACGGTAATGAAACATATTGTGTAAAGGAAGACAGTAAAAAGCAGGGAAAAGCAGGGAAAAGGAGCTTCGACTGAGTGAAGATTATCATCCTAAAAGGTAAGCAACCAGAGCTACAGCCATATGCAGTAGCACTGAAAACAACATTTCCCCCTCATTCATAAGGCATGTTATATCCAAAGGACAAAAGGGGTTCTACTGGTTTTGGTCTTCAGTTCCATGAAATACATAGAATCTTAAAGCTTCTAGAGCAAATAAATGTATTGCTTAAAAGACTGTACTAAACTGTGTTCTCTTTAAAATTTGCCTTACTCTGTTATCTGAGAATATCAAAGTGGAAATCTTTATTTTTAAAGTCCAATACTCACTTCTTTTTTATACTTCCTCTTGCCATCAGACAACAAAAAGAGGAATCCCCATGCTGTCTTATTTCATTCAACAACTCCTAATTAGAATTTTTTTCACTAAAAAGCTTATTAAAATATAGTTTTAATGCTCTTAATGCAAATTTATTATAATCTTGATCCTCTAATTAGTAAATACATTTTTCAATAAGGAGCTGACAAATCTGTTGACCTGATATAAATACTCTATATCTTGATTGCAGTGGTTGTGGTTACCTGACTAGCACAAGCTTTTCAAAATTCATAGATGGTGTACCTAAAAAAGGTGAATTTTACTTTATGCAAATAGACCCTTAAATTTGAAAGAAATATCTTTTCTCTAAGGATATCAAACTTTTTCTTTATTTTTTTTCTTTCTGTATAGTCTCTACTTCTTCCATGTAGTGTACCCCACCTCCCACCCCATATTTTGGCATCTGTCTTTAATAGCATAAGTTTTCCTTACATGTTAAGTGACCCTAGACTTTCCATCAGGGGTAGGGTACTAAAAAGCTGACTGTTAAGTGCTTTGCTCAAAGGTGAGGTTTGTCAACTGTGGGCTTCACTATAGGGTGATTTGGCCATTTCTTTGTGAAATCTCTGATCTCAGTTTCTTTAGGTGTGTTCTCTTGTGTTCTAGCCAGAATCCCCTAGTCTCCCACATGGAAGATTTAGTCCTCTCTAAGGTACCTACAACAGCATGTCAATAATTATTTAATCTTTCTTTTTTTTAGTAGGTATTCCCACTCTCACTTATAACCCATGTCCTCCAGTGTAGAAACCTTCGGTTTAACCCTCTCTAGAGAACAATTCTCCAGTCTTCTGCAAAAGTGGAAGAAGGACAGTTACTCAACTGTGTGGAATGGGAGGTCTAATTCATTTCTTCTTTTTTTACTGATGTGAAATTCACATAACATAAACTTAACCATTTTAAGGTGTACCGTTCAGTGGTATTTAGTATACTTAAAACACTGTGCAAACCACCACCTCTATCAAGTTCCAAAACAGTTTCATCACCCCCAAAGGAAACCCTGTACACATTAAGCAGTCCCTCTTCATTGTCCCCTCCTCCCAGCCCCTGGCAACCACCAATCAGCTCTCTGTGTCTGCAGATTTGCCTATTCTGGACATTTCACATATATATGCAATCATACAATATGTGACCTTTTGTGTTTAGCTTCTTTCACTTAGCATGTTTTCAAGGTTCATCCATGTTGTAGCACGTATCATTACTTCATTCTTTCTTATGGCTGAAAATACTCTTCCATCGTATGGATAGACCACATTTTGTTTATCTATTCACCTGCTGATAGACATTTGGGTTGTTTCCAGTTTTGGGCTATTGTGAATAGTGCTGCTATGAGCATCTGTGTACAAGTATTTGCTGAGTACCTGTTTTCAATTCTTTTGAGTATATACCAAGGAGTGGGATTGCTGGGTTATATGATATTCTATGTTTAACTTGATCTCACTGCTTTTTAAACAGACTTTCAATCAATCCTCCTATTTTAGACCCATTCTCAGCCCTCCCAAGATACTTCTAAAGGTGCTTAGTGCATTTCCTGAGTCTTTAGGGTTTCTACGATCTATTTCAGGTTAGCTCTGTTTTCTACAATGCTGTCTCGGTATTCCACTTTCTCAAGTTGGCTAGATCTCATCCGGTTTCCAGCTTCAAAACTATTGTTGCCGTTATCTCCTCTCCCATTCTCCTTGTCCTAGTAAGTTTATGCCTTCATTCTATCAAGTTACTGTCATTTTAATGAGATTTCAGAAGAGAGTGAAGGAGTAACAGGTATATTTAATCTTCATTTTAAATCAGAAATCCATAATAAACGTTTTAATACCAACTATCTACTATTCTATCCATCCAATTTAAACTGTCTCAGTACAATGAACTTATTATGAAGGGAATGTAAGCATATATAAGGATAACTTCTGTTTTCAATAAGCTGATAAACTGGTCAAGAAGATGTAGCAAGATAAAGGTCATTTTCTTACATATGTTTAACACTTGTATGAATGTTGAGGTTCCGTTATATTTGATACGGTAAACTTATGGAGGGTTGAAAGGTAAAACCCACACCCACAGATAGGTCAGGTCTCAGATGAAGTATGAAGTCATCCCAGGCATCAATCACTAGGAAAGAGAAAGATTCCTAGTGAGAAAACAGGAACTGAAATGGAAGTGGGGCCTAGAAAGCCAAGAGTGGAGACTCTCAGTTAATTTCAATATTTGCTTCCAGGACCAGACTTTGAAGACTCAGAATGTCTAGGTAGGTGTTTTGAGTTGATATGGGTCAAACATAGTCACTGCCAATGTGGAAACAAGCTAAGACAAAGAAAAATGGCACACCTGCAGTGAATCACAAACTGAAGACACAGCTAGGTTTTGAAATCAGAGTAATTAGGAGTATATACCAATTCCCCTTTTTATTATTTCCTATTTTCATAGCATCTTGTTAGAATGTTGTGATCTTGTTCCCTTATAATACTGTGGCAGTTATGCACCCACATGGGCCAGTGGTGAAGAGGAAATAGCAGCCCCCTTAGCAAAGGGAAGTCTGAGGGACTGCCACCTCCTATATAATATTTTTCTAATGCCCTGTTGGATGATTACCTTTCAGTGCCAACTTGGGAGGCTCTGAATTTTACTTTTTATAAAGAAAAGTATCCCTTTATTACAGAAGTTACGTACATAAATATTATGTTCACACTTACTTGGCTATGCGGCCTCTTTAAGCCTTGGTTTCCTCATCTGTAAAGTGCGAATAATAAATGACTAATAGGGCAATTGTGAGGATTAAATAAAATAATACTGGTAATGTATTTACCACAATGTTTCATATATATTAAGTGCTTAAAAAAGATTAGTGTTAGCAGCTCCCTACTCCTCCTATTATTATTATTACTACTGTTATTACAAGGCAAGTACCAAAAGAGAACATGGCAAGGAGGCAGAGACCACAATGAGTTGATGTGACAGGGAAAAGCTTCACTGAAGAAGCAAGATTTTGAGCTGGGATCTGAGTTTGAAAAGATGACCATTTTAGGGGACTTCCCTGGTAGTCCAGTGGTAAAGAATCTGCCTTCCAATGCAGGGGACGTGGGTTCGATCCCCGGTTGGGGAACTAAGATCCCACATGCCTTGGGGCAACTAAGCCCTCGCGCCTCAACTAGAGAGCCCGCGTGCCACAAACTACAGAGCCCAAGTGCCACAGCTAGAGAGAGAAAACCCACACACCACAACTAGAGAGAAGCCTGCGTGCCACAACGAAGACCCGAAGCAACCAAAGAAATTAAAAGAAAATAAATAAATAAAATAAATAAATATTTAAAAAAGAAAAAAGAAAAGATGATCATGTTAGTCAGGGGACTGTGTCATGGAATGAACAACTGAAGAGAAACTACAAGTTCTTTTGGATCAAAAAAGAAGTTTTTAACTTTAGATTAATGCAAAAATTTTCAAATACATATCACCAGGTGTAGATTTCAAGAACAGTCAATGAAATTTGATGAGAATATTTAAGGAAAAAAAATTAAACAAAAAGTCTATTTCCCCTAATTTGGAATTTCCCCAAACTGGGGGATTAAGAGATACAAACTACTATGTATAAAATAGATAAACAACAAGGATATATTGTATAGCAATGGGAATTATAGCCATTATCTTATAAGAAGTTATAATGGAGTATAATCTGTAAAAATACTGGATCACAATGCTGTGCACGTGAAACTAATATAATATTGTAAATCAACTATACATCCATTAAAAAAAATAATAATAAAGCAGTAAACACACATACACAAGACATTTCTAACAAAGTAGTCTAAATATCCACCTATTACACAGAAAAATGCTCTGACCAGATCTATATTTTGCTTGTGATACCAATTATTGTCATTAGATGTACCAAAATATCTTTTTTTAAAATAAATTTATTTATTTATTTATTTTTGGTTGCATTGGGTCTCTGTTGCTGTGCGCAGGCTTTCTTTTTAGATGCAGCAAGCGGGGGCTACTCTTCATTGCGGTACTCTTCGTTGCAGGCTTCTCATTGCAGTGGCTTCTCTTGTTGCGGAGCACGGGCTCTAGGCACGCGGGCTTCAGCAGTTGTGGCATGCAGGCTCTAGAGCGCAGGCTCAGTACTTGTGGAGCATGGGCTTAGCTACTCCGCAGCATGTGGGATCTTCCCGGACCAGGGCTCGAACCCGTGTCCCTTGCATTGGTAGGCGTATTCTCAACCACTGTGCCACCAGGAAGCCCTCAAAATATCTTTAATTTCTTCACACACAAGATTTAAACTATTCCACATCACAGAAATCAAAGCAATTTTATACAACTAATATCAAATCAGGCTGATTTAAACAATACAGTAATGACAATTCCTATTAGCAAGGCAAGAGAAACCGGTCATTTAACAAATATTTAGCTATAGCCTGAAAGTCTGTGCATGTTTATACATTTGCACTTTAAATATTTTATGTTAATATATTACTTTCCTCCAACAAAAAGCTGTAATAAGTAATATTTTGCAATAATAATAAGAGAACTGAATATTTTATTGTTTTTACTATTAACTCTCTAGCATTTAATTTTACTAAATATGTTTTGGGCTAATTTTTCACCATACTCTAGAATACTATGCAGTGTTCTTTAAAAGCAGTATTCTTCCACTTCTTTTCCATAATTCCCAGTACTATTCCAATCAAACACTTTCTTTCTAACATGACTGCAATATATCTTCTAAAATTTCTTGGATATTTAAATATTTTGCTTGCTACAAATACAAATCCAAAATATGAAAATCACACGCTTTAGTGATCATCCACAGTTTCTTACCTGCACTTCTCAAATTAGGGTCCAGTCCTGGCATCTCTTTATTAGCTTCAGGGCTGACACTGTAGACTGATGCTCCTGCTTCACTGACGATACTGAAAAGAAAGAAAAGGGGAATATCATTTTCCAAACTTTCTACCTACCCAAAGAAAATAAATGAATGAGACTAGGTATTATAAGAAAAGAAAACTGCAGGGCAAAGCACTCTCTTTATATTTCAATGGTACCTATACTATTTAATTTTACATTAACATAAAGTGATTAAGCAATGCTTGTTTTCTACACATAGGAAATACACAGGCTTAAATCCATAATGAATTCATTCAGTCATTTTCTGTTTAAATGAACACAATGGATACTCCTCCATGATGCCAACATCAAAATTTTCAGAATACTTAGCTCCTCTTGTGTTTATAATCCATTATTGACTGACATTTATGACTCCCTTCTGAATTAATCATTCTAAAGCATCTTGGGAAGCACAGACATGTGTGTGGATATGTGCATATGCGGATATACACAAAAAACCATTGCCATAAACACTGCCATTATTATTACTTGGTTATAATTAACAACCACAATGTGAAAAGGAAGGGGATCAGACAGGATCCCACTTCTTTTCAGGAGGGTCTGAAATCATCCTTTTGGTGAACTTGAAACATACCACTTCAGGCAGGTGTTAAACCACTTCATTTCATCATTTCTTTAATCAAAGCATCACACATATCATCCTGTTCCTTTCTTCTTTGGCTCCATATACTTTACAATCCACAATGGCAGCACTCTCTTACAGATGACGGTTGTATAGTGGTTGACATTTGTACAGTTTACCAAACATTTTAAAATTAGAGGCTTTCTTTATGACATTATACGTAAAGAAACATCATCTACTTTAAGTATTTACAATACCTTTGGTTCTCTACCATGTGACCATCTAGATGTCACAATTCAAAAGCAGAAACATGTTAGTGCTAATTTTTAATCCACTCTTAGAAACCTCTCCCATTCTCTGCTCTTCAGTAGTTACTTCAAGTGTGAGACAAGTTGAGCAGATAACTTTTAACATATTGCCCCACTGTAACAACTCAACACTGATAAGTAAAATGTGAAACGGTTAGTTTGCTACTCCAAAGAGTTCTTTGAAGAACTCTTGATTGAACTTTGACAACAATTATAAACCACAGAGACTTGAGAAGATTATTTGGGGGCAACGAGAAGATTTATATCTTTTGCAACCAAGATCTACTAACCCAAACTTCATAATAGGGAAAATGAACACTCTGCAATTGAAAAGCAAGGCTGCTCATCCTCTTCCTCATCAACAGCATCATCAGGATACAATAAGAGGTGCATATTATATACAAAGCACAAAACCAACCCCTTTATGAAACTTAGGATAAATAAGAATAGTCAGCCATCAGCCATGGAAAATTTGGTTTCAAACACAAATGAACAACACTCAGCCTAACAAATTTTTTTCTAAAAAACCAGAGTATCTGTGAAGTGCAGAGAAAAGAATATTTTAAAAAATCTTACCACAAATCTATTTTCTGTCATTGCCAGAAGCCTCCAAAATTATCTCTATTTGAGCAAAGGAACTTAAATGGTAAATAAAAATTCCCATTAACTGTGGGCTTCAGCAGTTGGGTACCTGAGAATTTGCTGGGTGATTCACTGTCTCTTGGATGTTATAATTCTCAAAAGACTGAGGGGAACTGTTGCAAAGAAAAACACTCAGATAATAAATATTCCTCCAAATACCATATTGCCACTTCTTTTAAACAGAGGAATACAAAACAGATGTGACACGCTGCACCCAAAGATTTTAGATTAACATTAATATTAAATCAATACAAAATGCAGTAAATTTCATATGCTTCAGTTACTAGACAGCATGGGTCCAATAAACTGTTCAGTACTATGCGCAGATCAGAATGCTTAAATAATCTAAATGAAGAGAAAAAGCTAAACACTGATTACTTCAATATAAAACATATAAGGATATAAGAAGTATAAGTGGCAAGAGTTAAATGAAAGAAATCAAGCTGGGAGTGGTGATGATTTTTTCCAGGAGAAGCTGCTAAGAACAAAAGTTATAACCTTCCCCCCCTTCCTTTTTTTCTTTCCTATTTAGAGTTCAAGGATAGGCATTAAGTAGAAAGTATGCTAGATTTTACAAGGCACTTTCTGTTTATTAGGAAGTTTCCCAATAAACTATTATAAGATTATTCCAATTATCTCTAGTATATTTTGAGGAAAGCAAAAGTAAACGTTGTACAAAATACAGATATCTAACATTTAATACGTATTATATGTCACAAAACAAATTTCACTCAGGTGTAAACTAATTTGGCTCATAATCTTAGCAATTTGAGTATTTTATTTACTTTGCCATAAAGCAGACAAGACTCAGTAAAATTTATAATTTTGGGGGAATTTAACTGACACAGTTCTAACTGAACTCAAAGGTTTTGAGATTATTACAGTACTTGAAGCCCTTTCAAACTGTTTGTTTAGACAAATGCCTAAATAGATACATATGGTATATCAAACTTTAAAAATATGAAAGTACACTTCAGAAGCTACCACTGGACTTAACGTTTTACCAGATCTATGTGTTAATGTGCTAATTCTCTAGAATTAAACTGATAATTTTTAAAGCACTTTATCTAATTCAGCACTTTTCTAGAGTCTTTCTAGGTTTTTTAATTTGAAAATATATACATATAAACCACACACTCATAACCTAAAAAACAAGTGAAATGCCCACAATATAGATGCATTTACTTTTAAATTCATTAAAAAAATTTTAACAAAAACTCTCCAAGTTAAAAATGCCAATTTTTGTTACCTCAAGTAAAATTCAATGCTGTTACATAAATCTGATCATTTATCAATATAACGTACTTTATTTTTTAAACAAATATATGTTTAAACCACAGAATTTATATCTCCACAGTTTATAAGTCTCTTCTACCAAGATAAATTGTATGTTGATGAATCTTTTAAAACCACGTTTGCAAGTACTTTTCTTACAGTGCCTATTCATTCTGACAGTAAAAGAATGGCAATTTCTTTTGCCAAACTGAGATGGGAGAATTTTTTTCATGAGAGAGGAAAACTAGTTGTTTGTTTTTTTTTAAGTTATTGGGCTAATAGTTTTCACATTCATTTACAAGATTGCTTGAATCCTCTGTATGAGTCCCCTCCCCCTTCTTATTTCCCAAATATGAAAATAGCTTTTTTGTTTTTCTTATTTTAAAATAAATTGCATGCTTCCTATGTTAACAAGAAAATTCAATTCAAAGTTAACCTACTTAAATGAAAACACAATTAATATTTAGTAAGCTATCAAAAATCAGCCAGGATATATTTGCTTAAACTAATAAAAACTGATGTTTTTCATTTTTTATAAAAGTATACTAGAATTGCTTAAGTGTTACCAATATCTAGAAGCTTCCTTTTCCTTCTGCCCACCAAAAAAAATAGGTACTAAAAAGCCGATACTAAATGCACAGCTCATTTCACTAAAGTTTTAAAAATAATTTATCTAAAAAGAGTTCTTCCAAATTTTCAGGCTGAGAAACATTCATATGAAGAGAGGGTAGGTAAATGACCTAAGTTTCTCAACAAGTAACAGAAAATGCTATAAAAAGTTAATCAACACAGATCTTAATTCTTTGCTTTGCATATGAGAACCTGTTTTGAAGTATGAAAGGATAGCTGTTTGTATTTTGGGGATAGGAGACAAGGCCAAAAACCAAACCACCATAAATAAAAGGGGCTCTAGGATTTAATGTTTAAAGGATACTTATTTCTAAAAAAAAATTCAAAGCAATTTTAAATTCCTTTATTTAGTGATGAATTGTCATTTCAGGGAGCCTCAAATGAGCAATACCTAGTCACTTTAAAAAATAACGTGGGAATTCCCTGGCAGTCTAGTGGTTAGGACTCCACGCTTCCAGTGCAGGGGGCACGAGTTCGATCCCTGGTTGGGGAACTAAGATCCCGCAAGCCATGTGCACAGCCAAAAAAAAATTTTTTTTAATTAAAAATAAATAAAAACTAAGGTAATCTGGTGATGATAAGGATGCAGGGAAACAAATAAAATTCTATACTATTAAAGATATTTAAACTGTAAAACTCTTTTGGATGGTAATTTGAAAATATAGATCAAAAGTCACAAGAATATGCATTCTTTCTGAACTGGCTATTATATTTTTAAGAATTTATATGAAGGAAATTTTAATTTACACAAAAAATTAAACAGCGTTATTCATCACAGCATAGCTCCGACCAAAAGAAACTGAAACCAAAATGCCTATCATTAAAGAGTTCTTTAATGAAAACCTATACTGTCATTAAAAATTACTGTTGTAATGTATTAAGTGGAAAGGCTGGTTATAAAACTAAGACATGAGACCAACTTTGATATTTTTAAAATATAGGTATATACAAAAGAAAAAAAGGTTTATGTTAATATTAATAGTACTTAACTATGAGTTATTCCTTTAAAAGAATTCTTATTTCTTTAAAATTTTCTGCAATAACTATAATATTTATTTGTAAAAAGAAAAAGTTTAAAACTTAAGTTTCAAATGACCATTATTTACCTGGCCAGGAGATCCAATATTGCATAATAGCCAACAATTTTTTTTTTTTTTACCAAACTTTCTTTTAAAGTTATCAAAGTTATTTTGAACTTAAATGTGGGTAAATATATCATTTGTTAGTAATAACTTCCAACATGACTCCTAGGAGACCTCAAATAATAATATTTTATGATATTGTTTTATAACATGAAAGAAAGGTCAAGAATAACTCTAGATTTGTACATACAGGTCATATAAGAAGCAAATGCACAATGAAAAATTTTATAAGAAAGTACATATAATATACATTTTTAAGTTGTACTTAGTCCTTGGCCTGTGAATCCAACTCCCATGTTATTCTTCATGAACACCACGGCACAATCAATTCACTACCCACAACAGAAAAGGTGTGAGGTGACACAGTTGTATACCAGGAAAGTAGTGTGTGTGGGAAAAAAAAAAAACACTAAAGGCAAAATATGGTGAAAAAGAAAAAGAGCAGAAATACACCACCTCAAGATTTCAATGGCACCAAATTTACATGTAGGTATGTAACACTAGCACCATCTGGTGGAAGACCAGTTAGAAGCCATTCTCCAGCTATCACAGTTTTTTAAAAAAAATTCTAAGCTATCTTTCAAAGAACGAGCATTTTCCAAAGAGAACGAGTCTAGCAATGGTACAGTAATTACACAGAGGACCCATAACAAGCCTGTGAGAACTTAAAATGTCTACCAAACAGAGGGTGAGTATATCCCGGGATCGACATCTTATCGCATCCACAGAGCAGTATTTCAACAATACAGAATTCCCTTGGCTACTTTTCCTTCAGTGTCTCATACCACATCAGATGAACACTTTCTAGCCACAAAAGAAACCTAAAAAGGACAAACCCAAATTGGCAACTACCAAACAGAACTGTAATTTGGAATTTGGGGTTCCTCAAAGTAACAGCTACCAACTCTTCTGGGCCATAAACATAACAATAGTATTCATTCCACATGAGAATCTGATTCTGGTTTATGTTCACAATGATGCTGAGCTGCTACGATGTACCACAATGTGTCAAAATATTGCACTTAAATCACTTTTACTGCTGTCAGTGGGCCACTCAATTTCACAACATCACTGGTACCTTCAAATGCCATCAAGGGGAAAGCCAATCAACAAACTGAAGGACAAAGATGGACAGCTTCTCTCTATTTGTAGGTTGAGTCCCTCTGCTGAGGTAGAAGCAGTTTCTGACAAAGAATGGAACCAGAATGGAATTGTCGGTCTCCACCACTCTCCAGGGTAAGCATTCCTTTTATTTTCTTTCTCCCTTCCCTTCACTGTCTTCTGTTTTCCTTTTAAAAACAAAAATCCCTCCTTTATTTTTTTCCCCCATCTATGTTTGAGTCCAACATGAAGTTGTTACAAGTACTGCACAATACCACTAAAGGGAGCTCAAGGAAAAAAGTCACAGGAGCAACCAACCACAAGGCCTGATGCCTAAGTGGTGTTAGACTAGGCACAAGGACAAGGGCCCCACTGAACCAAGACACGAAAAGCAGGCTTGAAGAGCAGAACACTGGGACTTCCCTGGTGGCACAGTGGTTGAGAGTCTGCCAGCCAATGCAGAGGACACGGGTTCGAGCCCTGGTCCGGGAGGATCTCACATGCCCCGGAGCAGCTGAGACCGTGTACCACGGCTGCTGAGTCTGCACTCTGGAGCCCGTGAGAAACAACTGCTGAAGCCCGTGCACCTGGAGCCTGTGCTACGCAATGGGAGAGGCCACCGCAATGTGAGGCGCGCACACCGCGGGGAGGAGTGGCCCCTGCTCGCTGCAGCTGGAGAGGACCCACGTGCAGCAGTGAAGACCCAACGCAGCCAAAAAAATAAAATTAATTTAAAAAATAAAGGAGCTGAACACTAACTGTGAAAGAGTCTGTTGTTTGCAGCAGTACTGTAAACATTCCACGTTCGCTACGAACAAGTTCCCAAAAACTAAGAGGGCAAGGAAGAAATACTGATCTAATTTTTGTGCTTTTGTCAACATTTTGAAATGTCTTGATTTAAAGAACATGATGTCAACCTACCTGCCATCCCTACTGCCCCAAACATACCACAAAGTATGCTTCTTCTGATTCTTGCAGTTAACTCCAAAACTCAAATTTTTAGGTACTCAGCTTGTATTTACTCATAGAATAACATATTATCTGTGTTTGTTTATTCTTGTTCAAATGCAACTCTACATTTAGATATAAATCTAAGAGTATGAATTGCAGAGTTTTCTAACTAAGGGAGAAGTTTATTTTTTTCTTTTCTATCCCTCCTATTTTTTTTTTTAAGCTTAAGTACATCTATAGGAATTTATCCACTAATAAATAAGTGGAATTCAGAGTGCTACGGCATAGACTTTTCAGAATGAAACTTATTGCAAGGTATTTTATTCCTTTATTATCCATCCAATAACAGAAGTCAGAATCAGAATTACTAATTTGAGGGTTATAATATTCTAATATTTTGCTAATAATAAGTGCTGAATAATAAAATGTGAATTATTAAAAGTTTTAAGAAAGAACAAAAAAGAAAGGAGAGAAGCAAAGGGAAAAAGACAATGAGAAATAAAATAATTAAAGAGAGAGGCAGAACCCAAGATACACTTTGCCAGCAACTAACAGCCCAGTTCTTTTTACCTACAGTTGAATAATTGAATAAAGTTTTGGAAATAACAATGGTTTGTGCTACATTCCCTAATATTCTTCCAAATGCTACTGCTAAAAATCTCAGTGAACTCCACTAATAAATCACGTACATTTTATCAGTTTTCACATCCTGTTACTCACTCCTCTTTTTCTCCCTTGTCTGATGTTTGTTTTTGCCTCCCACCCCCCATCCTGCCAACCTCTACTTTCCTCTGACGTGAACTTATACCTCTGCAGAAGTCATCACCGCCCGCTCCCCACCCCGACCCCACTTAAGGGACCCTATCTACAAACTTCACTTAACACATTCACCAACCAGCAGTCTCCAGTTTGAATCATCAGGCTCTTTTCTGGGGCAGCCTCAAACTTTAGAATTTCTTTTGGCCACCCAGATAATGCTAGGGGAAAAAAAAAAACCAAACAAACTCTGAAAGCACAGGCCAAATGTAAGATGACGACTCTAGATCAACCACTTTTTCTAATCGTGGTTTTCAAAAGTACACTGAACAGATGGAGGGAGAGAATGAGTTGTTCAGTTCAGCTGGCTGCTCCATTTACTTCTTTATCTATGGTCAGATCTTTACTTTCTTGGGATCACTGCACATTTCTGGCTCTGCTATATTACACTGTGTAAATATTTAGGAGAAATAATTCCTTTCTAGGATCTAAACTTCCACTGTCGTTATGGCAAATGAACCTGTTTATGCTATGTTCGTTAAGTAACAGCAAGCCTAAAAGAACACAGGAATTTACTAATATATGTGGTACACAAACATCACAATCATAAAGCTTCTCATAGGGGCATATCAAGAACATGAAAGGCCAGTTTATTTTTACTCCCATTGCCCTGTAATTTTCTTTAACTCTACTACAACAGTCCTTAATTCAAACCTTTCCTACAGTTACAGTAACAGGGTAGATTGAATGCACATAAGCTGTACCAAAACTACTCACATCTCCATTTAACCTTCCTTGATTCTCAAGTGGTTATCAAACTTAAGCCTACATCAGAATCTGCTGGAGGTTGTTAAAACACAGATTGCCAGGCTCCATCCCCAGAGCTTCTGCTTCACTGGCGCTGAGCATTTGCATTTCTAACCAGTTCACTGGTGATGCTGATGCTGCTGGGACCATATAGGTTTTAAAGTCTTATTAAGTTATAACTTACATTTCATAAAGTTCACCCATCTTAAGCATACAATTCAATGACTTTTAGCAAATGTTGTACAATCATCACCAAAATCCAGTTTCAGAACATTTCCATCCCAAAAAGATCCTTTGTGCCCATTTGCAGTCCTCATTCCCATCTCCAACCCTAGGTATCCACTAATTTACTTTTTGTCTCTATACGTTCACCTGCCTGGACATGTCATATAAATGGAATCATAAAATATGTGGTCTTTTCTGTCTGGCTTCTTCACTTAGCATAATGTTTTTGAGATTCATTCATGCTATAGTATCAGTACTTCTTTTTTATTGCTGAATAGTATTCCACTGTTCTAGAAATACCACATTTTGTTTATCCATTCACCAGTTGATAGAATTTGGGGTTGGTCCAAGTTTTCTGGTATTATGAATAATGCTGCTATAAACATTCATTTACAAATATTTGTGTAGACTTATGTTTCATTTCTCTTGGATAGATTCCCAGGAGTGGAAATGCTGGGTTGTAAATTCATGTCTAATTTTTTAAGAAACTGCCTAAGTACAACGAATAAGGGCTCCAGTTTGTTCATTTCCTTGACAATACTTGCTGTTGCCTTTTTGACAACTATTCTAGTGGTTATGAAGTGGTATGTACTTCTGGCTTATTTTACATTTTTAAATCATTGATGATGTGAACATTTATTCAATGCCTTTGTTGGCCTTTCCTAATCTTCTTTAGTAGAATATCTGTTCAAATCTTTGCCCATTTTTATTTGGCTTGTCTCCTTATTACTGACTTACAAGTGTTTTTATGTATCCTAAATACAAGTCCTGCATCAGATACATGATTTGCAAATATTTTCTCCAAATTTTTGGTTTGTCCTTTCATTTTCCTAATGGTCTTTTGAAACATAAAAGTTTTAAATACTGATGAAGTCTAGGACTACACTTTTGAGAGCCAGTGTTTTAAAGCCTCAGGTGGGGCATGCGGCGGCGCGCGAGTGCGGAGCCGTTGCGCAATGGGATAAAGTAGAGGGGCGGCGCCGCCGCCAGGCCCACTCTCTGTCCACTCCACACGTCGCGCCGCCCAGCGTCCGCCGCCTCCTCCACCATGGCAGTGGAGGGGGGAGACGATCTTCCCCAGAGACGGGCACACCTTCCCCAAGCACGGCCAGACCTGCGTGGTGCACTACACCTGGATGCTTCAAGATGGAAAGAAATTCGATTCCTCTAGGGACAGAAACAAGCCCTTTAAGTTTGTGCTGGGCAAGAAGGAGGTGATCTGAGGCTGGGAAGAAAGGGTTGCCCAGATGAGCGTGAGTCAGAGAGCCAAACTGACTGTCTCCCCAGACTATGCATACGGTGCCGCTGGGCACCCAGGCGTCATCCCACCAAATGCCACTCTCATCTTTGACGTGGAGCTTCTAAAACTGGAATGACAGGAACGGCCTCCTCCCTGAGCTTCCCGTTCTTGGATGTGCCATGGAAGGATCGGGCGCCTCCAGATGCGCACAGCGAGTCCATATGGAGCTTTTCCTGAAATTCCACTACACTCTTTGTATAAGCATCTTCCTTGGCTGAATGTGTTCTGTCACCAGCTTTGCTCTTCCCCTTTCTCCTGGTATGTATGTTGAGCTGAACTACATTACATAAACCTCGAGTTACTCATTTTAGTTTGTTTTCGTTTTGGGGTGAAGACTGAGTTTCAGTCCTTTGGATCTAGGTTTCCAGTTAAGTACTAGTCAAGTGTTAACAGCACAAGTAATGGGTTGACTTCAGAATAGGAACTGGTGTGTGGGGTGCAAGAATCTTTTTTATTTTATTTTGGATGAAAGTTTTATCTATTATATATATATATATTAAACATTCTTGCTGCTGCGCTGCAGAGCCATAGCTGATTTGAGGTGCTCTTGAGGGCCGAATTATTCTCCAAGTTGAGAGATGTCCTCAGGTTGAATGAAAAGCCTGACCCCAAACTAAAGTGGCCTCCACTGCCCCACCCCACCCTCCCCTTAACCCTCTGCCTTTTGAAAGCGGATCATTTTCACTGAGATGTTGGACACGACAGGGTCTGTCCCTGGGCTAGCAGGGACCTCTGAAGTCTTCTTCATGGCCTGGCTTTTCTTTTTCTTTCCATCCTGTGGTTTTTCTAATGGATATTCAGGACTTTCGTAATCTCATAGCTATCCAAGCTCCACTTCCTAAATTTTAAGAACTTTAATCAAAAGTTAAATTGAAGGCGCTGTTTGTAGACACTTAACACCCATGAAAGCCCAGCCATCATGACAAATCTTTGAGTGTTGTCTTAAGAAAATGATGCTGGTCATCATAGCTTCAGCATCTCCTGTTTTTTGATGCTCAGCTCCCCCTGCTGATCTCAGAGTTTCCTGGCTTCTCCCTCTCACCCCTCTGCTGTCCTGTGTAGTGATGTGGTGAGAGAAACTGCTGCCTACTCCCCTACCTCCACACTACACATGAGTTTCAAGTTTTATTATTGCAATAAAAGTGCTTTATGTGGGCTTTTCTCAACAACAACAAAAATGCCTCAAAAATTCAAAAGAAATAGTAAACCCTTGAAAAATGTGAAAGCTTAGTGGTTTCCATCTGCATAAGTAATATGTAAATGTCACGCATGGTATCTGCTTTTCTGTTTTGTTTTGTTTTAGCAAAGCCTATCATAACTACCATCCTAAACATATTTACTCTTTTTATGAGAGAGGGAAAAGAGAACTTGCAACTAACTGGCTTTAATACATTATGGAATGAATAAATTCAGCTGCAGGTGGGCCTACCTGGGAACACTGGGTGGCATGCTGGCATTAAAGAACATGGACCTCTGTGTCAGCATTTTCAGAAGCACGGGTCAGTCCATGGCTTTTGACACCGTTCTTAAGAATATAAGAAATATGTCCACCTTACAAACTAATGGGAATAAAGATAAATGGTGCACCATAGAAGATATTATAGAAAAAGAGCATATTACCTGAAAGATACATTTGATTTATTTTGATATTTTTGTCTATTTTTATTAGTCTTCACGTCAGGGCATTTTAAAACAATTCATATACCAGTACAGCCCTTTCTTTGTTGAAAATTTACTGTACCTTAAGTGAAGAGGAGCCAAAGATGGCAGCTAAAATTCAAATCTTGTCTAGGACCATAACTTGCAAATGTATAAAACATACTTCAGGAAAATATAGGATATGTTTGATTCAGGTATAAGCAATATTAAGATGATTCATTTCCAGGGTGAAACCCAAATTACTACACGTTTACCTCTTGATGATTATCCATGTCCACAAATCATAACAAAACAAATCATAAGAAAAAGAAGCTTATATGAACACTATTTCTATAACCATGAGCTAAGATACAGATTTTGTGATTTTTATGGAAAAACTGTAACAATAAGAAGGATCCAGTTAAAAGATAAAGAAAACCCATTTAAATTTGCAACAACAATCCTTCTTTATATAATTCAAGTCAACCTAGGACCCAAAGCAAGAAGTTTTGTATACTGAAGAATTCCCATGCTTCTGCTATGAAATGTTTTCAAATATTTATGTTTTAATTCATGGACCCTGCTCATAACATAAAAGCCGTTAGTCCTCATTGCCTTTCAGTTGCTGGAGATGGATTTTATTATTCTACTAGTCTTCATAAATTACAATGCAAGGAAGAAGCCTGTTGGCCAAAACTCATTCTCCTTTTTTCACTGAGCCACTCAAAGCCACTTAAGAAGTTGTCCAAAGAGATGTCAGAGAATACAGTTTCACAAGTGATCCACAGCCTCTCAACATGGTCTGGCTCCTAATAAAACTTACAGGGCATCTCATCCAACCTTTTTACATTTTTTGCAATTCAAAATAACTAAAGTTATTGGAACATCTTTCCCAAATTACACACAATTAAGCTATCATCATCTCTGTTATGTTACTGGCCCTGAGAGCCAAGATAAAGATCAAGATATAAGAAATAAAGGAAAGCGTTTACTCAAGAGCATACAGCCAATTATAATTTATCCATAAGATTGAAAGGTAAGAATAAGCAAAATAATGTTAATAGTTTTTTAAGCCTTCATTTTATAACAGTGTTCAAGTCCCTTCTTCAACCAGTTAGATACCAGTTACTAGGAGGAACAAACTCAGCAGGTTACACTACTTTTCCTGTCCTTATTTAGCAATCAGTCCTCTGGTCTTAGAACACTAAGGCTCAATGAAAAAAAAAAAAGGAAGAAGCAGCAGCAAGGACCTCAAGCAGGAGGTCTTACTCCTGGCCATTTAAAATTTAACAGTCATCAGTTTGTGTATCTGTATGACAATATGATCATAACAGAAGCCCATCCTCCAAAATCTGCAATTTCCTAGTGAGGTTCTTGATAACAATAAGGTGCAAGGAGAACTGCACCCCCTGCCCCCAACTCTTACCATTTATCCCATAAAATCCAAAAAAATAATCACTAAAACCTTTGCTTATACTAACAGCAAATTAGTATCATGCCAAATAGGTACAAAGGTGAATAAGAACACATAAACAAACACCTTTGACTCTTCTGTACAAAATCGGTGTGCCTCTCTCCAAACTAACAGAACTATACCACTTCAGCAATTCATCCATTTATGAACAAACGCCCTCAGCCTATTCCTGAGAAAGGGAAGAATGATCAGTTATATCTGTCTTCATCTTGTCTGAAAACCTTGACATTTTTCAGCAAGTAAAGGTTCCAAATGGCAGGTGTCAGAATGCCTTAGCCTCACATGTGGTGCTGGAAGGCAGGAAAAGCAGCAGCAGTATGTGGTCATGTCAGAGCCACAGAGAAGCTGCCTAGAGAGCACATTCTGAAAAGAGCAAACCTCAGACTTGGTTAAATCAATCTACTGCCAGATGCCACTCTCAGAAAAAGCTGCAGTGAGAAACATTCTCAAAGCTGCCCAGAGAAACATCCAACTCAGAGCTCTCACAAAAGGGAAAATAGCTGAGTGCAATGGCACCTGTCCATATCCTGTCTGATAATTTGGTCAAACTGGCTCAATGCAGAGATGAAAACTTGCCATAGAATTCTTTGCTTAGTCTACAAGTGAGTATTATTTCCTCAGGGTCATTTTCAGTTAATCTGAAGTAAATAATAAGAATCTCCTGCACTTCCATAATATCTATAGCTTTCTAAAAGTGCTTTAAGATCTACTAACTCCTATAAGGAAGTCAGGATCATAAGTACCCTGGTTCATTTTACCTGTGGGGTTAGAAAGAACCAAAGAGGTAAATAAAATTAAATCAAGATCATCTGAAACTAAGACTCAAAAAGGAAAAACTGGTCTCTGTACTGTTAGGCCAGGCTTCTTTCTACTTAGATGCCTACCCTCTGCCCACTTCTCGCCTCCCAATCATCTTTTCACAGGTTTTCCCAATTATTTAGAAAGCTTTGGAGCTTTTTGAAAGTTGTTTGTGAAGGTCAATCAATAAGCATTTTTGCTCCCAGAGGTTAACATAATTGGCATGATGGTCTACTTTATTTCTCCTCAGATTTGAGTCTATGAAAAAGTAATGATTTCTGAGGAAAACTCAAAGCAGGAGATGCCGAAGAAGCGTAAGAACAAGTTATTGTTTTAGGGAGGAGCATTCACTGTCAAGTCATCTGGTTAGATACATCAGAAACTAAACAAATCAGGATTCATTCAGATAAACAGTACATAGTTAATGATATAACCATCCATGGAAAAGAACATTCAGTATCATTTAGGTTTTTATACTCTATTGACAAAGGGATCCCTGGGCCAAGGATTGATACCTCAAAACACCTGATTTCCTCTCATACCTCAAAAGACAAAGCACAAACAAGAGCCAGGACTTCCTTGAAGTTAACAGTATTTTAAAATAAAATAGTGTCAAAATGAGGACATTTGGAAGCATCCAGAACTAGCATGATCTTCCAATTATTGCACAAAGAAATTGGATTCTTCCTTAACATTTTACTCCCTGTGGCTACACCACTGAAATGTATTAATTTGCCACACAATTGTGCATATTTTCAAACTAAAACAATTCACTGGAGTCTGCATTGTCTTGTCTTGCCTTCTAAGCACCTAGAAGGTACTGTTCTTCAACTCTGTGCAGTTGGCTCAAGTAATTTCTCATCTTTGTATTTTCAGATCTTATTCTAAGGCCAATTAACATATACAGCACAGAAAGGATCAAAGTAAATACTAATTAACACAGACCCACATTCAGATAAGGACTAAGAGTATTCTCACATACATATTCTACAGTTTGAAAATCAAATGTATTAAATAAAATTATTAAATAAACGGAAATTTCCTAAATTAGTTTCTTATTCACCATTTAGTCTGCAAGTTTCTATTTCTATAAAACAAGTCATTTTGATATGATCATTTTCCATGTCTGCTGTCTTTTTTCTACACACTTTGCTAACTTAATTGATTCCAGGCTTCCCAGCATCTCATGCTTTTCTGTTTTACTCACTGAAATAGAGGGATTTGTTTTTTTCATTAACATGGATAAAAACCAATTTGTGTTCATGTTTGGAGTAAAGATGAGTGTTGGTAAAAACAAAGTGTGATGCTGTTGTCAAGGAATGTTTATTGCTCAAAATCATGCAAATGATAAACAGACACATGAAATGGACAAGCTTTGTGCTGGCATCAGATTTAGTATACATTTCAACTGAAATAAAAGCAGAACTAGGACAAGCCAGAAACAGATAGCTCATAATTTTCAATGTCACTGTAAAGAGTCATACTAAGTCATCATTTTTTTTCATTCCACAAAAAAGCAAGAGTACAAGCTAGGGCACTTAAACGTTAGTTGGTTAATGACATTCACCGCAACCTCTTTAATTAAGCCCATGCTTATTAAAAGTCACTGAACATTCTCTAAAACTTAAAATCTTCTAATATCTCTTTTGGTATCCCTGGCAATTTTAAATCTTAATTGTTGGGCCTTATTTTGGGCAAACGTATTTTATCTCAACAATGCTAAGATGAAATCACAAGTGGGGGGAAAAAGATCCCAAAACTAACAAATGAAAAAACATCATCTCCTGGTCTAATCTTACCTAAAAGTAATGACATCTCCCCTATCCCTTCATAAAGTTTCCTGCCCCAAATTCTTAAAACCTGGCCAGTAGATATTTATACAATTTTTAAAACACAATATACTACAGAAAGTTAGAAGGTTGTTCGGATACTTAGTCATGCTGTAGCTTGAAGGTATAAACTCTTGAAAATTAAAAACAAATATAAAGATAACACAAATAAGAAGAAAGCTAAACCTGTGTTCTTGAGATTCCCAAAGGTAAGAAAGGAAAAGAAAGTTATAGCAGTCACTTAATATGTACTTAACACCATGTGTAAAGAAAATCTGCGATATAATCTGATCCTGAAGAATTTAAACTACAGACTTCCTGGTTCCCCAGTGCTAGCAATCACATCCAACAGTAACTGTGCACAATGGCTGAAAGAACTTTTTAAATTATTTCATTTCCCCTAAGTTTGTTTTAAGTATGAAGTCTCCATTCCAAAGTAAATTTTAAATGATTTGATGTTGTTCTGAAAATACATTTTATATCAAAGGGCTCTAGTGAATTTTTCCTGTTAATTTCTAGTGTAGTAACTCAAACTTAGGACAATTAGAAGTAAAATTACAATCTCTAAAGTAATATGTTTCACATCACACACCTGGTATCATATTCCAACATCATTTTCATCTGAAAGTTAAAAAAAACAAAAACAAAAAGATGTTAGAATACAAACTCCAGTGTACATGTGTTAATGTAACATTGACTTTTTATTCCTAGAGGAAAACTGAATAGTGGTGCTTCTTCTTTATGAGAAATTATAAACAGTGAATTGCTAGATGTCATAAGTGATTTTACTAAAAATAGATATAAAAGTGATTTAAATCATAAGTCTTTATGAAACAAAACAAATTATTTATAGTCATAGGCATTCTTAACAATGATATGAAAGATGTTTTCCTTCTTTTTCCCTTATTTAAATGGGAGGGAAAAAAAAAAAGAAGAGAGAAAGGGAGGGAGGGAAGGCAAGGGAAGGGAAGGGAAACAGATAAATGTTTTCAGGAAAGAGTGAGCAAGTGCACACATACACATATATGACTGGCAAATCTATTAAAACATTTTTTTCACTAAATTATGTAGGATACAAAGTAATAATGACTTGTAAAGAAGTAACAGAACATAACCAATCAACCCTAAGCAGTCTACTTCTCCAAATCATCTGCCCACCCCAATCTTAGGGGGATACACTGGTAGTGAAATGAATGCATTTTCCTCACCTGGAATAAATCACTACCATCATGAGCAAGTTTGAGAGTATCCATTTCTAACCTTATCTATTGGTTAAAAAACAAAACCTCACATATTAGAAACACACACACAAAGAAGAAACTAAAAAGCACTCTTTTCTGTTCTTTCACCTATTTCCCAGGCATAGAAACCAGGCTTCTGTCAGCAGATATTTTTCAAACACATGCTTCGGTTTCAATTTGGCCCTTAAATATTCTCCAAAATACTTGGAGAAACGCAGGTTTCTAAGATAATTTTTCAGAAATAAATTAGCATGCATGCTTATGTATTGTGTAAGCACTCTATATTTTCTTCAACCTTTAACTTCTCTATTTAAAAATGTAAATTTTCCATTATATAGAAAGAGATACACACCAAATAACTTGTACTGAAATTAGTCTCTTCCACCATTTTCAAATGCCATGGGGAAAATTTTTAAAGCAAATAATACTTCTGAGTTAGAAAGATGTAGATTATAACATAATTAAAGAAAAGAGGCCAAAAAATTTACACATTTTATACCTAAATTTATTGTCCTTATGGAACACTGTTTTTGTCACAAAGATTAGTATTTACTGCATTAGCCCCACATCCTAACATCTACAGAAAAAATTCTTTCAACCGTGTAGGAGTATTTTAGGTGAAGCTCCTATGAAAACACCTGCCAAGGAGCTTGAGCTATCGTATTAAATGGATCACAGGGTTTACAAAGTGCTGCAGACGTTCAAAGGCATTCCCTGCACTGAGTATCACAATCATAGCAAGAGGAGACTTTAGGCACATGCCTAAGTTGTTTCCCTGAATTGTTTCTTGTCAAATTAAAATGTCAAAAATTAGTCTATCAAATGCCGTCCCTGAGGAATCTAGCTCAACCCAAAGAGCAGCTACCAATTAGTAAAGTCGGGTGTTTTAATGGGGAAAATTTTTCTTTTTCTATTGATATCTGAAATTAGCAGGGCCCCCAAAGAAAAGTTTCATCTCAGCAGTTAGTTTAAGTGCTACTGATAGCTATAATCACATGCAGGCTGCAATTCCTTTTGAAAGGCTTTTCAAATGAACAAATACAAAGAAAAAAGAGAAACACGAGTGTTTTCACAGTGAATGACTGCCTAGGATTACAGAGTAATAAAAAGCCAAGGTTAGAGATCCAGATATACATGAGTATTGTGAACTAACAAAACAAAGTCAAATGAAATCCTTGCTCACTTTTTTGACAAGGTCAGTGCACCCATCCCTTAGCACAATATACGACTGAATTTTGGGTTGTAGAAGGTGCTTCAGGAAAATAAAATCCACCACAAATCATTTAATATTCTCTATTAAAATCCTCCAAGAAAAACATTTCCTGTTCACTTGGTTTTTTACCAAAAGCTGCCTATCTCTCAGAGGCTGCCTTGTTGAAGTGTTCATTTGTTAGCAGCATAAGTGTGCAGAGGTAATAGATGTTCTTTGGCAGCCAAATCATACTGCATTTTTTTTTACCTGATAGTCCAGATGAATTTATACAGTGCAACGTTTTTAATCTAACCCACAGAACTGTGAGCCATGTTCATGTACTAGAAAGAGCTATTGGTTGTCCATGAACTTCCCCACAAAGGTCCTAAAACTTGATTTCAAAGGACAGAAATACAAGCAACAAGACAAACTCACAGAATAAGACTGTTTACATGAGACGTGTACTTAAGTTGCCTAGGCTTACAGTTTGGCAAAAATCATTATATGACCTGTGGCTACTGAAGTAATCAAAAGTTTCAATTGCAACTGTGGCAAGGGACATTAAAAGCAAAAATTCAACGATATGTGTACACTCCCATGTATACAGTCCTTTTGCACTTTTCACAAAAAGCCTCTTTGATTTGAATTATCAAACATTTCCCAATATTGTTGCCTTTTAAAGTCTCCATTCCCAAACACTAAGTTTCTTGGCTTTGTGGCTCAAGCGATGGCAAACAGATCATTTCCTGTTCCCTCCACTTACTTCATCACCAACAAGACTTCTAGAATCCAGTTATGTTAAGAATTATTTTCAACAGCCACCTTCAATTTCAAATGTTTGACATGATCACAGATTTCCAATGCTAATCCCCTTTCAAGATGAAATACCCAGGCTAGGGCCCTTTAAGACACACAGCATGGCTATTTTCTTGGCTTTGCCCTATCCTGCAAAGCTGCTGAAATACATTTGAATCCCTTCTCTCCTCCCCCATCACTACCAACCATCTCTTAAGCAAAGTAATACGCAGACCCACATGCTTTTGTCAAGACCTAAGTCTTGAACAAAGCAGTTTTCATGGTTAAAACATTTTCCTAAGTATGCCTCTAAACCTGAAAGCTATTTAAAGAAAGGAAAAGAAACTTTTCATGTAATTGACTCTCATTTTCCCAAGTTCGCTGCCTATAGACTATACTTCCTTAGTTTACATATATTTGCATGACCTGAGTATATTTAATTTCCAGATCCTTATTGCTAACCACAATTCTGGACTTAGAAACTTTCAGTCTTGTCTATTCAGGAAGAATGCCCATCCCTTAACCCAATGTAAAGAAAACCTGAATCTATAAAGAATAATATTATCAACAAACTAAATTATACTTATCCGTTGAGGAGAGATTTTTAAATTTCAAAGAATAATACAATTTTCTGGCACACCAAATTCAGGCATTTATACCAAGAGCACATATCCAAGTCTTTACTATTTCCAAATGACAACCAATTGGGGCTTTGAACAAAAAAACCATGATTCTGCTTCACGTGTAGGTGGACTTATTAAAATCTTTTCTTAACCTGAATTTTCATAAGTCAAATTCCATTTTAACTGCATTTTAAATGCAACAAGAGAGCTCACGAGCTAAAGGAACTACAAAGCGAACTCCTTACAGTACAAAGAACACTGGTGAAGCAACTGATCATCCTTTCAATTACGAGCTTTTAACTTGTGATTTTGTGTTTAGAATTTGCATAGTGAATAATACTTTTCTTTAAGCCTGTACCGCACCTATGTTAATCATGGAAACATGGACCTCTATGTTCTACTGTTAGAGGAAAGATAGGTCTATCCCCTTAACGTACATCTAGTTTATGTTCCCAAGGGAACTGGGAAGAGTTAAAAACGTCATTCTGAGAAGGACCAAGCAAGAATACAATAACCACTCACAAATTACCCTTGGAGTACACTCCTCAGCTAACAGGAAGCAAAATCAGAAAGTAAAGGGAATCAGGATATGTCACCCCAAAATATGCCACTTTGACAGAATAATTATTTTAAGCTGAAGGAATCTGAGAAATGGCAAGTACAGGAAGGACTCGCTTCCCTTTCTACCCTGAGGCAGGTCGTGAGACTCGTGTGAGAGGTGTCCTTATACGTGCAGGGGAGGAGCACCCTTTCCTCCAAAGATGGGGGGCACTGAGAGGAATCTGAAAGCACACGCTTGCTGTTTCCCCCAGTTTACTGCCCTTAGCTCATATCCTTTATGTCTCCTATCATGATTTCCCACAACTTTCTACTCTTCATCAAACCTAGAATAAAAACACTCAGGCTTAACCGTTTCTCTGGATCTTCACTTCCTTATTAAAGGCTCCTGTGCCATGTAAAACATAAGTAAATAAATTTATATGCTTTTCTCTGTTAATTTGTCTTTGTTAGTTTAATTTTCAGGTCCAGCCAGGGACCTCAAGAGAGTCAAGGAAGAGTTTTTTCTCCCCTACAAACCCAAGAAATCAAGCTCCACCTTCAAACTCTTTCCTTCCTGGTCATGCCACTATTATTCTATATCATTTAACCCATTGCTCCAGCAAGGTCACACCCCCAGGATAGCATACTAGAAGTGGTGGAGAGATCTTCTCTTTCTTACTCCACTTTCTTCATCATATAAAACTACGTTAGGCCAAAGGGAATCCCTAAGTGATTATTTCCTGTCACCTGCTGAGATTTCAGGCTCATCTGGGTGCTGATGAGAACATGTGACCAGTCTGCAGTCTAGTTACATAACAAGGGCGGCTTACCCCCGGAGAGTTCTACTCCTCCAGAATGCTCCCTTTAAAAAAAACCTTACCAGTTAATAAAGTAGTTAATTAGT